>NC_090720.1:6750000-7375000 GCF_040954835.1 Lepisosteus oculatus
ACTACTGTGGAAGCACACAGTGAATCATAGGAAAGAACTGTGAATGCATGAAGGTAAATTGGTTTACAGGTGACAACATCATGACAAAAGTGCATTATTACTATGCAGGGACCATAGTAAACTTGTATTAAGAATCTAGCATAAGCACCGGAGCAGAAAAAGACACACTGTTGTTTTCCCTTGGCATGACCAGACTGAATCAGCCCCAGTCTCATATACCGTAGTTAAGGGTAATATCACTCTGTACTTTTTTTTCAAGTATTACTTTTTTCACAGTATGAAAATGGGTATTCCTAATGTTTGGTGATCTATCAACTTTAGGGAGAGTGTCATATTCCAGTGATGTGTCATTCACCAGTGTTTACAACACTAGATGTTTTGCTTGTGTGTGCCATGCCAGTGTCAGCCCAATCTGCCCAGAATGCACTACTACCTAGAGCAGTGTTTCTCAAACTGTTCATCCTAGGCACACTTATTTAGGAAATTAGCACACAGCCTCCCTTCCTTCACATAACCGTTAACAAACAGGAACATTCTTATGAATTTTATGAACCCTGATCTATTTCAGTGGCCTCATCCTGGCAGGAATTGACGGCAGAGAGCTCTAGTTCAGCCTCTCTCAGACATTCTTCATTCTGATTTTTATTCTGTCCATCGAACTTGAAAACTGAAGATTTAATTCTTTTTCTCATACTGTATGTAATGTTTCCAATATTCCAGTGCGTACCTGTTAAAGTCTGAAAGCAAATCACTGTCCTGCTTCACATTGGTTGAAAAACACTGACCTAATAATTCCAAATTTGAAATGAATTCCCACATACTGTACTGTACCTGTTACCTTCCTATAGCAAAGCCTACCAGAACATGTTTCCCTGAGCTGAGAAAGTGTGCAACCTCATTTTAAAGAGTGCTAGGTATCACTCTAAATTGTCTTTGGGCAGGCTGAATTTAATTTGGGATGGGTCACAAGCCTTAACAGTAACCCCCAGTGTACTGTACATTATTCCATTTCAAGACTCCAGCTCCAAATCTGACCCAGTTGTACAGCCTTAAGTAGAAACAAGGGACCCAGCCTTAATGAGCATAGAGACTGAAGTGAATTTCTCATCATATTGGTTTGAACTGAGTCCTTTGAATGGAGGGGATTGTGCAATACAGCTTTATTGAGGAGCATACTGTATTTCCCTGAAAATCTTAAATTGTTATTCCACAGCAGTGCACTATAGAAAGCTGATAAGCCACAGTGTTAACATACTAAGCCAGGTGAATTGAAGTCCTGAGCAGTGTGCACTCAAAGATGTAGGAACTATGTAGCACATAGGAGATTTGTAGTGTAGGGCTGACTCCAAGCATGCTGTACAGCCATGTAAATGTGTGTATAGTATTATTGAGAAGGACTGAAGTGCTATAGAGTCTGTTAATGCTTTGGGTTCCAGGATCAGAAATGGATGCTTGTCTTATATTAGAGCTTTGTAAATACTGTTTATTCTATTTCCTTTATGTGCATATTTTGATCGTGATTTTGATTTTTGACCCGGTTGTGTAAACACCCTTAGAAAACAGGAGATCTAGGCAAATATACTGTAGGGCCCTCAGGATCTGAGAATCAGTCTTTTAGATTTTTGCTTATGATCACACCACCAAAACAAGGCAATGAAATAAAATACAGCCTGTGTCTCAGAAGAGTGTTACCTGAATTGGAACTAATGGCTTACTCCGATGAAAGAACCAAGGTGATGCTTGAGAAACTCAAGTGACAACGTGAGCGTGCTCATTCCCTGCTGTTCCCACTCTTGCAGGAGGCGTACTCTGTGGCGCGGCAGTTCAACCTGATCCCACCGATTTGTGAGCAGGCTGAGTACCACATGTTCCAGAGAGAGAAGGTGGAGGTGCAGCTGCCAGAGCTCTTCCACAAGATAGGTACAGAGAGGGGCGATTGATCTAGACAAAACATGTAGATACTATTACATGTAGATACTTAAGTGATTTGCAAAATAAGTAAATAACATATTGAGTTTCATCCTTCTAGTCATCGACTAAATTCAAAGATAGGATATGCAGCTAATTTCTAGTATGGAAGAAGAGATTACAAATGAAAGGAGACCATAGAGCCTATTTTGTCTAGAAATTAATTCAACCAAATACCTCTGCTGTTTCTTGAAAGAGCCAGTGGAACAGCTAGAAGAAAGCTGTTCCGTGTGTTCCAAACACCAGCAACCATTAGTGTAAAGAAGTCATTGCTTTTTCAGTCGTAAATTCACTACCTTAGACAATTTCCAGTTGTCTTCATGGTTCTTTCTTTCTTTGTTTATCCTGAAGTAGATGTGCTCATGGATTTTCCCAATCTTTATACAGTATGTATTCAATTACGCAGTTACTATGTTTTATTAGATTTTATTTATTAAATGATGCACCTGGTAAAGACATTTCTTGGTATTATATCCTGTAACAGAAGCAATTTGGACATCTAAGATCGTCTGCCCACAGTTGTAAGAGGCCAGAGTAAAGAAATGGAAAAGAAAGCTTTCACATCCCTAAGATAATATACAGATTAGATCAGGCAGATAAGATTCTTACCTGTGTATCCAGTGTCCTTTGCAGTATGAGTACAGTGTGGAGTCCTAATGAAGCTTGTATGGGGTGTATGTGTTGAAGATGTGCTGCCTGATGGAATCCTCTTTCTTTCCAGGTGTGGGTGCTATGACGTGGTCCCCACTGGCCTGCGGGATCATCTCAGGGAAATACGACAGTGGGGTACCTCCTTATTCTCGGGCATCTCTGAAGGTACCGCTAGCCCCATGGTGACTGGTGCACTGCAGGCACCTGGGCTCCTCTCTGTGTTTCCACCACACCCTGCTGTACTGCAGGGCCTTATTTTTCTCTCATGTTGTCATAACTGTTCCGAGTTTTCTTGAAACTCTTCTATGCAAACAGATGAGGACAATATACAGTAAAGCCTCAACACAAACTGTACAGCCCAGACGTAAACACTGGTGGTAGTGACGTGAACTGACTTCTTAGAGATCTTCAGTATCCTAAAATCATGCATACTTCAACGCACACTCTGTGGTATTGCTACTTTACTTTTACGCAGATATAATGACCTTTTGTTGTTTCTCCTGCATTTGTGATGTGATATGTTGGGATAGTGTTGGTCTTCCATTGTGTTACTGTGCACAGCCATCTGTTTTTATGGTTTGATTGACCTCATTTAGATTGTTAAAATATATTTTTTACTTTAGATGACATAGCAGGCCCCCCTATGCAAGACTTCCTGTTTTCCCATAGAAATCTAGTTACTTCATTGCTTTAAAATACAACACATACTGTAATAGCTGTCAGCAAAAAAATGCTAGTTCACTTATTCCTTTTCTTACACCTAAATAACATACTTCCATAGAAGGTTTCATATTTTGTCGTGTTAAATATACTTCCAAGATACATGGAGTATATAGAGTGAATTAGATTGGAGCTAAAAAACCAATGAAAAAACTGTCCAGTAGTTGTCATAAAATTGGTTGTTAGTGATCTGCACATTTACAGGATTTTATTCCTTTTGATTCACACTCTATTAATGCAAACAATGTCCTTAATATTGTGAATCTTTGATATGGATGTACTTCTGGTGATGTCGGATTTTATATTGTCATTGCACATACACCTTTTTAAGTCAACCACTTCGTAGCTCAGTGCTATGTCTGTTGTGCTCATTAAGGGACATTTCTCTTTGAATTGAGCATGATCAACTAACAGGCACTGGAAACCATCTGCTGTTCATTTGTATTGATTTAACTTGAATTTAATGTTGATTAATTTAGTGCTAAATTTGTGTTGATTTCAACTTTTCTAAAATTCTATATTTCGTTGAGTGTGAAAACAACTTCTTCAGCCAAAACTGTGTTTCTCCTTTCTGTTTTTCAGCATGGAATTTACATTACTTCTTACTTTAAGTCTTTAAAATACTGAACAAGAATCCAAAATCCTTTAAACCTTCCTATGTTTTCAGTGCTTGCTCATGCACTGTTCCACACAAAATTACCTTGCACTGAGGACTCTTATTAGACAGCATTCTGGATCAAAGTAGAATGCAGGTGTGTGTGTGTGCTGGAAGGTGAACTGCTAAAAAATGTACTTATCTACAGTATGTCTCTGTGTATTTAAACTAAAAGGGAAAAAAGAGTCACCTGTTTAAAAACAAAACCATGCTGACTTACAGTATTTCATCACCCAACTAGTGGGAGAGCTGTGGGAAACCTGCCTCTTGTTGACTAATAAATGATTTATAAGTTAAATCAAGTATTCTTTAAAGATGGAAGGATATTTCTTATCAGGTAGTTTTAAAATATCAAAAAGGAAGGTGCAAATAGGATTATTATAGAAGAGATACTATACACCTCATAATACTCTCTGCAATGTCATTTAGGCCCAGTGTACCTCTCAGAAGGTCAAAAGTTAGGTGTGGAGCATGCTGGGGCTTCTGAGCGGTACTGTGTGAGAGTGAACCTGTTGCCTTGTGCTTACTGGCTCAAACTCTACTACTGGTGTGCAGAGCAATTCTCTGCATCCCTGGCACTGGGCCAGGATTATGTGGGTCTTTGTTTAATTACAGTTGTGTCTGTCCTCCTGCTGGCCCAACAGATTATGTTCTAGGATCACAGAAACAGGATTGCTTTTACCATGCCTAGGCCCATGGGGTTCACATCCTTGGGGGCTGTGGAAGTGAAAAGGATCCGTGCCGAGGATTAAAGATTAAGAATTTAAACTCCTGGTCAGATAAATGCCTTGACATTAGCAAAGAAAGCATTCCCAAAACCTCGACTCTTTCTCAGGGTAAATCATGGTTGGCCAACAAGACTAGTGGGTTTCCTGCAGCACCTCCCCCGGCAGGTGGGGGCGTTGTGAGCAGCAGCAGGCGGTGTTTTTGAACACGTGTGCTGTGTGTTGACAGGGGTACCAGTGGTTGAAGGACAAGATCCTGAGTGAGGAGGGCCGGCGCCAGCAGGCGAAGTTGAAAGAGCTGCAGGCAATCGCAGAGCGGCTGGGCTGCACACTGCCACAGCTCGCCATCGGTACGCGCAACACTGCTGCTCTCTCTCTTTCTGTCTGTCTGTCCGTCTGTCTCTCGCTCAACAGCAGCAGCAGCACTGGCACATTTTGTCCCGTTACCTGTTGTCTGTCTGTTTGGAAGCTTGTGTGCACTGGGCTGCTGTCTGATGTGTGGCACTGTGAACACTAGCTCACTGGCTTCACTCCCAGGGAGCTGAAAAATGTCTGAGCCCTGCGCTATTGACCCAAACGAGTGAAAAATAAAACCTTTTTCCACTTTCTGATAGAGCTGGTCAGAAGGAGACCCAATTTGTAGAGGATTTAAACATGATCATCTTCAGCTGCCCTTTTAAAACCAAAATCATTTTGAGCTTTTTAAGGAAAGATGATAGGGCCTAAAATCTAAATCATAGCGTTTGGTAGGACGTGTGGACCCAATGTTCAGAGCAAACATTTTGCCATTTATAAAGCTTTTCAAATAGATTTGGGTTGTTTCTATTTAATAATTTTGCATGTATGTTGAAACTATTACTGTAGCTAGGTGATCATTAGAATATGATGAAGAATAATTCTTTGAACCAGACATTTTTGGTAAATGAAAAAATCTTTTTTTCCAAGTAAAGGATATTTTAATGTTATTTTTTCCCAATTTCATTTAGCTTTCTGTGTTTTTTTCATAGTAGAATGTTATTAAAGCAGGTAAAAACCAAAGTTTTGCAAAGGACAGTGAAAGCTATCACAATAGTTGGTATTGAAAAAATAAAAACCAGCTTACAAAAGAAAGGTATGGTGTAGCAGGGTCAAAATGCCACTTCCTGTGGTGCAGCTCAGCCGTGTTCAATATGTGTTTTAGAAATACGCTTTGTCTTGCTTGGTGGACTATGCAGTGTGCTTGTGGCACAGTTAAAAGCAGTCTGTGGGAATGCTAGCTGTACTCTCAGTGCACTGGAGGTCTTTGTTGAATTTACACGTAAGATCGTGATGATTTTAAATAAATTAAATTTTGCATAGCGGATAGATTGATAGAATATTTGTAGTTTTACTGTAGTGTTAGTCTTTGTTTTCCTTGGCACTTAAAAGCACTACACAATTTAATGAGCAATGAGTAGTAAATAACAGTAGTATCGTAATGCCATCTGGTAATGCACTGTAAAAACATGACAGAGACAGGTGAGATCATACTGCAAGAAAAATGCAAAGCAAGGTAAAATGAGCTCCTTGAAATGTGTGTTTGTACAAGTGATGGTCCTTACTGTATGTGCTGTGTATCTGAGCAGATTGCAACAACAAACAGATTATTACAGTATTCAAATTCTGAGAACATTACCCCATACTAATGTATCTGTTGACCCTTTGGGAGATATGTAGAGGTCACTAGGTTCTAAAATTGTGCCTTATGTCCATGGTTGCTTTCTACTTCAGGACATAGTTAATGTTTAAACTGGTTTTCTCTGTACTGTAGATCTTAACCCAGTTCCTAGCTAATGAGCTTGGTTGCATAACACTATTAGCAGTAGTGAAAGGGCTGTGTTTCCCCAATCAGTAAACCTAATTCCCATACACACATACTGTAATCTTCCCATCAATTAAGATGCTGTTGTAAATCAGGTATCGATTTAAGGGGCACTGGCAAAATTGAATTTGCAAACTGACTGATTAAAACTCCCCAGAGAATCATTAAAGTGCCTGTGAGACAAACAGGCTATGTAAATAAATGGTAGGGGAGTTCATCTAACATGAAAGGAACCTTACATAAACTTCTGGGCTGCTTGCAGAAAAACAAAACTGACCTTGATCAGTTTTTTTTTGTTTATATTTTGCAGCACTGTGGCACGACAGACTTGTAGATGGTGATTCACAAACCCTTGGCATAATACCATTATCTGCCCAGTCACTGTAATTAATGTTGTCACTCGGGCAATAGCCGGAAGTGATTTTTGTAAAGATAGTCTTTAGTCAATAGCAAATGTGTCATGTTTTTCAGTCCCTGGAAAGGATCTTTCTCTTTTAACCCATTGTATTTCTTACAATACCATGTAAAGTTTTGCTGTCATGTTTATTTTCTATAGTTACAGCATGTGTGTTACCAGGATGGTAGAAGGATGGACATTAGCCAGTTTCTAAAGACCATCCTCAGACTCTGCCAGTATGTTATTAGACTGTATCTGTGTGACCTCGGTTAGCGCCTTACAGCTGTGAAAATATTTATTATAGACCTTAGAAAGCCCATCACTGGATTTCTTTCAGTGAATTTTCCAATCCAGTGAAACGAAAATCTTTATTTCAAATTTGACAAATGATATGAGCATATTACATGTAAGGTAAATTAGAAATGGTGTTCACAATTACTTTTTGGGCTTTCGTTTCTTCCTTGAGTTTATTGATAAAGACGGAATTTAATTTCTAATTAATACCGCTATTAAAATCCGTTTTTTAAAAAATCTAGCAATTAACTTGGAACGGAATCTTGCGTGTTGCGCAGAGTGGACCCCCTCCCACGTTGCCATTATACTCCAAATACCACAGATGGCTTACACCCTGCAGGCTTGCTGCCTTGTACAGCAGTGGGCAAACACATCTTAATCTCCACTGTGCAGGGGTCTGCCTCTGTGGGTGGATCACGTGTGCCTCCAGCCTTGAACAATATCTTGGCTGGTAGGAAAAAACGCAGAGCTCCTCTTCTGCCACAGACCAGTGTGGCAGTGGTCCGGTCTCCCCCACCATAAAAATGGACCTTGGCGCTGCTTCAGAATCCCATGACAGAACTGCCACAGATGAAGGTCTGCCATGGGACTTTGCAGTCTTGCAGGTGCATTTTTACCTGGGATACCGGCTGGGCCGCAAAGTGTCATCCCTGTGTTGTGGTCTCTTCTGCAGCATGGTGCCTACGGAATGAAGGGGTCAGCTCGGTGCTGTTGGGGGCTTCCAATACAGACCAGCTGATGGAAAATATAGGAGCAATACAGGTGAGTGTGCGATGTTCTGCGCTGAAAGCAGCTGCAGGGACAGGGGTGTGTCAGAGTTTTGTGCACACCAGCACTATGGGGAGGTACTGTAAGTATGTAAAGCCTGGACACACTGTGAGAGCATGAAAAATCCATATCTGTGAACATTGGTGGTGGGCATCTGTCTCTCCTGTTAACATACTGATCCATGCTGGTGGACAATAGACCTTTCCTTTAAGTCAGACACGTATAGTAAGAATACAGTTTACTTACACTGCAGGAAGCTAAAACGTCACCCCTTCACAGTTTAATAAAATTGTTTCTGAAAGAATGTAGGAAATATTATCTGGACAGTATTCATTATTTCAATATTTCTGGCTGGTTTGGTTTATAGAATAATAAGGCCAGCTGTGTTTCATTCCACCGAAGGATTTGAGATGATAGCTTCTGGCATCACTGCTCACTAGACTTTAATGACATTTGAAAAAAAAAAAACTAGGAGTGTTTTGTTTGTGCCCTGTATTTATCCAGAGAAACAAAATAAATGTCTTTCAGAATTCTGTGTGTAGTTCACATTCATATCCACCTCTCCCCACTCACGAGACCTCATGATAATATTTCACTACATGTTTTAGGATATTTTAGCAGTGTCAGGGAATTAACGTTTTCAGATACGGTTCTTTGGCTAATGAGAGTTTATCTTTACATTTGCCCTGCAGGTTCTTCCGAAGCTATCTTCTTCCATTGTGCATGAGGTGGACAGCATTCTGGGCAACAAGCCTTACAGCAAGAAGGACTACCGCTCCTAACGCGCTGCCGAGCGCTGGGGGAGCCGCCGCCGCCCCCTGCCTCGATCTCTGCCCGTTCCTCTGTTTGCTCGAGCTTTTACTGAATGAGAAACTGGCGCGTGAAGCTGGCAAAAGGCATGGTCCTGGGGGGCAGGTCATCTGATAAGACAATGAAATCCTCACAAAAAGAAAATCTGGGAAGCAGAGAGAGAAAGATCAAAGCGAGGTACACTCGTAGATAAACCAGTAATACATTTATCTAAACCAGAGGTTTTTTTATATTTTGGAAAAAGCACATGCTTGCTTGGCAGCTTAAGGTTTTTTTTGGGGGTTTTATTTTTCTTAATGGTCTTTTTAAATTCTGCATCGATGTTAAAGCGAAATAAGATTGATATTAGTCTACAAGCGCAAACCCCAGTTTTTCCATTTACGTTTCATTTAAACCTTTTAGAAAGGTGCTTGAGTTTTTAAAATGATATTAATTTGAGCTGTTTTTTTGCACATGGGTGTAACGGCTTCTCCTGAAATGAAACAATCTAGCACTTTAGTTACAGACTAAAGGAATCAATCCGAGAGTGATGTTCACAGACATCCCCTATAATGAAGGTCCTCTGAAGTCAGTCAGTTTAATTACCAAAGCTAATTTAAAAGATCTAAAATAACTACATACACTGGGACATCAAAGAAATTGAATGTTTTTTTGGAGGGATCTTGTCTGAACGATTATAACTGTGTGCTTAGCTGTTTTTGGCAAGCCATTCACTTAGCAATTACCATTTTAAACATCATTCTTAAATTATTTAGATTTAATCAGCTGAATAATAATATATTTTTTAAACAGAGCATCTTCGTGCAGGTCAGTTAAAATTAACTCTGAATCCCACATATGGCATAACAGAATCTTGAAGCTAAAATCTCCTGCTCCTGTTGTTACAGTATACAGCACAGCTGAATAACTGAAACACTGAAAATAAAATTTTGTCTCGAAACAGAAATGGGATGGATCTTAACCTGCTGACTTTCAGACTTAGTAGATATCCAGGAAGAGAAAAGAAGATTATTATTGCTGATTTTCTAGTGTGATATTCTACTCTGCACTGTTACTCAGCAGGTTATAAGTGAAACTGCAGTGCTAAGCACCCGGGTGCTGTTTTTAGTGAGTTTGTACAGCACACATTGGCTCAGTTACTAAAGCCCTGTGGATATTTTACTGTGGTTCTCGCCTTGTCCTGTTTTCAGAGGTTAAGACTTTTTGATTTGTGAAACATTCATTGTTTTTGTTCTCTCCACAAAGTGCGGGAGAGAGTTGGCAAACTGGCACCATATTTGTTCGATTGTTCTTTCAGAGCTTTGTTAACAGCAGCTGATGTTCTAGCGAAGCAAGGAGGGAAAGACATGGTTGGGCAGTATTTGGAGCCCATGCCAGCCCATCCTCAAAAAGCATTCACTGTGATGTACTGTGGTAACGGCATAGAAAAGCATAGTAGAAAATGGTGAATTCATAGCAAAATGTGATATACTGTAAACTTCAGGAAGGCATGACAGACAAAATACTGTGCATACCTGTATATACTATGGAACAACTTCATTAATGGTGGTAATGTGGCTAAAGCCAAAGATTTTCAGACATCTTTCAAGAACATAAACAATCGCTGAAAGAGTCAGGGATATATTTTCTCCAGCTTGTACCATTTGCCTTTCCTTTTTTATCACTATGCTATTTAAAATCACTTCCCTGGTGTCTAGCAGCTCAGGCATTTAGAGTTATACTGTGATTTTGTCCTGTGTCACTCCAGGACTGAAAGGTGGATGAATATCTCGGTGGTGATCACACTTTTTCTTTTACTAGTTCTCTTGCCCCTAGTAAATTCTGTATGTTGGCTTCTACAGAGTGGACCTGGGATGCTCTCCAGGATGATTTACTTGATTTTGTGAGATCCATTGATTCTGATACTGTGATTAATGATAAATATATACAGTATATATTATTGTTGCACCACTGTTTCCTCTGTTACCAGAGGGTGGGGCTCTTTCTTCTTTTTCCTCTTGAATTGGAATTTAAATGCACCCATGTAACCAAAGGCTATATTCACACAGCATTTTCTGTGTAATCAGTCTGCAATATTTTTGCATACAGTACATGTGTTTTGTTTTTTCTTGCTTGTCAGTAATGGTGGCATGGACAGAACTCCAGACACCATCATCCAGGATAGCTTCTCTTCAGGTATTGTCAGAAAACATGGGTTGTCACGCTTGTATAATGGATTAAGGCTCGTGGATTATCAGAATAGTTATAGTATGAAAGGTGCTGGGTTGAACATTTTTCCAGGAGTTTCTTTGTTTTTTGAAGATAAAATTAGGCAAGATGATCCAAGAAGGGTTAGAGAGGTTTGCAGTCAAAAGGAGAAGAACAGATAGAAGGACAGATGTTTCATTAGTAGATTTTGAAAAATAATTGGCTGTATTTGACTCTCCAAAGCGTGCCTCTCGCACAGCAGTGTCTCTCAGCAGTTACCAGAGTTTCCACTATGCACATTATACCCTGCCAGAAAAGCCACAGAAAGCATTCATCCATTTTATCTGCCTTAATAATCAATTGTTAAACTGGCAAGATTATCAAAATACTACCCCCTTCCAGTTTGCTCAGCCGGGTTGGTTTGGAACGGTGAGAGATTTGTTCTAACTATGAGTACTGCCTGAAAAGTTGTGCACTGTGACTTAGGAACTTCCATAAAGCAACCTGAGCTTTAAGAGTGGAATTGAAAAGGTTACTGGAATATTTTTGCTTTCAATCCACGTGACCAGAATAGCAGAAGACAACACCAGAGTGAGCCCTTTACATTGTACCATAGAGTCTGATGTTTTTCATCTAGTTATAAAAATTAAACTCATTGCATGACTGGATGCAATTTATTCACACTCTAATTGTGGGCTAATTATATATTTGTCGAGAGCTGGCAGCTAACTCATTTTTTTTTTTCATATTTATTGCGATGTAATAACATAGTGGAATCGAGTTGATGCAGATCCAAAACTTAATTACTATCTAGATCTCTGTTGAAGTTGTTTTCATTTTCAAGAATGTGACATTTCCCTTTTATATAATCAGTATTGTTACACATTCTGGGAGGCACAGTAAAAATGTATTGTCTTTTCTATTAAAAATAAATAAATAAAATGTTATTTTGTTCATACATAATATAGTATGTTGTACTGTATGTAATGGTTATTAAAATTGCTATATTTGCACTGGTGACTTGAAATCTGCATAGTGATTCTGTTATCCTGTTGGGCTGTTTTTTTGCTTTGCTTTTTTGTCATTTCATTTTCTAAAAATAAACAAGGAAAATGAGGGAGAGACAGCCATTCCGATGTGCTGTACTATGGTAGTTTGGCACAGCTCTGTGACAAATGCTTTGAATTTGAGGAAAAAAGTCTTTAGCTCCACCATGCGGCCAAAGTGTCAATTGCATCTGCATCTCATAGCATCTTATTACTGAGCACAAAGGCTGAATGTTTGACTTACCTGTTGTAAATAATATATGAAAAAAACTATTATAGATATAATGTTTCTAGCAGATTGATACTCCTGATAGAAAAGGAATGTTCAGCATGGTGTTATATGATGAACTAATTTAGAGCAAAAGGTGAGTTTATGTCAAAGTTAAAAATGCAGCTCATTCCCTGATCTATGCATGTGTATTATATTAATATAGGCAGATTCTATCTATGCTGCTCAGTACATAAATGGTACATAAAAGTTCCAGTATAGTCAAATGAATATAATTCATGCTAATTTCTACTTTTTGCTTGTCAAAGACTATAAAAGCTGTGTAATCACAAATTTGTATACTGTAAAAAGCTGCAAAGTTGTGATATTTGTTTTCTTTTAAGAGAACTCATGTATACATATATATTTTTATCATGGCAAAGTGTGCAGTATATATATATGGTACTGACTAGAAATCACTTTCAATTTATGTTAAAACATAGTTGTAGCTGGGTCTGAAATGGAATCAGACTGTGTATACTGCATTTAGGGCAATGGTCACAGTTAATGATGCCAAATAGAAGTGATGGCTAAAGAATGAATGGAACCATCCACTAGTTTATATGTAGATATGTATAATACTGTATATTATTGAACAACTGGACAGGGGTTGTAAAATGTACACAGTTTTCAGCATTCACTTACACATAGTGATGTGATCATCCAAGATTGATGTGCAAACCTTATCCGTAACTGGATAAAAAGATGGACACATGTAGTTTTAATCTCCTGTAGGCAACCTAAATGTTTTGTGAGTGGCTGGCAGTGTGAAAAAGCAGTGCGCTGTCACCATGCAGCTGATAGCTCCAAGCAGTTGTCTAGATTAGAACATGGTTTCCAGTGTGTTCAAATGGAAGAGGGTTTGGAATAGGGACTGCCAGTTTCATCTTACATACTGTACATAAAGTAAATCACTATGTATTACTCTTCTATCAATCATGAAATATTGTGTGGAAGTGTTAAAATAATGTTCTAAAGTGACCTGTTGATAATTGCTAGAGAAAGTCTCCTGATACACCTATTACTTGGAGCAGTTAGTGTCTTTGTTCCCAAAACGGTCTGGGGACCCTCAAGACCATAATGACCTCTATTTGAGAAATTACTGGTCCAGACAACCGCTTGAGCATTTAGCTGCATGGCTGGAACACATTGGGTTTGCAATGTGTGCACATTTCCAACCACAGAATCACAATAAAATGGCAATAAAAGGTTGTTTTTTTCAGAGGAAGATTCTTGTTAAAGATGTGTGGGATTCAGGTTGAAGCTGGATGATGGCAGCTGTCTTACAGTATATTTAATACACACAGCTCATGATGACAGATTACTTACTGTAACTAAAAGCCTTGTGACCAGGGCCCATTGTTCATTTTACTTAGACCATTTTGCATTTCTGCTTTAATAACCAAAGATCATTGCAGGATAGGAAACGAATCGAATGAGCTCGTAACCAAGAGGAGAACACAGACTGTTGAAGTGATGGCTTAATGTGCTTTACCCTTATTTGTTTAGAAATTGAGTTTTTCCAATTCTGTCATTTCACATCCCATTTCTCAACCAATGTTACAGCACAAGCTGTAACGGCTCCATAATTTGGTCAAATTTGCAGGTTATCCAATAGACCGCCTTCCCCTGGGGTTGCTGTGGCCTGTACCTTTTCCTCCATCTCCCTCATTGTAAACGTAGGTTTTTAGTGCAGGGCAACAAAGCCTGTATGAATAAACCTGTGTGGCGTAGTACTGCACTGCTATGTCATGCTGTGGAAATACATGCTGATCTGACCCCCTTTTGGATTCAAGTGAACGGATATCCTATTTATTTTAGAATTCCATTTTTAAAGAATAATCCACTCCAGCCTGTCACAAATGCTTTTTTTTCTGCTTAACCCAATGCTACTCAATAGAGCCCCCTCCCTTATTACTGTTGCTACTGTAAACCAAATTATGTGAAGCCCTCTGTGCAGAAGCATGTGATTTGAGTTTAAGAGTTTTTGTGAGCAATTCTGAAGATGTGATGGAAATAGCATTTGATTTACAGACCTCGATATTTTGTTTTTAATTATAAGATCCTGCATAGCACAGTATTAAGATATATATATATAACCACACATAACCATGTATTGGTTTTGTTTCAGTGCAGGGATCCTTAGCAGAAAACAACTTTGTTTCCTGTTTGTGTAAAAATAAATAAAAAATATGTATTCCATGTAAAAGAAATATATAGAGCTGTTGTTGTAGAGGTGAGGGAATTACACCCTTGAACTGTCTTTGAATCATGATACTGTTGGCTTTCAGACTAAAGGAGTCGATGAGATTATCACTTGCATCCCTTTAAGTGTAATGTTAAATTGCCACAAGGCCTGCATCCATGTTCTGTCATTGGCAATGACTGCAAAATTGTCTGCTTGCGTTTCATTGCTGTTGTATTCATCAACTAGACAATGAGTAAATGAGTGCTGTATTTTAAAGGAATTGCATTCTGGTTTGCTTGCATTTCCTCTTGTGAGAGTTATTTTTTTATGTTCATGCCTATATGCGATGTTGAATTGGCCTATTATTGATCTGAACAAAAAATATTTTTTTAACATGCTGCATTTTCTTCAATATTTAATGAGTCAATGTTGAGCAGTGGGGATTATTTGTACTGTAGATGCCTTTGAGGAATTAATCTGTAATGATACTATAATTATTGATAATACATATACTGTACTAATAATGGCAAGCTGTAAATTTTCACTCTTTTCTGGGTACTAACTGCACCATCAGAAACCTTCTGTATGTATATACTTTGACCTTTGTATATATATTAATGGTTGTGATCACTTCCGCATTTTTTTTTCCATTGGCAGGCATTGCTAATTGCATCGTGCTTGAATCAGAATTCAGACTATGTACAGCTGCGGTATTTATGAAATGACAATAAAAAATACAAAATGATATGACGTCTCACAACTTATTGTTGTACTAAAGGTTCCAGAATACTGTGGGAGATTGTGTATTTTAAAGTTTATTTCGTCTTAATAAAATGTTCTCCTTATCTTAGTTACACACCTGTATACTGTATATCATTGTCCCTGTTTTGATCTTTAAATGTCATTTTTGTGTTATTTGATCAAGACCAGGGGCTTTTTATGAGTGTAGGTTGATCTTTATGACTCAGACAGCACTGGATTCAGGCTGGGTTCTGTTGCTAACAGTCACTGACTCTGCTTGCTGACAACTGCAACTCCTGCAACTTGGCTGGATCCCTGCAAGGTATCATGTATATTAAAGGGGAACTGACCAGTTATTAAATCATCAGACAAGTTATTAAATCTCAGTAACAAAATAACTGACAGCATTGCAAAATGTATCGAATTCCGCATTAAGTGCAAAATCCTGAACTTTCTGAAAGAAGTGTATAATCTCCACGTTGTTGAGAGCTCAAGACAATTATGATTTAATGCAGCCCTTCCTGCTCACTAGTCACTCTAACGACTAATGTGCAAGCGAAAAAATACAGGTCAGGCAGCACACATTTCAGCGCAGAAATGTTCCAACGTGATCTGCATGCATGGTTAACAAGTAAGTAATTGTCGGCAAAACCGTCTCGAAGTCGAAAGCAATATTTCTATTTGATTAAGTGAGATGTATTCACAAGCCTGCTTGTTTACAATGTCATAGGGCCGAGTCACCTCACGGGAAGTTTGGTTGCCTCCTTATGAATCCCAGGACACGGTACTGCGCATACGTGGAAACGGCGTCTATTTTGTTCTGTAAATTGGAGGTTTTACACGTGAATATGTACATTTTACTTTAAATCATAGCTGCCTTAAAATGCACTCATCAATGCAGATCCTTTCCAACACCGAAACTTAAAAATAGCGCAAGGCTATGACGAGTCTGTCAGTAACACGTTTAACGTAACGTAATTACATGTTGCAACAAAATGCAACAGGCTTAAAACAGGATTTTTTTTATTTCTCGAGCGCGATGACAAGTCTTAGTAATGAGGGGCGTTTCGCAGGTGGAATGATCCTCGCAAACGGAAGAGGCGTTACTTTGGCCTCGGTATCAGCTCGGAGCGTCGTTTTACTTTTCACGGTTTCAGGACGACTTGCAGTAGTAACAAATTCAGGTAGGGGTATTGTTATTTATGTTTTTTTTCCCCACTTTATGATGTGCATTGCATGCAGCATTCTCTTTACATTGGTCTTTTCGTTATACACGTGTGCGTTCCGCTCGGTAATTTGCACAGCTCCGGTCTCCGAGGTAGTTCGACTCTGTCCTCAAACTTTTATCCAGTTTCTCTGAGCTGTGATACATGAAACCAAGTCTCGTGTGTTCGTTGTGCCTTCAAAGAGTTGCAGAGTGCCAGCGCTCCTGCATGCAACAGGACAGGGCAAGGAGATATGGGTTGCGTGCCCAGCGTGGGGCGAGTAGCGCATTTCATGAGCACCGGGGCAGGAAAAGAATGGAATTCAGATGGACTTGAACCATTTAAACGGTATCGCCTCTTGTAGTTACTCAACACAAGTTGGCTTGTGAAGTTTCGTCGGTCTCCGTGTTACAGTGTCGACAGTAGAGCCCCACCATCTCGCCAACGATTCTTTTGAGCGAATCTGTTCACGAGTTGCGTCGTGGACTCGAACCAGGGCGAAGTGATTCATGTCCAGAGCTCAGGGGTCCAAGGAGGAATGGGGTCACATTTGGTACAGTAAATATGAAGCAGACATAAATCATTGTAAAAATGCACATGGCCCTCATTGATTGTGTGAGCAAATTCAAGGGGATTGAGTGTGAAGCATGTATTCCATCCAACACTTTTATAGCTGCTTTTATAACAGGTGTAAGGTTGGGATATACCTTGAACCATTGGAATGAATAATGTTTTGATTCTCATTTCAGACAGCATGGTCTGACATTTTAAAAATTCTGGGGTAACATTATGATATAACTTTATTATGAATAAACATTGGTTACTCCCACACTGAGAGGCATACGTAATTTTGAGTTTCATTAGTATATACAGTGTACAGTCTATTTTAAATGGCGTCTGAAATACAGTATGTCACTGCTAACCCAAAATCATTTGTTTCATTTCATTTTGTTGTAATCCGACAATCTGAAATGCAAATTGTTCTGTGGTAGGACTATTGAGAGAAACAATCCAAGTTATTTTCCAGGTAGGAATACATATGAGGTAGCACCTTAAGACAGATTAAAAATATTATTTTGGTTTTGTTTTTTATAAGTAGGCTTTTCAAGGTAAAACACTGATTTTTAAAAAAACATGTCAAGCTTTCTCTGCCAGTAGGTGTAGGTATTAAAGTTCTCTTTATGTTAAATTCATATAGATTTGGAAGGTTTTTTATTCTGTCATCCAGCCGATGACATTATCTGATTTACTGCTGTTATCGGTTTGTTATAATTCAGTGTAATAAAATGTGGGTACTTTGGTAATATTTATTTTAGTTTTGCAGCTTTTTTCAAAGGTAGTGTAAATATACATTTACAGGTAAAATTTAGTTCTGAATTATAGATATTCATTTTTTTTCTCTGACTTTAACAAAAAGATAATCTTGTTTCTCTGAAGGACTACCACTTCTCAGTAGGCAAAAGCAAACTACCAAAACAAGTTTTCTGGTCTTGAGTGTCTTGAGACTTGATCTTGAGTGTCGAAGACGTAGATAACCCAAATCTGCCCCTTACTGTCCACTCTGTGTATCTGAGGCATGTTGTTGTGGTACAGTACGTCACAAGGCACTCTGAGCCTTCTGTATGTGCAGCCATTGAAATGCAGCTAGCTGTTTAAATTAAACCAGTTGGCTAAAGAAACATGGAGATATGTGCATTTTTTCTTTAAATTTGTTGGGGATTTGATGTAGGCTGGGACTCCCATTGTCAACATTCATTGCGCTACTATTACAGTGGGTCTGCATGTTACAGACCATGGACATAAATATTTACCCGACTTTATGTAAATGGTCCTCAAAAGAAGCACATTTCTAGTAAAATCATGGCAAAATTGTATTATGTAAAATAATGATATATTACTGTATTATTATAACTTTGTGTTTGAGATGTCATTTTTACATCTTTTTAACGCGAAGCTACCTAACAAAGCAGTTCAGAGAAGCACGGAGAAGAGCAAGCAGACTGCATTGTTAGATAAGTTACAAATAATTTAATATGATTGACAGGGAAACCTTATTTACAGCATTTAATATCATTTTATGGAGTACTATATTACAATTATTTATACTGTACATAAAAAGTTAATTTAAAAGTATTTTGCCGTGTTGGTTTCATCTTTAAGTAGTGATATGCTACTCATTATTAAAAATAAGTTTGATGTTTAAACGTAATTTTTAAAAATGTCTTTTCATCACTAATATGCAAGCTCTTTCATTTTTAGTTTTTAAATTCGGAGTGTTTCTAAAACGTTTCAGACAAGGTTAAATTGCATTTTAGTGCTCTGACGGGTCACCTCAGTGATCATTCTGTTTATACTCAGAAAACGTGAATTAACAACTGTAAAAATTGTGTTGTCAAGTCCTGGCCATATTCCTGTTGAAATATATTGATTCTTATGGAGAAATATGCCGCACTTGAGCCTCTGGGAATATTTACATCCTCCCAGTCCGCATGAATCCTATTTTCATAATTTTGTGTGGGAAGTAATTTTCCCGCTTAACATCTGTGTTTTACGGTTGCCCTTTAGGATGTGAAGTGTGGACCACCTTGTTCCTTGTTCTGTTTGTTATTGGTTCTTCACACTAATACGTCACACTGCACACTGAAGCAGACAGACAGTGTGCGTTTCTGCTTTACTGCATCAGAATCCCAGCCTGTGTAAACGTGTCCCAGCTGTTTTGGTACATATGGAGTAAAATAACCATCCTTTCTACATCTCTGAGTAAAAGTCAGAATACCCCCCCACCCAGAATAACATACTTAAGTACAATACAGCTCTCTGGGGAAAAAAGGACTTGAGTAGTGTAGCACAGTAGCTTCTACCTCGTTACTTCCCACCCCTGGAAAAAGGTGATGTACAGCTGCCTTTCGGAGCTCACGGAATAAAGCCTTGGATGGTACTAAAAGTAATGTCATGTATCAAAATATTGTTTTAATTTTGTTTTTAAGAAATTAACATAGTGTAAGATGTGCTACTGACTGCACTGTTCAGTCTGTTTTGTTTTTTTAAATTAACAACAGAGAACATCTGAACCTTTTTTACCTTAGTGTCCAAAAAGAAATCTTAGGTATAGACTTCTGAGCATTGTGATTGACAAAGCTGAAATACTGCTTTTGCACACTAGTTCACTTTTCTGTTCATTTTTCAGCAAATGAAGCAGTGCTACAGTTGTAATGTGAGGTTAGATAGCTGGTGTTGCATCTTGCTGATTCACCCCTCAGGTACTCTTCTGCAGTCATGTGGGTGAACTTTGTTGCTTAGTTTTCTTAATAGTTTGTCATTCTTTTGTGACCATTCAGCATATGGTTTTATCCACGCCAATATATCAGAACAGGATATTTGAGGTGCATTAAAAACACATGTGAATCACTTACAGTAAAATGGTTTCCCAACAGGAGATGTTTCTTCCTATTAATGCAACATTGCATTCTTAAAAATCAGGGTCAGGACAACCTCTGCTCGTAGACAATTTAAATTTATTTTAAATCTGTTGGACCTCTCTAGGACTTGGATTGCAGACTGCTGGTTTAAATGAAAGCTTTTCAAATGACATACAAACTTGACATTACCTGTCTTCCAATATAAATAAAAGTTTCCATGGGAGCCCATCCAGGAGGCACACGAATGAAAATTAAGCAAATAGTTAAAAACACCTTCAATTATAGATGCTTTAAGCATTCTGAAGGATTCCCTTGTTTGGAACACCAAACGGAACAACAACAACAACAAAAAACTTTCAACTTCAGTTTAAGCATATACCTTATACTTTCATACTTATCTTTATTTTTTTTTCTTCTTGGCTGTATTTACAAAAAAGCAATATTTACAAATACAACTTTCTTACAAGTTTACTTTTAGCGTTTGATATTCAATGGAACACAAATACAATCATTTTCAATAGAGCACATTTCAGTGTTTTACCTGTTGTGTGGTTAGTTTTTGTCTGGAACACCTATAATGTCCTGATGTTTGCAAATGGATTTGTGCTTTATTGGCTTTGAACCTTAAAGGCTGAACAGATTAAACCAAGAACACACAAACACTGGAGAACCATCACACCCATTAAAACAGACACAGCAGGCAGGTGAAAAGAATGTGCATGGACAATGCCTCAACATTAGAGGGCTGGGTGTCCAGAATTTCTTGCTTTAAAATCTTTTGACGCTACTTAACTAGCTGGAGCTCACAAACTGATGGAAAGCTGTGGTATTTGTTTATGCATGTGCAGTGGTGGTTCTTGATAAGTTTTACTTGTGCTTCTTTAACTGCAAGCTTTCCCTGACAAATGGCAAAAAATGATTATTTCCCCAAAGGATTTTATAACAGAAGTTTGAGGGGGGAAGATTAGATCTTCCACTCACCTACGTATATAAGTCTCACACCCAGACCTTGCCTGACAACTCCCCCCCCACAGTAGTGTTGGAGGGGGTTCGTCTGTCATTCCCTCAGATACGAGAGTTGGGCCTAATACTTTATATATCTCTCTCTATTGCGTTCATCAGGATCTGACCAAAGTGCTGAAATATTTCACCCGCAAAATTGACAGTTTTCCTAGTCAGACTGCTTTTTAATAACTTCAGAATGTTGTTGTTTTAAACTCTTAAACGTTATTCACAGACCACTACACATATGTTCTGTCCACTGTGTCCCAGCCCGAATTATAACTTCCAGTGGCATTTTTATTAAGTAAAACCCCTCATCAAAGGACACCGCCTTAAAGATTTTCTTCTTGTCTTGACCTTAGGAATAACTTCTGGTATTACAGAACTCCTTCCTTTTAAAAGATGATTCCACTATGCTTTTTAAGTCCTGTGCAGGTTCCAGTGAATGTAAGCCCTGCAAAATAATACTGTGAGCTAAAATCACATGTCGCGTGCACATCAAATAATGCAGCATGTGAATACAAAGCATAGGATCTAGTTTAAATAAAAAAACAGAGTTCTGAGTAATATGCAATAATGTGAACCTCCAATTTAAAACATCAGTGAAAAAATATAATTTTCCCTGATATCCGGTATTCTAGGGGAGTGGCAAAATTCAGACTCTATGGAGGGCAGCTCAGAAGTAATCTGCCTTTGCAGGAACAAGGAATTCTGCAATTCATCTGTGTATTGTGGCAGTGCTACACAAACGTATTCTGATATGCAACAGAAACTTGAACAGAAATGATCTTTCCTATCTTTTTAAAAGGCAATTGTTAATCTATTTCACAGTATGTCACTTTATGTAGTGCACAGTTGATTCTCATTTATTGTAAGCCTCTAAAACAGTTATAACACAAATGATGTGAAATATATTTGAAAAGCAGCCTAAAAAAAGTAAGCATCTACTTCTACAACAATATCTTTTTTTCTTTGTGTGGGGGGGCATCAAGGTGGGTTCTTACCACTAAACACACCTTGACAAGCAACACTTGTAAAGATCATTTCAAGCAGTTCGCCTGAAACTTAAAAGTATTTAACAGCTATACTTTGTCTTAAGATTTTTTATTTATTTGTTTGCCATATGTGTTAGTTACGGGACACATTTCTCATCCTAAAATCATGTTGGCAGAATGTTAATTTTAAGAAACTGAAATGTTCAGTAATATGTACAAGCTTTGTACCTTGAACTGCAGGCTAGTTCTTCTTGAGGTACAGTGGCAGGAACACCAGCTCCCTGCCATATCTCATTTTAAGACATTCAAACTCCTTGCGGCGCCTTTTTTGTCCGTTTATGAAGGTTTCAGTTTTTTAAACAGATAAAACAGCCTTTTCTGTATTTACAAAGGATATCTGGCAACTACCTGTTTTTAAAAATGCTCATAAAATCTCAGCGTCTCCCTTAGGTAATTGGTATGTAAAACAAAAGCCCCTTCACCAAAGCTGGCTAGCCATGTCGTGCATAGCTGACACTGGGGAACCTGCAATGATCATCTGAATCACAGTGATCTTAAAAAAACAAGAACTGGATCAAGATTTGGCTCAAATTACGTGCAAAATCTACAATCTATAATACACCAATTTCAATCACAATGCAACTTCATTGCAAACGTTCAGTAGAGAAGAGCTGCCTTAAAAGTTTTAACTTTGCTTTGATGTGATTTGCTATTAATCTGTAGATTGAGAAAGCAAGGGTCAGTGTCAGTACAGATGTCTTAGTGTGTGAATCCCTGCTGCACTCTTTCTCAGACTTTTGCCTTGGAAAAAAATTGAGAGCCTGTATGTGTCTGCTGACTTTGGTTTTCCAGCTTCAGTATTTCTTTTACTGCAAGTGGCATTTTGAATAGGCTTCAGACAGCTGTATATTTTAGCTGTCTGTCATTTTGAACCTGCAGTAAGCACAGTCTCACCATGCACGCAGTAGCATGATCTCACAGGTGGGGATACCGGGATACTTCCCTCGTCGGCAGGGGAACAGTCTCTCTGCAGACGTTCAGTGCACTGACAGCTGTATCAGCCCAACCCATTAAAACATTTGCTCAAGTTGTGACCCAGTCACCATATTTTTCGGAAAGAACTGGAGGCTAATTGAGACTTCCTGTAGTAAGATTAAAGTGTTTGGATTTTAACTATCATGAAGACTTATGAGGGGTATTCTAACAAATTTCAGGACGTTCAACCCTAATGATCAAATTATCACCTAAACAATGGTCAGTTTTACACTGGATTCTAATAAGGTGGCTGTTGCTGAAAGTCTGGGATTTGAGTCACCTTCATAGATTTCAAACTTGGTTCAAAAGTAATTAACAGTGCATTCCAAGACAGAGAGTAATAAAAGGGAAATGATGTCAGAAAGTGTGCTTTACACCGAAAGAATTGAACTAGCACAATTAATTATTATTCTACGATAATAAATTATATTTTAGTATTATCAATAAATTACAAAAGACAAAGAATAGTAATCATTAACATTCAAAGACAAAAAAAAGTCTGAGATATCTGCCACGTACTGTAGCTCACTCGTCATAGACTCTGGTTTTCGTGTTTTTCTGTAGCAGCAGGCTTTGCTTTCAACAAGCAGGGCCTCGTCCATTCACTCCATGATGACTGGCTTTATGAAAGCCAGTCAGCAGCTGAAGATGACCACTTAATGCCTAGCACTGAATCTGTGTTTTATAACATCCCTCAACATAACCTCTCTCGGGTGTTTCAAACACAAAGAGTACCTGTACAATCATTGAACTCTTTTTTTTTTTAAACTGTACCTTCCATGTAATTTTGTGTGACAAGGTGTGCCTATCCATGCTCGATCCGCTGCACCCTTGTCTTTTAATTATTTTTTTAAAAATCAATTTTTAAAAAAATGCAACAAAACGTTAGCGTTTATATCGGCAAGACAGAAGCAGTGTCCACGGGGCTGACTCCACAGACGAACGGTGCATTCAAGAAAACATGAGACCACAGGGAGGAGCCAAGAAGCAAATGGACGAACGCGACATGACCACAGTGCAGGTCAGAGTCCTTCCCGCGCGGGGGGGCCCCTCCTCTCCTCTGAGCCCGCACGGGCTGCAGGGAACACGTGCTGTGCTGTGGTCAGAGGGATGAGGGCTACAGTTCCATAGTGGTGGTCCTGTGCCTCCCACGCCGTTGCCACGGGAACCAGAGGCTGGCACAGAACAAAGCAGCAGCGGGCGGGGGGGGGCTTCACCACACGGGTGGCGAGCTGGGGCTGTCCTCGTCGTCTTCGTCATTCGTAGTGGCAAAGGCCCGTGCTCGTCTCATCTCCTGGAGGGCGTGTTTTTTGTGAGAATGCTGTCGAACAGGAAAGCAAGGGGTTAGGTCAGTCTTCACAGGCAAGGCTGGAGCCCTTCGGCTCTCAGTGTTGCCAAAGCGTACGATCGGTTAGTGTGCGACTCCTGCTGTAAAGCTCAATCGCCGAGGGTCGTGAATGCTGGAGATACAAACTGTTTTGGTTTTTATTGGAAGGATACAACAGGGTGGTACAGTGGCAGAGGTTAGCCTTGCTACCTCGCAGTGCTGGGGTCTTGGGGTCCATGTCAGACCTGGGGTGCTGTGTGTGTGAAGCTTGTATGCTCTCCCCATGTACGCGCGGGTTTTCGCCAGGTACTCCATTTTCCTCCCCCAGTCCAAAGACATGCTGGTGGGTTAATTGGCTGCTGGGAAAATTGGCCCTGGTGTGAGTGTGCCTGTGTGTACCCTGCCTTGTGCTTGATGCTTGCTGGGATAGGCGCCAGCTCCCCCACAGACCTGTACTGGATAAAGAAGTTAGAAAATGGATGGATGGATAAAAAAGGGAAGAGAATGAATTAAGACCCGTGTATTCCATCAGTCCTGTGTGATTAGCGCAGTGCTCAGCTGCACGGTAATGTGGCCTGACCAACTACCTGAGGGCCAAATTGTGACATTCCCCTAATCCATCTTACAGCACTGGTTCTCTCTAGGTCTGTTTTAATGATGCTGCTCCATGGCAGTGCCTCATCGTGGGTTTAGAACAGGAATGAGATCAGTAAGCTTCTGTTTGAGCATGAGCACTCTCTCAGAGTTTGCAGCTATTCACTCACTTTACCTTTTATTCAAGTACTTTGTTTTAGAAAAGTCGGTACTTATACTCCTCTACATTTTTCAGAAGTCTCTTTCCCTCTGGGATTTACTGATGTTTACCCAGGCTGGGATTCTGCTGGGAAAGGCAGAAACACAGTGTCTGTCTGCTTCAGTGAAGCCCGACCACAGACCGTGGTGTTTCCTACAATAACCAATCAGCAAGCACACCGATACCGGTATAAAGGGACACAGGGGATTTTACATCCTTAAGGAGGGTCATAGAACATGGATGTGAAGGGGGAAATTATTTCCCATAAGAAATAATGAAAATAGGATTGATGGGGATGGGGAGGATGTAAATATTCCCAGAGGCTCAACAGAATAGTGTCCAGGACTTGACAACACAATTTTACAGTTGTCCATGTTTTCTGAGTGCAAACAGAATGATTACCGTAATGACCCATTACGTTGAGCACTAAAATGTTGTTTAACTTTGTTGGAAATGTGTTAGAAACACTCAGAAATGGAAAATTAACAGCTTATGAGTTTGATGAACAACCATTTTATTCATTTAAATATTAAACTTGAAATTTTAGTGTTTTTAATGCAGTGTATCACACATGCATGGCACACAAAGATGGAAATGACACCACAAAATAATTTCAAATTCAACTTTTATGTACAGTATAAATTATTTTGTTCCTCTAAAATAGTACCTCAGTAATGTTTTTAATTTACCACACACATGATTAGCAGCACAATCTTTTACTGTATAGAGTAAAATTAGTTTTCAGTTTATCTAGAGGCAGTGCAGTCTGCTTGTGCTTCTCAATGTTCACCTGCACTTCTTTGTTAGGGAGCTTTGTGTTTTAGAGGATGTAAAGTTGGGGCACAGAAAAGATGCCAAAATTAAATATACAAAACACTAAAACTAAAATATACTTAAATATGCTAAATTAAATTAACAGTTATAAATAGTGCAACAGTTATAATATGTACAACAGTTTTATATATTAAGCTCTTTGCTGTGAATTTACTAAGAATTTTCCATTTTTGTACAGTTTACGTAAAGCTGGGGAAATCTTTATGTAAGCATTCCATAATATATACGAGTCACACCTGAAAAAGACTCCACAGCCACATTTTTCTTTTTCCTTTCAGCAGGGACTGAACCTGATCCTTTACAAGTACTTGGGACTGGACTTGGATAAAAACCTAAGATGGGACAAATGGTGTGTTTTTCCTTAGGAAACCAAGTCATTTGTTGAAAGTGTCTTAAACTACTGTCTCCCTTGTGGGTTTGGCAACATCAGTACTGTAGTTGGAATTGTTTGGGAAAATTAGTGAAAATAAGTAGGTAAAGTCATGGAACTATGGCTACTTTCTTCATTCCAGTACTTGAATACCAATAAGAAATGATATTTATGCTTTTACTTGAGTAGTTTCCTTATTTTTGGAAGTAATGTTACTTGAGTAATAGTACTGTATTTTAATACTTTTTAAACCCCCCTGGATTAAGCATCATAGGAAAAAAGTGCATCTCTGTAACTCACCTAAGATTGCATGTTTTTCAGATTTCAAATATATTTCCAGTGCTAGAAATGTCCCTTATCTTTCTAAATTACATGTTCTAATGTATCAATGTATCTGACACTCATTGATCTTTATAAGACAGATGGACACCTCCGTGCAGAATCATGACAAGTCTACAAGGCCATTCTTGTACATGTTGCCTTCTCTTTGCATGGTTATTTTGAGCTGATAAAGAAAATGAGTAGATGTAGGATGATGAATGTGAAAATCAGCCTCTTAAAGGCTCAACTTTAAGAACATAGGCAGAACATAGTTCAATAGCATAAAGTTGTAGTTTCTGAACTAAATACAGTCCTGTTTGTAATTACCACCTGCTGCATAAGAAAGATGACGGTACAGGTATAGCATTCTTCAGGAAATTGGAGATCATCTGACCATCTGAATTCAGCAGATGGTAACGTGATCTTAACTTTATTCTCCTGAAACAAGGCAGCACACTGTAATGCCCCGCCTGGTGACCAACTCCCCCAGGAAGTTACTGTAGTGGCAACAGTGGTAAATTGCTGACCTGATGAGGGACATCCATGAAGCAATCAGGAAGGAGAGGCTAGCAGTTCTGCACAGGACACACAGACGCACAGAAAGCACAGGGTTAACAAGGGTCCTGCTAAGGGGTACAGTTACATTACAACAAGAGCAGGCGACTACACCTAGACATCTGGCATGCAACATCCCCATTCTCACTTTGGACAGGACAGCCGCCTGGTTCAAACACACTGTGCAAGGGCCTAAAAGAGAGTTGTCATTTAAGCAAGTACAGGACAAAAATGCCAAACGAGTCTGTATTGACTGTACTCTAACTTACCACTTGTATTCTGTATGCAGAATTAAAAATATTTCTGAAAATGTTAAGACTGGATAACTATAACCAATTTATTAAATCTACTCTAAGACATATATCATTAGTTGAACATTTGTGTGAAAAAGAAACAGATCAACGATGTACCCACATGCATATACAAAGACATTTAATGAAGGTCATATACTCCAAAACTGAATTTCCTACGGTTTTTCTAAAAAGAGTGAATATGATACACAACATGCACACAGTGCAGACAATACTTTCTATGGACCTCATCCCCAAAAGTCATGTCATACAACCCACAATCAGTAGTATCCAAGTTAAAAAAACACATGCTAATGAACACAGATAATGTGGATTGTTAACAGTACAGAGGGGGCATGATATGTACACAGCATTCACAAAATCTTGAGATGTGGCTGTGCAGATTAGTACTGATGGACAGAATGTGTTATGATCTGAGATCAGACTGAGAAAAAGCCACACAAGTGTTTTTGTCATCGAGGGTGCCTTTCTTGCCAACAGGGAAAAGCACTGTTGTCAAGGGAATGAGGAAAAAAGAAAGGGTCAGTGCCAGAAGCACAGCAATACCCAGAGACATCGGGGACCAGCAAACCTAGTCAGGCTTGGCAGGGCTACAACTCCCCACACTCTTTCCTCACTGGTACACTTGGTGGAGATCACCAGGTCCTGAAGAAGCACCTTCTCTACAGATGCACTTTGTGTTTGGCCACTCCTTAGCCAAAGAGCTATGCTCCTTTCTGTCACACAACCTTTACACAACGTGCGTCATGCTGTACAAATAGCAGGCAGCTTAACACATGGTATTTGCTTTAGTTCATGCAACCTGGTGGTTCTAAGACTCGTGCAGTGGGATGATGTTAACATGTATCTTATATTAAATTTAATGAAGCTTTTGTGAATGAGGCCCTTATTTCCACCCACATGCACTGTTCACATTTGGTAAAAACACCATAGGAAACAAAGCCACACAGTCACAACCCAGCTACTTCAGTACTGATAACAGGACCAACTCTTGAGCTATTGTGATTACTAGTAGCAACAACAATAATTTAAAATTATTACCACTTAATAATGGCACTTTTAACAGCTTACAAGGTGTTTTAATTAATATAACAATTTGCTTGTTACAATATAATTTAATTGCTCTTTAAAACATTTTTTCCATGCAGGAATTTTACCTGCAAGTTCAGCTGAAAAAGTGCTCATACCTTTCATAAACATTTTTCTGGAAAGATCACACCTTCAGAACTTGGAAGAAACAGGCAGATGGCTGGGAATAAGGCAGGACTGCTGACTTGATCTGCACAGACCCTCTGCTACAAGTTGAGCATCAGTAAGTGAGTATCAACTCTGAGCACTGTTTCTGAATCGGCAGAATGTTTTCAGCTCCTGGCCAGTGATGAAGGACCAGGTCAAGAGCGATATCCCTCCTTACCGATGACGACTTCTGGTCCTCCGGCTTCTCCAGCTTAATGCGGATCTCTGGCCTGGGCAGCTCGACTCCCTTACACCCCTCAGGCTGAGGCCTGGAGGTGGATGCTGCTGGAAAAAGAGATGGAGCTCTTACAACCTCAGCATGTCACACCTGTCCACTTGTACAGCTACTCAGGGAGAAGCTCAGGACAGCAGTCTATGGTCAGTCTGTGGTTTAAATAACTAAGATCCAAGCACTTTCCACAGGGTCTGCAAACAGTGTGTTTTTATACTTGCTTTTTTATGTCACTGCGGCTGAAGTCATTAAGATATGCCAGAAAAACGTAAACAGCCACCACCAGATTTTTAAATGATGTTGAGGATCACAGGGTTAATCACTGTGGTAAAGCCCTAGAGAGCTTCCCCTGGCCGACTCTCTCTGCCCCCCTCACCTGGAGAACTCCCGCGGCTGGCCAGGCTGGCACTGCTCATGCTGTCCTCCAGCCAGGTGCTGTAGGTGAAGGAGTCGCGTTTGTGGGGCGTCCCCGCCGACGACAGACTCTCCTGCAACACACAGCTCGGCCATGAGTCTCTCTGCCCCGGGGGACCCGGGGGGGCAGCTCAGTGCTGCAGTGTTCGTGCGGAGATTATGATGTTTGTTTGATGTTTGAGACCCGTCTATTCCTGTAGAAGGTATTTATTTTATGCCAAGATAACTCTGCCCCTGATAAAACTCACAGAAGGAAGAGCTTTGATAAATCAATCGATACTTTCATAAAGACCTCTGAGGCTTAGAAGTTGCCCTTATCTACTTTCTTTAAATTCTCTTGGATTTTTAATGTATTCTTTGGGCTGTGTATATGCTGTCAAATGCCCTTCGGCAGTGCGGTCTTCTCCTGTACTATGCAGGTCTGGAAAATTAAGGTGCAATAATTTAGTCTACCTCTGCATATTGCACACTCACCATGCCAGTGTCATAGTCCTCCAAGGCCTCATTCTCCTCCACCACACTGGCAAAGCTGCTGGCATTGGACGAGGAGCGAGACAGATCCTGCACTTCAGGGATGGATGGAGCCCTGCAATACACGGCAGAACTACACAACCTTTGTTACTGAGAACCTGTCAGTGATGAAAACTTGACAGTGAAGCTATTGCATCACTGTGCACCTAAAGCATCTTACTGAGATACTGTACATCCTAATGATAAACCTTCTACAAGATACATTTGATACTTAGAGTAAAATATTCAATCTTTTAGACTAGGGAATGAATCGTAGAGTAATAGACTTCCAGATTCTTTATAAAAAAAACACGTCAAGAATGACCATTTACAGTCGTGCATTGGCCAGCAATTGAAACTGTCAATCGATTGGACAACAGCTACACTATGTCACCCCACCACTATACCAGCAACACAGCCAAACAGATACTTGACTCACCAGTTCTTTGCAGTAGGAACCTCTGGTGAGCTCTGATTGGATGAATTCTCAGACTTGGGATCCTGGGAGACATGCCCACTGTCTGGTGTCTTCTGTGTGCTGGGGGAGCACTCCCTGCTGGGGTTAACAGTGATCAAACAACATTACTACAAATATACAACTTACAACATTCATTCAAAACGTGAGCCTAATGCCCAACGTTAACCCTAAAACTAAAAACACAATTACACACACAGAGAACATACCCATTTATGGATCACACAGCTCATTATTAGTAAGAACAGGAATGTGCGGAAGTGACTGTTCAGAAGGTGCTCTACAAGCAGGATTTTCAACCCCAGGTGGTCTGTACCTGGAGCCTCTAGTGCTGCAGGTATTCCTAATCTAATGCTAAGAAGAGTGTGAAACATGAGCAGTACTTGGTGAGGTCCACGGTTAGCCTCATGCTCTTCAGGCTGATGCTGGGCAGAGATGTACAGAGTACAGGCCTGTCCAGAAATGATAGGCAGGCTGTTCTGGGACACAAAGGACACGGGGAAGACAATACACACAGATGCTGTATCACCCCAAAATCACACCACCATTCTGTGCTGAGCATCTCTGTGCCCACTATCAAAGAACACTCAACATAGCCAGTGGGATCCCACAATAAATACCAAATGTTATATCTTAATTTATACGGCTCTCAAAGTCAGACTGACATAGGACTTAAAAATATCAGAAGGGAAACATTCCCCAATGAGTAAAAAACACTTTCAGCCAAAAGCAAATACAGATCACTCCATCTGGGGCTAAGATTCTTGTCTCCAGTATATCTCAGTCCATGGTACATAATGAACTTAGCAGAGCGTTTGCTATCGAGGAACCCTTTGCTCCAAAGGATGACATGCGGTTTTTCTTCAGCCAGTGCCTTTAACCCTAAACTTGCGAGTTCTCACTTATGATCCATCTGACTCCCTAGTCAGACTAGTCACCCACCTCCCTCAGCTGAAGCTGGCCTCAGGCCGGCTTACCTCCTCTCCTGCACTTCCTGGATATTCTCAATACCAATGGCGCTGCTCCGCCTGGAGCTGAAGGGGCCAGACTTCTTCCTGGTCGGACTCTTCCCTGGGATTATCAGTGACTGCAAGACACAGAGCCAACAATCAGCACCTCGCACCAGTGGACAGCTCCCACTGTTCATCTTTTCACACATAGGGGGATCAACGCCACAGTGTAAACACACAATCCAGGAACTTCTTTAGCTTTTATACTGCTTGTTCTTACCTATATAGCTCTTACAATTAACGGCACCATATACCATTTATGTTTCTATCAAATATTTCTCAATCAGGCTATCAAAGCAGTAATTTTACAAAAATTCTGAAATAGATACATATGGAAAAGAGGAAATTATGTAGATAATATTTTTTGTACAGGCATACATAAAAACACTGCTGATACATACACAGCAGAATTAGCAGAGAACTCAGAAATCAATCAGTATGTTAAAATATATCAGTACATTTCTTAGAAAAGCACTGTACTAATTTTTGCACACTTCTGCTCATTATTGTAGCATAACATAAACATCCATGAGCACAACAATAAACATGCAAAAATGGGGAATTATTTTTAAATTAACAAGTAAACAGCAAATTAATCAGTTCACAGGGTATATTGTGAGGTTTGTTTGAAGGGGAAAAATAGAGTCGATGACAAGTGTGCTTAAATGCAGGAATACAAATGTGCTGGTGTATATGCTCAGTATTTGCATTTGCTTTTCTTTTGTACAAAAAAAATGGGCAATTCATTCACGTTACAATTACTGAGGAAATCGACAAGTGTTTTCATAACCCAGAAGCATACTTACAAGATACATATAGCCTCAGACAGCATAAATTCTGCACCAAATGAGCTGAACGTTCAAGTTTTCTTCAAAAAGAGCAACAACTATGTAAAAGGAGCAAAACCAAGACAAAGCTGACAGACGAGCTGTGGGTTTTACTTACTGTGGAGCTACAGTGTGTAACAGGCTTTGAGAACAAATGGATTCATGTCAGAACTGGTGTTAACCTGCACTGCAGTTTGCTCCTCTTTCTCAGCTAGTCCCCACTATAGTTACATCAAATAAGCCTTTGATGAAGAAAAGCTTTAGTTATGAACTTAAAAGTCTTCAGTTGTTACACAGCAGAATCCTTCCATACATTTTTTAAACTCAGCATGAACTCATTTCCAGGTGGGGCAGGTTTGTCATTCTGTTTGTGAGAAGATATCCATACAACCAAGTCAGGAACTCTCCTGGATCTTTAAATTACATCTTGTATCGAACGGTTTCATGTGCTAAGTTTCCCAAACGGTCACGCTGAATCTTCTGCAGAAGAAAAACTAAAGCTTGAAGTAAAAAAGGACTCTAGAATTCCAAAGTGTCAAGTTAGAACTTGCAAGGCCTTAGAGATATCTGAGGCACTTTTTCTAAGAGTCATGGGAGTCTGGAAAATCTTCCTAGCTAAGTTGTTATCATGGGATAACAAGGAGGATCATGTGTTATCCTGTGATCCCTAAAACATCTCGAAGAGATCGACCCTAAATTGTTATAAATTATGTTTCCCAGCCTCACTTATCCCCAAGTCTGAATATCTGAAATCTCCATACTGCACTGTAAACCAGCCATCAGCCGAGAAAAAAACAACACAAAGATCTGCAGCCATATTTTGGAATCCTTTTAGAAGTCCAGTAAAACGAATGGAGTGGGAATGGAGCCTTTAGAATGAGGCCTTAGTAATGTTTTGCTCTTGAGCAGATGCAGGTGGGACTATAAAATGCACTAATGGAGAACTTTATGGAGGCTGAATTCCGCAAGCTCAAAGTGAACTCTAATGTAACACTCCTACAACTACAGTGTCATAGGATCTTTAATGAGCCTATCATGAAAAACATCTCATTTGAAAGTTGGCACCACCTGTAATTGTCCTGGTTACCATAGTGCGGCACTGGTTCGGAAATTCTGGTCCTGAGGGAAGCATGCCACCTGCTGGTCATTATGAGCCTCTATCCCAGTACTGACCAAACACAGCCATGCTTTAGCTTCTGAGATCTGTCAGAAAAGCACTTCTGACTGAATTGTTCTTCCTGGCACTATTCCACAAAGCCAAATCTGAGAAATGTGTCAGCAAAAGCAGACAGAGAGTAGGCCAGTTTGTTTTCCATCCTTGTCCAGCTGCCTGTACCAACACAACAGGCTTATTCCATCCATCTATCCACTTCAGATTAAGAGTTGCAGGAACACCGAAGCCTATCCCAGCAAGTAACGTGTGCAAGGCAGGATACACCCTGGATGGGAGTCAAGTCCATCACAGGGCAGATGCACACCCTCACCTTGGGACCAATTACCCCAGAAGCCAAATATCCTTGGACACTGAAGGCAAATGGAGCAGTCAGAGAGGGGAATATAGAATCTCCACACATACAGGACCCCAGGTATGGAACTGAACCCGAGACAGTAGTGTCATCCACAAAAGGCTTATTTCTAAAGCTAATTCCAGTAAGAAGTGAACCTTGTGTTTGGCAGGTGGGGGTGTGGTAGTTTTTAAACAAATATCATTTCAAAAATAAGGGCCCTTTGTTGCCCAGTTAATAATGTCAGGGGAAAGATTCAGGTCCAGTCTTGCTTCCCAGAGACGATACAGTGTACAGTTCATTGAGCAAAAAGTAACCTTCTAAACCTCAGAAACCTCATACCTGAGCTTATAATATGAAAACAATTATTCATATAACAGAACCATTGTAATGTTTGCACTAACAAGCAACAAAGGCAATTTTCTTTGTCCAAAGCTGTATGAAAATTTCCCACCAAAGGAATGCATGGCAAGCACAACGATTTAGGTGTGCATTAAGTTATGTGTAACAGAAGAAAAAACATATAACTCGGTGTCTGTCTCATGGGGGGAAGCATTAGAACATTCTGTATAGCCAGCTTGTTCTCAAGAGGGAAATCAACAAAGCCACTTTACTTCGAATACAAAAAAATTAAGTCTACAGGAAGAAATATGTAGCATGTTGTGGCTGTACAGCAGCCCTTTTTCAGAAAATGCTCAACAGGTTTAGATGTTATTCAGCAGAGAGAGGACATTCCAGAGATTTACAAAACAGGACCCAAGGAAAAAAAATGACACCTCTCTGTTGATAAAACTTCACAAACTGGCAAGAGATAAGCCTGAGCTACTACTGATAATGCAAAGCTGGGGTGGCTTCTCATACTACCATGTCAAGTCATGCACAGAGACAGACGCCAAGCAAAAAGAGTAGGGAGAGTTATACATGAACCTCTTCTATTGTTCCTATCCCTATGGCACTGCCGCGACGTCCGTATTTACTGGGACTTTTCCCCGGGACAAGCAATGACTGATTCGCACAGCAGGCACAGAGAGAGACAGAGAGAGAAACAGAAATCCATGAGGCTCCAAGCAACAGGAGAAAACACAGAGAAAACATTTATATCAAGCGCCGCGGGGGCCAAGAGCCACACAGGTGGTGAAATGAGGAGAGAGAGACCAGGACGGAAAAGCAATATGGCAGAGGAACAGCTCAGCGATCGGGCCCTGTGTTGAAAGAATAGAGAAAATCAGTAAAGGAACAGAGAAATAGTTAATGAAAACAGAAGGGCAGACAGAAGTCAAAAGTAGAGGTCCAAGCAATATTAGCACACAGGCTATTTGTAAATCATGTTTTCAAGACAGATGCTTTTAATTTTCATGAATTTAAATGCATTGAATTGTTTTTCGTCAAGTGCATGTCCAGTCTATTCATTTCCCATTTTTGCCCACACTATAGGGATATCAGTTCATTCCCTATTCACACTATTCATTATCTGGGAACTGTGAATGATTCCTCTGTTCTCCTTGCTGGAAGACTGTATAGGGGTGACCACAGTCTCTCAGTGTAGAACTCCTGAATGTTATTTAGTATTTGCAAGAGGTTAGGTGGAACTTGTTAAAATATTATTTAATTCATATTTTGTTAAAAAGTACAATCTGGTGTGAATTAAAACTTCATGATTATTATCTGAAGATACTCTCAATGTCAATAGGAGAAAAACTGCATTCATCCAATCTGCCGTGTATGTTGGAGAAAAAAAAAACATGATTTATAAATGCCACCAGCTAGTTTTCATTCAATTGAATTAGCAGACTTTTCACTGACCATGCTGAGCCATGCTATATGTAAAAATGAAGCTTGTGTAAAGGCAGTATAATCCAGGAGATACAGTATGCAACAACCGAGCCCTAACCCAGCAGGCGGGCTGCCAAGCACTCTGTCACGCTATCTGCTAGCTAGACCAAGACCACACTTACCCACGTTCACGAGTCTCTAGGACGCCAAAGTGCAATTTGCATTCACTGTGTTAGCAAAGCAGCATGAGGTTACAGTTCAAATGGACAACTTGCACCAATTATTAACAGACATACCACTGATCATGATTAAAATCTAAATCTGATTTTTGGGGAAAATACAGGAAGAACAGGTTCCTGACAAATTATGTTATGCAGATATTTTATTCAAGTACAGCATAATCTCTTAGACTATAATAAGGTGAAGATCATTATTGCATCAAATTAGGATGAGGGTACGTTTTAGAGTGCAGCTTTGAAATTGCATGATTTTTAAAATTACTACTCATTTGGCACACTGTGGTACAAACTGCAAATTGGGGTACAGGTACTAATAATCACGACCTCCTACTGTGTCAGCCTGGGTAACAACCAGAACCTTCCCCACTGCCCTCCAGCGCTCTTCTTGCAACACCGTCAGCAGCAGCACATGACTCACAGAACTCACTGCTCCGAACAGACCGGCCGGGCAGCACGGCACTCGTTTTATAGTCTACACTTTGTTCACAGTGTTGAAGATGTTTAGTCTGTTTTTGTCTCTTTTCTGACACTTTAGAAGTAAAATCTTGAAAAATAGCAACCTGATGAAAGTACACAGTGACACAATAAAATGTCAACCATCCAACACTGCACAATGAAGACATACTGTACTGCTGAAGAAGACTTTACCAGGATGACTGAATCTGGAATGCTCACCGTTGTTTTTATGGATTGACAGGATCTATTATAAAAAAATACAATTCATCTAGTGCTAATTTTCTTTTTTGCAATTTTTATGCTGAATATGAATAAACTAACGAAAAAGTTAACAAGCAGGAATGTTCAATAAACCTGCAAAAAACGCTTTGGTTAAAAAGGTTTATATGCAAGATGTGCTCTCGGACAATTATTTTAGGCACTGTATCAGTAATGCACGAGGAGGCAGCAATGAGACAACCATTTACTTTTATCTTTATGAACCCAATTATATAAAGCTGGTTTCCGAGACTCAGAAATACTACTAGGCTTCTTTAGCACTAATTAGGCTCTGTGAAATGACTAGAAGGACAATTTCCGGTATGTCAGTGAAGGGGCACTGCTGTTTAATGGAGACACACTCCTCTCACTACAGGGGGCTGACAGCTCTAGATGGGCTCTCGATGGACCTGCTTCACGAGGGACACAGGTTGGGGCAGTGGGCTCTCCTCCGAATCAGCGATGGAGATCATCACTCTCGCCTCTTGAAATCCAAAAGGGTTACTTACTATCCCAGGGGTTTTGGGGGTCTCTGGAGGATTGTGAGTAAAGCTGCCGCTGTGACTAGTGGAGACTGTGTTTTGCTTCTTGTTACTGAGGCCCATGGCGTCCATTGACTGGCTTCTGCTGCGGATCACCCGCTACAGAGAGAGACGTAAAAACACGTTGAGCTGCAGAAGTGAGCTGCGCGGCAATGGGATTGGTGGGGCGAGGGGGTGGGTCGGGGTACGGAGGAGGGAAGAGGGAGGCCGGAGCTCCAATCCCAGTATTAACAGATGGACATTATGACCAAGGTTGCTCACTGTATGATCTCAGAACAGAAAAACACAGAGCGCTGGAATGCAGTGTGGAAGGAAAGGCTTGTGAGTCCCAGCTCTAGTAAGTGGAAGTAATCGGGATGCAAGAGTTCATGCTACTTTCAACACACCAGCCTGTCAATGGAAAACCATTCAATGATTCGTTGGGCATTAGCACAGCAAGCACACACCATCATTAAGCACAGCTGGGGCTGCATTCCAGATTTGTAAAGATACATTTGGTCCAAGTGTGAAGTGTTGGGACACTCTTTATATACCTGTTCATCACAGGCTGTGTGAGGTCTGATGTGTGACTGAATACCAAAGAAGAACTGGGAAACAAATCTCTTTTAGGACATGAGACAAAATCCCTGAGCGAAATCTGATCTAAATTATGAATGATACATAATTCAACTTCTGGATAGCTGACAAGATAAGTTGAATGAAATCTGATAAGAAATGGATGGTAATCACAAATCAGAATTCAACCTGCTACTAGTTTCTGTGATACCGGATACTAAATTTGAACATTTCCCACTGAAAATCTCATTTTAGAAAGTTTGTGAATAACAAGGTCTCAATATACATATCACACCAATCTCTGGTAACATCCATATGAAATATGCATTTTATTTCTGCATAAATTATTGTGAACAGGGTCACAACCATTTTTAACAGTTAATCTGTAATCTATTTCTAAATGCAGCTGGATATCACTGAATTTTCAGATGTCTCGCAGGTCCAGTTTATACTGTATATATCACTGAGCTCTGTCAATGGTGAATACTTTTTAAATGGTATGATAATTCAGTCGCTTGTAGTTGAGTTATGGACGCAGAAAGGAATCTGGTATACAGCCCCATAGCATTACGCACATAGAAAAATCCCAGAATCGCCCCGCCTTCCTCCCTCCATTCCCATTAGTTACCTTCATGAAAGCCCCTTCCCCTCCTCAGTGTATAATGGAGATGCCTCCTTCATGTGTCCCTCGCCCTCCCCTGAGCAGTGGCTGGTTACCTTAAAGGACTCGAAGAAGCCCCCTCCCCCTCCTCCCCCGTTCTCCAGCTTGTCCTCGTCGATCCCGATGCCCATCATGGACTGGCTGTTGAGGTGCAGCTCCTCGTACAGGGTCTCCAGCAAGGCAGTCCGCGTGCGCTCCTGCCAATGAAGACAGTCTGTATCGACACACGAGGAGCTGTGCGCAGAGGACGGCTCTTTCATTAAGGATCTGTCCGTCCACAACTCTCACAGTACAGTTACAATGACACAGGTAGGGTACAGTACTGCAAGCCTTTTCTCTATGATCTTTGACTTGTTCATTAACAGGCCAAATCTCAACAGAAACCTGTTCCTCAGTGCAGTTTAAAGCTCTGTCAATACAGGCAATCCTGCCTGCTTTCATCTGCACTTCTTGCGCTGTAATGATTAAGGATGGAGAGGTTTTTATAGCATGTGCCTCCGGCTCACCTCTAGTTTTGCAAACTTCTCTGCTTTGTAGCAGGCATACTCTGCGTTGATGAGCTTGGTCAGAAGGAACTCATGGAACTCAGGTCCCTGTGTAAAAATCAGGAACACACTTATGGGCAGCACAGAAAAAAAGGAAAATAATAATGGTAAAAAAAAAATTAGCAATCATTGCTAATAGCCCAGTGACTCTACCTGGCATTATTAAATATAGGCTACTACATACTGTATAGGATGCAACAATATTAGCTACAAGAGGGATACTATAATACCTTACAAATATTCTTTCTGGACACAGAAACAAACTTTTTATTTGAGCTTGCATGATTGTTTGAGCATGGACATTGAAACATTCTCACTCATGACAGCCATGTGATTTCTGTTGTCACTGTACCCCTGCTGAGACAAAGTAATCTTTGGCACGATGCATAAATATCTCTACGAGCACACAAGTCTTCTGTTGCGAATCGGGAGCAATTTTACGACTGGAATCAAACTGTACTTTCCACAAACTTTCTCTTTTAAAACAGCAGTCACAATAAAGTCCATCCAAACTTACTGTAGCAATAATCAGAATTCCTAGGACAAATACAGTACAGAAATAGCCACCCATCCATTTCCTTACAGCTCCATGGGAGAACTGTCTGCCTTTTATTTCTGAAACTCCTCCCTCATTGTTACCACCCCACCGGCCTCCACAAGCATGCTGTTGCTTTACATATTAATAAGTAAAGAATATGTAAATCTGACAAATAGCCGCAGCTCTTCCTATACAAATGCACACAAAGCTATTAATGTATCTTTCTATTTTCCTTGCCTAAATATTTTAACATAAGAATACACAGTTAGAAATCTCTATACTGTCTATAAATGGATGGGAGACTAGCTTTCCCCTCAGTCCACTAGAGGGCACTGTGGAAACAGGACAACAGCCATCCAGTTACTGCTTCTTGCTCTGTCATTTGTGCTCAGACCTGAATATTGTTTTGGGGCAGGTGGGTGTAAGTAACTGCATCTTTTATATACCAAGCAAAAACATTCTGCTGCTGCAAAATGCACTTTGTACAACAAATAACCTCACAGCTTTTCTTTATTTTAAAATGAGGTTTGCCTAGGCCTTCTACAGTAGCAGAATGTATTTACAGGCAGTGAGAAGGCGCCCCATCACAACCTCGACGTTTCTATTGTTACCTTTTTGAAAACTGCTGGGTCAGGGAGGGCAGGCCCAAAGAAAGGGACATCATCTCGAGCAGTCACAGACACCTGTAAGGGAACCACAGCAACATCAGGGAGGGGATCCTGAGTAACAGCACCAGTAACACTGCCTACCCCGTCACAAACTGCCACTTCTTCCAGGACAACCTACAAGCTTTCAGATTGTTGATTCTTATTCTTACAGTATAAATATAAGAATGTTTACAAATTTGAGGCCCAGCTACCCTGTTTGGCATTTTTGCATTAGCTAATTCTAATACTATTTGATGTCAAGCGGCTGTTTCTTAAAGGAGACCAGGGAAGAAAATTGAATATACTGGTTAACCTGGGCCATACTCCCACGATCTTTAGTGTAAAAAGTGGCTCCTGTTCTCAGTTTTTATATGAGTTCCGCTAGTTCAGGTTTCACTGCTGCTTCTACTGCTGTATCATGAAAACTGGAGCTGAAAACTGAAGTTTATTACACATACAAATGTGAAATCACCAAAAGACACCTCTGTGCAGGTCCGAGGATGACTTTTATACTCCAGGATATGCCAGGGGTGTCCAATTCTGGTCCTGGAGGAGCACTTTGTCTGTTTAAAGGGGTATCTCTTGAAGAAGTGGGAGAAGCTGTTAAATTTCTCCATTTATCTGGTAAGTAGATTCAGTTAATTAAAAGGGGATGTCCAGACACACCAGCTCCCTAGGCCCAGTTTTGAGGTATACTGTTTTTCCCGGAGATTACATTTGTACCAAACTGAATTACTGTAGGGTACAGTTTTCATGATGCATGTCTTTGACTGGTTCAACAAACGTGCACAATGTATATGTACCATGGGTGCTTTGAATTTCTTTTGAAAATTGAAATTGCCATTTTTCTTAATATGTACCCACCATATTTGCAAATTCTAAGATTCAAATCTGGCGCTTGTACAAGAATGAGACTTGTGGATAGTTTCTTTCAAAAATACCCATGTAGACAGCCACTGACGATTGCATTTGCTCTCACCTTCACAGTGCTCCGACAGGAGCTGAGGACTGACTGGAGGAGTGGCTTGTCGGGTATTAAGTGCGAAATCTGTGAGAAACTGGTTTTACCTTGTAAAGGGTGTTGTCTGAGCAGGGGTTCTCCACCTGCACCACGATGTAAGCGTGCAGGAAGTTGGACGCGATCATGTCTGGCACGAATGGCGTGCTCTCGTCCTGGAACACTATGGCCACGATGTCATTTCCTATGTGCCTCTTCCTCTGCAGCTATAAGTATAACAGAAACATTGCCATGACTCATCGCTCATAAGATCATTTTTGCACGCACAAAGTCAAAAGCTCCTGCAGAATACAGCGTTTATATTTTTATGGCTCTTCAGAGATATTGTCAGCGAAATATACCATGCAGGCACTCTATGAAATAAAGCCTATGGCTACATAAACTCCAGCAAACCGGACAGCAACAAAATTAAAAATACAACAATTGTATGTGCAGTAATTTATACACAAAATAATGGTGTATAATGACCTGTCTAAAATGCTAATGTCTTGCTTTCCTGTAAATGCTACATAAATCCTAGATGCCATTAAGCCCCTCCACTTAAGTGTGTCCAAAAGCATTTTTCAGGATAGTATATCAGGTCTATTTAGTGAAATAAAACAAACGTGGCATAATGAAATATATGAAAATTAAAACTAAGCTATTTCACAACATTTGTTTCTGTTCACAATAATTTACAGCACATTTAAAGACTTAAGAGACAAATCTTTAAGATCTAAGAAAACAATTATACAAATACAAATATAATATACAAATGCAATCTAGTGATCCCACTGGCAGCCATAAACTACAAGTGATGTCTTAGTCATTACTGATGCGGAGCCTTTGATGGCATTTACAATTATTTTAGCTTCTTCTGAGTGTCCCTGGCTGCAGAACAGAGTAGCACAGGGAAGACAATGCTCTTTCAAGTGTTATTAGAGAAACAGTCCATAATACACAAAAGCCATCTAAAAGCACTCCAGAGGAGAACAGTTTTACCAAGAGTCTGGTCTCTTCTTTTTTAATGTTACTGTCCTGTCTTCCTAAGTGATTGCTGACTGTGAGTAGAGCAATTGTCAGCAGAAACTCCAGTATATACTGCACCGCAATGTGATAGCAACAATCTCTGGGCCAATAAACCAACTTTAATAAGTAGGAAAGAAGCCTTAGCCTTTTCTTTTCATATCTGTTAAAAAACATTTTATTTGAGTCAAACTCTTTATCGAAAGGTTGGGTCACAAGTTAATAATAACTTATGACTCAGATGTAAAAAAAATAGCATTACAAATTTCTGTATTAATCCCAGAAGAATTAATTTAAAGTTTTTTATTTAAATTAGGGACTATTAGAGGAGCTCTTAATTCAATACATTCAGTCATCGCAATAAATACTAATTGTCTGATAAAATTGAAAGTTGTTATTTAAAAAAAAGTGAAAGACTTATAAAGCTACTGAAATATGTCTTTTAATCAAACGTAGCGTATCTAAAACATTCATAGACAATGGTAGCATGTACCTAAAATGCAAAGTGCACAAATGAACGGCCCTCTGACAGAAAAGTCAATATTCTGCTCCCTAGCATCATTTGTACCCCGGAGTTACATGAGAATAATTAAAAGATAAAGCCCACTACCCTCACACTTTGCCTTTCATTCTGGGGTAAGAACCTAGCAGGTTTGCTGCACCACATCACACTGTAACCAAACCAGTCACTGGTGACTGTGACCAAACCATAATCAATATATTCTTATGTGTGCTACAGCCTACAAGGAACGTTCTACCCTGTTTTTCCAAACTGGCACAAATTAAACTGGCATGAAGTCTTCTGAGCAAGTCCCCTTTCTGAGGTATATCCCATCTATGGTGGGATCACTATTTTTGTGATCTGTCCTCACTGAAATGAGTAATGAGAAATGCCTCTCTCCCCTGCCTTCTGTAGAATTCCAGGATCAGCCACGCTTTGGGACAGCACTGCCCCACTGAGCCTTTCTAGTCCTGTAGATCCACAGAGCCTTCCATTTCTCGTTCCAGCTCAGCCCTGAATGACCTCATAGGATCCATTCCTCGCTGAATTAAATGAGCAGTTCCTCCCATTCAGAAGTCATTTCTCTTGGCATCTAAACCAAAAATCTGAAAAGGTTTAAAAGACCAGTACATTAAAGCAACTTCACAGAATTTCTGCCACATAATACTCTTATGAAACCTGTCCTTTGCATTTCTCTCAGACAATCTGAGCTACTTGTGACTCTGCAAAAGGCATAGTGTGAGGGGTTATTGATTGACCCTCTCTGTGCTTTCTCATGGACTTAGAATTTCACTCTTTTAACAGCCAGGCCGGGCTTCTTTTACTACCTGTTTCATTTTCCACAAAAAAGGGCACTTATCCTTGAACAGATATAAACCACACAACACAAGCACAGAAGGAGAAACAAGTAGGTCATTTACACTGTGTGCAAAAAAATACCAAAATCCAATAATGATATATTTAGAGTAAATGGCTCCATTTTTGGATTTGTTTTCTCTGCCTGGAGAAGTAATGGTTTTTTAGAGAATGTGTTCCAGGCAGAGGTGAGTTAAGTTGATGTGAAGGAAGGAAAGTGAAGGAAGCTGTAATATGTGCTACATGCAACATTACAGTGCTATAAAAGTGAAAAACCAACATAATTACTGTTGTTTGAGGAGCAGTCTAGTTCAGTCTGGTACAAACAGAAATGCAGCTGAAGACCATGTACTGTAGCTGAAAACTATCAGTCAAATATCTCTCTGATAAAAGGGACTATAGCATTTTTATTGTGATGTTTTGCCTTCTGTTGCTTACCTGTTAATGACTACAATGTATCGTAAATATCTCCTTAAGGTCTGCCATATGGTGTTTCTATATAACAGAATGTAAATATCAATGTGACACTTTAGATTCCTATTGAATTATTTGACAATATCCATTTACATACAACTTTAGTTTAATTTATTTGAAAGATGAAGAACTAACAGACCTGAAAATCACCAGGCTACCTATTCCCTAGAAGCTATTTTAACTCAGATGAACACCGTGTCGGTTCAAACATCTGCTTTCTGCCAATTAAAATGTAGTCTTTATTCCTAGGCTTCTTCCGTAAGGGATAAGGACAGGAGCCTGGTGCTGGTGTTGGATACTTTTTGCGGGCCTCTGATTACCCATAAGAGATGTGCCCAGCTGACATGCCAGGCCTGTGCGGAGCTCAAGGTGCTCACCTGCTGCATGTCACCCTCGGTGAACGGGAGCTTGGTGGACACGTGGAACATGATCTCCTTGTTGCGGAAGTTGTAGTAGACTGACTCAGTACCTGTCTGTCCGTGGGTCACATCCAGGCCTCCTCGGAAACTGGAAATGAACAGAGAGGAAACCTGAGACTCAGAATCTCATTACATTCTGTTAGCCTTTACATTATTACTCTTTGAAAGTTTCTTTTTTTCTGCTTGGTTCTAAATGCATCAGGTGAGTGATCCTCCATTGTGCCTCCGAGCAATGTCCTCTCCAGTTCTGTTATTCCCTATACAGCTGAACCACACGAGAAGAAACCCAAGATCTACCTTTTGCTCATCACTGGTGGTGGTGATCCATCCATTATTACAGAGCTCCTCTCAAATAATGAGGAGCTCTGATGGGGAGGATCCCCGCAAGCCAGATCCTATCCCAAAGCAGGACCTAGCACACGACAACTGTACCCCTCCTTTGAATCAGTCACCAGTCCCTGGACAATTTGGAATATGAAATCAAGTGTAGACAACATGTCTTTGAGAGGAAATTGAAGCACCCGATGAAAACTCAAGGAGAACATGCAACCTCCACTCAAGTGCCAGAATCTGGAATCCAACCCAGGTCCCCAGAGCTGTGAAGCATCAGCATTAACCACTACACCACAGTAACACCCACAGCATAGTGATGGAACTATTACTAACTTAATGGTTGAGCTCCAGTGAACACATATTTAGCCATGATATTCAAACAAGGGGTCCACGGTGGTAGTAGTGAGACAAATATACAGGGATAAAACATGGAAAGTAGTGCCAGTGACGTGTACATGTTTCTGTGCTCCGTTAGAGACCCTACCCTTTGAAATCATGCAGCTCAATTTTCTGTCCCAGGAACTCTAGGAATTCCACAAAGGAAGCGCTCTCCTCGTTGTTCCCAAAGAGTTCTTCCTCCGAGGTCTGTAAGAAATCACACACTTATATTGAAGACGCTGCTAAGAGTGATTAGACTGGACACATTTCACTGTCACTCAGAATAACTCATCCCCTGCAGTTCTGTAGCATTCTGAATTGCTTCACTAATATTTTAAATATAGAAGTCTGGATCTGGTTAGATTATTAATTATTTATTTGGCTGGAGTTTTTAGCATTTGTGATCTTTCAGCTGGGCATTTTATTGAAGCAATTTGAGTGAAGTACCTAGTTATTGTGCCAATGACAGTTGTTCTACTTATCATTTAAACCTAAAACTTCTAGCTTCGGCAGCTTTTGGAATCAAAAGCTCTAACCATTATTTCACACTGCTACCATATGAGTACAATGTTTCAACAGAGTAGTAACACTAGCCTATATTGCAGGTTAATGCAGAATTACAGATCAGCACATTTAATTGTATTTCTTTAATGAGATAAAACAGTAACATTTTAGTTCATGATTTTCAAATGCCATTTATAAAAGTTTTAGTAACGAATATATGATTCCACCCATACATTTCCCAAACAGCTTTCTCCAGTGCAGGGTCACAGGGGGAGCCAGGGCTAATTTTACAGAAGCCAATTAACCAGCATTTCTTTGGACTGCAGAAGGAAACTGGAGCACCTGCAGGAAACCCGTGTGAACATGGGGAGAACATACAAAATGTATGAAGACAGCATGCCAGGAACTGAACCCAGGACCCCAGCGCTATGAGGCAGCATAAACGGATAAATGTGATAATAACTAACCTCTACTTGAGATTAATTTCAAGTGAGCAACAAACAGGTATGTATTAATACCTGATTTATTCAACATTGAGAAAGTGTAACTTTGCAATCTCTACACTGAAACAACAATCTTGCAGTTTTACCGAGTGTGCAACAGATGTGCTTACCTGTCCAAATTTCTGGTAGATGACTCCGAACTTGAAGTTATTGCTGATGACATGCTCATCAAAGGTGACGACGAGACGTGAGGCCTGTGCCGGAGAACAGAGGGTTAATTAGGGAGCATCAGGCTGAGCTGTGGTGAGCGAACAAGTGCACAGTTACCAGGACTAGTACAGGAGAGCCACTGGCAATTACTGATCATGAGAAGGAAAGCAGATGGTGTCATAAACTTGATGGAATTCTGTCTCAGAAGGTTTTATGATCAGTTTTATCAGGGTGCTAGATCTGCCACTGTATCAAATTATCTTAATGGTTTACTGATTGGTAAACCTAGAAAATGTCAGACTAATAAAACTGCAGCACTTACAAACTGAATTTACAAAAAAAAGTAGGTTTTACAGCAGACAATTTTCAACAAAATGCTTTGCACTTATAGATCGCTGAGTGTAGGTAACAATGTAATTTAGCTGCAGTTGGGAGGTCTTGCAAATCAAACTGGATCTACTCCTAATATGTATGTTTGTTTCTTAATGAGTGTTTTTATTTCAAAATACATTTTCAGTTTAAGTCATTAAACTTGAATATATTATCCTGAGCTATCGTTTAGGAAGATGTGCTGGTCTACAGAGATCTGGATGGAGTACTGGCACACAGAGGATATGATGCAAGACCTAATACTCCACATTTAGTACTTTTTTAGAATTGTATAATGTTAGCATGCCCAGAGGGGTTGGGCAGCCAGTTGACCTTGGACTCCTAGAGGGTTTTTTTCTCCTTACAGAGGAGGTTTTGTCTGCTCTCCTCCATTGTCTTCTGGCTTGTTCTTTGTTTTGAGATGTCATGTACTGTCACGCAGCTTTGTTAAGTGCCTTGGGGCAACCTTGTTGTGAAAGGTGCTATTTTAAAAAAACAGCAGTATAAATAGGTTTTACTGCTTTTCTTTTAGAAGATATTTGTACAGCAGTAGCTATTTGTACATCATGCTTACCATTTTGTTATGCATTTTGCTTTTTGCAGACAGTCCTTGAAAGACCAATCCCAGCTGACTGCAGCTAATTTACAATCAATCTCAGACTATACAGGGGTCAGTGCACTCTCTACTGAGACAGTGAATTTTCTCAGGAAGCATTTTACAAACCTTTGGGTACAGTACAGGATAAAATCTGTCCACATTCACCTCTTCACAGACGAGCTGTCAAATTAAGAACAAAAACATATTTGTTATAATTATAGCATTTTTTTTTAATAAAGTAAAATGTATTTTTTGTAGATTTTCAGTAAATATCCACAAAGGTACTTAGGAGCACAAACACCCAAGTCCTCTGGATTTTATTCTGAAAATACCTTTTATGACATAAGTATGTTTAACCCATGAATGTAAGCAAAATAGCCATGACTTTTATCCAACTGACTTTTTTTAATGACTTCACAGTCACAGTCACAAAGAAAGATTCTCATCTGCATTAACTGTCCCGAAAATGCTTAAGCATTTTGTCACAACGAGTCTCTGAAATTTTGTTTCTAGCGTGAAATGAGTTCTTATTGAGGAAAGGGTTGGGATTAGTCGACCAAAGCGGTCTTGTCTCCTGGCAACACAATGACCTCCTGACCTGACCCCCTACTACTTCCTCCGTGGATTGTAGTGCTGTCAGTGAGGGATGTTCCTTTCTGAGCCTCCTGCTCGGGGCTGAATTGCCCGTGATGTGTTGAAAGATTAGTGGTTCAAAGATGGGTGGATTAGAGTAGTTCTGTTTTTCGTTTTCTCTCCCGTGTGCTGTTACAAGATGTGTAGCAGTGAGCCAGGACATGAAAATACACAACTAGCGATTGCAAATTGGTATGTAACAAAAAATAATTAGGGAAAAAATTCTTAGAAATAAAAAATAAATATCTGCCACAATAACTATTTCTTCCAAGAAGAGAATTTTCTGGAAAGTCTGTTATTTGCCTCTCAGGATTCACAAGTCTTTGGATACTTTAAACACACATATTCCCACTTCATTCACTTCCTGTCTATATTCTTTATGATGGCTTTTATTTGCTGTGCTTGCCTCAGGCTATTTTAATGTTTGGAGATCATTAGTATAATAAATTACCATAATGCACAATTAAAATCACAGGGTAAAAGGACAAATAGGATAAGCAACAACAAGCTTTTGAATTAAAAGGCGAGGTATTGCTACATGAACGGAAATCAATTGTCTTAACTCAACTATTCATCTCTTTGTTTCCAGTCTTCCTTTTGTTTCTGTATAAAAAAGAATACATTAGCAGACTATGGCAGTGCTAACAGAATTACAGGCGCTTGTGGGTGTCAATATATTAGATATTTAAATTTCACTGTGTATGCCTCACCTCTGCGCTGGCTCCTGGCAGCTACTATGAGGAGCACTGTCAAGAGCTAGTAGGCCAGGTTTTTGAGCTTTCCCACTCAGACAAGTGTGAAACCTGATTCTACAAGCCAGCAGCACAGGATCAACTGTATCCGATAGGCAAGCTAATCAGGAGATGCACCCAGGAGATGTTAGCTGAGAACAGTCAGAGGCAGCTGTCCATTACTGCACACTCTCGCCTAACCTGCACCCGGATGTATAGAACGTCTAGTGCAGTACTGGTGTTCAGCTTAAATAATATCAGGACTTTACTGAACGCTCTTAAATACAATGGGTTAAAAAGAGTTGCTTTTATTTGACCTTTTTCTGGTTAACAAAAATAGGCATTAGCAAAATATACTCAGAAAAATACATTTATGATAGTTTTATGGACCCATTCCAATGCTAATGTGCAAGGAGGTCCACTGAGATCCAGTGTCAGTTAAGTAGGTATGGATATAAGTTAAAACTCTGGGTGAATTTCAATTCTGCAATGCAGGTCATTTAATTAGGGAGTATACAGGGTGTTTCTAAAGCTGGGAGGCCCTATTCAATCAACTGTATCATTAAAAAACTAAACCGTGTGAAGTAATGAAAGTTGTGCACGTTAATGTGTAACTAAAGGACAAAATCATCAATCATATCCCACTAGTTGTCATGAAATGTAAGCCTAGGATACACAACACTGTTAGCACCTCTAATGAAGCATTTGTGATAGTTGCTTGAATAGATCTCATAATTCTATAAAACCTTGGTTTTACACCTTACCTAATCTTACTAAGGACAGGTATAAAATCTACTGTATAAGGGAGCTGCCTATTAGGGAGACTCAGGTATCTGTGATAACATGCTATGATAAAAATCAGGATTAATCCTTCATTTATCAGGCAGTGCCTTTCAGGATCTAATTTATCTGGAGGTCCCGTTTTTGTCCCTGTGGTTTAAGGCTTGTTAGATTTGACTTGCTCCTTGTGACTTGCTTCTATGCTCATTCATTAAATGAGGTTCCTGACTGGTACTGTGTAATTCTGAGTCTCAATGGGGGCTTTTAACCTGTTACACTGATTAAAAAGTCACACTCAGTGGTTGATAAGTAGCAGATCACTTACACCACTTACAAGGCAGGATATTCTTTCACAAGACACAGAGATGATCAGTTGATCTGATTCTTAGGAATTCCAACCAGTAATGAAGAATGTAAAAAATACAAAAAGAGATCATTTATCCGAAGGTCATAGAAACAAATGGATCTATTGTACTGAATTTTGGAGGATGCAAGTATAGGGTCTCACTATTGTGCAGTGGTTAGCATAGCTGCCTCACAAAACACCTGGGCCCTGGGTTCATTTCTGAACCTGGGGTGCTGTTCGTATGTTCTCTGTGTGTTTTTGCTGGGTTCTCCAGGTTTCTTCCACAGCCCAAAGACATACTGGTACGTTGATTGGCTTCTGGCAAGATTGGCCCTGGTGAGATTGTGTGTGTATTGGAATGGCAGCATGTCCAGGGTGTGCCCGGCTGTGAACCCATTGCTTACTGAGATAGGCTCTGGCTCCCCTGCAACCCTCAATTGGATGAATCAGTATGAGAAGCAACATAACAAAAAGTAAAATGTATTTCTGGCACTCTTTTTCAATGCCACTTTTATGATTGAAGAATTTTAAGAAATGTTAATGAACTCTTCCTGAAGGTTCAGAGTTCAGTTGCCTCCTAAGAAAATAGTAATGTGGGCTTTGGCCAAACAGTCAGATATTCAAAGACACCAACGGTCAGTTTGCAAGTAGTCAGACTGCCATGTTCATGAACGCCCTTACACCAGTTAGAACAGGAGGCCTATTTGCAGTGCAGCTCTGCTCTTTCCTTACCTTAGCCATCTGGACAACATTGGGGAACTCTGTGAGACAGGATATCGGGATTACATCATGATATGTTTTCATCTTAGTCCTGAAAAACACAAAGTACTTGGTCAGTTTTCTTGTTTTTGGTACTAAGTTTTAAGACTGCGTGTAAGGTATTTTTTTTTTACCTCTAGGTATCAATAAGATTTTCAGTTGATAATCAAGAAATATACAGTACAGGAGATGCAAAGTGGAAAAGCAAACAACCTCTGAGCATTAGAACATAATCTTTTCTTACAAACTGATATATTGCCCGCAAGTTACGAAACAAACATTGATAAAACCAGAAAAGATAAGTATTTCTGGTGCAGTTTAGTAGACTGACGTTCATTCTTTTCAGAATAAACAAATGTTTGACACTTCAACTCACCAATGTCTTTTAAAAACACAGAAGATCTCACATCTATTGTAATTGTCAATGGTATTTGTTTGGCCTTTTAAAATCTCTCAAATATTTATCATATGTAAGGGTTAAATGGTGTGATAACATGGTAGATGCTGTGCACAGGGCACTCAAGACTTCCACATAGATTCCCCCAGCACACATTGTACCAGATATATACTGAAGCAACAGGCTTTCCTGATAGTTACCTGGTTACCAAAACGTCATGCTTCAGCTACACTTCTCTAATCTTCATTGCTCTTGAAAACAAGTGAGGTCATTTCATTCAGTTGTGTTCATTTTGAGCCATTAATGAAAAGATTCACACAGATTTACAGAGCATAATCCATTCACACTTATTTCCAGCTGGGATTGGAGCAAATCAGGGTTCAGAGGCTCAGTTTGGAATGTGGCTGTTGAGAATGGCAATGCTAGGAAGAAGGTAACACTGTAACAGTTTCTGTGAAATTAAACCAATTAGCAAACCCCATTGACAAAGAACTGCATGTATTTATACAAAGTTCTGTTTTATGAAGTTCTATATAATAATAATTCCATGCTATTATATAGAGCCTTTCACTGCAGATGATCCAAAGGTATTTTACATACAGGTAGAAACCCATTTTATCCACTACTTAAGTGCTATTGATCAATGCCACTTATAGCAGCAACCTGAATTTCCTCAGAAGTCTTCCATCCTTGTACTGACCAGGCCCAACTCTGTTTAGGGTCTGAAATCTGACCAGATGGGGCTACAAGGTGGTAACCATGCTACCAATGTCCATTTTGAACAAGGTCTGGTGATTTGTTAGAAAAGAGAACTATTTATATCACCAAAAGAAGTTATAAAGGGCAGCACAGTGGCGAAGTGGTTTGCTAATTGGTCATACTGATAGGTTCATTTACTTTGGGGAAACGGAAAAAGCCCGGAACTGAGTTTACGTTATGAACTGAGTTTTATGCATATCTCTGTCTGTGCCCTGTGGTGGACTGGCATCCTTCCCTTGGTGTACCCTGCGCCTTGCTCCTGTTGCTTAACAAGATGGGCTATGGCTCTCCAATGACCCTGAATTAGAGGATGCCTGCTCTTCTGTTTGCCCTTTGAAAGCTTGATTTCTGAAATACTTTGAGAGTCCTGAGACAGCATTACCCTAACCATACCCAAGCTCCCTTAACCCCCTTAAGATTTATGTTTTTAAACCAATATTGATTTTTGTTTTTGTACATTTTTGTACACATTACTGAAATTGGCTTATGTGTGACAATTGTCAGCTTGTTTGCTTTTGGACTACTAGAAGGTATTTCTGTTGAATGAAAGCAAAAAAAATTATGCCAACAAGTCCTACTTTTACAAGAACTAAAAATAGTAGAAACAAGAAGCCCAACAGAAACAACAATTAAATACATGGGGAAGGACATCTTTAGAATGGAAGAATTTTATTTTTCAGCAACTCAGGTCAAATCATGTAGTTGTGACAAACCAGAAAATGGAAGTTGATTTGGGGTAATAGTGGAATTCTGAACACAATTTTAAAATACATGTCAAACATGAATCTCCCTCAGACTGCTCATGCTGGAGGAGAACAGGGGTATGCTTTAATGTTTTAATGAAAATTTCACTGGGCTGGTCTGATGCCAGGATTTCTAGGTCTCTCTAAGCCATCAGTAGCTGAAGACCTTAGACGTGATAAGAATGACCTCAGTTAGGTAAAAATGGAATAAAAGACCTATGAAGTGATCCACTCCAGGCCTTGGGTTGCGCACCACTGATGGAAATTGATGTTGAGTGAGTGCTTTAGGAGCACGGCTCACAGCGAGATAACAGAACAACTACCTGAGAAGCAGCCGGAGGTGCTCCTGGTCCCCGATCACGTCATACTTCATGGAGAAGACAAGGTGGCCCAGGGCAGTGTCCATGGAGTAGTAATTAAAATGCTCCTAATGAGGCAACACCGGGAACAAAGGTTAGTCATCATGGTTTTTATTCATCCTAAATCATGTCTCTGTGAGTTGTGGGAAGTCTGGATCTGGAAGTCTCCTGGATCCTTCAAGTACAGTACCATCTCGATGGGTTTATGGGAATGATTCACCAGTAGCAACCAAAGGTGATTGGTGAATCAAAGCACTGAATGGCCTCCTTCCTGTTTGCATTCCTTCTTATGGTCTATAGACCTTGCTATTGGTCAGCTCAACATACTGTAGTACTTAGCTTGGAAATATTTCTACTTTTAACATACTAAAGAAAATTCAGTAGTTATCTCAAAACCATTTTGAGCTTCTTAATAAATAATTACAGTACATGATGTACTTATGTATTTGAGCTGGATTAACAGTGAAGTTTACTGGTTTCATCTGAATGTTTGATCTGAGTGATCTAAACAGTACAGAAAGATGGAGGACTCCCAGACCAGCACATGTTCTGTGGTCTTTTCGCCTGCCTGAATTCTAAATATCACCTGGTCCTAAACTGTAGGGCACTGTGACATTTGCACGGGACATTATAATCAGGAGGAGAGTCTAAAAGAAGCTGTATGCTTTCAAAAACTTTTTATAACTTATAATGTATAAAATGTTATAATTTATAACATGTATAATGGAAATTTGTATTTATCTCATGATTATAGTGACTATATTCTTTGGAAGTAGTTCTAAATATTAGAAATAGAAATGTTTCCTTCACCACATCCTTTAAAGTCCCTATCTGAACAACAAGTAAAGTTTAGACACCACAAGTTAATTTAGCCCATTAGTTTTTAAAGAGGGCATCTATCCAGCTATGGGTTTAAATAGGGACAACAGCCATATGACACTGTCTAAGAGAGCTTCTGAGTTTGAGAAGTGGAGGGTTGTTTATTTTCACCGACATCACATAAATGGGAGCTGCTGGAAAGTTTTCCATAGTTTGCTTAACGCTTGTTTCCCAAAATAGAAAACATTAAAGCCCGACACAATACTGTAAGCTGTACTGAAATCCAGAAGTGCACATTCAAAGGTCCATGCTCACTGAGGAGTAGACCAGACAAGGCAACCACTATCTGCATTCCTCACAGTGTCAGTCAGAGATCACAATCAATATGCCTTTTAGTCAGAGTAACATGAAAGAAGACATGTCCATCCTTTATTTAACATATTGTTCTGTACAAGGTTCTGAGCTGACAGAAGTTGTACATCAGTTTCTTATTTCGCAATTTTGTCTTTAACTTATACTGATGCATTGGGACACCGATCAGTTTAACAAATAATATCTAGAAAAAAAGCAGATGCTTTTACATGTTAAAATTATTCAAGGAGAAACTGAAAGTCTGGAGAAGCAACTGACATTTTTCATTCTTTCAATATCTCTGAAATGTTTGTGCTATAGCTCTAATGAGAAAATATTAATGAATCCCTAAATAAATCATTATGTTTCCCTAATCGAATGTAAAAATTCCTCTTTCATCCATTTTTCTCTAAACCTAATTGTTTTCATACTACATCTGGCAAAAAGTTTGCACAGTTACTCAATCGAGTCCTAGTAAATATTAGTTTAAGGAAGAAAGGAATAATCCTATTAAAACTACATTCTGTTGGACATTGAACTTCTTTGGTCACACTTTTATGGTTATCACTGGAGAATGTAATTGCTAATTATATACACCCTTCAGTATCAGGCTAGTCACTTACAATACGTGTTCCTCAGGACAGTGAAACTAATGCATTTTATGGAACTACATAGGACAAATTAATGATATAACAAATGTTATTTAACAGCAAGTCAACTTTATCTTATCTCAAAAGTAAAGGGGGCAGTTATAAAGAATCTGCACTAGGCATGACATCTGTTAGTGGCATACACAGGCCATATCTACCGAGTAATTGAATGAGTGTCTGAATGAAAGCCAGTGGCATCCTGTTTCATTCCTGGAGCTTCTCTGAAGCAAACTTCCTCTTTGCCACAGATGTTATTGCAGCAGATGACATAGCTGCTGAGCTTTCATTTTCTAGATGAGTTTAAGCAAATTATATGCAAAAGTAATTAAGAGACAAATGCCTTCCTGCCCACACAAATACCTATAGCATTGTTATATATGTACATGTGCAAACTGTACATTGAAAATAAACAGGAAAAAGACGTCCTTTGTGACATTCCCAAAGGAAGACACATTAAATAATAAGACTGCAGAGGAAAGAAGAGGTCTACTTCAGCTTCAGAGAAAGAAGTGACCCAAAAAGCTGTGCAGAGTGTCTGCCCAGTGCCAGCCCCTCACCTTGCCCAGAAAGTGCTTCCTGTAGATCTTGGCAATGGTGTTGCACTCCAGCTTGGCGCGAGAGGTGGGGGAGAGGAGCTGCTCGCTTTCGGGGATGCTGCCCAGCTGGTGGTTGGTCCCTTCGATCCAGTACCCCCCAAACTGAGGCAGCAGGATCAGTGGGAAGGGGCTTTTCCGGCCCAACACCTAAAGGAAGCGACCCCCTTTAGAGATCAGCATTGAGGTTTATTGTGGTTTTGCATGCTTTTATTCTTCTTAAATGTCTAGCTGCCCTGTGTTCTGGATCACATTCCAAAGAGCAGTAGGCCATTGGCTGTGAGTCACACACATTTCTAGCTTTGATAAGCCCAACTACTGAGGCAAGCAAATTACTGGTTCTTCCTTCTCTGTCGTAGGCAGAACGTTAAAACGACCTATTTTCTGTGTTCTGTGTGCTTTTTTTATTTTAGCTTGAGACTGACATAACCCATGGGTTTAAAACAAGTGAAAAAACAACATAGTGCCTCGAACCCTCTTTACTGTTGAAAATATTTTTAATTACAATACAGTGTTCATCTTTTAATCAATCACTGGTAGAAATCACAGGCTACGTTGTTTCGTGATATTTTGTCTTGAAGACGTTATATGTCAAATAAAGTCTGCCAAATTTAAAAATTAAGGTCTTCTTACTTATTAGGACAAAGGAGAGCCTATATGTAAGTGCAGTGGAAAACCGTGCTTTTTTTGCCCGACTCCATCCTACAGGTATCTTACCTCATGGACACTGGGGTAGGGAATGTAATCTTCTTCCCTCTAGAAACAGAAGAGCACAAAAGAAATTAATGTCTGTTGTCTGTTTTTGACAGCTTAGAACATGTGTTGTAATATCTTTCTGTTCCTTGCTGTATCCCATAGTCATTTGCCATACTTTTGCCACAGTTTCGCTGCTTTTCCAATGCTTTGGCTTTACTTAAAACTGTGGTTCCAGAGCCTCTTTCATCTCGAACCTACAGCACAACTTAATAAAATAAAAGCGCTACTCTATTTCTATCATAAAGATTTCTCCCAAGCCTTCAAAACACTCCACAGGAAAATCTTGCACTGCATCTCAAATGACTATCTGAACTCTAGTAAATATCAGAACATAGAGAAAATATTTGATCCTGCTGACAAAGGTGCAACTGTGTGCGAACGCAGCCCTGTCACACTTAACACTGCTATCAAAGAACCAAAGAAGCTGGGTATTTCCTTCAGGCTAACATGGCTCAGAAGAGGAGAAGCATCATAGAAATGAAGGGCTGGAGGCACGTTTATCAAAGGGCTGCATCCAGCACAAATGTTATTTCCTAGGAAGACACATTAATGGTTACATTCCAGTGTTAGCAAGGGAGTTTAAAGAAGATGATGAGTAACATGAGTCCTACTCCACGTTTTGGATACGATTCTCACTTGTTGTTCTATTTTGACCATTTTCATTGGACTGTGACGCAAAAAAAAATTGGGATCTGAGATTGCCAATAATTTATTGATTTTATGCCCTCCCAGTCAGAAATAACTGACTGTATCTTAATATCTCAGTTCATGGTAAGGCAAGAGCCTTTACTGACTGAGCCACAGGGGAGTTTCCACCCATTAATAATCTCAGCCTGACACACTGCCCTTGGGTCCCTCCTTCAGCTGTGTGAAGTCTCTTTACAAAATGTCTGTTGTAGATCCTGGCCTTTCTAGACCATTTATATTCGACTGCTAGGATTCATGGTGTGTTGGGCAAGGCGCAGAAAGTTGTTGCTGTTGTGGTCAAGTCTTGACAACTTCAAGCTCCTATCACTTCCACATGACTTCACTTCTTGTGCATTTTGGCAGGAAACTCATAGGGCAGTGGCGCTGACGCAGGGAGTGTTTTCATATTGAATATGATTCATGCTCTGGAAAAACTTTAAACGAATAAGAATGTGTTCACAAAAAAAGAAAACGAGTGACCTAAATCAAAGTCTTGGCAGAAATCTCAATAAATACAACGTTGCACCATATAAACACTATGAATACAAACAAAGCGGAAAAGAATAAGCAGAATGATTAAGAAGATGCTGGTTTAAAGCATAATAAATGAGTGGCAAATTCTAAAATAAACTCAATAACTTCCTAAAAGAGACAATATGAGAAGCAACAATTTGACCTTTGTCCTTTTTCGTTAAGGAATAATAAGAAGCCTGCTTCCTATATCTAGAGCAAGAGAGACCATTTACATTTTAACCTTTAGATATCTTTCCAAGTTCAAGTAAATGCATATTATAGTGCTAATGAATGTGTCCATCAAATGTCTATTTTCTTATAACCACTGACGAAGCTTCTACAAATAAAGGTTTTAAAGCTCCACAAATCCTTTCCTACTTTTAAATTAAAGGGGAACTGCAATGCAATTTTTATATTTTGGGGTTACAAAGAATCAGCATTGATTAATACATTGCAATCCAGAATAAAAGTAAAATAGACACAGTACCTTGTCAATTTGTATCACAACATAGATTACATTTCCAGGTATGCACAGCGCTATATTCTGCTATTCAGAATGAGGCAACAAAACTTCCAAAGTGAGGCCCTATTACATTGTAAACAAGCAGGCTTGTGAATACATCTTTTAATCCAATATTGCTCTCGACTTCAAGACAGCTTTGCTGACAAATACTACTTGTTAACTCTGCATGCAGGTCACGTTGGACAATTCCTGTGGTGAAATGACTGCTGCACAACCTGTACTTATTAGCTCATACATTACTTCATTAGTCATTGAAGTAACTAGTGAGCAGGAAGGGCTCTTTTTTTTGCAACAACATGGTGACTTACAGTACTTTCACAGAGTTCACAATTTTGTGCTTAATACAAAACGTGCACATTTTTCTAGAGCGTCACGTAATATATTTTGTTACTGAGATTTAATAACCAGTCTGAGAAATTGGGACTACAGTTCCCCTTTAATATCTATAAGAACCCAAAAGCAATGGAAGAGTGAACGTACTTTAAGGGGAGGGGGGGGAGTGCATCTCTGTTCATCCATTCTGTTACCCTGCAAGAGAAACATGTTGAGCTCATGAGCCAAGATCCCACCCCAAGCCACAAGAATCGTGCACTGAACCCATAGTTTGCATTGCAAATACAAACAAACCTCAGAAACAAAGGTAAAATAAAGTGAAATGTGTGCTACCAACACACATCATTTTCAAGCTTTGTTGAGTATTTCAGAGGCGATATACATTTTAGTTGTAGCAAGAAAATTAATGACCAAATATTTAAAAACACAAGGGAGGAAAAGATAAAGAAGGAAAAGAGCTTTATTAAATACTAATTAAAAATGAAATGGGGAAAAATAAATCATCCATAGCTATTTGAGACAGTGACACTTATCAAGATGAAGCCTGGCAGTGCGTTTTTTTGCTTAAAACTATAGGAATCTAACTAAACTTGCACAATCCATTATAGAATTGGAATGCCAGTAAATACAGTTAATGCACTCTAAATCTAACTCTACATAGACATGGATGGACTATTCAGCTAACGTTCTTTACTCAAATCTTATTAGCATTAAGGTTTTATCAGAAAAGCTACAAATAAAAGCAGACCGTCCAACCCACTGTGGTAATTTCTCTACTGTACTGGGTCAACAAACACCCCAAATATGAAATCCCCTTAAACTCCCCCTCCTCCTCCTGGAAAGGGATAAATCGTGAAAAAGTGCCCCTATAGCCATCCACGTGAGTTTAAGAGTTCAGCTGCTGATGTGCTGCTGTGGTATCCCATTGAGACAGATAACGAAGAGACGAAGAGACAACGAGAAGACTCTCACATGAAGTGCTACCCGTGGCAGTCCTCTTCAAAATGTGCATTGCTGTTTGGGGACCTCTAGCAAAGTTGGCTAGTAATACTGTATGACCCAGGCTCAAATAAATTTAATAACTTGGCTGTGATATGACTCTTTTTTGCTGAAATACACTATATAGTACACTTGCCTTCTATGACCTTTAAAACAAAATAACATCTTTAGCTATATAGCTTCTTATTAAAAATAAGTAACCTTCTTTTATTGCATTTGTGTTCCAACATACTCCCTCACAGGGGTTATGGAGAGGCCCAACTGAACATTACACTGTCCTATTTGACCTAAGAGAGGATGTCCACACGATTGGGAGGGCTCCCATTCCACATTACAAAGATTTTATTTGATGTATCTATCATAAAATATGCTGATTGATGTAGAATTATGTCCATTTATCCATTTGCAGAACTCATTTCATCTTTTGAGGGTTGTGGCCAGTCAGAGCCCAGCCTGGTAGAGTACACACAGGGCATGTCTGTGTAAAACATATTACTAAAAAAACAAATAAATGTAAGCTGAATGTAAAATGAAACCCCTATAGAGATTAAGATAGGCTCAGAAGTGTACCAAAAACAAGTAGGTTTATTCCACATTCATGTTTCAAACAACATTAGTGTGACTCCTGTGTTCATACCCTGTCAGCCATTTCAACTAGTGCTTGTACTAGTCAAGAATGAAATGCGATTAGCTGGGAAGACAGGGCTGAGCTTCTGTATGTATTGTTAGCATGGCAAGAGTCAGAAGAGTTAACTTATTAAAACCAGCAACAAAAAAGAAACAAAATCCAAGTTACTACTGTAGATGAAACCCAATTTTAAATTCAGTTAATAAAATAACCAGGACAAACATCAGTCCTTAGATTTGTCACTGGTATCACCTTCCAATGTAAATACAAGATACATAATAAAGTGAACTGAAAGTTATGTAACCAGATACTTATAAAAGAGTATAAACAGAAAACTGTGTAAAAACTAAGATTACAGCAGCTCCCAGCCACACAAATTCCATTAGACAGCATGGAAGATATCCGGTATATTCTTACAGTTACTGCCTTCAACAGTCCTCTGTAAGACTACAGAAATACTGCTTAAAGCGTTTCTAAAAGCACTGCAAATGCACAAGGATAGATTTGAAAACAGCCCTTGCAATACTAAAAGCAGGAAGGAACTGTCTTTTATTGTAAAAGTGATGACTGCTGCTACTGTTCGTCAACCAACTGTATGGCCGTGGGATGTTTTACGTGAGGGAACTTTTTCGGAGCAGGAATCCTGAGGGGAAAATGACTGGAATGAGTCACAGTGTGGCAAAAAGGTTGCAGCCATGAGCACTGAAAGGCAAAGGCTTGGCTTACAGGCCCAGTAAACAAAACAGACATGGGAGCCAGGCTTCCTGGGAACTGGAGTCAGTAGACATTTGCATCTCATCATTCATGTCAACTCATGTAGGTAGCAAAATCCATGAAAAGAAAATTGCATTCAGAACATACTGTACAATGGAACACATAAGGCTAACATAAGCTCTGCAAAGAGACTGAGGAGGATTCAGTTACCCCTACCCTAAAACTTCACCATGTCAACTCTGTGCTCTGATATTAATGAAACACGTTTCAATAGAGCTCTTAGTACAGGTGTTAATATGTACAGTATATTCTTATCATTTCATTTTCACTTCTCGGTTATTTTTTCTGGATTTTGTGATGCCTAAATAAGCCTAATTCTACCCATGGAAAATATTCAGTGGAAGTACAGTACAAGGAAAATTAGAGTTGAAAATTGTAGAAAATGATAGAAAAGTTATTGTATATTGTTTTGTTGAATTAAAAGGTACATATTATGTGCACTTTTCTAAAAGTTTTGAAAACATGGCAGAACCATCTAAATGAGACAGCAAGTTACAATATTTAGAATCTTAGTGCAGGGCTCATTTCCTGCTCACATATCGGGCACAATGAATTAAAAACAAGTCAGCTGTTTTCCGTTCCTTCAGTGAATGAAAGGCGATGGACAGTGGAGGCAATTAAAACAGTAAAAGGTTCGGGGACCTTTTAGTAGAACAACATATAAAGGAAAATGATGTTCTCTATGGACCAGACATCACAACTCAGGGCTGTCATTGGCCACCTGTGACCAGGATTTCTGCATGCAGCTGCACTAGGATACTGTCAGCCTGCAGTGCAACAGTGAATCCTATGGCTTTTCTGCAAGCTTGCCGTGTTGTCCACAAGAGCTTCATAGTTCTCCAGTTGCTGCTCATCCTCCTGAAGGCACTGTGGGGTGCACAGCAATTAAAATAGCAAACAGTCCTGGCAAATATGGACTTTGGTGGGAAAGCATGGTCTGTTTGCATTCCTGCACCCCCGTACTCCCCAATATAAACTCCCAACTCCGAAAATTGAAAATAAAAGAGAAATAAGGGTGCTTCCCAATCAATAAATACAGAAAATGGGACCATACAATTTTCCATTTCTCCACAGATGCAGTAATCACAAATGTGATAATGTGATTAATGGCGATCTTTAGCTTCAGTTGTTTAAGGTAAGGTTAGCTGATGTGCAAGATGTTCAGGGAAATGCTGTACACCTGATAGTCTTAGATATTGAAACGCTGGAATCTTATGGCCAGTGTGGCTAAGATGCATGATCAGGAACTGTGATCAGGATTAGCACTCAGATCTTAAGAGTCATTTACAGAATTTATTTCCTCCTTTCTTACACACCCCACACCCATCCATAACAAGCTGCAAATAGACTCTTCAGAAAAACGACTTTTAAGTATCGTCTTTACAGAGAACTAGAGCATTAGGAAAAGGGAATGAAAACCAAAAAGATCTAAGCAGAGAAAAAAGCAGAAGCTAAACATGAAAAAAATATGTAATCTTACCTGCATCTTTTCAATCATTTCAAACAAATCAGTGTTCTGGAAAAAGAAAAGTCAAAGGAGTGATTTTTCTCTCTCAGGCTTGTCGGAAGTCCAGTCTTGTCTCAGCTTCAGTTGGAAGGACTGTTTTCAGTTGTATTTGTAGAACATGCCCAAGTCTTCGTGAGGAGCCTGCGGTGTTGCTACTGAAACCATGCTTTTATGTAATGCTTACAAAAGTAATCAGTCACACCGGTTATGCAGCACTGTAACACAGCACATGGTCTTCTTTAAACTTGATTTTGCTTCAAAATAAACTTGCATGCTAGCATTACCATTAAAACATTTCTTTGAATAAAATACTCATCATGTGTTGGTATAAAAACAATATTAAGCATGTTACACATTTTGCCAACTACAGTGTCAGGTCTGTACTTCTGTATGTAAAATGATTATTTTATGGTTATACGGTTTGATAGAATACACATACAGTGCAGTATGTTAGAGTATTCGAATGTTGTTAGGAGGGTCCAAGCATGTTAGTTGAGATGCTGTGTTATGAGAACTATTGTGTGTTAGAAATGCAAAGATAGGAGAATCCAATTGAAGATGATCAGCTGGCTAGTGGATACTCTGTTTACAACACCAGAACCCATTCTGGGATCTTGCCCTATAACCCTCAACACCCTCCGCCCTCTTTTAACATCCTAGCAAGAGAGAATAACCCCAGTCTTTTTTTGACCTAAACTCAAAAGAGGCAATGTCCCAGCTTGTACAATCTAAATTAGGGGTTCCCAACCCCAGACACAGGACCCCCTGTGTCTTCTATTTTTTCCTGACGACTAAGTTCTTAATCACAGGTTGACTGATTTTAGTTCTCTGTCCGGAACATTTTTTAAATGTGCTTTAATCTTTTATAAATTGTCAGATGAGCTTTGTAATGAATATATCAGGCTTTGCTGGTTTCTGCGTTTTAGGGCCACTCTCACTCTGTTGTAGCAGCTGAAATAGAATCAGCTGGACTTCTGCACAAGGAATAAACGATCATCATGAGAGTGTTTTATACAAATTCATGACTCTGTTCATCTTACACTGATTACTTATTAAGAGATCTTATTTAGAAACGAGGTAAGCAGGCTAAGGAGAGGTTGTTTAAAGTTCTGTAAGCTGAAGCTCTCGGAAACCGTACCCATCAAGGTGAATATTTCTGAAACAGGTCTGGGTGCAGAGTAAGCCAGAACAAGCAAGAAGATCAATTAAAGCAACCAATTAGTATTGGAGATTTAGTGCTGATAAAATCGACAGACAGTGACCAGTGTTTTAAACAAGAAAACCACAGTACAACAACAGAAGGTTTAGTATCTTGATTTCTGAAAGCTGAGAAACGTAACCCAATATTCACCCAAGCCTTTTATATTTGTGTGTTCCACACAATACTTATTCAAAAGCACCTCTCCATATGCCAAAACACCACCAAAAGCCAAAACAGGCTTGGCGCCCAGTTCTATTATCAGTCCTTTTCTTCATTTCGGATATGAAAAATAAGAACAAATAAGGAAAGTGCATGAGGGAAGAGCATGTAAAAGTATATTTAAGGAGACTATTAAGTCAAAATATACAGGAGTTGTATTGGGTAAAGCATAAAGCAAGTTCAGAGGTAAATACAAATCTGATTAAAAGCATGTACCCGCATAAAATTAACAACTTGATTCAAGGTACTGTAGCTCATAAATGACTTATCAAAACAAAATGCCCTAAGTTAACAGCTCTGAACAGAACCACTCTTTATTATGTGCAATGATGAGATCTGCTTTTGCTGCAGCTATTTTACCTATTTTAACTTAAGATTAATTCAAGTTTTTACTTCAAGTAAAAAAAATAATAATAAGGATATACATTTAAATCTCTTTTGTTTTACACATAGAGTTGTGAGTGTCTGCAACAAGTCATTAAGCCATTATCTTGAAGCAGATTATCTTGTATCCTGCTGAAATGACTGAAGATTTAAGGGGGTATGAACCAAATGAGAACAGTGTGTACACATTGCCTTCTTTCATTTGCAACCTTTCTTTTATTTCTGTGTTTAACGCCTGTATCGTGTGAGCCACTACTGTTCTTTCCATCTGAGATTAAGCAGGCGTTGCTGACTGTGGATTATAGGTGTGTAACTAGTTGACTGAAATGACTGCGTGGCATCTGCATCTGTCAGCTACACAAGAATAACTGAGAAACAATTGTTTGTCTTTGGTCATAAGACAGGGGAGCTGTGCCCATGATATCAGCAAACGGTCTGACAAGCACACATCGACTAGAGCTTTCCCAACCATCATATTTGTTTTCTCCACGTGTCTGCAACACTGCTGCTGAAGTCAGCAAATAAAAAGCACACCTAAGTCTGTGTTGTGTGTAAATTCGCCAGGAGGCAGAATTACACTGTAACATGTGGGCCAGGATTTCTGTCTGATACTTCCAGATGACAGCATTCATTCAACATGGACCTTGGTGCTAGTTTAGCCTTAAACTGGTTACAACGTTTAAGAACAAATAGATGAGGGGTTAGCATTTTTGAAGGTCTGAACCCTATGGGCATCTATGCTGTATTTACTTTTCATTACAATGAAATGCTGTTCCATTAAGACTCAGAGTCTTGGGAGGTGTGTTTTTTTTTTTCTTGAACAAGTTGCTGTTGGCTCTTGGCTGTCAGCTGGTGTTAAACTGTGCCCTGGGTGTTAGCTCACATGTGCATGTACTGCTGATGCTATGTGCGAAGTCCTGTGACCTCAGTCAGATTCTGTACAGAATGTCTGTGCAATGAAAGGCATGAAAATATCTCAACAGCATCCGAGAAATGTAGGAATGTTGCAGACAGCTGTACTGCTGGTATCAGAAATAGATCATTATGAAAACGTATTAATCAGAAGTTTCTAATAAATGGACACTGCATTCGCAGTCAGATAACTTGAGGAAAAGAGTTTTGATTTCTTGTATTTTTTTATCAAACATTTTCAATACAATGGAATTGCCTTCAAAATGACTAACCAATTTGTTCTGTGCCTCATTAAGAGATACAAAGAAGCAACTCCAGTTTTCAGTCCTAAACATATTTTCTCTTCATTTCTTGTACTCTTGATCAATTATTCACTGATGTAATCCTCTGTGCTATCAATACCTTTCAGGATTTATCATACTTTAAAACTTAGCTATTTAAACTTCATCTCAGGATCCAGAACTTACTGTATTTGTCTGTTACTACACTTTTACTACATCACCATGTACTGTAGTTTCCCGTATTCTAAAGACTACAGCAGTTTTGTTCCTTTAACATATCCTTTGTCATTCATTATTTTGTTTAGCATGAGAAAATTTATTTATTAAACTAAACAGTGTTTGTTATCTTCTCCACATCTCCATAATTACTAGCATTAGTGAAGATTAGAGGTGAATTAACAATGCAGACAGGGGTAAAAATATGTCTGCATCTAAGAGAGATGAGTTGATTTAATGAATACTAATGTTTCAAGTGAACCATATTGAGTATTTTTCTAGTCTATAATGGCAATATATACATTTTTTATTTCAAGATTATGCAAAGGATTTATGAAAAAACCAATAGCTACATAGCTATTTTAAAGCGACATAAAATAAATTAAAAAACGCATATTATTTTTTCAGTTATAGAGGGTGCCCTATTGAATACTTTTACATCACCTGATTATTACTGCAGCAACTGTAGGAAACAATTATGAAGGGAGGGAAAGACAAAATTTCCAGTTTTGAAATGTATCCAGAATTGTTGTTAATTACATGGTAAACCGCCACTATAGAAATCTACAGCTAGTCTTGATCAAAGAAAGGGTGTATCACTTTGTGTCATAGTTACATAAATAAACTCCTAAGCCAAACACATGAAGACCAAGACATTGTCTAAAAAACAAATAGTGCTCAGTCAATAAGATTCTCTAAGGAAAACAATCTTATAGGAACCCCTTGGACTAGCAACTGCGAATCACTCAAAGAAAGACAGATATATGAACAATAATAAATTCACAAGGCTGGCGATCATGGGATGTGTCAGTCATATACTGTATGCCCTATTGCAATGTGATCTATTCAACTAGGAAATGTCCATCCATATCATTTGGGGACGTGCAAAGCCATTTAGGACTACGTGCAACCCGGCTTCAGTTTCTCCCTTTCTTCTTAAAACCATGCATACGGCAGGAATCTGAAAGTTTTGCAACTTTTTTGAAACAAGCCTTTTTTTTAGAGCTACAATCTTAACAACTGTAGTGACAAAGAAAAGATAAGAGGAATTTTTCCCAAGGACGACAAACGAACAAAATGTCATTTTTCATGTCACGGAACCCAAAGGGAAGAACACAAACCTCAATATGCACACATATAACAGCCGATGTTTATCAACAGCCTTGATATATAGGTAGTAAAAGTGTTTGGCACTTGTCTTTTACAACTTGCGGTGCTTTCCATCAGTTTTTGCCAGCGATTCATATTCAGCAGCTTTCCTAATCAGCACTTGGCAATTCATGGCTGACAATACTGCTTGAAAATAATGACAATAATGCATTTTCTGACAGTCGCTCAGATAAAAGTAAGTGGAAGACTTTCAGTAATGGTTCAGGTATGCCAGCACACACTGACGTTTGGCAATGTTGCAAGCAACCTCCCTTGCTTTTTGTTCTAGCCAGCTTGCCACCTACAGAGAAATAATTCCAAAGTGCCATGTGTATATGTGCCCTAAGACCTATCTATGTGAGGGCCTTACAGGAAGCGATAAACTATTTGGAACACTCCCCAGAACATCTGAGCATTAACTTATCCTCACTGTCGAACAGCAAACCTCCTATCTTTCAACTACATTTAAGAAAACAGCCTAAAGTAGCCACTGAATTACATTAAGTGATCCCCATAAAATGTGACAACCAACGAGCATTCTTAAGTATCATTTTAATATCGTTTTACAAGACAAGCCTAAAGAAGAGGAACCAAATATGAATGAATGTGTAAGTAAATTCAGTAATAAAAATGGAGACAATATTAACAGCAATTATGATCTGTGATATGATGCTGTTTTGAAAATGATTAAATTTAATGACTGCAGTCCTAGAGATAAAATCATGCACATTGATTTCAAACTATGAAACAAGAAAAATCAAAGACAAGTAGAGTTTAAGCTATCTCTGCACAACATTTGCAAAAAAAGGGCACTTTAGGTCTTTAAGGTCTTTAAGGAAACTTGTTTTTATCTTAAGAAACTACTGAAAAACAACTATTTTTGGAGACTAGTGTTTTGCAGTACTGTATGTTTGTTGGACATGTTTTCAAAAAACAAAGTGAAAGTTTGACATCTGAGGAGGCTTTATTGTGATTTTTCTGTGAATCCCTGTTTTTCTGCGAAGACTCAGAGGAATCGGGTTGAAAGTATAACACAGAAGTTCAGTGTGGTAAAAACTGATCACATTATTGATCACATGGGCAGAAAATCTCACATTGACACTTGGAGCTTATTCTGTGTCACACACGTTATACATAAAGAACACTTTTGTTTTCTCGTGCTTAATGGAAAATGCAGCAAACAAATGCCTTACTGCATTTATGCTACTGTATGTCTTACTTGTTGTAATCTAAGTAACTACTGATGGTTTTCCCTTTGAACTTGCTTTAAAGAAACTTCCCAGATGAGGAAAAGAAAGATTTTCTCATTCATGAACGTCCATAAAGTAATCATCCACTTGAACCTTAAAATCTTAATTTTTGTGGCACGAAAGACACACAAACATGCAAGCGGCCTGACAAGTGCTCAGTCCCAACATGCCCTAAATGTCTGAACCGCAGTGACAAGTCGCAGTACAGTACAACACTCTGCCTGGAACACTATTAGTCACCAGGGAGCACAGGTATGACAGGATACTTACAGCACTGTGTCGTCTCATCTGCCCCACAGCTGACATATAAGGACTTAAATTCAGAAGATGACTCTTAGCCATTTTCAGGATTTAAAAGAAAAAGAAGTTCTCCCAGATGGCTTTTTAAAAAGTGCAAAAGATGAAGAAGTCCAGAGGGTACCACTGATTTTTACCACACGGGTTCCTCACAACGGTTTCCTTATAGAAGCAGAGGAGAGCTCATTAAGATCTTCGAGGAAAATCTTCCGGCTGCGTCTTCATTACAAGGAAATCCCTCTCCCAGCACACAGATGATCTCCCCAGAGTGCAAGCCATAGCTCTGGGCCTGGCTGACCATGTGGGCCACCTCTCTGAGAGCCTGTGTGTGTGAATGAGTCCCTCGTCCCCCCCCCTCCCACCCTCTTCTCTCTCTCCCTTCTCTCCAGCTGACGGGAGGCAGCCCCAGGGAGAGGGACATTCCAACAGTGCAGCGAGGCCGTCCTCCTGTCGGCCTCCCGCGCTCCCGCGCTCACTCCCTCTCCTGGCTCCTGTCCAGAGGTGGAGCACAGACTCATCGTGCATGCTCCCGGATCAGGACATGTTGTAACACAACCCCGCCCTCATCTATTGACACCCCAGGCCTTAGACACTAGAGGACAAACAAACCTGAAAATGCAGAAAAAGACTGTATTTACTTTTGACCCCATTATAACCTATCGGTCTCCGATGCCGAGTCCCTCACATCCCAAGAAAGGAATCTCTACAGATGTCTTCTATTTAGATAAGACTGCCTGGACAAAATAATTACAGTAGGTAAAAGCATTTATAATAAACAAATAAATTAGGAATCTCAAATATTGCTGTCAGACCTATTCATTGACAGACTCGATCCTTTTCCATTCTGTGTTATCAGACAATAGCTCGGGTATCTTCCTGGCTTATATCTTATTAATGCAAATGTGTGCATTCAAACAAATTCTGTGTAACGTTTCCATTGTAGTTGCAAGCCGACAAAGGCTTTTCCCTTGAGGCAATTAACGTCTCTCTGGCAGGTATGGTGTAAAAGCACTATGATGTGGTGGTGGTGGAGGAGAGGGGGTTGGTTGTCAGTCCGTAGCAGATCTGAAATCGGAGATCTGCTCCTGTTAGAAGGACACATCTGCTGTCCGGGTTTAGCCTGCTATGAAGAGTATGCAAGTGTGTTCAGTGTGCTGAAATAACAGACTCCTACAACTAAATGTAACATTTGATTATGGAGACTTCTATGGTGTAACAGGTGTCAAGAATCTTGCCATATGCCATTTCCTTTATCTTGTGAAGTTAATATCATCCTACGCCTAGAATGTACTAACAAGATGTGACACTAGACACCCAGGCTGTGAACACAGTGTGCAGCAACCAGCCAGCCTTTGTAGAACTACATATGTTCACCTCTACAAGTTAAACCTTTTATTTTTATGCACTGAGACAGAGCCCTTTGAAAACTGAACTATTTAATTTAATGAAGAGAACAGCTTTGTTTAAACAGTGTGATAAGGATAACTTGCAGTCAGCACCAGATGTGCCCACCAGTCAGACTCCTGTTTAACACCATTCTCACCACATCCCAAAAAAAAACAACTGAAACTGGGATATGTTTGGAATCTCAAATCCCAGATGTTTTTCTGTGGAAATGTAATTGTTTACAGTACAACTTATCAGCAGAAGACAGAAACACTGTTACCAGAGACAAAGAACAAAACTATTAAAACTATTTGGAGAGCTAAATTGAAGAAGCAGCTCTACTTCATGAAGTGGTTAGAGGAGAAATGACAAAATTTTAAAAAATCACAATTTTGGCTAATTTGTTAAATAGAATCCCTGGCAAGATGAAGAAAATGTCAGCAAAGTGAAACTGGATTGTAATAAAAGTCATTATTTTAGCATGTGTCACTGAAACTTAATGGTAGGTTAGAGAATGGCAGACATCTGGCTGGCATTGAATTGCAATCACTCCACCATGAGCTGCTCAATCTAACCTATGTGGGCAAAAAATATTGTTCCTGACAATCAATAGTCTTTTAATCTTTCAAGCCCAATAACTAGATTTAAGGAATGAAAAAACTTCTGCCTTATTTAATGTACAAATTAAATTAATGTTAAATCACTCCTACAGCTGGAAGACCCTTTTAGCAATATGAAAGGGTATTTATTGCACATTTTGACAGAAATTATTCTGATCAGTGTTTTACTGAAGGAGGAAGTGTCAATAAGTCTATGACCTCTTTGTAAAAAATATTTTCAATGATGGATGCCATTGGAAAAGTTATTTAATTCTCCCACTGCAACATTTTGTAACTCTGTAAATTGTAATTTCTATTTTTTTTTTAAATAAATCTGGCAAGAAAGTATACTAAGAGTAAGAGGCGGAATAACATACAGTGTTTTATGGATTTAATGGAAACTGTTAGGTTGATTCATGCCCCTGACACAAGTAGAAAAAAAACATTACTTTCCATCCCAGTGACATGGAAAATGGTATTAGCTAACTTGCAGTGATGAAACAGCTTCAGAGTTTCTTGTTAAGAATGAACATTGTGACACATTGTCTTTCAGGCATCTGACGCAATCTTTTCAATGATCACAGCAGAGGATGTGGATACTGCCTGCTGTTAAACATTTCTGTGTGTAAAATGTTTCTGACTTTATCCCACCAAAGACACATACAGCTGATTAGAGTTAGCAACATACAATCTGAACAATGGAAATAATGAGTGAACTCAAAGGTTAACACAATTCCAAGTTATGTAGCCATTTTTCCTGAGCTTGGAAATTCAAATAAGGACCCAAAATCTCTTTAGTCTTGATTATACTCCTATTAAATCTTCTCTGGGATAAGAAAAAGAAGGGAAACAGCAGCATTCTAATGAGACAAATTCAGTTAGGTTCCCACCAAAAGTGTTAGTAAGAAACATTACAGCTACAATTAGGACAAATTTAATCTGGATGCTGATTTTATCTGGCTTGTTATACAACAAGGACACATTGTAGTACCTTTCAGACAAACTGGAACATGCATTCTATGAAGAAAGAAGACAGAACAACATTTCGGATTTGCTATGATTAGCATAAATAGATTCAAATGGATGGGGTTTAAAAAAAGAATTCTCTTGAATTGTTGAATGTGATCAACACCTACCCGAGAGAACTTTGCTATTTGATTTGAACAAACCTTTGTTCACAATATGTAGGACCTTTGTGAAAGCTGATAACATTATTTCCAAGATTAGATACCACCAGACTGTGAAATAATTTTAAAAACTGCCATCACTCAACAGGGTGGGTATGTTTAAATAATTGACTAACTCATTATGGAGAAGCTGAATTATCCCACCCAAGATAAATCAGATCACTTGGTTTTGTCTAATCCCAGCAGACAATGCTAATATTACACTGATCATAATACTGAAATTATTTCAGGTGGGTAGCTGCGTCAGCATGCGTAGGCTGCAAAGGAACAGGTAATAGGTTTATTCCAGACTGGCCTGTCTTTCTTACACCTGAAGAAGGCTCCACAGCGGAAACATGTTTTCTTTCTTCTTTTTTTCAGCATGGAACAAACCTATTACTTGTTCCTTTGCCTACTGAAATTATGTCAGTAAATTAGGGCTTCTTATTGTTTTAAGTTTTTAAGTTCCTAAAAAGCCCTAATATTACAAGGATGCTAAAATTCTACACAGTTAAATCAGCACTTCAGGCCTGAAGCATGGCTGTCTTGTATAATGCATCTGAAACAAATTAATTTCATAATTAATGTTTAAGCTATAGCATCGAGTAATTAGCAGAAAAGCCTTCTTTCTATATTGAAGAGGTCTCTGCTGGAGGAAGTGAGAGGGAATTGGGGAATCTCCTTGAAGCCACACCCCCATACAACTCATCCCTCAATAGACTTTTGTGATTACTTCACACCAATCTCCTTCTTTCAGCTCAAGTGTTGACTGGAGGCATGATTTCACTCAATTCAAATGTAGAAAGAGCCATAGAGTTCTGCATTAAATATTACGAGCACAGTTATCTTCTTTAGACCACCTCACACCTTCTGGACTGAAGCAATGTGACTCGATTCCTTTGATTCTCAATATACTACCTATATTTTGCTACAAGCAAAATTTTAAAAATAGGTTCACAAAACTACATGAAAGCCAAACAAATACAAGAGATAAAGCATTCACAAAAACGCCAAAAAAAGTATTTTAGTCTAGATTTTAAAATACAGTACTTGATGTGGTTTAGTTGTTGCACGTTGCTGTCCAGTGAATGTGTGGGTGAGTGTGTGTGTCTGTTTCTCCTTGTGCCTGTTGCTTGCTGAGACGGCTTCCAGCTCCCCCACAACCCTGAACTGAATCAAGTGGTGAGAAAATGGATGGATGTTGCTGTCCATTTCAAATACTACCTCATGTGCTTTGCTCATCAACAGCTCTTAAAAACGGCCAAACTAAGGGTTTACTACCCCACTAAACATACTGGCTTATACAAGGCTCATCCGGCAGATGCTCATCCAAAAGCTTTTCTGAAAACTGTATATAAGAACAAATAACATCACAGAACTGTAACCAGATTATATTGGAAGTTGGAGGAATATTGAAAATAAAATATATACATTTTATATTTAGTTGAGGTTGACGTGACAAGCTTCTGAGAAGCAAAGATTTGCAGAAACTTTTTAAAACTAAGAACGGCGTTAATGAGGGATTACCCTGATCTCTCGGTGTGAATGATGAAAGGTATATCATCCTTTCCTATTCCCTGCTTACTGGAAGCTGGTTAATCTTTAAATGCAGTACTTTTTAAACCATTCATTATCACTTTTATTTTATTACCTCAGCTTTATTCAGCAATAGATCTCTCAGTCTAATAGACCTCTGCAGATTAATTGTCTCATGTGCTTGACATGTTAACCTTAATTAAAACCATTACGTTTCTTCATCTCTCCATCTCTAGTAGGAAGCAAAAACATTCCTAGTGTTCAATACATTGATACAATGGATCACCTTTCCACAGCTGTTTAGTCAGAAATAAAGGATTGTGAGTGGTGGAGCTCTGCTTGAAGCTCTGTTAGCTGAAGCTGCTGATTACAATCTGAAGGTGGGGTAAATCTGAAACTGAGCACAGAAACAAGTTGGAAGGAAAAAACCTGACCTTTTTCTGGAGGTTTAAGACCATTTACCAAACCACACAATAGTTAAGGAACATTCTCTCTCTGTGGATCTCTGCATGCTTAGTTAAAAAGAATTGCAGGTCTCATCCTGTTTTCTTACAGACGCTCAGTTTAAAGTTTGTGACCCAGCACTGAGATATTTTGTTTTCCTGGCTCCCCACCTCTGCCCCACAACCACCAGTCAGAGATGTGAAGCAGCCCAGCTCCTCCTGTGGATATGAGCAATGTCAACCCACACAAGTGTCACTCTGACCCATCGTTGGACCGCAGAAAACAGGAAATGACCTCCAAATGTTTTTAAATATCAGAACTGATTTATCTTGCATTCTTGTTCGATTCAGCTTTTGATCAAGAAACTGTTTTTTTTTTAAACAGCACTAAAATCTGATATATTGATTACTGCTATGCAGAGATATCCATGCAGGCTTGCCTCTTCACTAATGAAGGGACAGATGGACTTACACATCTTCATCTGAACAGCTGCTCTCCTCCAATTAATGATTTAATCAAGTGACAAGTATTTAGCACTGTAGTGTGATCTGCTACATTGACTCATTACTAGGAGGGTTGCTGGAGGGTGAATGAACTAACACCATTATCCAATTTTAATGTGGCTTCAAATAAAAAGATAAAATGACAGATATTAGATGCATAGAAAATAATATTTACCTGAATTTCCTTGATAATCGTTACTTATGTTTATACATTGAAGGTGCCATTTTCTCTTACTATTGGCTCTTCAAAAAAACATCTAACAAACAAAAAAAATGGTTGATACAGTATGTATATCAAAATTAAGAATCAAGGCAATCAAGTCTCAAAGAAATTTGATATTTACTTAAATACTAAACTGACACCTGGGACAAGAGGGTTAGCTGGGAGACCATAAATCTTTTGGAAGTGTGATTCTGGAGATTTAGAAGCACAAATACTCAAATATGGAATTCCAGTCTCACGCAGTTTATTGAACAGGACTCTGTGCTGCACATCTATATAATCCAAATTGCTTTTAAAATCAGTCCTTGCCTTTTTTTACCAGCAGATATCCTCAGAAACAAATTAGTTCAGCTTTCAGACCTACTCAGAAAGGTGAACGGCGCAGAAGCAGACCGACATTACAGAGATGACATCCTTCTGAATCATAAGACCCTAACAGTATTAGATGAGAAACAGAAAGCATTTATAGACCTATTAAACTCAATGTTTTTAAACCCATAAAACGGTCTGCTATAACCTGAATTCTAATTCACACTCAAGTGGTCATTAAACCCATCTCAGACAGGCAAGGACAATAAGTGCACCTGCACTATTTTGAGGAAGAAATGGTCATTCTTTTGCTTCAGTCAAAAGAAATCCAAAAAACACGTTTTAAGTAACGATAATTACTTCATGGTATTCAAATCACTTGAGAGTTCATAAAATGGCATAGTACGATTTCAATATTCATGTCATTCCCTAACTACTAAGACAATGTGCTCAAAGAAATTACTCATAAGTTTTTTCTTCCATTACTTGAATACACTGTGATAAAACACAAAGAGGATTAGGAGTGGGAAAGAATTCTCAGGTCTTAGTTAAACACTTTTAATTTGACAGATTATTCTGATGATCTCCTGAACAGAAGAGAGAAGGAAATTATATTTTAATATGTTGAGCTGCAGATTCGTTTCAGACCGATCGGAGGATGAGAAAGGCCCAGGAGTTGTACTGTGGGTATGGGCCGCAGACACCTGGGCCACCCTGTGCTGGCTGTCCCTAAGAAATCTGTCTGTGAGCAGTGCTGGGTTCCTGGTCCCTACTCAATCCAAGAGATTTATGAAATGCTGAAACCAAGTAGCTCTGCAGCTTTTTCTGACTCTAGGCCACTTTCTCTACAGTTTCAGCCACCCCCCACCCCAGTACACTTTCCCTTAAAACACAAAAATGAAAGACTGAAACAACAGCCACTCAGGACTTGTACTAAGATTCAATTCATTTCTTTAAATAATAGTAAGGTCCACTGTAATTGCATAAATACAGAACATTCTTAATAGGATAAAAAAATAAGACAATGTTACTAATCATTATTAGTTGTGAGATAATTATGATTATTATTATTTACATATTCTGCTATTATAGTGACTTCTCTCCTCATTACTGATAGAGCAAAGACAAACTAAAATGATGTTTTTTTCACAAATTTCTATTTATCTTCTTTTTGTCAAATGTGTACCTTAAGATTACAGAACTGTACATGAAAAAAATGAATACTAAGAAGCTGGAGTAGGCAAACAAAATACAGACAGATGGAAGAGCAGATCTTTGATTTAAGTACAAAAGAGAAAGCTCTATATACAGTATGCTTAAAATAGAGCAACTGGATATCTGGATAGAGCAATGTTGTTTTACACAAATGCATGAAAAATATATCTTAATAATTAAAATGGAAGTAATATCAGGTGGCGGTTGCAAAGGTATACTAACAGAGAAAAATATAATATCTAGGACAGACAGAAAAAAACAGCATTATGTCCTCACAGGTACTAAGAGTGAATGCAGGCTTCAGGGTCTGACCATTACTCATAGAGCAAGTGGAGAATTCATCTTCTGTGACTGCTGCATGCTTTGTAAAAATCAGTGCATACTGTATTTCAAGTAATCACAGTGTCTCACAGCAGCATCAAGGGGACAAAAAAGATCTTTGTTGTCCAGTGTCATGAAAATCACACAGGTCATAGTTTAATGCACCACACAATTTCACAACTATGTGTATTTGAAAGTCAAAACTACATTTATTAATTTATGAATAACCTCCCACTTCTTCAATATTCACCTTCTCTAAGCATTTCATAACAAATACAATTATGAAAACTGGTAAAATATATACTTTTGAAATTCTCAAGGTATTCAATAACTGCACTGGGGTATTCAGTAAAGTGTTGAAATTATATTTTATGATTTTCAATAGCATTCTTACAATTTTCTTTTCAGACCTCTCTGAAGAGTGAAACATCACGCGGAACTTCTCAAACAGCTCACATAGTACATGGTCATTTTTATACACACAATTACAGGTCTGAACAGTTTGAAGACTTTGCAGCCTGAACTGAAACATTAAATGGTATTCATCAAATCAAGTGGTGATGAGAGATTTGAAGTTTACTCTGTCAAATGTTGACACATCAATAGGCAATATTAGGCCTCAAATCAAGTCCAGTGCAATTTAATCACCAGTATAAACCCCCCTGAAAGCAGCTCTTGAATCCTTTGTGCTTGTCACAAATTGGCCATCAAGGTTCACTGACCTGAGACTGATTTGGGCCCTGATGTATAGAGGTGATAGGCCAAGACACAGTATAAACCACTGCCCTGTCTATTTCTTCCCAAGGGTGGCTTAAAACAACAACAACAACAACCACCTTATTTTACAAAAGAGCAGCTTTTTTCTTTTAAAAACAGTTTTTTCTTTTATCTTTTCTTGTTCCTTGCAGCTTTCTGAAAAATGAGCAGACTGAGTTTCTATTTTCTGCCCTGTGGGGAATATCATGTTAGAATGAACCCATTCTAACATGAACTGAAGGAATAAAAAAGCTACGTCTGCATTTACTGTTATAAAATGAAAAGCTCAATGCAAACATACACATCTACTGTAGGTTCTCCTTCCTAGACTGATGCCCACAGAGCACATACACCAGTACTGTGAAAGCTGACACTAGCAGCACCAGAATGTTCCCATTGTACTGCAAAAGGTGTGAGGATCTCACATCACTACAGAAAACTCATGTCTGTGTCAAAACATCATCACCACCGCCTGCACATACTGTACACACTTATTACACAGGACTAAAAAAGCAATCTACTGTACATCAAGAACATATTCTCGAACCTTGAAAGGAAAGTCCACCCCTTATCACTGTGTTCTAAGGTTTGAAGCATCATATGCGATTTCAATTGGAGCTTCTTATGAAGTTTATTTCCCTGTTTTTGTTCCTGCTTTTAGGGGAGTAGATGCTGTTAGCTCCTCCTGGCTAGACGGTCTTAATAAGTGACACTTCTCCAACTATGGATGGGTGAACGGCCTGTCAGACAGAGCGAGACTGAGAGTGGGGCTCGAGAGAAGAAAGCGAAGGTGGGGAGAGGGCAGGCTGGTCCACAGACATGCAGGTTAGTGCCCAGCAGCGCAGGAGCCCCAAGCTCTGAGGTGTTCAGTTGGACCAGGTGCTGTCCTACCTTGAAACACGCAGGAGCAGTGTATGGAGGTGGGGGTTGGAACAGTGGTGGCTCTAGTGTGCTAGAGATGTGAGGGTCCCCTCCATCCTGTTTCCTGCAATGTGAGCAAAACACAACAACGTTAGGCACAGGCCTACCTACTGCTGGAGGACATGAGCTGGGAAACCAGGAGGAGACAGAAATCCTCTTTCCATCTCCCAATCCACTTACTGTGTACTGCACTGAAAGCAGCCACAGCCATTTCATTAATGCTGAAAGAAAAGTCCATTTGTTTTACACAGGTTAAGAAAGTTAAGAAAAGGGCAGTAGCTATGTTTGTCCGATGTGTTCACCTATCAGATGGCAACAGCAGTAAAATACAATTGACATGGGTTGTGACTATAATGACGCAACTCATAGTTTTCCTCTATCCTATGGAATCGGTGGAAGGTGGCACAGATAACTTGAAAAATAAGAAGTCTAACCATTCCGTTCTGCATGCTTGATTGGCTGAATTGTTCTGACAGGAGCCTGTTTTTAGACTGGACAGAGTGCTTTGACCTAGTCCTAATGCATTATTTTACATTTGTGACAAAGGCAGAAAAAGAAAAGACACATCCGGATCAGCGAAAACAACCAGTTCTTAAGTTCCTTATCCATTTGCCAAGATCCACACAGAAACCTGGAACAAACTTGTATTACATGTGAAATACACAAGATGCACCAGAAGGCAGATAAGAGAAAAAACAAAAATAAATATGTAAATAAATAAACAGGTCAGTAATGATCAAATCACCATAAAACTCGCATTTTCTAAGAGCGCAGCAATATACTATGAAATCAACAATGATCTCTCATTATGGCAGAGACCGTGGTTCAAAATCCACATTGGTTGAAATCTGTGATTCGTTTTACATATGGGTTTGCAAAAATTATGAAAACAGTTCAGGAAAAAAGGAAAATATTATCAAGAGAACTGAGATCCTAAGAATATTCTAATAGCCCTGCTGTTCACTATGGGGTTATTCGAAATTATGGTCTAATACCATTAAATGAGGACCTATTTTCTGTCAACTCTAATTGTTTTTCCCCAACAAATGATTTGAAACTTCCTTTATTTACCACTAAAAAGACATACATAGAGTGCGTGTCTCTGGAGAGGTTATTAAGATCTGTCAAATTAGCCATATAGCAAGCTGTTCATACAGTAGGTGGGTGTTGTGTAAAAACACACCAAAGTGAACAGTTTCATCTGACAGGGAGGGGTGTAAATTAGCTCTTCAAATACTGTATATCTCTGTCCTTTAGTTATAACGACAAAGGCAGCATTTTGCATCTGATTTAATATTCCTCTATTAAGTATAATTTATCATCAAAAGATTATGTGGAGTATAGCTGATGAGACATGTCTTTGTAATCACCTAGGTAAAAGAAAATATACTATAATTTAATACTATGTCTTTATTTTTATAACCGACCCATTCTTTCCAAAATGTGATAATACAGCATCATGTAGGTGCTAGGTCAGAGAAGGAGACTATATATACAGAAATGAAAAGCTGTTACCTTTCTTTTTCAATCTAACCAGAAAGTGACATTTCATTCATTTTTTTCTGAAAGACACTTCAGACATTAAAATTGTGTATTTTGTAACCAGCACTTTGATTAGAAAATAAATGTAAGAAAATAATAAGAAAATGCTTACATTGTATTGTGCAGTTAGAACTGGATAGGCTATGCTCCTAAAATATTTTGTTCTAGCTACATTTCTAGTTTCTTTGTATGCTACCTTTCATATTTCCCCTAACATTAAATAATTCAAATACCTTTTATTAAAATGTGAATACATGTATTTCAAGAATATCCTGAAGCTATCCTTTTATCTCATAATATACAAAATTCATGAGGAAAAAAGATGTAACTTAAAAAAAATTGAGAAAGAATCATTACTGTTATATAGTATACATGTTCATACCACTGTTTTGAAAAGTCTCTCATTGTAGTCATTAATGAAAAAGCTTACTGAGTGCAAACTGTGATTCTTGTTATTTTACAATAGTTCATTTTTGAGATGTCCGAAGGGCAAATAGAATTAATTTGAACCACTGCACAGCTGACCCTATTTAAATAATTCCCTAAACACACAGTGTGGAGCCCAGGCCAGCCTTTAGTAATCAATATCAATTCACCCAAAAGCCCATTGTGGTGCCTCTCATGCCATTTTCCTCCTCCTTGAAGCCTATTGATAATGACAATTCATAGCAGGTGGGACATTTTGATAAAAAAAATAACAGAGGTGAAGAAGACAGAAATCTGTGCTTTAATTTAGAAGACAGCAGGACATTCGATACTCAGCTTCAATACAGGAAGGTCCATAAGCTTAAAGCACATAGATCAAGATGGCGATTTTTGATTGATCGGTCACTACTGGTGGGGTTAATCACTACTGGAGTTTATCAATGTGTGGAAACCTTCTGGTCTCTGTGGCTTAGGACACAGTATCCCTTTGTCAGCAGGTATGTGTGTGTGCCAGTGTTCCTCTCTCTATGCTTTGGGCTCCATTGAAAGTGCTCTGCTCAGGGTGCCTCTGATTTACCTGCTGATCTACAGCCTTGCCTCAGGATTGTCAGGCAGTGACCCCTGCAATGCCAACACGGCCCCACACAGTGCTGTAATCTGCCTGCCCTTTCAGGCCCGGCAGTTAGCAAGCTGGAGTGCAGGGAGTACCGAGGGGGAGAGGGGGGCGCCTGTGAGCAGGGCATGGCAGAAAACATTGGCAGGGAACCGACATCAAAGGAGAAAACATTCTTTTTTTTTGTTTAAATGAATATTTAAACAGGCCTTATAGCCTGCTGTACAGCAGTCAGTGCCTCTTCCAAAAACAACCCCTCCTCCCCTCTCATCATCACCCGGCATTCTGATGTCCAAGCCTCCAGGCACACGCTGACTGTGTGAGCACACCACACTTACTCTCATGTTATTATTCTTTACTGCGGCTGCTGTTTCCCTCAGAATGTGTGATCGCAAGGGGGCTTAATCAGCAGTAATATACCCAGCACGCGTGCATTAGCTCTCTGGCCTTTTGATAATGCACGGCTACCCCATCTGTTCCTTCGCCAAATGTCAATGCTAATTGCAGGTAATTACCAGAAATGCTGAAACGTATAGATGACTCTTCTAAATTGTTATTCATCGTGTCAGTGTAAACACCATCTTTTCCCTTCTTCAAGCATCTAAAGCATAGCTTTTGGCAGTGTGAATGGGCAGGAGAATGGAAAAGGAATTTGGGAATGCCTCATTAGAGCGCACGGCAGTGAGGTCCAAACACTCTTTGGATTCGACTGCATGCAGTTCCTGTCAGGACCAGTCACTCCCTGAATAAAAAAGGAAATAGGAAAAATGTGGAAGATTTAAGAACATAATTTCATTGCAGGGTAGTGCAATGGTTGTATTGCCTTGCAGCACAGCAGGTAGAATTCTAGACCTGGGGTGCTGTCTGTGAGGAGATAGTATATTCTTCCCTTGCTCAAGAGGGTTTCCTCCAGGTGCTCTGGCTTTCCCACACAGTCCAAAGCCATACTGGCAGGTGTATTGGCCCTGGTGTGAGTGCCATGCAATGGACTGTCATCCCATCCTTCGTGTACCCAGCCTTGTACCCATTGCTTGCCAGGATAGTCTCCAGGTCCCCTGCAACCTTGTACTGGATGCAAAGATCCGGAAAATGAATGGATGGAATTTCATTGCACAGACGTCTCTTTGCATTCGCCTCACACAAAAGACCTCTACCTGTGTCCTGTTCCAAATACAGAAATGGCCTGTTGTTGTTTTGGTTTAAGGAACTGTCCTTCACTGAAACCACACACCAAGCAAATTTGTAAGACAGACTAGGATATTTAGCTAGTGTAGAGAAGGAAAACAGTTAAACTAAAAGGGCATTAAATGAACTTGAAACAACAAACATCTTTCTTTTGGTTGAAAAGGCCACTGAGGTGTGGTGAATTGCCCGTTATACTAATGGACAAGCTTCCAAGCATAGCCTTAAGACCTCCAGAACTGTTTCATCTGTTTTCAGTCCAAGTAAGATAAGCTAAAATAGCAAAATCTGTTTTTAATACACGCATTCTCACCAGTGTAATTGGCATCTCCATACTTTGAAAAGCTTTTCAATTCCCTTCCTAAATTTGTAAGAACTGGATTATAACACCAGCAGTTTATAATACAAGCCCATAGTGAGCAAATATTAATGAGCTCTTCTACTCTGCCCTTTTAAAGAGATAAACACCATAAGTCCCTTCACAAATAATGGTAAAACATAACCAATTTATTAACACAACATATAGTCACTGAAAATAAAACCCACCACTTACAAGAAAAGGTTTATTAATTCAATTGGCCAAGGCCCAGTTTAAATCGAAGCTTTTACCTACTTCAATCACAATAGCACCTTTCCATTGTATTGCTTTTGCAATCTTTAACTGCTGGGGGGTCAAAAGTTTCATTCAGTCTGGGCAAACATCACATTACAAACCATTATAGATTTAAAAGGTACAGATAACTACAGATTCTTGCTTCTAATGAATGTACTGAATGCTACAGATTTAGGAACTGTTCGTTTTATACAACTTGTCAGCCTAACTAGGATATAGTCTTGAATTACAGACTGCTTACGGCTCAATATCTAACAAACAACAGTGATATGAGGCCCCAGGAAGCATTTATTTTGAACAGACAGCTCTATTGAGATATTCTTTATGACTATAGGAAGAAAGGTTGATTAGGTAATTATTATACATGTAATTATCAGCTAATTAGAACACTTTTGAGACAGTACCTCAGTCATAAATGGCTTGGCAACTGTGGAATACCAATTTCTCACTCTAATAAGTAATTTCTAATTAATATTCAATAAAAAGAAGCCTTGCTTCAAAGTAATGAGTTTGGGACTCTCGTCACAAACCAAGAAACATTAGATGCTTTATTTTATCATTGTCTAAGCAAAAAGAGAATATACTTAAATAAAGTCACATTACTAAAACTGGGAAGGACAAAACTGTATAATGGTATTGTTGGCAAATGGCTTTATATACAGAAAAATGTTAATGAGTTACGTGGAAAGAATAGGACTAAAAATAAAATACCACAATTTTTATTAACAGATGTACAATATAGTTTGAAAAACACAATTGAAAAACTGTTTTTGGGAGGGAGAAAAAGTGACTCATTGGACCTCAAATTCACTGAAGAGCACTGGCCATTGACAATGCCTGAATGTTTAGTCACAGGAAATAGGAGTTGGTTAAGCTTCATCCTTTATTAATTTTGCTGTCTTTACTGTCTCAACTGGTAGGCTCAGAGTCTCAATCTACCAATGTGTTTAACTTTGTTAAGTAAATATTGCACATCAGTAGCGCAACCTCTTCTTCAGTCTGTACACAGCACCTTACTCACAAAGTTTATCCAGTCTGAGTTGCCATAGCTATTTTTTATATTTCTGTTGATACTGCACATGCAGAAATGCAAGTGACACTACTAAACCAGAGAGATGTGTAAACACAATGAAATGAAGACTGACTTATGTTCAAGGTAGTAAACTCTTTGAGACAACCCATGTCTGTAACCCACAAAAAGTTTGGAATGGAGCGACTTAGATCATGGCATTTACTGTTTTCAAAGTAAAAGCTGCAAGAGGTATTCATACTATTATTTTCTCAAATATTTTGAAGATTCTTGATCAAGACACTGTTACAAGCAAGATGATAATGTGCATTGAGTTTACGAACAAGGCAGTATTATGATTCATTGCACGTTTTCTACTTAAATCTATGAATTGTGATATGTTTTCAAAAGTGGTATATTTTACAATACAGATTTTTGGTATGCAATACACTATAGTCTACATGATGGGAAAATAAGATAATACAGCACAGGAGCCTACCAGGAAATGCTCACACTTCCTACAATAAATGATATAGCTTCTCTTTTTATTCATTGATCCCACTTAAAACACAGTAATGGACCGGATGCCGAGAAAGAAAATGTCAAGCTGACAAAACACTGCACAACAAAAATAATTTAGCAAGGATTTATTTTTCTCATACAAACAGCTGCAGAGACGCTGTAGAGTGGTAAATCCTTGAGGATATGACACCATCAATCTATAGGCCATTTAAAAGTTTACTTTTGATGTTATGACATCATGTTTTCCCTGAAAATAAACTGAAAATCAGTTTAGAAAATTCTTCCACTGAAATGAAACAAAATCTTTGTGCATGTATTTCAGAAATGACAGAATCAGTTAAAAATGCACAAACGGGTTTATTCATTTCAGCATGTGCAAAGATTTCAGAATCCCATTTTATATATAAGTACTGGTGAAAACAGTCTCAAAGGGATTCACTAACATTAAGTAACATTAAGGTAAAAGGCATTAAGGTAACAAGCTTGACTAATTATTGTAGAACAACTCTCAAAAGGCTTGGTGGGCAGGTTGCAGCCAGTTGAGGAAGCTCTCGTCAGGTATTGGGAACTGACAATGACGATTCTAATGACTGACCTTTTGCAAACAAGATCCAAACAGAGAAAAAAAGGCTTTAGCCTCAGCCCTGTGCATCAGGAGGCACAAAACTCAGCATTCTGCACAGCTATTGGACTCCCCTTAATAATACTAGAATTTAACAGAAAGCTGCAAATGCATAGCAGGATTTAGCCTCAACACTGCATATGATAGAAGTGACAGCATGCACACAGCAACACTTTATCTCACAGCTATCATGTTACTCATGAGGCTCAACTGAAGTCTGGCACATTGCTTAAGCCCCAGTGGAAGAAAATCCTCAGAACAAATAAGGGTGGTAAATTGCTAATAACCAAAAGAGAATGAAATAAACCTTAGTTTAAATAGGAAATGTCTATTGCTATGAAGCATGCAGATCACACAGAAGCCCTGCAATGGGAACATGCTCTGTACTGTACCTGCCTGAAAGCCCATTTCTGTCCCTTGTGCAGAGCCAGTAGATTATGAATTACGCCGGTTACTTAATGCAAGGGACTGCAAACTCAGCATTACCTGTTCAAAGCCAGTTCTGCATGTCATACCGCACATGCTAGACAACCACCCCAGCTGATAATATTTTCAGCTCCTGAGCCACCCCCGTCAGAAACAAAACGCATACAGCTCACTCAAGTCTGCCAAGGGCAGCACAAGGATGCACAGGGAGAGACGAAGACAGGAGCGATCAAATGCACACGTCACAACACGCACAAAGTTACTTACTCTTCTTCAGCACGTGCAAGAGCGCAGGCAATTTACACGGGAGGAAAATAAGTCAAGAATGGCTTTTCCCCACCTCTGCCCCCCAGTGCTGCCTGCAGAGACTCTCAGCAGAGTGCTGGTGAGTGGGGCCGTGGGGCAGTTCTGCTCTGGCGCTCTGATAAAACCTGTGTCAGGCTCGGGCTCCGTGCACACCTGCTGGCTGCTGTGATTCGCTCGCTCCCTTCAATCACGGCTTCAGTGTCCCCACTGCTCCTCGGCTCTCTCCTCTCTTCCCCTCCCCCCCCCCCCATGCAGAAAAGGATACGGAGACTGAAGCCTGCCGGTCCGTGCTGTTTGATGGAGGTTTGTTTTGAATTCATTACGGCTTGCCTTAATTAAACATGCCTCCCTGGCAGGGGCTGTCGCTTAGGCAACCGGATTAGAAATTCAACAAAAAAAAAACTCAAGCATGAGCTGCCCACCCCCCACACCTAAAACTGCTTATAAAAAAGGATCTGCTGTGGCTAAGGACATAATATTGTCAATATTTGTGTATGGGGGGGTTTGTAATCTAATCTAATATTCTGCAACAAAAAGTTGGCGTTTGTGCTCTCCAAACCATCTGCACACAGTTTCATTTGTACTGTTCAGTGAGAATTACAGACTGGCTTCAATCTGACAGCAAGGCTGTATTTACGTCTGTTATCGTCACTGAAAGCACTACAATATAGGCATCGATACGGTGAATGTGATCATTGTAAACACAGAAATAAAAATTAAATTTTATTCAAACATCTACAGGACTGAAGTGAAAACCTACTCTACTACCTGCAAAAGGTAAAGCAGATTTTTGCTAAAAATAATCACCAGCTATGTAGTGAAAAAAAGGTCTTTCAAAAATGGTGTTCATCATGTCACAGGCCACAAAATACACAGGTATCTGTGGTCGCAACTAATATACAGGCTGGCTTTTTGATTGCCTGACTGATGATGATTTTAAAGACTGCTGTTTTCAAACTCTAGTTTTGAGGATTCATTAAAACATCAGGTTTCCAATGCAACCTGCTTAGAAAAAATAATTTTTTTTCTGTTTTAATCCCATCTCTAAAGCAATAATATCGGAAGCCCAAATTATTCATTGAGCACCCCCAGTCTCATTCTTACCAATTCAAGCACTCCTTTAACCCAAATTAGGCCTAATTCAAACAGTATAGAAATACCAAAGACCTTGGTAGCTCCCCAGGAAAATCCATCCACTAGCAGATATTCCAGGTGAGGGTTGAAGAACCGGGCACAAGCCAAGACTGGACATCAGTCCATTGCAGTGCACAGGCAAGCGTGCCCAAAGAGACAATCTGGACACACCAGCTAAGAATATCATTTCGGATAGTGGGAGAAAAGTGGAGCTCCTGGAAAAATCCCACAGGACCAGGAAGACCAGGGGAGATCACGCAAAATCTACACAGATGGGATCACAGTCTGGAATCATACACAAGACCCAAAAGCTGTTAGACAACGGTATTGACTGCTACAGTATGTCGATGTGCCACCTAGAATACTAGAATAGACTAGTATGAAGACATATTGCTTTTAAAGCAGTGGTTGACATTTCAATTCACAGGCACAAAAGAGGGCTGAGGTGTTCCAGATATTTCAGAGGAGTGTCTGTGAATGAGAGGCCACAGATCTGTGTGTGAAAGGAATGAGACCCAAAACCTCAAGCTCCTATCATTGCCTTCAATCAGTAGCCAGCAGCACTGCACGACTGACTCAAACGAGTTTAAGAAAACACCACTTCCAGGATCATGCTTTTCCTTTTAAAATTCAGAGGCACTAGATAGCTACTAAAGTTTGCACAGGACCTAGAAACACAAAAATCACATGTGTTTGTTTTGCACAGGTGATTATTTCAACTCTCATGGCAATGACTAACGTAACATTTGATGGAGCTTTCAATTTACTGTTTATCATTTGCAAGTGTTTTGTTTGAGTTTTAAGTATGGTTTTGTACAGAACAAAAAGTACTTTAACGATCAATTATATATCACGTGTACAAAGTGCTAAAACCTGCTCATCTGGAATTTTGTTTCTATTGTGTCCATTGGTGAAATCTACTCCAACTGCACACTGAAGAACTTGTGCTCAATCCCCTCATCAAAGACATCCATGTCACTACATTTGCTGGAAAAGGATAATTCACACAAAATCATTGTATTAGCTAGTATTATATAAAGAATGCTTTGAGGGCTAGATTCTAATGATAATAATATCATTAGGGAGATTACAGGGAAAAGTATTCAAAATTATTTGATGTATTTGTTGAAGTCACAGAGTTGTCTCAGATTTTACTCTAGGATCTCTGTTTTATTGAGAAGGCTCTTCTAATTTAATGTCAAATGAGCTATTTAACAAAATCATTTTTGATTATACAGTATATCTGACTTTTCTAAGTTCTATATTTAAGAAATATTTAATTTCATTTTCATTATTACAATTTCAAATGTAAAAGGGGATACAATGAAACCTGAAAAACATTGTTCTTAAGATGAGTACTGTACATGGACAGGGTTGATGAAAAATTTAGATTCTGGGATAACAAAATAGAAATGTATTTATCACACTAAGGATGTTTTCTAATAACATCTTCATTTTCATTAACAGCTAATCTGTCACTCAATTTTCAGACAACGTGCTTTTTCTGCACACAGCTTTGTTTTGATCTGCAAATGTTTTTTTTCAAGTAAATTTATCAGATGACTATTTCCAGGATGTGTTCAGAACTTTGAGAACCCTCTTCTGCTTCAGGGGGAAGAGACACAGTTGCTATGCCTAAGGACGCAGGACAAAGCCAGAATATTGTCTCCAAGGGTCACCCACTTTGAACGAAAAGACATTTTTCACTGCTGGAACACAAAACATGGTTGTGCGCTGACCCTTTACTGCTTTGTTTAGGGTTTCTCTTGCCTACACAAAGCACCACACGTGTTTGTTTTGCATACAAGAGACACACCTGGAAAAACTAAAGCAAACTATGCCTTTTAAAAACCATGCAAATACTGGTTGACAGCTTTGTTGAACAATCTCCTCAAACCTTCTTCAGCCTCCACTGATCTAAACTAATCCCCACAGACGTCTCATACTCATCACAGATTTCTCTGCTGTTTCTCAGGGTTTGGAAACTGCAGTGCTTATGGTTATATGACAGTAAACTGACATGCAGAATGCGTCATTTTATATGAATTCAAGGACTTACTTTCAGTTATCTTGAAAATTTAGAAAGCAGAATCAAGACATCCATTTGAACTGACCAAAATGTAGAGACGTACATTTTGTAATCTACTGTCATGTTGTGCATAAAATAGTTTTTCAATCAAATCACTGCAAGACAAGGTCCTGAAATTTTTCCTCAGCGCATTATGATGACACCAGAAGCACTGTTATCTTATCTTTTTATAAATCTTATCTTTTAATGTCTAAGCAAAAGTATAGTTCATTTAAAGACCAACTGAAAGAAAATCCTGATAACAGTCTGTTGGCAGGAAGGGTTAGAAACGGTCTACATACCAAACTGCAGTAGACATAAGTAGTTGATGGCCAATTCATGACTGCTGATAACACACATGACTGAGACCAGGCAATGTTTTAACCCAGTTCAATACAAGGCTATGAGAATTATGTTTATATTAGCCCCTTTCCTGTAAACTCTTGTAGAATCTAGAATGGAAAGCTCAACTGCTTTATTATAAAATCTAAACTTTTTTCAATAACTGAAAATGAGCTAATTGCCCCAATTTCCAAGCACATTCAACTCAAATGCACATTAAAGACTAAATACGCTACGTCAAAGTGGTATTCGCAAGATAATTCTGAGGCTGAAAAAAAGTTCTGCCCGGGTTTTTATAAAGCCACCCACAAGGACAGGCTGACACTACACATCTCTGAATGGTTATATTTCTTCAAAAGCTGTATATTATCATGTATAACCATCAAAAACGTAATGGGAAACAACAACATAATTTACCATCCTTGATGAAGTCTGTAGTATAAGGCATCAGAGGCACTCTTTTTCTTAGACTTCTCTGATGTCCTCAGCTTGTGTTTCAAAAGAAAGTCATCCACACTGAGAAGCATTACTGCTCTTGAGATGTGCATGGAAGTAATATCCAACAAGACCTACTGAATGTACGCCAAGGGTAAACAGACAGGCCCTCCTTCGCTGGTCTGAGGTGCACTTCATCTTCACACACCCTGTATTTAAAGACAAGAGGAGTGTCCCAGCCTACACTGTGGCCCTTTGTCAAAGTGTAGTGTTACAAACCCGGCAAAATACTAGATGAGAGAGTAGGAGCTGATTTTTTTTCACGCCTTTTTCAGTAATGACGCTAAACCAGTTTCAAACGGCTCTGTTGCATTAACACCACGGGCGGTTTTAAAAGTCTGCGCTTAGGTATGTCAGAAGCTTTCTCCCGTTAGAACTCAAGAAGGTGGTTAATATTCTGCAGCTTCACACCTGATGAGGGAGCTCTAGAAGAGATATTGGCTAAGCCCTGCTGCAGTGTGTCAGCATGCCCTGCAGAGAGAGGCCCAGCACCTTCTGTTCATCTGCTCCCTGGCTTCTCTTCGCCACGGAGCAGAGAGCACATCACTGTGCTGAGCGAAGGGCTCACTTCTGTCTAAATCTCCACGTGTTCCAGATTGGTGGCAAATTCCCTGTGTGCAAGAGATCCCCAAAAGAGATCAAAACAAAACAAAAAACCATCCGATTGTGGCTCTCGCTGTCACTGGCATGTGGCACGCTGTAACATGTCAAAGGGTTTATTAAAGAGGCCACTGGTGATCCTAAGCCTCATTAACTGCTCCCCTGACAAAAACTCTCAGATTACAGTGACAGAAAATACTTGTTGTTCCGATCCTGTCACTGGCCTGCTGGACTCTGTTCCTCTTTCGGCAGCTCTGCAGTCTTCACTGAGTCAAGGTCTGTGATTTATAGGCACAGCTCTCGACAAGACTCCCGCCACCACTGTAATTTCATCACCCTTTTGTGACAGCTAAACATAATCAAGTATTTAAATTAGGACTATATCAGCCCCTAATCAATAACCAACTGACAGCTACAATAGCAGCTGCATGTATCTAGGCACAAATCAGAGCAACACAGTGGTTTAACTGCTGAATAAAAAATAAAACGGTTACCTACTGGAGCTGCAGTAATAATATTTTTCCATTTTGTCATTTGTCTTTATAAATGATGATTTTTACTATGGATAGAAAAAGAATTAATACCATGATAAAACACATATATCAATATACTGTAATCATATAACGATGCAAGGCTCAGAATCACGAGATTACTCAGCAGCAGGCAGGTCCTATGCTCCACAAAAGGGAAATTATTTGTTCTATTTTGATTTATCCTGTCATTTCCTTTTGTTGTGGAAGATTAGGAAGATGGACAGCTACTTTTTCTTAGGTTTCCTACTTCTTTCTCTTGGACCAGTTCCTCTATTTTTTTTAAAAGTTATCTGTTGTCTCTTGTTACCTACAATACCTCATACATACTGTAAGATCACAATAATATTTTGTAATACTGCATTCAATGGCACTTCTACCGCAATACTCAGAGAGCTTTGTTTCCAGTACAAGCAGTCCTGGCTATGGGACTGTTAAGGAACATTACCAGGTGAGCCTGAAGAGCCAAATACTTCCTCTCACCTGCAGATTTTCTAAATTTAATTTCCTTAGTATTACTCATTGAAAATTCACAAACGTTAAAAATGTGTACGCACTCGGTCTTGGTGCTCTTTTAGAATTTTAAAAAATAACACACTACTGTCTTCTAGCCATGACTTAAGTCGACTACTGAAACTACTGATTCATTAAACTTGACTATGGTTTACTGTCGTATACCAAATAAATATTCAAATGTATCATCCTGAAGAAGGTGTTTAATCCCCTTCCTGTTCCAACCCAAAGATGGGGGCAGGGAAGCATCTTACCTTGTGTGAAATTCAGTACAGCAATGCCTGGCTTAGTGCACAGTATGCGATTCCAGAGAAAGGAGCATTGAGGTAATCAGTAATAACAGAAGCAGTTATAGCATGGGTTCAAAGGAGTTATGGAAATTACTGATATTCTCACAATGGTTACTAATTAATTTAATACACAAAAAGTTTATTTTACAATTATAGTTACGGAGGAAATACAAAACATTTGGCTGCACACCAATGCATTCAGTCAGAGCTTGCTGAGATTAACCACCATCTGCCTTCACTCCTCCAGCCTGGCGGTGTTGATGTTGATGGCTACATCTGCCAGGATGGGCCAGGCTGTGGCTCATCCTGGGGGCCAAGAGACCTCTTTTTAACTGAAGAGACATCTTTTCGATGGGTGATTACAAATAAAGTTAGCTGTACAGTAAGCACATGTATCATGTCACTCTTCATTTGCAGACAGCTTATGTGAACTTTTTCATTGCACTTTGCTTTTAACATACATACAGTAGTAGCGGGATGCAAAACTACTGCCATTGCTGAGTGTGCTTTTGCCTGACCTGCATGAACATCACAGAAAGACATTTTGCCTTTCTACAGGGATATTTGGAGTGGTTTTAATAATGGTCAGGACAAAGACCACGAGAGCAAATCAGTGATAGCACAGAGCCAAGCGAGACATTGCTGTATTGTGATTAATGATAGACCTTTCCTCCATATGTTTTCAGTTTTCAGGGTCTGGATTTTTTAGCTTTACTGCCCTCTGTCCCTTTCATTGCACACAACATACTGTATCAGATGAGCTACTGTACCAACCCTGTGAAGACCTACAGTACATCCACCTTTGTCATTTCTCCTACTATAACAACTGCCTTCCAGGTCCACTCTGCGAAAGATCAAAAGCCCCATGGGGGATAACAAATCGCCAATAAAGAAATTAACACACCTAAAAAGTAACAAAAGCATTTTTAAACAATTAGTGGTGGTAAAACTGGTTTTGCGGCCTACTCATAGAGGAATCTAAAACCCAATCCACTTAACAATGTTGAAACTGGTGGGTATTATGTGTTGTTACTTTCTCAAGAGTTCATGTCTACTACATTCCAGGATTTAGGAGGACACTTTTTATTGGAGACCATTTCCCTTCTCTCCATGTGGTGATGTTAGAACATGTTACAGTAAGTACGAATTACAATCACTGCTCTAAAGAAGTCTGCATGACTGAAACATTACCTGTCTTAATAGATAGAGAGAAAAATCCAAAAACAAAGATTGGAAAACCAGTGTTCAAGAAATGTCTTCACTATTATTTGTGGCCATCACTGTAAGGTGCTGTACACACCTTAAGTTGCTGCAATGTTAATATATATATGCTAATATTAGTTAACAGTTAAGATGGAAGTTATTTCTCCCATCTTTGACCATTTCCATGAGCAAAACAATTGTGATCCTTTTGCATCCTCTTTGAAAGTCCTGAATTTCCATTGCATCCTCTAAAAATCATATACACAACTACTGGCAAGAGTGGCACAGCTACTCTTTGAAGAGCTGCACAGCACCATCCAACACAACAGATACTAGAAGGCACTTCAAAACAAAAGCACGCAGCCATTAGAATATTAGTTATAATTGTTTTACACTCAATACTGATACAACTGAACACTGCTTTTGTCCTGGATTTAAAAACATTAAGACACTCCACAGTCATTACAGAGCAAGGTTGTAATGTTGTTAACATAGACTGTGGCCTGCATGATTAAATAAAAGTTTATAAAATGTTCATAAAACTAGAAAGCAATGAATTTCCTGCAGAGATTCATATATTATTGATTGGGGTCTTCAAGCTCATGTATCATAAATAAGCTGTACCGGCTTAAGGGTTTGCTTTGGTGCAGAAGAGGTGGAACAAAACCTGCTTAGTAAAAAAGGCATGCTTTAACACCCATGCATTCACTTTCAGTGTTATGCTGATGACATCTACAGTAGCAGCGACATCACCTGCTGGGCTGCAGTGTTATAGGGATCTTTAAACATCACCCTCCTGTTTCCCTTTTATACTCTTTTACCAAAAGAGTAGATATAACAAATGCAACTATAATTCTGAGTATCCATTACACAACATGTGGTTTTATGCCAGAACATGGCATGTGGAATTTGGTGAACTGCTAATGGATGCTAAACTAAAACCAGATATGTACTTTAATTTGAAACCAGTTCCTCGGGATACAAAAGTCTCAGCAGTCAACAAACTAAAATGCATAGCTGCTATGCTCACTTCAATCTAAAAACCAAAATATATTATGGTTAATATGAAAATATTAATACTTCAGTACGTTACAGTCTGGTACTTGTGTGCCTTTCTAGAGAATTGACAAACCAGGAAACAAAAGAGGAAATTGTTTTTTTTTGGGGTGTGGTTTAATGCCAAAGACTTTAAGACAAGAATAAATCACACTAAATATCACAGAGATTCATAAAAATTGTACAGATTTTAGTAACAGACTTTAGGGGAGAATCTGACATTAGACAAAATGGATAACATCCCGTAGCCTAGGTGTGTGATTACTAGCAGCAGTGTTTTTTTATTATCTAGAGGAATAGGTCTTATCACAATTAAATTAGCATTATTCATGTTCAAGTAAGTCAACCACAGTGACAACCACCCATTTATTTTTTATAAGATGAATCAATTTAATGAATTAATGATCCCTACAAGAATAAATTGTTGAATAAATGACTTTGAAGTGAAATAGGGTTTAATCTCTAACTTGAAGCATACAAAAAGCACTGGAAAAACACCAGGAAAATGCTGTAGAACTGCACAACTCTTCCACACATCCCAACAACAAGTATCTGAGTGTATTACATTTCATTTCCAAATGTAAGATCCAAAAAACTGAAGAATAACTGAATACTAGAAGAAATGCTGAATTATACAGTACTGTATATAGTGCCTACTACCTCCTAAAGTTTAGAAAATATCACCCATGAGGTTCTGAGCACCTCTTCCTCAGAAAGACCTTTTAATACCTTAAGGCAGCAAAAGCAATCAGGAGCTGTTTCATTCATTAAAATCTTTGAAAAATGCAAAGAGATAAGCAGGTGCATAAAGAGTAAATTTAGTAAGTTTTGTGGTTGTTATTTGGTTGCAAAACAAGGATCACTTTCACGATACGTACAGTAATGTATACTTTATGAAAAAAACTAATTCTATCTTAGATATTGAACGATCTGCACTAAAAGCAGAGTCAGAAGGTGGTAATGAAGCATAAGCTTTAAAGAAATTAATTTATTCTAGCTAAATTGAGTCTTATTATAGGTGCTCACCACTCATGACAGCCAGCTGTTCCCCACTATTTTTCCTCTCTTCCCATTTCATACGAAATTCAGGGGCGATTTCTCGTCAGTACCATGGCTTAGTAAACGAAAAGCAGTTATCAAAGTAGATAGCCTACAAGAAAGCAGACTCTTATCTAAAATGGTGTATGAACAGCACCCACATGCTATCACACAAAGCCCTGTTATTCTTGGTATAAGTGAATGCAGCATTCATGGCCCTTGCAAACAAGAGAAATAATCTGTTTTAATGAATATTACTCAAAAGGTAAAATATAGCAAAGTTATCAATCAGAAATTAACATTATCACCAAAGTATCCCACCCCACCTCAAACACATCTTTTATTAAGGGTTAACAAATGCCTAGACAATGAGGACCTTTAATCTCTGAACAGATTGAGAGTTTCTAATACCATATTCAGGTTTTAACCAGGGGAACTAGAGTCATACAGTCTCCTATGGATTTATACAATTATAGTCCAATATGGATGGCTTCATCAATTTTAGGATGCACCACCAAAAACAAAAAAATGAACATTTGAATGTGTGTATCCTAACAATGGTTCCACCTGAAGAAAGATATAAATGCTCACTCTGAAGTATGAAGCCATACATATCCTACATATTCTAATTATACAATAAGCTTCAGAATTGGATTAACACAGGAACCCCTAAATTAGCAGGATTTTCTGTACTGTATTTCTCAACCTCCTGTACATGTATCAATGTTCAGCATGAACATCTGGCACAAAACGGGGCACTAAACCAGATTTCCAGATGTGGATGTGTTTGTTGCATTGTATGCTTGCTGTTTTGTCATGTTTGGGAACACACAATTCCACATTTCTCTAGGTCAGACCTTCTCATCGTAACATGGAAACGCTCTGCATAACCTCACTTACTTACAAATTGCAACTGTATGTGCTACAGGGATCTGAAGGACACGTACGTGTCTTCCACTCAGTTCAATTACAGGTCAGTCTGTATTAGACCTAGACAGGAAGCTGGAGGTGGAGAGAGAATGGGCCAAACACTGCACATGAAACCTGACCCTTCCTTGAGCAGGAGATATGAATAGATGGGTACTTGTTCAAAAGGTGACATGGTATAGTCGTGAAACTGAGAGCTAAGGGATGAATAAAGGTCAGCAGGTCTAGAAGGTCAGTTGAGTATAGCAGAGGTTCATCCATTATCACACTCTCTCTATCCAAAACAATGGCGGCAGCATTGTTGTGGAATTTGGTGCCATCTTCTACAGTGCTTCCCTTTCATCAAGAGACTGGCTTTAAAGTTAGTAAAGGGACTGTGTTCTTATATGTGGAAATGCAGTAATTATTTTCTTTTGTTGACACCCCAGTGGTTCCAGGCAAGACAGACCTCTCTGTGTGGAATCTTGATCCACTTATTTGGTAAGGGAAGAAAGATTCCTTCCAGTCTGGCATCAGCTTAAAGAATAATTTTGCTGTGAACATGGCCATTTACTTTAGAAACAGCTTTATCTTTCCTCTGAGTTCTGAGCTCTGAGCTTGACTATCCGAGATGTGCCACAGTAATAGAAAATAAACAATATGTATGCAAGAGCAACTCCCAATCAGTCTATTTGTTCTTTCCTAAATTCTGTGGATCAGAGGAGCCATTCTGTACACGAGACTGGAATTATTAAGAGAATGCGAACTGTCCCTGATTTTATATCTGAAAAGAGCTCAGTTAAGTGTAGCCTGCTTTCCTGGCTCTCTTCCAGCAGTTAATCAAGAGGAGACAAACAGACACAGGTGTTTCTATTTGCCACTTTGGTAGCTCCTGAAATGAATCTAATCAGTTCATATTTCTGACACCTGATTGCAAAGGGAAACAATTTGAACATAACAGGCTATAAAAGAGAAAGAAATTAAGTGTAGGAAATAAAAGTCTCGGTGCCCTTCAGCACCACACCACTGAGTCACTTAAGCTCAGAGTCCAGCCTGACCCTCATCTGACCTCCATACTATAAGGAGAACGTTACTGACAACCTGAAGTTTTGTTTTTGCAATTTATGGTCCTTTTATTTTTATGTCGAAGCTACCACAAAGCAATGAACATGACAAATTTAAATTTCCATTTGAGCCCCAAAACCATAAATCAAAACTGATGGTGTTTTCAATGCTGAGCCCTTTTGCTCTACTTGTCCTGGAGTGACTTCCTTCTTGCTTGTTGCAGGAGCGAATTTGCAATCTTCCGGGCATGAGCTTAACTTGATTGCCTGGCATGCCTGCTCAGACCTGTGCCTGAATCAAGTTCAGAGCGACTCTGGTCTCTGGCAGAGAGAGTCTGTGATGAAAGACCTGAGATTATTTAACTGCAGTTTTCAGTCACACTGCAAAATCCAATTTTTGTGCCTACTAACAAAGAGCTTTTCACATTAAGTAATTTGGAAAGTCTTCATCTGATAGAAGCAAAACACTGAATAATCGTGTGCCCAAAATAAAGGGCTTTCTGGCTCCATTCTGATAGAAAAAAGTTTGGTGGCTACTGAGCTTTTCTGGAACATACTAAAAATCTAACAGAATGTTCTGGCATTACACACCATATAAGAATAACCAAGTCTCCAGCAGTTAAAATGTCATGCTGAACTGCTTAAAACTTAAACTTAAAACTCCAAACTAAAAAAAAAAAACGCACAGTATTACAGAATATAACTTATCTCGGTTTCTAAATCCAGCTTTTCTAAATGTCAATGTAATTAAACTGCACACAAATTTCCACTGGACTTAATTAGATTAAATAAATACCTCTTATTAACAAAGCCGCAGAGGAAACCAGGCCACGATGCAGAGGAGAGTGACATCTACCGTACAATAGGTACTCAGGGCTGATTGACCTGTAGCAATCCTCCTTATTTTACCTGCAATTTACTCCAGCTCCAACTATAAACTCATCAATTTGCACATCACGGTCTTTGAAGATATTGTTCCCTTCTGTCTCATCAAGTTGTGAATTGCATTTGCAGGGCAGTACGACAAACACAGGGTTGCACGTGCCCTTTGTTATGGTGCCACTACTGCAAACTGCAGGCCATCCATTCACAGAGTGCATTTATTCTATATGCATTAAAAAGCCGAATGCTTCCTCGATGATGAATAGGCTCATCAGCTTCCCAGCATGTGTTTCATTCCACTCTTTGCACCTACAGTACCTTGCAATTTAGACACCAAGCCCAACACCTGGGAAATACAGTCGGTGTCTCCTGAACTGGGAAGGACAAACCAGTCCAACAGTCAGGTGTCATACAGGTTAGCTACTCCAACTCTAAGATCCATTCAACTTTCGATCTCTTCATTACTCCAGAATTAACTTCTTCCTCTCCATCGGCAAGATTACAAAGAAATAATAATAGTACTGCTTTGTTTGTGATGCAGCAAAATGAGCTGCATATATTAACATCCATAAAAACAGTTATTTTCCAAGAATACATTAATTCAACCTCAAAGAATTTTATGCATGGTCACACAATCCTTCTTCCTACAAAGTAGCTAAACAATCTGGGTGTTTACAAGCCTCACACTAACTGTGCAGCCTTTCAATTCTATACACACTGAGAGAGTTCTGACTAAAATTAAATTAAATGGCATTCATAAAAGGAAAAAATCAATATACATTTATAGCAGCAGACGTTAGTAATCTTACAGGTCCAAAAAGCAATCTAGGGCTCCCAAGTTATTCAGTCTGCCAGGGTGTTTGGTCAGAGTGCAATCTGAGCCCTAGAGCCCAGACATCATCAGTCTGATCCTGGGTCACATCCCTGGGATGGCATCTGAGATTCCCTAAGTGACATACAATTGGCAGAGCACTGCCCAATGAGGGTGGACATCAACTGGCCAAGGTGCTCTCGGATCTCAGTGAATCAGCCACTCCCCTGACCTGTCAGGTGCCTGCAGCCTTGTAGTGAGTTCACTGGGAGATGTAGCTCTCCTTCAGTCAGCGGTGCCTGTCTTGTGAGGCGCCGTGGAGCTGCTTACATTTCACAAGACAACGGTCTCTGACACGTCGGTGAGTGGGACAGGGTTGTCTTCAGCTCCTCCCTCCCCATGAAGTACAGGAGCAGTAGCCATAAACATGTGGCACATCCAGGTTCAGTGGACATATAATGAAAAATATGTTGACTCCAAATGTATGCTGTAAAAAATAATCTAATGTTGTGTTTTTTGTAAGGTTTTAAGACTCCAAATGTTTCACTTTCTCTGACTCTGTCTCTCACTTTCTCCCTTTAAACTGGTAATTTGTCTCTTGCAAGTGTAGCATATTTAATAGTTATCAGTGTCTGTTTTCTGTAGAAAATGCTCGCATTTTCCAGAGAACTCTACTTTTAGGTCCATGTGTGGAGTAAAATAAAGTTGTATGACCAACCTAGCTAAAGGAGTGTAATCTGCTGTTTCCCACTCTGCTGCCAAAATTCTCAGTTGTCTCTTTAAGCATGGGGCTCAGATAAACTGATGAGTGCAGTCAATTACATAATCTGTCCAAAACAGCCTTGTGGGAAATGCAATGGACTGGCTCTTTCTGTGTAGGCTTTAATTTGTTTACCTACAGGCTGATCTACCTAAAACAATGTTACAGCATGAGCACCAAGAGCTTTTAGGTGAATAAAAAACAAAGAACACATTTCAGTGAACACCAATGATCATACACAACATACTCCAAAACACTGAATGCTGTATATGAGGGATCTACGTGTTTTTTTTCAGTCTGTGAAGGTGAAGTTAATGACTGCACTGAATATCGCAATTTCATGTCTTTCAGTTGCTGTAGCTTGTTAGGCTTCTCTGTGCCATGATATAAAATATTAAGGTGATACTAGGGTTATATAACTATGCAGATACAACTGAAAGCAACAGAGCGAATCTACAGTAGCTGTCTGGTCTGGCAGTCCATCTGTTCACAAACTCAAAAATATATGCAACAATAATAGACAGCAGAATGCGGGCGTGCCAGCGTGGGGTGTGTAGGGGACATGACTTTCATGATCTGTTAAAGCACAGGCCCTGTTTGCAGGCTGTGGCACTGGAGAATAGCATCTTGTGCTAAGAGGAACGGCTGTGAGCAAATCATCTGCAGGCTGGGGCACCAGCCCAGCTGTCCACAAGAAAAGCAGCTGTTCTAGACTAAATTAAAATGTTTATTGACGGCAGTCAATAAGTGTTGCTGGTTTTAGTATTCTTTCTCCTATATGGACCCAAGAAAGACCTACTGTTGCTCTAAGGCTCTAGGAGATGGGTCGGTGACACAGTCCTGAAGGCCCTTGCAGAAGCAGTTAGCACAGGGGCTCATGAAAGCAAGCGGGTGCGAATCTCCTTGTGAGCTATTGCATTTGGAAGAGCTGGAGAACAGCCTAAACCATCTGTAGGGAACTGGGCTTCTGTAAGGGACTGGCAGCTATTAACAGACCTGGTGAAACAGCTTAGATTCCTCCCCAACACGTTGTAACCACCACCTTGAGACCAGACATTGTGCTGGTCTGGGAGATCACCAAACAAGTTACCTTACTGGAGTTCACTGTCCCTTGGGAAGCTAATTTGGAGGAGGCCTTTGGAAGGAAACTCACCAAGTATGAGGGACTAGTCAGTGAATAGTTTGTTTTTTGCCCTCAAAAAATATTCTGCTTTGGAAAGACTTTAAAAAGCAATGATCGGAAAGATTTCAAAAGTGAAATGTACACTTCACACCTTTTTACAGTTCCTCTAACACCAAAGCTCGGCACTGTGAAGCACAAACATTGGTGAGTCACGTAAGTTGAAATGACTAAAAACAATTAGCTCATCAAATTACTAATGCAAGTACCAGGCATTTTTCTGAAGAACCATAAAAACAAGCATATCTCAGCACCTTAGTCTAGAAGAAATCACTTAAAAATAAAACATCTTTAAAGCTACTCTGAAGTACAACTACACATCACTACTCACTCCCACTACAACTGAACATCACTTCTGACCCTTATAACAACGGCTAATCTCCACTCACTCCTATTACTGCATTAATGTTTGGTTAGAAAAAAATACTGCATTAAAAAATAAAACAAAATCTCTTTACATCATTTGTTTCTAATAAATCATGCTTTCCAAGGCTTGTTAAGCTACAGTTTGTACATGCCAGGGGAAATCCTGACAGAGTTGTCCTGACAGAGTTATAGCAAACACAACACAAAACATAACTAGAAGTAATTGAAAATGACAGTAATGAAAGTGCCTGACGTTGATGTTGTAATATTCCAGTCTTATCATTTATATCTGAACAGGACACAGATCCATGTGTCTTCACTTACAGGAATCGATAGTTCAGTCTATAGATAATGCTGTTTTATTCAAACACAAGATGTTGGCTGTATCCTTGATTTTTAAACAGCTGCTGTAAAATGCAGGTCTTAAGACCTCTCTAATTTACAGCATCAAGTAATGAAAAGAGTAGCATTGGTCCAGGTATTTTCCTCTCATTACACTGTAACAAACAGCGTTTTATACCACCTATTTGTTCAACAAGTCTGATTTGAGCTTGAGGAATAAAGAGGCCCTGTGTCAGTTTCCTGTTAAATGAGAAGGGTGTCTGGTATCAGGCAGTGGGTTTTAATCAGTCTTTTAATCATGGCATGCTAAAGAGGTTTTCTGGCAGCAGGGGGTTAGTAAGGCATACCTCACAGATATGGCCATATAATTATCTGTGTTTCAACCAGATAATTAATAATAATTAGATACAAAGGTTTACCTGATTTAATGATCAGCAACAAAGAAACAGAAGAAGCCTAGGAGACCCTTTTTATTAAGGGGTTTTAATTAAATGTCAGAATTCTCTCCATGGAGGAAACACTGCTGTTAAAACAGAGAGTTGAAAGAGACCAAACGGTAAATTAATTGACTTTGAGTTGAACTCAAGTCCCCACTCAAGACCAGAGTGAAATACATCCGGATGTGCTAGTGGGTATTAGCCTGTAACACAATATGGCATTACAAACAGCACAGGCTGAGCATAGCTGTGTGGTAAACTGCTAATATGCTTCATTGCAAGATTAAAACAAAAGCAAATGAAAACATACTTATGGAGTTTTTGAAAACTGAAGAACTGAGGTTTGCACACAGTGGAATTAACCCAAACATTTGACTGGAATCAATATTTTACTAGATTGTACATTGTTTTTCAGCCACTAGGGGGAACTCAACACACATGCTCATAGGAAAGCATCAAATTCAGAGGCCAAAAACATTTTCCTATGTTTACCTAATGTAAACTGAATAATCAATACTGACACACAGCTCAAGTTCCTCTTTAGCAAAGTGAAAATTATGTTTCTGCGGGTAGGTTAGAACTATGTGATCAGATTGTCACTATTTAATGGATTTCACATTTGGTTTCTGATTGATTCCTTGTATATAACATGAAGTTTCTCTTATCTCCCAAATCTTGGAATCCCTCTCATTTCTACCTTACATAAAATGTTGGCTGAAAAGTATTTAAACTGGACTTGATTTTTAAAGTCACTGTATTTCCCAAATCATTTCAAAGATTGATCAGGAAGAGACCTATTTCATTCACCACTTGTAGCAATCAAGCACAGAGTGAAATTTAGCCAGGATACTGGAGTTATCTTCCTGACTCTTCCATACAGTGTAATGGGATCTTTAATAACCAAGTTGTCAGGACCTCTGCTTAATTTTTGATATGAGGAACTGTATCTCCTAGAAAACACCTTACTGGGGCACCACTATATTGTCACCATACTGGGGAACTGGATAGAAATTCTGGTCCAACAGGAAGAGGAAGAGCAAGAGGAAGACTTCACCTACAGTACGTGTCCATTAACAACCTTGCTTAGCTTCTAATATCCAAAAAGACTGACTAGAAGGTTGTAATGCTGCTATCTTGCATATACTGTATGTACTGTAGTATAATACTGAAGTACAGTAACTAAAACACGTTTAAATGACCATGTTCAGGTCTCATATATATACTGTATGTATACCAGTGTGTTAAAAAATAGCTTTTTAATATCAAAATAGTCAAACACGTTTTTAGGTTAGGCATACACATCAAATAAAGACACTCTAGTGCAAATTAAAGCATGCATAAATGGCAGATAACATTTCTCAGTGTGAGGATTATGGAAATGTCGGTTTTAGCTTATTATGATCATGTCTCAGGTCTTCGAATAGAATTTGACAGCTTGCAACAGAATGCCAGTCATGTGCTATTTTTATACACATAAAGCATGCTGCTTTTAATTGGTCTTGCTTTGGCTACATAGGCTGTGATTACACTTTCCACTGGGAAATAAGACAATGCAATAGACTATAAAAAGGGAAGGAGCATTAGAGCATGATTGCTAGCTATCTGTACTGTATGTGTCTGTGGTCACAGCCCACTCTCCCCAGAGCTGCCCCCTGCACTGGTCCCTCTGGTACTCTCACAAGAGATGACAAGCAACTGTACAGATTCATCAGTTTATGTTATGTCCTTGATATTTTCTGAATTAACTTTAGTTTCCTTGTTCCAGTTAGAAAGTGCACAGTGTTCAGTCTCTCACCCCATCACTCAAGCGTGCCTCTTACAGAGCCGAACTGCAGAATCTAATTAGAAAGAGGTCACAAAGCTCTGTTAATTCATTCTTCACTTATTTTACCATCTTATGAAATATGAAAGGTCATTCTACATGTATGCCATATTTTTACTCTACAGTGCATGCTACTTTGATTAACATTGATGTTTTCAGCAAAACTTACCTTCGGGTTTCTGAGGGTTCCAATGAGCTTTACTACACGATGATAATACTGTGATTCACTACATTCAGACCACATTACGCATTTATAAGACAGATTGTAGATAAAAGGAGTGCTTTCATTTAATCTAGCTTACTTTTAGTTTCTGGCAGATAATCAGTTACAGGACCTCATCCAGCCTGATAGAACTGATAGAATCAGCTTCAACACCGTGACTATAAGCTGTCTTAAATATTCCAAGTTTATATAGCCATGATATTATCAAAGGTAGTAAGCGAAGTGTGGTGACAGCATGGTTAACATGAAGAGAAACACAATGAGGGGCTGATATGGGCCTACAATGTTAGAAGAAAAGAATTCTAATTTCCCTACAAACGTGACATCTGGAGTTCCACAACACACGCGACTGGTTCTTCCTGTTGAGCTCCACTGCACAGGTAACTCTTCACCTGGCTTCTCCTCACGCCCACTAAGTGGAGGCTGTCATGGCAGGCAGAGCCATCCACCAAGATGAATTTCTCTTCCTTGCTCTTGAGCTATTGAGATGGCAGGCTTTCATCTTTATCTCGCTTCCGGTCTGATTCAAGACAGAGCTCGTACATCTTGGTTTTCGGTTTTCAGCCACGATGGGCGGCCTGTCATGCCCAATCACGTACCAGGCCCCTGGCTCAGAGAGCTGTGTACAGACTGTCAAAGGGGCTGGTGGTGATCTGTGCACTGAGCAGACGACTGCAGAAGAATATGAGCATTCAAAACAGTAGTTATGGACAAAATGTGAGTATGGGTAAATATTGAAAGTGAGATTGTATGAAAACACACTGTGCATAATCCTAAGGCAGTACTTGTTAAAGAAGCCTGGACAGAACAAAATGCGTATAGAAAAGCATCCTAAAATGTTAATGTCCATCAAGGTACTTCAATTTGTTTTACTGGTAAAAATAAATTCTGAGAAGTCTCAGGCATCATCTAGCAGACAGTATATCCCATCTTTTCACAAATGTGTTGCCACCAAAGGATGGGAAAATAAAACAATGCTGAAGATTCAGCACAATCGTGTCTCAAACTAACCCTAAACTAAATCCCCTGAATTGTCTGACCTATACCAGTGGGTTTTGTAATGTGGGCAAAACTGATAGGAGTTCCCATTGATTGGGCATTACATAGAGTACATTTACAATTGGTTTTGTGCAAATGTACGTAGAATACATTTACACAAACGCAATTGGTTTGGGAGCAATTTTCTTTACAGTGAAAGCTGTGAGAAGGGATGAACTGCTCACCAGGCATGAAACCTTTCTATCATAATGGACATTTAGCATGCAGGAGATGTAGTCACCTCTCGCGTCTCATTGGAAACAGTGAATGGAATATGAATTCAGGCTCTTAATTTAATTTGGGGGAGGCTTGCTGTTCCCATAACAGAAAACCAACAATATTGTTCTACTGCAGTATTCTGGTTAATACACAGGTTTCCTGAAATTCTTATTTTGTAGAATTATCTCTTTCCATTTCACAAACTCCCAGCAGACCCTGAACATACAGCTGTTATAATCAGGACTCAGATTGGGAGGCATGAGTGTGGCAGATCAGGACAGGGCAGAAAGAACAGTAGTTTTAGCTGACCTGCCACTAGAGGCAGTTAAAGACCTCTGTTCTCTGCAAATTATTACTGTAGTATTTTTGTGATATGTTTGTGCATATTTTCACATAGGGCTAATTATGGTTTTGTTCTTTATATAAATAATAATAATACACTTACACTTATATAGCACTTATATATATTTTCTGGACACTCCACTCAAAGCGCTTTACGGGTAATGGGGATCCCCTCCACCACCACCAGTGTGCATGGCAGCCATAGTGCGCCAGAACGCTCCCCACACACCAGCTCTCAGTGGGGAGGAGAGCAGAGAGTAATGAAGCCAATTCATAGATGGGGATTATTAGGAGGCCATGATTGGTAAGGGCCAATGTGAAATTTGACCAGGACGCTGGGGTTACACCCCTACTCTTTTCGAGAAACGCCCTGGGATTTTTAATGACCACAGAGAGTCAGGACCTCGGTTTTACGTCTCATCCGAAGGACCCACGTGGACCACAGGGTGAGCGCCCCCTGCTGGCCCCACTAACACCTCTTCCAGCAGCAACCTCAGTTTTTCCCAGGAGGTCTCCCATCCAGGTACTGACCAGGCTCACACCTGCTTAGCTTCAGTGGGTTGCCAGTTGTGAGTTGCAGGGTGATATGGCTGCTGGCATAAAGGGTGTGCATACATGTAGTACTAGTGGTGGAAGGGTTGTAGTTGTTGAGTGAGTGTACTTTTGTTGAGACCCCCACTTCCCCCTAGAATTTCCATTACGATGACTAGGAACACTGTGCTGTAGGAAGTACTGTCCTTCAGATGATCCTGACTGCTTGGTCCTTAAAGATCCATTGGCACTTTACAGAATTGGGGTGTCAATCCCAGTGACCTGGCAAAAAGCCCACATTGCTTCTACAATTCTGTCTTCATAAAATTCCCTTAATTCATTTGTTAAAGCAATTCCTCACTTCTCTCCATAGTCAGTCTCTTGGCACGTAACGTATCACCAAGGATGGTACTGCTTTTCAGTGGTGGATGAAATGGGTCCCCTACTTCACAGTATGAAAGGTGCTTTGGAATCCTTTCGGATGAAAAGCGCTATATTTTAATGTAAAGAGTTATTCTACTCTTTCCAATAGAGAGCAAGTGGAACAAGCACTATTTTGTCAAATTTGCAATCTTTCGCTGTGACATGCTACAAAAAATAAAAGTTGAATCCAACAAATGTCCATGTATTTGCAAAATGTATTTACTTTTCTGTGCAATTATCTTACTTTAAGTGCTTCTAGTATTAGTTGTAGGTCAGCAGCAGCTTTATCGGGGACTAAACAGAGCTAAGTGTCTGGCTAATGGACTCAAGAGTTTTATAATGAAAGCCCATCGCATTAATCTCTCAGCCCCACTTGAAAGAGGGGAAGAAAAGCACTTAACCCTCACACAAGAGGCCCTAGCACCAACAAATTCTGACAACAGATTACCAGCTCAGGATTAGCAGAAATTAGTGCCTTTCTTTAAACAGTGAACACACAGAGGATTAGGCCATTTTAAAGTGAATGAAGTTTGTTTAAAAGGGTAAGAATGAAGCAAGTCTAAAATTCGGCACCATGAAGCAGTCTGGAAAGGACAGCAGCAGTCTCTGAGCAGGAGCGACATTGAAAACTGCACAAAACGTTAAATATTTTCACCAAAAATATAAAAGGCTTTGCTTTAAACTTACAAATTTGCCCAGATTTGAGTTTTGCTTCCCTTGCTACCACTAAATATTTACTCCTTAGACATCTTAGTTTTAGAATTTATTAACAAAGTGAAATGAGCTTTGTTTAAAACTATTGTAAATCTCTCAAACCAAAAATGCTTTGCATTCTCTGTCATATTTTAAACAGCTTTTTGCATTAGCCTATTAGCTTAGTACTTTCCTGGATTAGTCTGATGTTTGAAATGTCTGGATGTGTGAAAACATGCTCGCCTTGCATGAAGCAAGCAGTGAAATGTGAAATTGATGCAACCTCTGTACAGGCAAATAATACAACAATAAACATTAAAACAGTATTTCTCGGGTGAACGTGTTCCCACAATTCTACATCACAAACAACACCTGGGCTTGGACCCCAGAAATTTATTACAGATGAGCTGCCAGTGGGGCAGAAAACAATACAAGATAATGAAATAATGCATTAAACCTAACTCGCTGTTGTTCATTGGATTAATTTATCATTTCATTGCATATTGCAATTTCACTGACTCCCATCTGATAGATGTACAGTAAAAATGTTTACCAGCATCTAACAAACAGTCAGCAGAAGGAACTAGGGCTAAGGTGGCCTTGAAGGACATACCTGTATGGGACCAATATCCTGTGAGGGTAATGTTGAGGGTGTCATTAAACATGATACTGAATAAGTCGGAAATAATATGTTTTATTTCTTAAACACAAAAAAGGGAAAAAAAACTTGCATTGCAGAAAGCACCAAGCCATTTTCATTTTCCAGTTATAACTCTCAAAATCGTTACTCTGCATGTAGAATTACATTTAATACCTCTTAATATTTTCAGTGGCCTGACTGATAAAGGTTTTAATGGTCTGATGGTTTTGAATATTCTGTGTTAAACTCCATCACCACTGAATAAATTATTATCATGTGATAACGTTAATTCTGGTTTTCACATTCAAGTGTATTAAGTAGACAGGTGTGAGGCAACAACTAAGTCTCACTGGTTATAAAACTGACAGTTCTACCCATCTGAGAACAGGGTCAGTACAGCCCTGAACAACTGCATATCAGTCACCCACTTCTAAAACTACCGTAGATAAGAACAACTCCCCCTATCTAATATTAGAAATAACTACTGTATTTACTAGTAAACGTCACCGAACGAATACAGTTCAATAAACTCACACAGTCCAATACGTAGCTAAGTCAATGTACTATAACAGATTTAACCAAACAGATTTCTCTGTTTTATTAAATGCAATTGTTGCCCAACTTAATCCTTTCAATCACACTGTTGCTCTGTCTGTTTCCTCAAGACAACTGTCCCCTTTTTATCGTCTTGTGATTTAAAAATGCAAGGAGTGCTTTAAGAGCAACGAAGAGAAACTAGCAATGCAATTACTTCCAAAAAGCTTTCAATCGTCCATCAACAAAGAGTTAGTTCATTAAAGATGCTAATTGGCTGTAATGGAAAGAGATTACAAATGTACCCTGATTGCTAATGATATGATACCAACAGATAAAATTGCTAATGATGCCAACTGAGAAAGATCTGTCATGTCTCATATTATTCTTATTAGAGTATAATACAAAATTTATTTTTGGCATACTGTATCTTCAATTATATTTATTTTGTAATTGGCATGCAATCCTGGTAATAAAATTCACATTAGCATGACATTGATTTTGTAAATATTTTTATAAATACTGCTCTTCCAGACAGCACCTTTTGCACCTTATTTTACCATGTCAGGCACTGACTTCATCAGTTCACTTTCAGCTGTGACTATTGATGGTATGATATCATTGGTACTGTATGCTGATATTCAGCACAGATCTAGGTATAAATCAGGATCAATCAAGCCACTTACCCAAATGTTTGTTGAGTTCAATGGATCACAAATCCAGTCCTTGATTTCAATGCACTCAAGCTCTTAACTACTTAACAGAAATAATTATTCCATTAACTAACTAATGTAACTAACCTTATTCTCAAGTACTTAGATAATATTTTCCATTCCTGGCCTATTCCCAGCTGATCTCAGTGTTTGCAGGTTTTTGTTGTAGCTCTCAATTAAGGTGCATAATCAATGTCTTTTTGAATTTATAATTTAATTAACAATTACAATTTATTGATCCAAGCTCTAAAATAGTAAGAGATTTAAAACTATTACATTTCAGCAGTGTGTTCACAAGTCTATCTGCAAAATTAAGTAGCTGGCAATGACATCTAGGTAATGAAAATATTGGTTACGTTTTATGGGCTCAGCTGGATTGATAACTGGGGTCATATAGACAAGGATAAGATTGAAATCCCTGGCTTAGTGTCAGCTGAAGCTGGGCAGCCCTTTACAGTGTGCAAAGCCTTTGGAACATGCATATGATGATGCAGAGTACAAAGTGAATTCATAGTGCTTTAGGGTTCATGAAAATGACATGTTTTTTTTTCCAGCCAGCTTCCTGTCACATAAAGCAATGAGGGAAAACTAAGACATATTGCTTTGGATTGTGTTGCAAAGAAGCTTCAGACAAAGTCCAGGCCACTGGGAAGGAGAAAATCCAAAAACAGAAATATGCTAGACTCCACACTGTGAAAGAGTGCCCACATAGATATCAAAACTAATTACCATGATCAGCTGATTTATATTTTAGGGAAAAGCTGTAGTGGCTGGGAAGGACACAAAAATTAAACTTTGCAGGAAAGTAAGGCTAGATAAACTCGATCAGAGGAAAAGGGAGAGACACTGCAATTAATGCTCTAACTTGAAAATGGGCAACAGGTCCCAGTGAATTACTGGGTAAGAAAAGATATACAGTACTACACAAGTCTATTCATGTCATACAAAAAGTCAAAAAGTAAAAAAAATATAAAAAAGAGTAAAGTAAGATCTGTTTCTCAGTCTGTTTACAAACATTTAGACTTTAGTAAACTTAATTTTGCACACAGGGTGTTAACAACAACAAATGGCAATTTTACAAAACAGTATACAGTGAATTACTCTATAAACCTGCAGTGTAAAGATGAACATAAGAGTTTACAAAATAATATTTAATTTCATGATAGGAGTCTTCTTTACAAAACTTTGCTCCTGAAAATATTCCTAGCTTCTAATTTACAGAACATTTGGTGAGATGTTCTTAATGAAGCCAGCTCCCACAGATTTCTAATGCCTAAAAGCATTATTATATTCTTGAATGCTCTATACATAAAAAAGCTAGAGTCAAGCCTTGTGGCACTCCACCTGCAGAGTGCTTCTGAAAGTATTCATAACTTTGCATTTGCAAAACATTTGTTGAATGTTGTAAATGAAGCAAAGCTCTCACAGGTTTTCAGTCCCTAATAGCATTATTAATATTCTTTAATGCTCTGCGCCAGCAATTCATCATACATTACCTACAATCTAGACAGTCTGCTCAATTCTCATCAAGAAAGTTACAGTACATTGATCAGGTGCAGCAACAGCTATTATAGCCTTTAGTTAGAGCTAACAGATGTTATGGAACTTTGCAAACAGGATTTCATAATTTGTCAGCAATGTTTGGTTTAGACACAGGACAGTTTAAATAACATATCTTGTACTTAGAGTTTCTGATACCAGACTTATTCTTGCACAGCAGTCTGTTTCCTGAGGATACACCCTCCGAAGCAACTGCTGTAGCCAAGAATTTGAGTGGTGTGATATACAATCCAGGATATAAGGACCTCGGTCCATTGTACTGGTATAATGTGCTGCAGTCTTATCATTTATGTTTTGTGAGAACCACAGTACTTACCTGTCAGACTACACACATTCCCATTAGTAGTATACTAACCATCCTACAGTATATCCTTCATTGCAGTGCTATCCTGCAGTGTTTTAGTGGTGTGTCAGTGGTAACTTTTTTGTAGTGTGGTGGCAGTAGCAGAAATCAAATCTCAGGGTAGGTAGGTCATTTCCATATCTGAGCTACAGTGGCTCGTGAGGCCAAAGCTTTTCCTGGTTTCTGTGGCTTTAAGGGGAAAGAGAGTGAGCCTGCTCCATGGATGGGACACGGGTGCACTACAGTGATTGTTCCCAGCAATGCTGGTCCCCACTTACAGTATACGGCACGTTGGACTGGAGCTACTGGGGTAAAGTTCCTCACTCAAGGTACAACAAGTGTCTGCAGCAGGGTTTGAACCCCTAACTCACCAATAGACGGGTATGAGTCCATAGCCTTACCGGCTATGTTACACTGTCCCCAGTGCTTCAGTGTAAGAGGCTTTGTTTACAGAGTAAAAATGAATAAACAAAGCTCAATATTTCAAAATGAAAATTAAACACAGTGTGGAGGTAAAAGGTGATATAGTGGGAGGATGGGTGGCAAGTTGACAAAAACAAACCAGTCCTTCCTCATAAATGAAAATACTCATCCACAATCTCTCCATTAAACAAAAATACTCATCGTGTAATTCCTTTCTTATTCAACTCTCAACCAACCTTGATACACTCCACTGTATACACTTTAAAATAACGAGATCCTCCCTTTCAATTAACCCAAAACCAAAGATACCTGACAACACAATACAGTACAGTACACGCTTGATGGGGGAGACTCCATACCATGATTGCAGAGGTGATTTTCTCAAAACCCACAACATGTTTTACTTCTGTTAAGAGATCAATTTGGAATTCCTGCATATGAAATTAAGTTCAATTACAGTAAATGTAGGTTACATTTGGCTTTACTGTCAATATGTCTTTGAACAGTTCTCTAACTGTGTGCCATGGTGCACTGGTGTGTAGTAGGTGTGCCATGGATTCAGAAAAATCATGTTAAAAGGCTTTGACTGGGAATATGTGGAGGTCTTTCCTGCACTGGACCACACAGAAAACACTTATGTTCCCTGAAACAAGCCGACATTTCACTTGAAATTCCAGTCAAATACTGTAATTGTCATTACGATTGTAGTCTATGTAGTTTCTTTTAAATCAGTTGGTTTGCCCCAGAAGGTTTGGGACTTGAAAGGCGTGCTGCGAGCTGAAAAGGTTTGCAGGGCACCGTAGTGGCAAACCCCAGCGAACAGAGAACATAGAAAGCAACTTCAATAAGGAACCTAAAGAATCACATTATTTATATACTGCATACTTTATTAAAAGCAAAAACTTGACATGGGATGGCAAAAGAATTGAACCCGTCTAATGAAAACTAAGAGTAATATAGACAAAACTTTCAATGTTCTGTAGAAGGTTATGGAGCCTATCCCTTTACGAGATAAACGAGGATGTGTTGCCATATTAAATGATACACATTATAACTGATAGAATGTCTCTAAGCAGCTCATATCGCATATGAACCAAACCCACGAGTAGTTCAAATTAATCTTACATTTTGATTTTTAAGCGGAAATTGGACTCACCAGAATTTTTTGGGTCGGCCAATTCGAAAAGGAGAACAAGGCATGTTGAAAGAAACTTCTATTTGTCCTGTGAAAAGTCTCGGATCAGCCCAGAAGACTGCTTTCTCTTTCTGTATCGGAGAGACACCTCAGTCGGGTTCACCAAGACAAACGCTGCTTATTAAAAGAGGTCTCTTGCTGCAGCCTGCCTCTTTGCTGCAGTGATGGTCAGGCCAGCGTTCATCTTCAGGAAAATATGAGGCTTCTGTCTTGGCCTAATGCATTTAGTATACTATCACCTTATTATAAATCATTTTTACTGGTCCCACAGAAGTCTGTGAATTTTAGTACACAAGAAAACTAATTTGCCACTTTTCAGGAAAAAAACAACAACACAAACGACAGAAGGAAGACCTTGTTCCACTATGTCCGTATTGGCATAAAACGTTGTCAAGAAGTGGAATTTATGGGAGACAGCCCTGTTTATAAATGCCGTTTCAGTGATGAATACCAGCGGAGGAAGCGCAGCTTGTTAAAATATTTATCAGGCCATGTTGCACGATTGATTCCTGCTTGGTACGGGTGAAGGACACAGACGGAAACAGGACATGAAAAGAGGTTCCCTTCCAAAAAAAAAACACACAGAGATTCAGCGCGATAGATGCGCTGCGTGCTGAGAAAACCTTGTTTCAAGCAAAGAAAGGCAGAACCTTAACTGCTGATCAATAGAAATGAGCCAGGGATTTGAATAATCATCAGGTCGCTGATGCCTGCAGCACTTAGCGCTTCCTAGCAGGGAAAAAAAACAAACTTTCAAGAAACTCAATCCCACGCTATTGATTTATGTATAATCATTTTAGTTCATTGTGCTCAGCACAGCCCCAGCCTTACCTTAATGCCTGCATCACTAATCAACTCAATATGATTTACTGTGGCTATAGCCCCTGCTGTTTTAGATTTACAGGCACCTGCTTCTCCTATGACTATTTCCCTCAAAAAGTCACTGAAGAGCTCAGCTCTATTCATAGATTCTAATCAGAAATACGCCATAATCTCTGGCTTTATCTCTAAGGCATATACTGCAGTAGTAATAGGTAGCAGATTTGCAAACTTATAATTTGTTGTCTTCTGCTATGCAATACTAATACCTCTTAACAGCTCTGTCTCTTTTGTGCACAATGCACAGAACGAGGCATAACTTGTATTTGTCTCTAGTTCAATTCTTTCAGGTTCCTGCTGATTTCTATTAAATTTTATGAGTAAAATGTGATGGTATGCTACTCTTCTCCTGCGGTACACTGAAACCACTCAGAATTTGGCCGGCTACAGTCAAGCAAGGCTACACTCCACAAATGCTAATGAGATCATTAACATGACGATCACAAGAACACTGACTTTGGTTGTCGCAGCCCAACCTCTCCTGACAGAAAACTGCATTTCAGTCAGAATTTCAGGTCTTCCTGACCTCTCCCTTCGTGTGTATGGTTATAAATCTTGGCTCCACGCAAACCCTTTTTTTATTTTCAAAAGACAGCATCAGATCATACAGTGCATTACATCCCATCCGATCCAGACTGCTGCCAAATCCAAGAAGGGAAACGTTTCCACAGCCAGTGGGACTCGTCAGTATTCAGGCCTCTGGCGACAAGCAGTTTCTTCTTCAGTCCTGTCAACTTTTTTTCTGCGGCGGCGACTGTTTCTCTTCTGATCGGGCTGCAGAATTGATTGCGAGCATCGCTGCCAGGTGTTTTTTTTTTTTAAGACAGCCCAGTTCACTTCATACATCACACTGAAGCACGGCCCAGCTGGCCTGACCTCTGTGAATCGCAGTCATCCATCTGTGGAACTGGAGAGGTTCTGCTCCCTGACTGCTGAGCCAGAGAGGCTCTCTGCAGCTATTGGACACACAGGAAACTGCAAACTGTACCTGCATACGGCAGCTCACACACGACAACTACACTGCAAGGCTGTGCAATATTGTTAACAGTTGCCTTGGCAACAGAACGGGATTCAGCAGAGTATGCACAGTGTCCCTGAGTGCTCCTTCCTGCCCATTTCTTTCCATCTCTCCTTCTTATATGAGCTTTTTCACTCACTACCCTTTTCTGCTTCCTCACATTAAGTGTTGCGATTTGCAGATTCCAGACATTCGGTGAAAACAGCGAGAAGGAATACTCCACAAACCGTGAAGCCTTAGACAAAAGACTGCAGAGCAAGGCTGCAGTTTCTGACTAGATATTGGTGAGACTATGAAGCACCAGTGGCCAACACGAGTTCACAACTTTCAGCAGCCTAGTTTTGCATCTCAAACCACAACATTTGCAATTATAAAAATGCAGAAAGCCCACAACTAATAAGAATGATTAGGAGAATTTACTAAATGTGCTTCATGCAGACTAATAGACTTTGAAAACAGACCAGAAATGACAGGAAATCAGCAGATTTTAGGACAATGATATTCCTCATACTAATAATTTGAGTTTAGATTGTATCAGTTTTTATCTTTGTTTTGAAGTGTAAAGTGAATCTCACTGTTTGAGAAGATCATTTTCTGTTGTTACAGTATATTTCATTTTTATCTTTTGGCACGTTATCAGGTGCCAAAATTTGGAAACCATACAAAGTATTCAAAGCAAAATCTTTTACTCTTACCTAAAAAATACTGGATTTTAGTCATTTTTATTTACGCAACTCTACAGACATCTACAGAACAGCAGAAATACTCACTAGCAGCCTATGTCTTAGGATGTGTATTAGGATGAACAAATATTTGATAAAGTTAGAAAAGATACAGGTAGTTACCAACAAAAACTTGACATTTGACAACAAACCAGACATTTAACGTACTACTGAATAATCTTACTTAAAACAGAGAATCCCTATATCTGTTTAGCAACGAAAACTGTGAAAGCAAGACTATTTGATTCAAAGCCTTCCAGGCAGACTTGAGATCAGTCTCGTGCTTCAAGAAGGAAATGAAAAGAAAACAGGCTGCACAAAGCAGCTACTATTTATAACTTGTACAACCTTCTTTTGCAGCTCATATTTTACAGACTTAGTAATACCAACTTTGTGAAACAGTTTTGTCTGAAACGTGGAGTTAAATATTGTCAGCGTGCATGTTTTTATTGGTTTAAAACCAACATGTGGGGCCCTGCTAAAATTCGTTCATTCCAACTCACCCCATTCTCAATATCCCCTCCAGTGATTGTGAGATAAGCTTAGTCCAGGTTTGGTTAGAACTGTGTTGGTGCCTATTACTTTTGAATTGGACCATTTTTTTTCCGATTAAAGTAAACATTAACATAAGTGTCCATATGTTTAAAATAACTCACTCAACAATGAAAGAAATCCAATAGGTACCAACTGCTGAAAGAAAATGTCTATCTTCACATTGAAAATAAGCACCATAAAGTGTCTCACTAATTGAAAAAGAACAAAATAAGATTGTGTAAGACGTGAGCTCATGTTGTTTCAATTACAATGGAAGTCCACAACTACTGTTCTTTCCAAGCTCTGCCATACATACAGTATAATACTGAAAGAACACTGGGATGCAGATCTTTGCTTTCATTACCTCAATTAAGCGAATGATCGTAGTGTTACAGTAATACAACCTTATAATCCCAGTGTTACCAAACAGCAGGAGTTGACGTGTGATACAGCAGTTTACTGTGTGGAAGACTGAGTGAGAGGAACTCTTGAGAAGGGTCAAGACAGTGAGTTAAGTTTGCACCTAAGAGAAATTGGCGTCTTTCTGCAACTAAAGTTTGTGATTTTTCACACCCGTGTGTTTAATCAGAGAAATAAAACAAGATTGCAGGATGCCAAATGGCATGTTCCTGTCGTTTTCTTTGGGTTTGAAAGACTTATGACAGTGTCTTGTGCCCTGTGTGCTCCTTTGATATGTTAAAGTCTCGCCTACATTTAATGTATAAAAGGGAAAGTGTAACCTCAGTTAAGCAAGCATATTTACTGAGTGCTAGGGGAAACCCTGACTCTGTGCTATGCTCCCCTTCAGTTGACTGAATAAAAGATCTCTGTTTGTCAATCTCCTAACCTGAGTAAAGAGAACCTGTACAGTACTTTTTCAATTAATTTCACCAACATTTACAATGAAAAAAGATAATAGGCATCTTAGAATATCCTGACATTGGGTATATGAACATATAGTACCATTTAACAATGATTTTAATCAGTGAACCTCATTGCTGGTCCTAAAGAGCTAAAGGAACTGCCATTTTTCATTCCAACATGACTGCCTAATGACTTAATTTAATTAATAACCATCTAGCCCTTTTAGTAATTACTTGGCTTTAATTACCACAGCTTTCTTACTTTTACTCATTGGGGGACTGGATATCTCTATTAACACTTACAGGGCTGTGCAGGATCAGGAGAAAGGAGCACTGATTTTAATATACAGTATATAAAAATCTCAATTGCAATTTTTCACAAATTGAAGCAATGTGAACAAATACTTGTAAATCATGTTACTTGCATCTTATTGATTGAGGTCAACAGACTGAAGAAGGCACTCACCAGATACTTCTTGCCTTGGAAAAGGACTTGTCAACTCTGAAAAGACAAGAAGAGAGACATGGCTGTTTACATTAAATCACATTCCCCTCAAACCCTGTTTCTGCTGAATTGTTTCTCATACTGACACTTTTTGATGAAATCAAAAGAAGTGTGAGAATATTTTCAGATGCAGGATAATGTTGGGTTCATATTTTTGGAAACAAAACACAAAAGAATGAGAAGTGTTATAGCACTCAATGGTTTAATACAAAAAGTCAATGACTATCATAAAAATAACAGTACTGTACCTCTATAAGAAAGAAAATAACCTTATTTCCACAAACAAGCAGATACACAGGATTTTAAAACCTCATGCATATAAAATTCCAGTTAAAACAGCTCACAGCATGCAGTCTAAAACACAATAAAAGATTTCCAAAGCAAGTCCTGTACAAAATCAAAAACTACCATAGTCCTTACAATTACAATTGTACAATTGAAGTTTCGGGGACTTATTCTAATGTTTGTTTTATTAAGAAATGAAAAGTCACCACTTTAAATGAATAATTCATGTAAGAGATTCACATAGAGTATGTTTACATTCTGTTTAGACAAAAGATGTCTAGAAGTATACTCTTTTGTACGGGAGATGAGATTAGGTCTTTAATAAACATATCGCAGCCTTGGTATGGTGATAAAACAAGAGTTGGAAGTTCAGCATCAGTCTCTGAAAATGCATTATCAGCATGTTTTTGCTTTCTGTACTATTTTGTTCTTTACTTTGCCACAGGACGGAACATAAAACCCACCAGTGCAATTGTGGGAAATCAAACCGCCTCTAAAATTAGAGAAGCAGTACCCCTCAGCTCTTCTGATAACTCACCGAGAGCTCCATCTGTTTTGCCTGGATACCAGACAGTTATGTGAAGGGACACCGGCGCTCAAACCTGTGCCGTGGACACCACTTCCTTCCTACCTGAGGAGAGGCTAATTGGCATCTGTGGCGCTTCCTGACCGTCTGCTGCTCTTCACCCTGAGTGACCGCTGCCCTGGTTCCTCCCAGAGCTCGGCGACTCTATCTCTGTGCTCTGCTTGGCAATTCAGAGTTCACTTCCCCCAGCGGGTGCAAACTGGCGAGACCTGGACCTGCTGTCTCCCACCACCTGGGCTCTACCTGTCTGCACTGTGATGCTGCTGTTTAACGTCAATTTATTCCCTGATTTCCTGGACAGATCACTCTAACGGTTTCCAAGGCAACGCTAAGAAGAATGCACAACAGGGATAGCCACTAATGCTTTTTGAAATCCATTTCCTTACCTCTGTATTCCCAAAATAGGTATGCACACAAGTGCTGTGAGGACATTATTTCCACCCAGCCAATGGCAAACCCCATTCACTCAGGTACAACAGTGCAAGATTAAGAATACGCCAGCTACTCCTTATACCATATCTGTGAATGCATGTGGAGAATTGAATGAATCTGTGCATGTGAAAAAGAAACCAGTCCAGCAGAAAGACCAACTATACAGTATTTTTAAAGAGTGGAAAAACATAATTGAACTTCTAACCTCCCGACACTTTATAGTCAGAGATGTACAGTATACTGTAGGCTCCACTGCCATAATCAGTCCAGCAAGTGACACACGGAAACTAATCCATCTATGAAACCGTACATCAACAAAAACATAACTGTATAGACTTAAATACTGAAACCAATAACCAAAAGACAAATAATAAAACTATTAACCTTCTAACCTATAAATAATCTATTTTCACTTCACACTTCAACACATTGAACTTGGAGTCTTTTAGACACTGACAGGGATTCGGCTACAACAAAAGGTCTGTGTCCAGTTGTATATAATATCTCATCTCATCTCTTAAGTCAACTGCTTATCCAATTCAGGGTCATGGTGGCCCAGAGCCTATCCTGTGAAGCACAGGTTGCACGGAAACACAGGCAAGATACACCCTGGATGGGATGCCAGTCCATCACAGCGCACACAGACACACGGTTCACACAAGGGGCCAATTTACAGAAGCCAGTTAACCTACCAAGTGTATCTTTAGACTGCGGGAGGAGAACGGAGCACCCAGAGGAAACCTAGGTGACCATGAGTATAACATACAAACTCCACACAGATAGTGTCCCAGGTCCAGAACTGAATCCTGGGCCCCAGCACTGAGAGGCAGCAATGCTAACCCCTGCGCCACCTGTGTATACAGTAATATCTTTAGATCAACTGCAGAATTTGCCCTCCATCCTATTTAATTCAAAACCTTAGTGCCCTCAGCCTTGTGAATTCCTAGGGGGCATGCGGATGATTATATTCATGTTTCTGTTTAGAGTGCAGCGCAGCATCTCTAGTCAAGGAGAGTGGAGGTCAACAAGTGCCAGACAGCGGTGCACAGCTCTCTCTCATTTCTATTTCTGCAGATGCCTGGGAGAGCCGCAGAACCAGGCTGGCATGCAACTAACTAGCAAAAATATCACCAGAAACGATAATGGACCATTATGCACATCTGGTGACTAGAGAGGTAATGATTTAGGAATTCAGTTTAGCCATTTCTTATGGGATTCTGTGGAAGTATAGAAGCAAGGTCAACCAGGTACAGTAGCTGGATAGTTCACCCATTGTCTTACAACCCTTTGTGAAAGGAAGTGGCTCTCAGATTTAATTTGTTAAATTAACCACATGACTAATTTGTTAGCTTCCAACTGAGGGCGGTATTTCCACATTGAGAGAGGCAGTCTTCCAAAAAAACAATAATAGACTGCGTATTTGAAATAAAACATAGATGTATTCAGGTTTACATCGAAGTCTGAGATTTCCTCTACAGCATTTTTGATTTTGGAAATAAGGTGCTGGAAAATGGGTGGAATTTAATTAATTTAAAAAAGAATATAGTCTTGCTGCTCTCATCTTTAGAGAACAACTTGACCTCTTTAGTATTCCAGCCCTTCTGACAGGTGATAGTTTAAGTGTGTCCTGTTTTGTACCTTCCTGTGCTGCGCAATTCATAATTGAGTGCAGTATTGGCAGTTTTCATGTTAAAACTGGCCCCAAGACAGCAGATTTTCCCAGCTTTGCATTAGGCCACTTTTGCTACTTAGCAAAATACATCCACCAATTCGCTTGAGTCTGGAGTAATGATGAGAAAATTATATCCTAGGAGATTAAAGCAGCATGAAGCAAAACCTCATTTAAATCAACTTTACCTTTTGTTTCAGTAGCCCTAGGTAGATAATTTGGAGCTGCTCCTAATTAATGTGACATTCAGGTCTACAACAGCTCATGACCGCTGTGCACTGGGTCTCAGGAAATTCAATGGCATTTCAGTTACATTTGCAAACCTTTAAGCACTTCAGCTGTGAACTGACACTACTTGCTTCACAACACTTACAGTAAGTTTTGACAAATTAAAAGGAAAACTCTTTTGAGGGGCTACAACGAAACATTCAGGAGCAGCCATTTAATGTGCATGTCTCATTCACAATCCACACATGCCCTTTGCATATCACATTTACTGCTTCAGGAGTTTCAGTCCATTCCTTCAGGGACCAATTTCATAGGGTATGGTATTCGTTAAATAAAACACTTAAGTGTTCTTCTGTCGTGCCAATAGGCCCAGTCCTTTTGATGATGAGTTATTGCGCTTGTCTTTTAAGCCAATGGGTGGTGTATGAATCCATACTGGACATTACTCATGCTTCAGTATACAGTAAATACTTTCAAGGAATTCAAATTGTGGCTGAAGCAATTAGCATTTATAATTATAAATCCCAGGATGTAGGATTAGATGTTTTCCTGTTGCAATTGAACAACTGTATTTATACCTTCTTAAAAGTGATTTTCATTATTTGTTGTTTAGGAGTATAAAAATAAATTAATATATGCACTATGTTTCTTTGGTTAAGAGACCTAAGCTGATGATACACCAAAAATCTGCAGACATACAATTATATCTTTGCAAGCGGTTCTCCCCATATCTGTGTTGACAATACATGTCTCCTCATTTCACTCTGTGATTTTGCCCAAAGGGATACTTTAATGACTGAATAATGTTAATTAGAGCACAGCTTATGATTTAAAGACACTGACTTGTACTGTATTTCATTTCACCTGACATGTTTCAGAATGTATTGTGGAAATTGGGGTGTATGCTTGTGAAATATTTGTGAACACAGAGTAAAACAGATAGGGCATATATTTCCAGTGTTAAAGGATACTTTACACACAAATTCACCAGACTATGTTTCAGCTGGTTGAGGAAGCATCTCAAATGTTTTTAGCTACGCATTTCAGCAATTGGAAAGAAAAGAGTGAGATCAGGATGGCAGGAAACTGCTAAAACATTATGATTCATAGTTGGATATTCCAAACTGGAGGCTACACAAATAATTGGTGATTCTAAAAATAAAAACAGCAAAAATAGAGGAAATATACTTTAGTATCAAACCGGGGAGAAAACAAGAACAAAGTGAAAACTCTAAATACAATACAATTTATAAAATATTTCAATTTCCTTTTCATTATTCACAGTCCCTTGCTTCTCTTTGGGTACGTGAGCAGTGAACACATACGCATCTATAGTCAGGAAAGTTCTGAATCCTTGTTTCCTATGCAGTTACATTTGCTGGCTGGATAAGCAGCAACATGGAGGGATTATGTAGCTGCTGAGTCTTGCCATTACGCACTCTGCAAATTTATGTGCATTTAAATGAAGGAGGGTGGAGGTTTACCTTTTCAGCTGCAGAAACAATCCTGAGATGAATGTAATACATACAGATGAGACGAAAGTAAACAGTCCAATTTGCTTCATTTTGTGTTTTTTTTCCCCAAATCATTCACTTGCATGATAGCACTCCAAGGTGCAGAAATGTTTTACTACTAGTGAATTTACACAGAGACGAAAGCAATTGAAATTCAGACAGCATTACCCCATTTTCTAGACTGTGGCTTCATCACTGAGACTGCATTTGAATGATCTCTGTGCTCTTTCAGGGTTCTCCGTTTCCGAAGTTAAGAGTATATTTCCACAGTCTAGGGAGCAAGTAATCTAAATCCTTGTGCTCCTAGCCAGCAGCCTAGTGTCCATCTGGCAGTGCTTTTTTCCCCTCTTTGTGAGGCTACAATATAAACCGCAACTAGGCCCCCCTAAAAGATAGAAATAAGAAGGTTTTTTATCATACTTATAGTCCTTTTCTGATAAAAATGTGTTGGTGTTAAGTGTATTTATTCTGATAAATACACTGCTGGACAATTAAAATTTGGTAAGTATCCATTGTTCAGTTTTATTTCTGGCTGGGAAGAAATCTTTACTCCTAAATGGACTGTATAGCTGAAGTGTCCCTGTAAACGGCAGCCATTTTGGCTCGTCTGGGAAACAGGGGGCTGGGGCCTACACCTGGATGACCAGTAGAAAGGGAAAAAGATCCAGTAAGTGACTAAAAGAGTTCTATTTAAACAATTAATATTTGATTGTTTTAAGGACTAGTCCTGTCTCATTTTCAGGTAGGGAACAGTTTATTAAAGTGTAATAAGGTCTCTGATAAGGAATTAGGCTTTTTGTTTTGCTTTATTACCAGAAGGACTTTGTCGGCCTGCTGACAGGAAACTGAGACTTTATTAATCTGCCACCTGACACTGTCCTTAAGCCATTCCAGAAGACCCCAAAATCAGCGGCAGCCCTTGATTTCAAAAGCATTTCCCTATGCTGGCACTCAGATTGGTTTCACGTCCAGGGCTCCTGTTGGTGTGAAACAATCTGTGTCGGTCACGAGCAACCCACTGTCCTCCACAGAATGTATGGTCAACCCCGGTCAAGCAATATGAAAATGCATAATCAGTGGTTGATGAACAGCACAGCTAAAACATGTTTAGCATGGATATGTTCTAATGATTAAACGTCTGCAAAGAACTTCACCATTTTAAATTAACTACAGTAGGTCCAACCTGCTCGTTTGAACTGCAGAGTGAAAATTTCCAACTTACAGTACACTTCTGACAAAGTGGTAACCCTCAGGAACAACTGCTTTAATCTTACTAGCCTGATCTGTGAGCTGTTGATCTCCGAAAAAGCATCCTGAAGTTCACGTTACAGAAATAGAGACCCGGTTTTAGTTTATCCACTGGTAAAATTGTAAAAGGTATAACAGTTTGTGCTTGATTTAAGTTAATATTAAACAAAAAGTACATTGATTTTAAACAGAAAATTCATGATTTCACACCAAAAAAGCATGAAAAAGTGTTGAACTGAACAGATAAAAAGCATTCCATCTCCATGAAATATGCCTGTATTTCACAAATACTATGTACCCATCATACATACAGTACAACTGCAGGCAACTGATGATGAAATAAATTCTGCTCTATTCACAAACATTATCAAATGCAGAGTGAAATTCCATTAGGGACTGGTAAAGAAATAGTACAAAGTACTGGTCTTAGGTATTTCATTATTTTCGTATCAATAATGTGATCTCCAACAGGTTTTGCTCCTGCAGTATAAAAAATAAGCACTAAGCAAAGTAATCCGAGATCCTGGATCCTACAGCCTGACCTTAATTTTCCATTAATGTTATCATTCCAACATTGCTGACAATAGCAATCAGGGCAAAATAAAATCAAGCAAAAAATGCCCCCCCGTTTCTTAGGAGAAACGTCTGAAGACCTTCAGAAACCACACTACCTGACTGATTCAATATGTATACAAATTGAGATTTGTACACTGCATGCTTGTTTAAATAAAGGAAAGATATAGACGTGTATCCCTAAAGAGATGGCATCAATTATTGTCAACCAGAGCAATACTGCCGCAATTGATGCAAGAAGATGTGTGGAGTGTCTCATCTTCGGTAGCTTGGCAACTAATGGACAGAGCTATTTGAAATTAATCTCCCCCTGAATAAGATCTCTTGTGATAATTTGTCTGCGGGGAACCATGAAAAAAGCTCAGATATAATCAGTTAGTGGCCTGGACAGGAGATGCCACAACCTCCTTTAAGTAGTATAAAAAATTGTAGCTAATTCATTCAAGATGACTGTTAACACAGTTTAGGACTAAATGTGTTGTTTGTTTGTTTGTTTTTTCCATTCAAAGGATTCCTTCATAATAATTGAAATGAGTACTGCATATTAAAATTGATAGCTTTTAAATAGATACTATAGATAAAATGAATCATTCAAACTGGCAAGAAAATGTAGATACTTAAGACAATACAAATAAGATCAATTATGAGGTGTTTATGCTATCAATAACATTAAATGTTTTTACAAAAGAGAATCAATAGTATGTATAAGCTGAGTAAAGATGGACAGGACATCTGTCTTAGCAGAATGCTTAGTGCTGGCTCCTGGAGAGCGGAGCTTGTCTTAACACAGCCTGAACACTATCCTGACTCCTGGAGATGAGAGCTTGTCTTAATACAGCCTGAACCCTGTACTGGCTCCTGGAGAGGAGAGCTTGTCTTAACACAGCCCTGAACCCTGTACTGGCTCCTGGAGAGGAGAGCTTGTCCTTAGGCAGTAGATGGCACTGTGAGGCTGCATGCATAAATCACAGCAGGAACACAGCAAATTTGAACAAATGTGTTTGTGGTGACAGGTTGAAAAAAAATGGTAATAACAACATCCAATCAATTTTTATTAATATATTACCTTTCCTCCTGTCTCGTTAGGGTGACTTTTCCTTCTGCTTACCTTTCATTATTCTGTTAAATGTACAGCAGCTAATTAGGGAACAGTTTATTATAATCACAGCACCATGCAATACTATTTAACTTCCTTCTTACCATGCATCATATTATTCTTTCAGTTTATAGTGCTGAGAAGCCTGCCTGGCACACTGATGTACAGTGATTCCTGCAAAAATGGCAACTGAAAAGCCTTCCCCAGTCAATGGACAGCAGAGAGGAAATGTTAAACTACTATATGCTAAATACTACAGTATTTAGGGCTGATGCTCTGAATCTTCACAACTATCCTCCTCATATACATTGAACAAGCTGAGGCTGAGGAAGACTTCGTCTGGAAGTGGTAGTCAGCACGATAAACACACATACAGTAGGAACAGCCAAAAATAAAGGTTATATAATAAATAAAGGTTATGTCATAAAATATAAAAGAGAATTGCATAGGAAATAAAAGAAACAAGAAAAAATGCATAAAATCCACAGGACACTATAGCATTAGTGTTATACAATGAAGTACAGCACTAATGAAGCCAAACTAGAAAGATCAAGAGAAATCAGCTATTCTGGGTCTATTGTTGTTCTGCAGCCGACGTCATTATTCATTTTACAAGAGCATGTGAGTAAGTTACAGAACAAAAACAGAAGATGTGCAAAACATACAGTACTTAAACCTGTCAGTATGATGGAGCTTTGTGGTCAATGAATAACCATTAGTTAAATATATTCTGTGGGCTGTCATTTACTGTAATTATTACAGACTTGCAGAAAGACAACAAGGACTTAGTCTCCAAATCTTTGTTAGTTATTAAAACTTATTTACGGCGCTTCTGCTATAATTTGGGCTCTCTCATTTGCAAGCTACCCTAATAAAGCAAAAGCAGACCATTCCTTTCAATGCAATACACAGTTCTGATGGTTGAGTACACGTCCTAACTTTTATTTTGAATAATTTAAGTATCGAAAAACAAACTGCTTTGTTATACAGTACCTCTTTTTGTAGTATGTAAAATGATTTTGTGTAAAAATGTACCTTATGGTTCAGCAAGTCTTCCCACAGGGAACATTTCACAGATCTATTAATGCTATGAGCCATAACATACATTGTGTAACACTTAGGCCCCACTTGAGTTTTTCTGGTGGTATAGCAAGTTTATTTCAGAATGATTGTTTTTACTACAGGGTGGCAATGTCACACAGTAGTCAGCCCTGCTGGCTTGCAGCAATGAGGCCATGAGTTCAATCTCTGGGGTCCCATCTGTGTGGAGTTTCTATATTCTTCCCGTGTCCATGTGCATTTCCAAAGACCTACTGATAAGTTAACTGGGTTCTGGGAAAATTGGTACTGTGTGTTCGAGAGTCTGTGTGTGCCCAGAGGCAGAATGGCGCCCTGTTCTGGGCATATTTCACCCTGTGTCCGGGGCTTACTGGGATAGGTTTCGGCTACACCATGACCCTGTATTGGATAAAGCAGTTAGAAAATGGATGAATGTTTTTATTACAAAAAGTTTCAGTACTTACGTTTTACTGTATTTATAAGAAAGGGAGAAAAACAACTGCAAGAATGTCTTGAAAAGCCCTACTAAAAAGTGCTCTTGCTGAAGTACAGAACAGACACGTATGCTTGCTCTCTCCTAGACTACAGCTCTAAGGTCTGGCCTGAACAACAACCAGGGATCTGGAAGGAATGTCTTTAAGTCAGGTAATTAACTATGGAAACGCGAACTCCTGCATTCTCACCTGTAATAACACAGAGTGTCAGAAACACTCATACCAGTTGGCTCTGACAAATTGTGCTGCTTAACAATGACTGGTCATATTGAATTAATCAATGTACTCAATCAACCATTAAATCAGTCAACCACTGACATAACAGTCACACAAGATGATTTATCCTGGAGTCTATTTCCTCTAAAGCACAGAGACTCTGCCTTTTCCGGAGGAGAATGCCAAGATACTCCACTTTTTTAAGTTCATACAGCATTTAATCACTTTTTTAAAGTTTTTAAGTATATGCATAAACTTTTGAATGTTTCCATCAAGTGCTTTTTTGCCCAAATGCAATTCAGGTGTATGGAAAAAGAATGAGCTTGCAAAAAGCATTTGGATGATCTTGAAAAATATACAGTATTAAAATACAAAAAGTATTTTCAGACTCATAAGTTGAGATACAGTATATAGAGATTTACAGTATAACTTTGTAACTTAAATTGAATAAACAATTATGTTAAATGTATCTCACAGAGATCAATCAGTTGTGCTAGAAAAGATAAGGCTGTAGACAAGGGATTATTTTTCAAAAAAGCAGAGAGGATTTTTCCCATGTACTGTGGTTCCCTTCCCATTTCGGTGGTTACTCATGGTTGTTAAAAAATGCACTCTTGAATTTAAGGAACAAGCTCCTTTCAAATCATTTCCTCTTTCTCGTAAAACATCGTGCATTCTGTGAACAGAAACTTCTTCCAAATGTGAGAGATCCCACTGGCTTTGAAATGAGTAGGTAAATTTAGAGAAACAGACTTACAATTAATTTTGGCACCCTACGGTACATCTAAAATTAATAAAAATCACTATAGCGTCTGTATTACCATCTGTCATGTTGAAAGAACATTCAATAAACACATTAGTGGCATCACTTAAAAAATGTCTACATAACTGAAACTAATCAGACATCACCGAAGTATTGGGAGTTATATACAGTATCTCCACTTAGAGGTCTAATACATAACACACTGTGGCTCTGTGTTGGACAGCAAAAACCCAGATTACACCTAGATTACACAAAGAATCTTGCAGAATGTGATGTCATTCCTCCGTGAGATCTAGGCATGTCAATATCACGGGATCTACATAATCCACTTCCATACTCCTCAGGGAAAAGATGGCCTAACCACAGTGAATGGTTATAATGATAAGGCTGTGGGAAAATGATTTCACCCATACAACATCTGCATCACTTCCTGAAACTTACTGTACTCCACACTGCAATATCAATTCATTGTTGTTTGCTACTTATGAAAATGCCAAGCTACTTCAGAGCCTGTTGCATGTTAAAGGGCTCTCTTTTTCCTCCTCAGCAGGATGTAAACATGTGTTATAATAGTAACAGAGTCTGAAAAAAGAAGCAAGCAGCTGACAAAGAACGATCCGTTCATGCTCAATAAGCCCTGAAGCCCTCAAGCTTCCAATGGAGAAATAAGATAGTTACATCACTCTGAACCTGAAAACAATAAAATCTCTTGTTTATACAGGTCTTTAACTCTGGACCAGCCCTGGGTCGACAGAAAAGAAAAGAAGGAATTGCACCTCACAGAATTATCCCATCCAGTGTTTCAGATGCTCATTGTTTATAGGAAACTACCAGAAGGATTCTGAAAACACTTGGATGACTGAAAGAGTGAGAGAATATTGACTTACTGCATTATTGAAAAAATAAACTACATGGAAACTTTAACCACAATATTGAACAGCATTACATGGAACCCATCTCCCTCAGTATCATATAAAAAAAACAGGTTCTCCAAACGATGGCACTGATAATGTTATAGTTCTAGGGATTGGGGGCTGAATTGCATTACTTGTTTGAAACCCTTCTCATGTTCACGGGACATGCTGCGCCTACAAATAGCTGTCACTCTTATGAAGCAACAGCTGTTTTGTATCCAGAATCTAAAAGTTGTATCTGACCATCAATGAATCATGGGTGGCCTTCTGCACCTCTTGACAATTACTAATTTCACCGACCTCTGCTGACTCTCTTCTGCTCCATCACTCCTGAGATTATCTGAAGGGCGTTACTCCATGTGTAATTGACTGGAGTAGAAGCTTCCATTAAGCACGCACCATGCCTTCCATTAGCAGACTCCTTGAACTTTCCTAATCCCTCCATCATTGACTGACCTAGAGAAACTACACAGCACATCACTTACAGCTGCAGAAAATCCAGACTTTTATTGAGAGAAGTGTTTTTTTAGTAGCAGATGTACGTTGACATTTTTTTGAATAGCCATGGCTTAGGTAAAATCATTTTCCTGATTAACATTATCAACAGGAGTCTACTGACTGAGTCAACAGGACTAGTCTGAGTCACAGGCTAGTTACGTGTGTGACCACTACCGGTACCAGTACAAGCTATACCTCTGTGCTACAGGCTGGGCACCATGTTGCAGATGCTGTTTTGTGAGATTCTGTCCCAATCCTTTCATGCAGCCTGGACAAACATGTGCATGTTCACTGGGTTTTAAGGCCTTGATGTCACGCGTCATCCCAGCTTATCCTAAATTTTCAGCATTGCTGAAGTTTGGCAAACAGGACATCCATAGCATGACTATCAAATTCTAATTTCAGAAGACAGCTATATTTATACGCAGCCCGAGAATGTATGTTGTCATGATGATCCTATGGGAAGGTCAGCAAGTGAGATGGGTCAGGTTAAACTAATATATATTATTCTATCTGTACTACTGCATTCTCACTCTTGTCTATCAGGTTGATCTCCATAGAACCTAGATCCATTGCTAAAGAGGACCTGGCTCCACTACTGATAAGTCCATTTTAGTAACATAGCCCAGCCTCCAACATACTGGTGACATAAAAGGTGCTGTTCAGTTGATAAGCATAACATATTGATTCCTTTCTGTGGTTTAATTTCTTGATTTTCACAAGGCTTGACATTCAACAGGTTAAATCACCTCATCAACCGTGTCCAATCAATTATCTTATTTAGGTTACTAAGGGTTTATGCAACAAAGTCTCTTAAGTGTATCACAGTCAGTCTAAAAGCATTTGATCAATTTCCAAAGTAAGCAACTGATTAATGGGGCACAGTTGTTAGCGTTGCTGCCTCTCAGCGCCGTGGCCCTGGGTTCAGTCCCAGACTTGGGGTGCTGTCTTCCCATGTTCCAATGTTCATGTTGGTTCCTTATGGGTGTCCCAGTTTCCTCTCACAGTCCACATTAAACACAATCAAAAGTTTGAGGATGTTGATCACAGCCTACAGGCTTCATGTTGAAATCAGCCCCAAATTTCTGTCATTAAATTTACAACACTCCCACAGACGCAATGACGGTAAGCATACTCCCATCACTCATGCCCTCACCCTGCCACACACGATGCACCTCCAAACAGCCAAAGACAAAGTTGATGCTGCAGCAATGCTTGGCAAACCTCCTGACTGCGTATCAAAGCCGTCCTCCTTCTGTTATAGGACTAACACCTGCCGGGCTGTTCCTGAAGCGTGAGATTCGCACCTGCTTGACCATGTTGAGGCTAATTTTGGAACAAGCAGGGGAAGCCAGACAAGACCAAGAGAAGGCCTACCACAAAAAGCCACCCACCCTAGAGAGAGTTACACTGCCAAGAATTGACAACGCCTGGTTGGAAAAACTGGACCGCGGAGAGTGCTAAATGGAAGAAGAGTGGAGTGGTACATTTCAATGGTTATTCAATCAAAATTATTTGAGCACTCCTTGCTCATTTTATCTGTATAATTACAGGAACTGAGAAAATATTAACTTTGGCTCTGGAATTATTAGAGCTCTTTAAGTCTGGAGAAGAAGGCCACAGGAATGTCATAGAGAAACATGCATTGATGATTTGAATGTGTGTGGCACAGCACAGCACAGCACAGGCATGTTCCATTCTCATGAAGAACAGTGGCTGCTTTGAGGCACTGCTGGTGCTACAGTGGATATGGTACATTACATAGCAGCAGGAAATAAAATTAATTTTTGAACAGTTGGCATTGAACTGGAAGACTATAATACAGTTTTTACATCAAATATATCAATCACAGAGTTTCTAAAATGGGAATGATTCTTTAACCAATAAAAATAGATACAAAACATTTTATTGCTCTGCTGGTTACTGTCACCCAGAACAGAATGGGAAAGGTAGAGATTACACTGGAGGCACTTTCTGAATTGCCAGTGGGGTGAAAGGGAAAGTGAGAACAGATGTGATTGGAGCCGCTTGGAGGAAAGGAAAACCACAGGACTGCAAATTTAGAAAGCCTGTTCAGTGTCTCTCTCACCCACAGCAAGCGTAGGAGAGAGGCACTGCAGGGCTGCTCTCTGTGTGTGATCAGGCAAGAGTGGAATTCATTCAGACCTGCCCACAGTGTCTGTGATCCTGACTGTGAGGGGACAGGCAACAGCCTACAAAAGAGCTGGTTATGTTGATCGCAAAATGTTGATTTACGACCTTCAAATTTACGGTAAAGTTAATGTACTGTAATTGAGCACCCTGGTTTATAACAAAAGCTTTTGATCTTTGTATTAAGTACACACTATACTGGACCTGCAGGGTTTATCAAGCCAGTTTGGGCATCTGCAGAAGTACTCCAGCTGACAAATTTAAGAACACTAATTAATTAATTCCACATTTGAATGAAGTTAATATACAGTAATCATACATATGTACAGTAGTATCTAAATTATTAGATACTGTAAGTAGAATCCAATAATACTAACACTGCTACTGATAATAAAACTACTGTCATTAACTCTACTGTTACTACTATTAATAATATTATGTGTATTCGTTAACACTTAAAAATCATGGAAGTCTTACATATTTCACATGAAATAAATACACAGCGCTGAAATGCATTCTCTCATGCACAGGACATGGGGGATGTACAGCAATGTGAAATCTTTGTTGATATTCAGTATCATCCTTAATTCCTGAAGTAAGGAAAACCAAATAAATTAAGGTGGAATGGGGCTGGGTGAGAATACGGTCTACTGATATATATATATACCTGTAAATACTAACTCGGGGTTAGGTTCTAATTTGCTGTATTTTTGCTAAATCAGCTTAGGTATAAAGTCGCTACACACCTGCAGCACTCCTGAAACTGCTGCCACTGCTATTTAATTAAGTGGCAGATTTTCCTGCCATGGTTCACTCGTAAGGCAAAGTAATTGGGTTAAATGTGTTCCTTGGGTAGTCTAACAAGGATAGTTGCCATGTATAGCATCAAACTCCACATGAAGTACCTACAGTAATTGCTTACTTATAATCTCACCTCACACCCTATACTTGTTGGTGTTACTCTTACTGGCTGGATAATAGAACAAATCACTACATTTTGCTTTCAGAAGAGCCTGGTATATCTGCACATCTGGGCATGTGACAGCAGGCGGCAAGACTCTTTTCATGGGAGATGTGCCACAGCACCAGCAGGCTGTAGCAATCCCTAGAGATAAATGACCTGGTGGAATCTCTGATAAGCTCTCTGAGATAAACCCCTAATCTAACACCTGAAGAGGGTTTTCTGTTCATTGTCCTTTTCTTCTGATTCATTCATGCTTTTCTGGTTTCAGGGTTGGCAAAGGAGGAAACTAGCCCCACACTTTGCAGAGCTTGGCTGCATCCTACAGAAGGCAGTGTCCATCTAGTCCACAAAGCCACATGCTCACAGAGAGGAGTAGAGGACTACGTCATCCCCCAGCTGACTAAAGCCAGAGAGCAAGCACAAGATCTTTACTAAACGCACATGGCTCAGAGTCATGGAAAAAATAAGTCTGTTCACTCCACAGTAATTATTGTACTTGTGTACTATAGTGAAATAGTGATTCTTAAGATTTCACAGTGCAGTATTTCTCCTGGCAATGTGTCAAACAGCGAATGACTCTGCAGGTAGGAGAGCAAGGAAGACCATGTCTTTGCATCTCCTTCTGTCCAGAGAGGGAGCCGTAGTCTTGGCCAGATAGCTGGATCTGAAAACAATCATCAATTAATAATTGTTACGACCTTAAAAATATGTTTCGGGTTTAACCAAAAGTCGCAACATAAAAAGAACACCCGAGAGTTATAATATTAACTTCAGAAACAGAACTTCCTGTAGCTGATGGTTTATGTATGGACAACAACAGTACTACAGTTTTCACTCTCCCATGAAAGCCTTTTATTTTTTCTGCATTATCAGAAACTAGAGTTCACAGACTATGCGAAGTGAAATAGTTTGTGGTTTTAGGGGACTGTAAAGAAATATATTTATGTACTTTTAAAGTACATAATTCAAGAAAATGTTTGCACATTTGTCGTATGTACAGTATAGTACCATTTCAGAACAAATATCTTCTGAGATTATTTAGAACAACCTGAAACACAGTGCTATGTCCCTCTCTAGACTTTAATGGATAATGCATTTAATTAAAACAGAAGCGTGTAATTAGCACTGTATCTTTGTTGTAAGATGCAGTGCTTTAGCTCTGATAAACACTTTTGTATGCAAAGTATGCAAACATTTAATCACTGTGTATATGCATTACAGTCCTCATTTAATCATTCAAAACTCATTTACTCACAATGCAGATTATTTTGGCATATTGAGATTTCTTTCTACAATGTATCTGCAACATTTTAAAGTGTCCTTCTAAAGCTGCTCTTATTGTTTACGTTTAAATGGTCATTCTTAAGATTTTTTAAAATGAAAACTAAAGATCTTACATTTGCAAAAGAATGTCACTAGTTCTGTCCTGGATAATGTCAATAGACGGGTTTAAATAAACAGGAGTCCAGGAACAATGGCCCACAATTTGCAGAACCCCAATGGGTTAGCGTGTGCATTAATTAGGCAGTCAGAATCCTCTCCCCATTTTGCTCATCTGCTCTTGTGACATACTGTAACATTATCGTCGGAGACACACTACTCCTCGAATCGTTTCTGACTCTTCTGTCAGGTCCTGTTCAGCAGGTAGTATGTCAAAAACTGAATGCCTCTTCCAGATCTTGATTGCAAATTCGTAATACACTATATACCGTTCTGTATACGGTTAGAAAATTTTAAGACAATATGGAAGCTGCAGCAAAAACCATAAGCACAAGAGATCGCTTTAACGCACACTGCAAATTGAGAATAGCACTGCTTAACTAAAAAAAAGATTCCTACACAAAGAATTTCAATTTAGAAACATGAGATGAAATATTTTTTAAGCATCACTCTCAATTTGAAGTGCATTTGTTTCTCAGCCCTAAGGCCATTTCCAGACAGAGAAAATGTCCCATCTTTGTGACTTCATTATAACAAGCAAAGCTTTCACTTTTGGGATCTTCAGAAAAACCCACAAGGGCAAGTCAGAAAGAAACTTTCTTTAAATGCACAATCATGATATTAAAGCAACTTCCTATTGCTAAATAGTGACTAGGAAATACTTAAAGTACACTTATAAAATGTGACATTGCTACATCTGCTAAAAAACTCTACAATCCATTACAAAATGTTAAATAGGGGGACATCTTGTACCAGCAGTTGTATGTTCATGAAAAGGACAATAGGAGTGTGAAACAAAAGTGACTATAATTGTTTGATGTGAATATAAGTCAAAATGGGAACTAAACATAGCAGCAAGAACCCATTCAATTCCAAGAAGAGCGGCTCATTTCAGTGTCCTGTTAAGTTTTATGACAGCAAAGACATTACAAATCTATCCTTTTTCCTTTTATTTTTGAATTACATTTAATTTCACATTGCATGCTACTAAAATTGTGATTTTTACTAAAATAGAAAAGGCTATTTCCACACTGTAGAGTAGAAATGAAATGCAGTTTAAACACATATATTGAAGAAATTAATGCAAAAACAGAAGAACGTATCCCCCTTCTAAAATGGAAGAAATAACAGATGCTGATATGTTTATCTACCAAGATCGCCTCTGTTTGTTTTGCTTTAATGTTAGGCACTTTCACCTTCAATATTAGGTTTTAGGGCTTCTTATTGTGAAATACAACACAATGGTTTTGCAGTAAAGCAGAAATGAGGTTTGTGCTGAGTACAGGAATATGCAATCACTTTGCTGTAAAAACAGGGACATGTTTTAAAATACATTATGCCATTTCCTTTAAAAATCTATTAGCATGCGAGTTTTACCTATTTAAATCAAATTTAGAAACAAAAACATCCCATACCTGACTGCTTGGTAGTTTTTACTGAAACCAATAAAACAGTAAATATTCTACCTGCTTTGAATTTGAATTCTGGAAATATACCAGTCAATGTGAAAATAGTAGCAATAGAAAACAAGTTTTAAAATTGCTGATGAGTGTTTAATGTGCTGTTCTTTATCAGAACATGTTGATTTAAGAACGGAAGTTGTAAGAATTGCTTGCTCTTCTACAGTAATTTGAAACGCCATCATTGCATTTTCAACAAATTTAAGATCACCCACTGTTTATAGTGTGATAAAACGCCTGTCAATAATTATATTCAAATATTAACTAATTAAATAGCTTATAATGCATTTTTACTGCCGAATGATACCTTTTGTAAAAAAGTATGTGTTGACTTTTGTTGTCATAACTTTAAAACAGAAAGCAAACATGAGACTGTTTCCTAAACAAACTGTGCAAGTAACATACTGACATACTGACTGTGAGAGCCAACTCCTCTGCAAATAACTGCTCAGAAAAGAAACAAGAAATAACTAACCCAACACCAAAATATCCATCCAATTTCTAACTGCTTCATCCAGTTCAAGGTTGCAGGGGAGTCAGAGCTTACAGTATACACCCAAGTATACCAAAACCAAATAAATGTATCACAGTATAGTTCCCAAGTGGCTCCAAGTCAACTGGATTCGCGAGAGACAGAATGCATCTTTTTTATTCTTTAAGTTGTAACATGTTGATGTGTAAACGGAGCTCACTTGAAACATGTTGATTATTCTCCTATAGACTGCCTAGGAATCAACCATTTAGATGCTGCTGCACTTGATCAATGCAGCTCAATGCTACACAGGGTGATGTGTTAATGAACACACAGCAAAAGCAACATTTTCTCATGGGTAACTGCAAAATAACAATAATGAAATAAAATGGGCAAACACAAAGCAATTGCCATTTGTATTTTTATTTCATACAACATTGCTGTAGTTTAACAATGTATAGTGATGTCAATTATGCAACAATGCCCAGCCAGCAAAGTAATTAATTTTCAACTTATGTTAATTATTATGCAATCTAGAGTCAAGAAGTTTGAGACCAATCTGGGAGTGTCTGGGTGATCTGAGACTGGCTGGGCAGTAATATGCAGTAATATGGCCTGGAGAGGAAGACTATCCACATTTAGCAAAGCATGATTTTGACAGGTTGTGAGGAAGGCTCCCGGTTATGGAGGCTGTTTTCTTGTGGGTGTCACGAACCATAGCTGTCAATTGCTGTACATCTCAGCAACAGGACAGAGAGAAACTAGGCAAGGGACAAACTCTAGAACAGGGAACGGAATAACTGCCTACATTATTTCAAATTGAGCTGTAGCTGTGTTATTTCTCAATTTAATTTAATATTCAACATATGTGAAGTACAAAATCTCCAGATATTTGCTTTATTTTAAACAAGGCCCCCTGCCCTCCCCCCTGTCATGTCCCAGCCGAGGCATCTGTGTAAGGAGGAGTTTGCCCAGAGTGAGACACAGCCACACAAGTCCTGTACTGTGCAGAGCCCCAGAAACGGACTGGAGAGAGTAAAAGAAAGAGCAAAAGACACAGCTTTCTGTCACGCAGATTTCTGCTGCTGAAGGGATAGTAGACAGGCCTCGCAGGCGCCACTGCCACACACTGCAACACAAAAACACTCGAGAGCGCACCGTTAGACAGCCCTTGTGATGCAGTCGTTTGTACGCCACGTGAAGAATTAAGCTTTGCAGCCACGGTACAGCAAATGAACCACAACAGCCCAACAGTCAGAGATGCAATTATGTCATGGATGTGACTACTGTCACATAAGCTGTGAATGTGAGCCGTGAAGCCTGTAAGTAAACAGCATAAGGGTTTCAAAGATTCTTTGGTTCCTAGCATAGAAATTGCAGTACTGTAGGTTGTGGTACACAGAAATCTGAGGGAAACATCAAAGCATGGGCGAATCGCTATATACAGTAGTGCCACTCCATCTGGGACTGAGATACAAACAAACAGCTCTCGCAGGTTCTTATAAAACTGCCTCTATACTCTCTGTCAGGAATCCATCAATCATGTTTATCTTTAAGCAGTATCTAATAATATCTAATTAATTATCTTTGTATAACGATCAGCATTGTTTTTATTCATACGTATGACAGGTTCCTTGTAAACAATGCTCCAACAGCTTTAAATTTACTTTCTGAACTAAACTAAGATTATACCCTCCAAAGTAGAGATAGTGTATAACATCTCAGTTAAAAGGAGGTTCTGGCAACAGCAGCCTGTACTTAGAAAATTACACAAACTGTACATGCTATACAGTATGCATATACTGTACATTACTGGTAAGTACAACCATGGTGAAAAATATTTAGTGATGGATTTTTCAGCACTAAAAAATGTATTGATCTGGTAAACCACTGTAAATCAAATAAAGCTTTAACGTAGAAGAAATTCTTAACAGTGTCCATCTATCAACCATGCAGTATTAAAATAAATGTTATTTAAAGGTACAGTAACTAACAAAAGCTGTTTACATCTGCTTTGAATTACAGTATGTGTACTGTACATACAGCCATATCACTTTGCAACTCACAGCTGGCAACCCACTGATGCTAAGCAGGTGTGAGCCTGGTCAGTACCTGGATGAGAGACCTTGCCCTTACCAATCATGGCCTCCTAATAATCCCCATCTATAAATTGGCTTCATTATTCTGCTCTCCTCCCCACTGATAGCTGAGTGTGGTGAGAGTACCGGCGCACTATGGCTGCCGTCGCATCATCCAGGTGGGGCTACACATTGGTGGTGGTGGAGGGGAGTCCCCATTACCTGTAAAGCGCTTTGAGTGGAGTGTCCAAAAAAGCGCTATATAAGTGTAAGCATTTATTAATTATTATCATTACATACAGTACAGTTCTGTTAAACTATGGTTCTCAGTCCAACTCAGCATGAATCTATAAAGATTATTGCCAGCTACATCCAATTTATGAAGCGGCATTTTTGAAGTATTTGACTTGACTTGACTTGACTTGAACTTTATTGCCATATGTAACCGGTGCTGGTACAATGGAATTCTTACTTACAGAAAGTCTCTCGATTGTAAAACAAGTGTAAAAAAAACAAAACAAAGTGCAAACAGTTTTTGTATTTTTTGATATCTCCATAATCCAGAAGCCTCGAAGAGTGGTATAAACAGATTAAGTGTATACACTTGTTATACATTAAGTGTCATACATCATTTATTCAGCTTGCAACTACTTAATGTAGCCACTGATGCCGAAAACATCATGGGGCTATTCAGTTTGTGAGCATAAATGCTCCAAAATGCATGTCTAACAAGACTCCAGTTGCAATCTAGTATTTGTATTTTTATAAAAGTAAAAACGTTCATACAGTATATCAAGATGATTATGTATCCCTCTTTAATTGTGCCGCAGTATATGGCTACTACTACAAACCTCCAGGTATACACTCTAACAGAGATTATAATAGTTGCGTACCAGTTTTTGGGCTTTCCCAAATTCATTTACTCAAATTCAAAATCATGTTAACTCAGCTACAATGATGCATGGCTGATTTTCCATGGTCTTCCTTTTAGCATGCAGGCAAATCATTAAAACGATTGTAGCAAGGGTTTTTCTCAGAAGTGAGGGGAATTTTGAGGATGATTGCACTAGTTAGTTGTTCCATTTTCAATCCAATGGATTGGCAGAATATGAGTGGTACCAGTTTAGCTAATTTAATTGAACTGCTTGACCACACTGCCTCATCTCATGTACTGAGACCAAAGCTCATGCACTGTCTAGGCTGGGCCTCTGTTTAAGTTTAGAGACCGGCGCCAAAGAAAAACAATAATATAATTATTATTAATTATTAAGGAGTAATAGTTAATTATATGAAAGAAACAGCTGTATAGAGTACATTCATTGCAGTATTTTTGATTTTTAAGGCATCTGCTGCAATGCTTGCTACTTTCACTATAGCTGTTATATCTATATCATCACCACATTGTGGAACTTTCCTTAATAAATCAAGATCCATTATAATCCCATGTTGTCTGGGTTAGCAAACTACAGTATATGAGAAAAATAGATCATTTACCTAAGCACTCTTCAACATGGGAAAAATGCTAAAATGAAGGTAAGAACAACTACAATTCCACTTAAATGTTACTCTATTATAGTATAGTATACTGTATATGTGTACTTACTACTGTAATGTGTCTCTAAAATCCCATGTTTCACATTCCCATAATGCTAGTGACCACTATTCTTAAAAGACGCTTTAACCCTGAAAGGTGTTTCTTTTAACATCATATACAACATGCATTTATCCCTGGATAAGCTTAGAGACTGATACCAAAGAAAAATTGCTTGAGTTTGGAATTTTGTTCCTGACAATATTATGGAGTTATAGTTAATTATATGAAGGAAACTGCTGTATAGAGTAAATACATTGCAGTATATTTGATTCAATAACCTCAAAAAGTGAATAACAAATAAGTATTTGGTTTGTTCCTCCTGGTTTCACACTTCTTGGAAAATTCAGTCCCTGGAGGATCCCTGCATTACTAGTCATCATCTTCAATATTAAATAATTTTCCTAAAAACCTCTCATTTTGACCTTAAAGTAGCAAATGCATTACTAAAATGTAATGTCAAGGATGGCACAGTGACATTTAACTTCCCTGGAGGGAGTCTGAGAGATAATTTCCATGTACACCAGATGGTATGGATGTTCTTGGTGCATTTAATACAGAATATTGACAACTTAGTTAAAATGCATACTCACACTCACAAACAAGACAGCAAACAAAAATAAAACCCTGCAGGGTCTCATCGGAAAAGGTGCAAAACAAGAAATCACAGAAAGGAACCATGTAAAGCTGAAGACAGTAAAAAGAAGATCTAAGACAATCTCAGGCAACTGTCTTTGATAGGAGGTTAACTGGCAGTCCAAGTGCCCTAGTTAGTCACTGACCTTCTTGGAAGTCAGCGAGAAAATGACTAAGCCTTAAAGTTTTGAAGGATTAGTGAGGCAGTAATGGACATTTTTCTCTATGCTGCGTGTTAAAAAAACAGAACACAGGAGGAGTGAATAGTGAAAGTACAGCCTACACAGAAATGTTACTCTGTACACATAGAGGAGCTTTGTTGTTGCTCTGCTTATTTATGGCATGGGTACTGTATAGTACAGTAGGTCATTTTTCACACTGCTCTCTTGTAATACAAGACCATGAACTGCTTCAGTTGATTTCTACAAATAACAGCAGCACAGAAACCAAGAAATTTTAACACCTCTTCTTCCTGTAGAAAGACGGAGATCACACTAAAAAGGCTGCATTCTTGAGATTTATGTTAAATTACAGACCTAGCTATGTAGCAGAACTGCCATGTGCCTCATGCTACTTATGTTATCACATCTGGTGATGAGTTCATCCTTTTGGTTTGTTTTAAAAGAACTCCCAAGTGCTCTGCTTTCTCCTCCGAGAGGCTATGGGGTCCATCCTGACTGGAAATGACAACACAATGTCCAGAAAGGAGTCTGCAACTCCTGAGTCACCACAGTAGGGGTGCAACTTACAGTACGCCATCTCAGCTGTGTGTCCGTGTTTTAGTTTGCTGCTTTGTTTTTTTCCAAATTAACTATTGCAGAGAAAAATCCTGCATTGAGCTCGGGTTTCTAACTACAGTCTATAATGAACAAAATACAAATGAAAAAATCCTTACCAAAGGGAGTAAGGAAACAAGAAAGCACTAGGAAATATATATTTAGCTTATTTACAGCAACAATTTAAATAAGAATTATAGCATACAGACTCAACACTTTGAGCTGAAAGAAATAGCTTTCTACTACTGCCGTTTCTATCTCTCAAGGATCTGACAACATTGCATGAAAACAACATGTATCGTCCAATGTTATTGTTATCTCTAATCAACACAAACGCTGTCCCTGTTTTTGGCGCTGGGCTCACTATGAGGGTGTCAGCAACAGAGATCACTGCTCCTTGGAGTGTACAATCAACAAAACAGATAGGGAACTGGACAGCAGTGTCAACACCTTGCACACCAGCTTGGTTTCAGATGCAAACAGGCAGCTCAGGGCAGGTTCAGTGCAGCAGGAATGACCTTGAAAGACCACAGATAGACAGATACTCAGGGGTAGGCGACAAGGTTATATACAGCACCTGTTGACTATAAGAGAAAACCTGGAAAACCACAGAATCAGAACAGTATACAGTAATGTATTTTAAAGACTATACTGTAGCAAAAGGACTTCAAAAGAAAAAACATGTGGGATAGTGTGATAGCTGATTATTAATCTTTAAGGTACAGAGATAAATATATACACCTGTACAGAAATGGGTGCAGTCTCGAAATTTGGCATCACATACAGAATAGGTTTTCAAACATTAAACACTGGCATACAGCAAGAACCAACCTACTTGAAGACTGAGCTAGTCTCAGCAAGTGACATACTGCATGAGCAGAATTATTTGTCTGAGAAAATGTAACAAGTACAGGTGTGACCCCCTAAAAAGTTTTAAAATCATCTTTATTTGGTCAAGGATTACTTCTTTGAAGTAGAGCAACTCATCAGAGATGTGTCTGTAAGTGGAATTAGATCATCCCACAGCAGTATCTAATTAAAAGAACTCAGCGATATTCTTTCAACTGTAATAAGCTTTTTAATGATGCTCCATTTTAAAGGTAAACTTAATTCCCAGAATTGCTTGAAAATTATGTCAGCTCTCCATACATGATTTTCAAGGCACCTGCTGCAATGCTTGCTACTGTTTTATGAATACTTTTCACTATAGCTACTAGATCTACTGTACAGTATATCATCACCTCATTGTGGAATTTGAAAACTCCTTAATAAATCAAGATCCATCATAATTCCATGTACTCTGGGTTAGCAAAAATAGAATATTTATGTAAGCATTGTTCAACATGACCAAACTGCTGAAAAGAAGGTAAGAACAATTCCACTTAGAAGCAAAAATGTAAGGCTATTGTACAGTGAACAGCACATGTGTACTTACTACTGTAATGTGTATTTATAAATGCCAAGTTTCACATTCCCACAGTGCTAGTGACCCCTGCTCTTTAAAAGGCACTTTAACCCTGAAAGGTGTTTCTGTTAAGATAATATATAACATACATTTTTGCAAATACTTGAGAAAAACAGTCGTAAGGGAACTCTACTGTTGTGAAAATCATTGTGTAAAACATTGTAACTGAGGCTAATATATTTAAGTATACATTACACACAATATTCTATATACATTTAGGTAGATAAATATACAGTACATCACAGTATAAAACACACTGAAATCCTACCCTCCATATGCTCCAAAAGTGAAGCTTCTCTTCCTCTGTGGCATCCTGGCAGCAGAGAGATTAGTGCAGTCCAAGGGAATTGGCTTTCTGCTAAGTCGGTTAACTCAGCTGGAAAGGGTTACTGAGAAATCAGTGCTGAGCCTGGCTGCCTTCTAAACCTCTCTCTCTCACACACAGGGCTGAGTATGGAAAGTGAGTGCATGTTCCACACTGCCCTCTCTCTTCCAGTCCTGGGGTTTATCTTTGTCAATCCCTCTTTCTCTTTATTAAGGGGGGGTTGTTGACCGCTTCCAGTTGCCCTGACAACAAGCACGCTCCCTCCTGACACAAGCTTCCCTTTTTTTTTTAATATGAATTTGCAAACAACCCAACAAGAGGCTGCAGGCACATGTGTGCCTCTTTCTGTTCCCCATTTTAATAGGCTGTGTAAACATCTTCAATTCATTTTTGAGTAATACGTCTGCATAGTTCCAGAGCAGAATACATGCCACATAATACATCACTGAATATTTAAAAATTGGGGCTATATTATAGATTCATGTCAGTGACATGTCAGGAGAGGCAACAGTGGGCTTGTTTCTTCAGATTGTGTACTGACTCTTGGAATGAATTAGTAAGGCTCAAGGTTTAAAGACCCAGCCAAAGAAACACACCTAATCTTTTTAATAGTCTTTTTTAACAGGGCATCACAGTGTTTTTTTTAAGTACAGCAACTACCTCACAGGTCCAGGCGGGTGTCTATCTCCAGCTGGCGGTCTGGGTGGAGTCTGCATGCTCGTGTGTGCATGGGATTTACTGTACACAAGTGCTCTGCTTTCCTCCTTTCTCCCTGAGGCCCGGAGGCTATATTCGATAGGCTATCCTAAATTATCCTCTTTTCCCTGGTCCCGTGATGACCTAATGTTCCATTCTAGGGAAGAGGAGCCCTGCCCTGTGCCCCATGCTTCTGGAAGCAATTCTCTGAATTGCAGTGTCCCTTGTGGGGATAAGCAATTTTCTGATAAAGGCTGGAATGTTTTTTATAGCATTTCTTGCTTTAAGTGATGATACAGTACGTTAAATGGCTGATGGTAGTAAACTATACAAAGAAGTTAAACCAAAGTGGAAATTATTATCTAATATCATCTAAGTAAGTTACTAACATTTTCACTCACTTATGCAGGTGGGCATTTTACTGGAACAATCGGATTGTGAAGTGCTTTGGTCAAGCATACAACAGCACTGTCCCACCTGAGGTTTGGCTCCATGACTTGCCAGTTACAAGCCGAGACCCTTGACAACTGCTCACTGCAGCACCAATCCAATCACAGTGAGCTTGTGACACAGCAGCTAAATTCGCAGGTTCATTGCACTTTATTAAATGGGTGTCACATTTCAACATTCGATTTCTCCAGACTCGTGGTTTAATATACTAACATACAGTATGTACACAAAGATGGTTGTCCAACCAAGGATTTACAGTACTTCGCTCACCAAAGAATCTAAATTCTAATATTTGCGTGACTACTTCTTCTTCAGGTGTGCACAGACTGTACTTATCTATGTACAAATGGTTCAGAACAAAAACAAAACACTATCGCAGCATTAGATCAGACAAAAATAGAGAGCAAATGACACCTGTATAGCACTTTGCAAAAACAGCCCAAGATATCTGAGTGCCTCAAAAAATATCCCTGCTTAACCTTCAATAGTTCACTGAAGGGCAGACACCTTTTAATGGAATATGATACAAATATTGACAGGTTATGTTATTTCTGTGAAGATTTCTTCATTTTTACCATGAAAGAGCATCACATGTTTTATCAGTGAAACAAAAACATTACTGTGGCAGGACTCCAGAATCCCATGCCTGTAATGCCTTTCTTTCAGGTATTCAGGTGTTGGGCTTTCTATCACATTCTGCAGTGGGGATGTTCAGATCTCTGATGCCCTCTGCCAACAGGCATGGAAGATTTAATGAGGCAGAATTGGTGGAGCCGCATTCTGCTGGACTACAGCCAGGTGGAGAGGCACTCCATCAAACCACAATAACAAAATGACAAACTTTCCCTTCTCCCTCAGCCCCTGCCAGCATAACTCAGTTTGTCTTCTGTTTCTCAGCATACAGAAGGGTAAGACTACATTTTCAACAAGGGCATCAGGAGAGCAAGCTGTCTGTAGGGCTGTGCCTTCCATCAGAGACAGAACCAGGACACTCCTGTCTAGAGTCCTCACCATGAGCAAAGCAGGAAACCACCTCTCATGTTCAGCCCTCTCCTTCTATGACTATATCAGGACCATAAAAACATTATTACAGTATTTAGCACTGTTTTGAACCTCCTTGAAATCATTGTGTGTAGCATAAGAATCTGAGCAATTACAAGCCGAATAACTTATAATTCTTCCGACAGCAGGAGATTTTGCAAGACTTGTTCAAGACAATCAACTTATTTTAAATGAAACCTACTGAAACAAGACATCCACATACCCCTAAAACAAAGGATACTGTACATCACAGGGGAACACTGACCTGAGAAGGTTGTTAAGTATATACTGTAGCAAGGAGGGACTTGTTATTCACCTGCTCTGCACAGACAAATAACTTTAAAGCCATTACAAAAGAAGCATTCCCAGAACTCACAGCAAATGATCCTTGAGGGAAAGAAAGTGTGTCAGCAACAGTCTTTTTGTTCCTGGAAACAAGTTACCTGATAACATCAGAGGCCTCTCCTGTATGCATTCACTTACAATGAATCTGTAGGGAGCATTGCCATGGAGAAGCGCCAGCTCGATGAGATACAGGTAGGTGTCTGGTTACCGCAGCAGGAAATTTGCACTTAAAAATAAATTACTGTGGGGCAGAGGATGAAGAGCGCAGGCAGAGGTAGTACTGGAAAGCACATTGCTATTACTATTAATTTTAACTTAGTCCAGTAAATTAAGTTAAGTATTTGGCCTGGCATTCTCCCCCAGTTTGGAAAATCTGAATCTCACTTGTAAGCAAGGGGTGCTGATGATAATGACAGGCCTCTGACCTCTGATCTGATCAGTAGAAGAATTCTACAGGAGCAATTTTCCACTTAGGCTCTATGTACTGTAGCGTCATTGTGTATGCTGTTTGGTTAGAATGTGCCACTGTGCCAAATTCACCTCAGTTTTTTTATCTTTGGTCTGTGGATGCACAGAGGACAGTAGTGGACTCTTCATGTCTAACAACTCAGCACTTAGGTGAATCCTAGTCCTCATAAATCTGAGTTAGGCTTTTCTGACTGGTACTTATCTGATTATTTTTTAAGTCAGATGGCATAGCTACCATCTTGATGAGTACTGAGGTGACTGTGTTGGAGCAGTGAATATTGAAATCACACCACAGCTTAACAAAACTGAACAACCTTGTAATACAGTTGGCACTGTACAGTAGGTTTCAGTTAACACATTTATAAGGGACTTAAATCATTTTATAACTACAGAAAATAGAAAGTTTAACCTATTTTTTAGCTTAGGGATACAGTTAATCTGCAGTCCATGGCAAGAACGAAGGTGTTAGGCCAGGAGATGTACAGTACAGGTAGATTACAACACGCCTCATGTGGCTGGGAACATGGACAAGTTGGCAGAGGAGAGGGACAGCTAACCAGGGCTGAAATTAGTGAAGAATCTGTTCAGGACTCTGCTCTTGCTCTCTCAAAGCCCCTGATAATGTTGATTCAGCGTGCTTGAGGCTGTCCAACATTTAAGAGTAGGGCGACTACGTTGTAGGTGTTGTGAAACCCAGAGAAAATCTTCCTCGCCTCCAAATGAAAATAAACAGCACCGGAGATAATTTTCATTGCATCCGAATGGTCTACCATTCAAGTTAGATATTTTATCCTTTAAGTACTAGACATTAAGTACATTCCAGTCTACAAATCCAGATTCATGCCTTGGCACAGGTAGAGTGATCTTGGCAATCTGTGAGTTATTGATATTTGTGAGTTATTGTCAGTCGTATACACAGTATCAAGGGAATATTGAGGATTACATGCAAAGCATCTACATTCAGGGTTAAGGTAATATTATACACTGAAAGGATCTGGTGCTGTTCTGTGTCTTCACTTGCACTACGTAGTTCATTAACAATACTTACAAGCAGTGATCTGACATCTGCAAACAAACACAATAGATATTTCAGAGTGAAATACTGTATCACTCTCATTTTATTATTTTTAACAGGCTTCCTGCACATTTCTACCCAGTACTACAGCCACAAGAAAACGCAAAACACTTTAGATATGATCAAGAACAGAGATCCACTCTTCATGACCCCTCTTATAGGTTTTATCAACTTGCAAATATGCAAACTACCATTGGAAAAACATTTGTCAGCTTACAGTATATCAAAACATAATAGCTTTTGCACCAAGCAACAGCATCAGAGATGCAGCTTGTCATGTTTGTAATGTAATTGTTCCCATATCAGAATCTTCAGAGTAAACATTCTGATTGCAATGATACCTCATTCAGCTGATTCTTAGCATTTTGTACAGGAATGTACATGGAACATGTGAATAGTACATCTTGGTTGAAAAACTGCAGTCAAGCTGGGTACAACTGAAAATTAGGCTGTAGGCAAGGGTTCACATTAGTGACACAGTACATGAGTATGCATCCAAACCTGCTTCTGAAAAATGTACAGTATTCCAACCCAAACAATTTTGAGAGCTATTCCTTGTAGTGATTATCTGTTTTGTGAATTTGACAATAAGAATAGTTGGTGTAGAAGTGAAATAGACCAGAAACCCACACCTACACCCAGTTTAACTCAGGAGGGAAAGACATCTAGTTTCACAGGTTAGAAGGGACTCACAGCAATAGTTTAGCCTTGGTTTGGGCTTTGAAAGTTAATGGCACACTTTTTTTCAAGATGAAATCCTCAAGTAGCTGCGGTGAAAGACAGGCAGGGAGGGAGCAAGCTAAGTACTAGACGACGTTTCAGGTACTCATTTGAGAAATTCAGGTCAAAAACTATGCCAAGCCCTGGCTATATGACACAGTCAGAAGACAGGAGAATTGAGAATCAGAGCCTCTGACATGGTGGGGTAATTTTCTGCATATCTCATTTGAGTAAGAGTGAAAAGGTGCTTTGCAGACACATGGTAAATGATCATCCACTTACAGGCTGGACTGAATGCTTTCATACAGGCTATCACAGGCCAAGGAGAGCCTGTCACTTTTATTATGATGCTGTCCCTGTGATAACCAGAAAGAGTTCCAGGATGGCTTTATCTATATTTTTTTAACACCCCAAGTAATTGCATCTAATTATTCCTTATTTCACCTTTCAATCCAAAGCATCCTTCAGTGTCCATCTGATCACGTACTGTATCCCACTTAAACCTCCACTACAGCAGGATAAAATAATCATAAAAATGAATTTGTCAACTCTAATTTAAGAGAGAGACCTCAATATGAAGGACATCACTGTATAATCAGATTTGTGTTGTAACTCTCCATCAACACTTTCCTCAAGTGTTAATGTTCGTACAAAGGGGCAGAAAATATCATTTTCAAGGGGTTATTTTTGTTAGCGTCTGCAATCAAGACGCCAGAGGAAGACCAAATTATTCTGGCAGAACCAACCAGCTTTTTCACATCTTCTCTGCAGGTAAGACTATGAACATCCATAAAAAGCAGTTCAAATTAACTAGCCATTTTACAGTAAACGTTCTTTGCCATAAACAATTTTAAATTGGAATGAGGCGAATTGGAACAGCTAATCCAGGACAGCTCACACGCGACGGATTAAACAGAGCCCACATCTAACCGCTTGCGAATTCGAGTCTCACCCACTGTTTGATTCTAAAGCCGCCTACATTTATTCCTTGAGGTCTTACTGTACATTCCCATCCCAACACGTCACATACGGAGTCCTTGAAACACTGCGGCCTTTCATTGCTGTTTATCGGAGACATGTCTGGGTTAGACAGACATTGTAAGGGAAAGAAAGGCGTTGTTGTTTGAGAAATTATGATGCCCCACTCCCCTCCAACTACCAGCTCCCCCCCATAGCCAGATCAAGCAATAAGGCCAATAACAAGGAGTTCTGGTGAAGTTCTGAACACAGAGTTGAATGTGTTGAAAGTACTGCTGCTTTCTTTGCGGCTAGTTTGGTATTGTAATCATACAGCCCATTTTTAAAACCTTGAAAGCCCAAAGAAATGATAAATAATTGTATCCATTTCTCCACCATGACCTTAATATCTAGGCAGGTGGTCATGTATACTGCCAGATGAAAGAGAGCAGATTTGGGACGGGCTCTAAATTGCTTTGGAGAATAATCCTTTTGTTGTTATTCCTGTTTTTACATACTAAAGGAGACTAGGATTGAAATTAACAGACTGCATCCAAAAGGATAAGCTGCTATGGGATAGTATAACAATGTTTTACAGAAAGAGAAATTTCAGGATCCCCACTGTGATAATCACTGTGAAATACTTCTTCTATGGCTCACTGCAAGAGCACACTGTCTCATCCAACTGGCATTGTCTGTTAAAGCCTTTCAAAATAAAATGATAAAATAAAATACAAATGATATCTACCATTTATAAATAGATTTGGAAGAACTCCGTTGTGACTTTGTGCTTCTGCAGCTGCTCTGCTGCAATAAGCTGAAAGATTTTAATGCACAGGAAATATATTTACCTGACTCATTGAAAAAAGTAAAAACACACTCGGCAAAGCTGCTAAAAAGTACATTTTTTCTTCCCACAGAATTATTGAGGGAGTAATGTTTTGTGTTTAGAAATCCATTCTCTAAGCACTTCATCCAATTCAGAGTTGGGGGGGGAGCTGGAGCCTATCCCAGCAAGCAATGGGTGTAAGCTGGGGTAACACCCTTGGATGGGATGCCAGTCCATTGCTGGGCACAGGTAATTTTTCCAGAAGCCAACTAACCTACTAGTATGTTTTGGACTGTGGGAGGTAACCAGAGCATCTGGAGGAAACCCTCACAAACCTGGGGAGAACATACAGACTCCACACAGACAGCAGCCCAGGTCTGGAATTGAACCCACGACCGCAGCACTGTGAGGAAGCAACACCAACCACTGTGCCACGTGATGCCCATGTTTAGAAATTTGTAGAAATATTTTGTCATCATTCTACCTTCGCAAATAGCTGCTTACGCTCTATTTATGCAAAACGACACACTGTTGTTATATAAACCAATGTGTAACGTGTTTTCATCTCCCCACTGGTTGGGCCTTGACAGCAAGAGCCTTAGTAGTGCTTCAAATATTCAAAGGCTCCTGCCTTTATCTTCAGAAACAGCAGAAGACCAGTAATACACAGTGAGAAACAATCCAGTTTGTTTTAAAAGCTGTCTTAAGTATTAATGAAGCCAGCAGTGTCTTTCCTGCCTACAGATGGTTAAATATTTTACCAGCCAGCCATACTGTACATTTTCCTCTGTGAGGACAGCAGTCATGTGCCTGTGCATCACACATGCTCATGTAGCCATCGACTGCTGTGCCAGAAGGAAGATCTATGTCTGTTTTAATGGATCTCCAGAGCTATTACATTCTCTCTACCATTTTCTCACTCCTCAACCAGGGTTTTAATAAATGTATTTCTCAGCAGGAAGAATTCTGCTGCCTGGTTGACTGCACAGTCAACAGAATGCGGGTCGCACGCTCCGACACAAGCTTGGGAACTCGAAGGAAGTTAAAGCAATTCAAGCTTCTTCAGTACATAGCATGGTGGGATAGATAGATTAATGCAGGATGGATATTGACTCATAATCACTAGCTACCACAAGACAATAAAGAAATAAATTCCAACTCTTCCCTGTGGTTCCAGGTCAATGAAAAAGTGTTAGTAGCAACTGTCATATTTAATAGTAGTAACAGTACTCAACGTTTTCACACTGCTCACACATACAAATTGTTATCCTTCACACATCCTTTAGCATAATTCAATACAGACTACACCTCTTTTGAGCAAGGCTGTAATTAGTGCTAAACAGTTTTGCAGTTTACAAACAGTTTACAGCTGGTGTGATACCAGCTGGTACTTCATTATATACCTTCAAATAAATTTCAAATGGGCCCTGATTTTACATGCTGGACTTTTACCCATTCAGCCACCCAAAAGCCATTAAAGCCAGCCTCACTTTACTAGTGGAAAACCCCTCACACTGCTGGACTCCAGGGAGGGCCTGTGTGGAAAAACCTAATGCAACAAACTTTTATTTATGAACTCAAGATTCCAGAATTTGTAAATGAACTCATCCTACACTATACACACACCAAACATATTTAACTTACAAGTGCTTAGGGTTTGGTTGAGGTTAATGGGCAGTGCATAATTGAAATTATATTTCAGTAGCTTACGAGTTTAAAAGTACCACCAGAATTTGCATGCTGATGGTTGCTCAAGACAAAAAGATTATTTTTATGTAGTAGGGTTAAAGGAAACTAATCTGCCTACCTTTAGTGCTCCTAGCATGACCAGAAACTGATGAACAACGAGTGAGAAATTCAGAATTCAGGGGAAAAATACATTATATATGTCACTTCAAAGAGATAAATACACTGCATATATTCTAGATTAAGGAAAATAGTTGCTGAGCCCACATTTAAAAGCAGTAGGTAAGCATTTATTAACACAGTATAATACTGACCACATCAGCATTATCTACAGTATTAACTCCCATACAGTTCTACTTTGAATGATATCTAACTAAGGATCAACAGGAGTCTTTGTAACACTACAATACAGTAAATTCCACTATACCAAATCCTCTGTTTTTTTGTTTCTATGAAGGAAAGTTAATTAATATCTGCAAGTCTTTGAATGTTGAATGTTATAAACCACACAGAGCCACCAGAGGGAGTAATTGAGCAACAGCAGGTTAGCTGGGCACAGTAACGCTTGCTGCAGATTGCATTTCAGGAAAAAGTAATGCTTTGCAGGGTCATGCTGTGATGAAATATGTTTCCTGTTAAATAATTGACATTTCCTACTGTATGTTACTTCATATAGGGACTGGTTGGCCTATTTGTAGATGTCTGTTTAGTGTTTCTTACCAAAGTATTTCTAAAATGAAGTCAGACACCTATGAAATTTATTTAGAGAACAGCAGTGTACTGGTTTTTAGAATGATGGTTAAGATGCCTTTCTAGCATGGAGCAAAATTTGTTGCATGTTCCCTTGACAAGGGTCAGTCTTCTGCAACAATGTGCCTGATATACAGTAGTACTGCACAGAGGGTTTATGGGTGGAGACAAAAGCAGTCAGATGCGTAGAGGAGATTTGATTTGCACTCTTCTCTCTCAGTGTTCAGCCCTGGCTTTTTACTCACAGTGGCAGTGAGGGGCAGGACCTGTGGACACACACAGTCACACTACCACTACCAGCTCATGGAGGAGCTGCATTGTAGCTTGTGACTGCACTGCCAGGGATATAAATCGGAGAGAGGGAGTGAGGGACAGCTAATTCGTTTTGTTCCAGTGCATTCCTATCCTCATTCATTTTCTGTCCTCACAGAACCTTAGAGCGAGTGGAAGCACGCAATCTCTGAAGTACAGGCAAATTTCACTGTGCTCAACAAAAGCAGATACCATTTTTTACTTTGCCTCTGGTTCCACTGCAGTGTTGAGGCCAGGTATGGTGGGGTTAAAAAGAGACAGAAAAACTGAGCACGGATCAGAGGACACGGAAAAGCTCTGCACGCTTTGGGAATATGCAACCAACTGTAAAAGCCCTTGAGAATCTGATAAATAATCCTATGGCATTAAATGAATGTTAAACACACACTGCTCCTTCCTCAATAAGCAAGGATACTGCAGTGCTGGTGAACCTGTGATGACAATGCTTGTAAGACTGGTGTTGAAATAAAAGGGCTGCCTTCTTCCAATGAACTGAATGATACAGTATTTGAAGATTTCTGTATCTTCTCCTACTTCTACCTTTTTACTGATTCCTGCATCTATTGAATCCATATGTCTCTTTCAGTGACTTAAGCCCAGGGGGCTGCACTGTAAAACTGATGAGTCAACTGAACTGATGAAACACTGTAAATGAACAATAATGTGTTTCAAGGATGAAAGAAACATTAAAAGAGAAACAAAAATAAGAAAAAGCTGTGGATGAATACTGTTAATAGTTAAAAGTAATTTAGTAAACACGTATATTTAATCACATCACGATAAAACATTATGAGAAGGAAGGAAATTCAATTAAGCTCAACAGGAAAAAAACAAATCTGAAGCATTAAAATATATGATTTATGTGGTCCAGACAAATTTCCATTATTCATTGTCAAGTATGAAATCCCTTATGTGAACTATAGAAAGGAGCTGCCTGTCTGTGAGCTGTACTCCTCCAGCACCCAAGATCTAGACTGTAAACAATTTGCAAGACACTGGAGACCTCCAATTCGACTGAGGAGATACAGCCAGTGTCCGTCTCTCTCTAAATGGCTTTTTAAAAGAGAGAAGGCTATAATCTAACAGTTCCAGCTCCATTACATATCCAGCCTCCTGTCCCATGCAGGAGATTAATCCCTGGATGAAAAATGAACAAAACAGCAAGAGCCTGGAGAAGTACTGATGATGACAACTAGAGACAATTATTTCTCAGAGGTAGCAGTGAACTGGAACCCCAAAAAGAAAGGGCATTTTAAGAAAATCAGGCAAAGTATGAACAGCAGGGATGAAACTGATTAGTTGTCTTCTGCATAAACCACTTCAATGTGTTCTCAGTGATAAAAAGCAGAGATTCAGTGGTGCACACTGGGTGATGGCTGTCACAACATTTTCACCATATTAGTCACGTAATTCTGCTACTAATTATTGTATTGCTATACATAAAACAAATTACTGTATTTGTTATACTGGAGGACTCACTGCTTGCATAAAATTCTGACCTGCCTGCTGGTTATTACTTTCCTATATCTGAGAAATGGTAAAAGCCGTCTTCACCTGGACCAGCAGTGTCAGAGGTAGTCAGCACGATAATGACAGTTTGGATCAGTACTTTGCAGACATAATCTGATCATTTTAAAGGTCTGAAAGGTCCTGAAAGATTGTATCGTAGGAAATACAATAGCTGCAAAATTACTTTTGTATCAGAGAAAAACTTAACCTATAAAATGAATAAAGTGGGGTGGCTTTCTTTTTAAATACAAATTAATTACATGCTGTATATACTGCATGCATTAACAAAGGTACTGCATTCTGGTCTGCTCTACTCCCAGAAAAACATGCTCTGCTCTAGAATGTAAGAGGACATACTATGAAACAGACAAGCAGAGGAAGGTAAATTTTGTATTAGCTTGAAATTTTTATAGCTTGTATTCCAATTAACTAATTAACTGAGGAAGGTGACACGGCTGAAACGTTGTGTTTTCTTTCTTCTCTTTTCAGCATGGAATAAAACTATTACTTGTTCCTTTCCAATTAACTAGCTTTTAAAACATCATTCTGCAATGATCAAGTCAACAAGTCTCAGGGCAGCAATTTGCTCCAGCACCATGGACAGCACTCCTGCACAAAGAACATGTCAGAGCCCAAGGTTATGATTTCTGAAAACATGCACTGAATAACTAGATATGCTCCAGCTTTCGGCTGAACCTTCACACTGCAGAGAAGGCAGAACAGTACAGAATAAAAATATCTTCATGTCTCCCCCTGAAAGCACAGAGCTATCTATCAAAATTTCTATTTCCCATGTAAGAAAATTGAGAAAATTATTTCGAATTAGAGTTCTATTTACTAAAGCTTGTTTCTTTCAAACAGAGAGAGTTCTAAATAGATTGTAGTGGTGGCACAGCCAGATAAACATTAATCAGAGTTATGGAATACCAGCTACAGTATGACTCATATCACCTAACCCAAGTTATCAAGAACCTGAAATCACATGGAAGCAAAACTATTAAAATACATTTTTATGAGCAGCTTTTATGATTATTAGATCACAGAAGTTTTCAATCCATCCATAGTGTAATATTTCAATCTAATGTTACAACCACAGACAACACTGTAATCTGTCTCACAGAAACACATCATCTCTATCTGTTATTAACAACTGGGGCAAACATTCATTCTGTTTCACATTTACCTGTATATTTCACAGTAAAATACTTCATTGAGATATTGTAGCCAACTTTAGGATTACCGTATTGCCAGCCATGGGGTGCCCAAAACATGGAGGGTTTATATCTTAGAACAACCACCCATTCTGAATTTGATGTACTGTACATACTTTTTTCAGAATTAGCCTGTATTATCACTGCGCATTGAGTTAAAACTCAGGTTAGGCTTTTTTTTTCTGGATGAGGACACACACAATGTGAAATTTTTATCCAACAGTGTCAAGACCATGTTGAGTAACCTTTGTTGTGTTTATTTTCATATCTTCACAAAACTTTTCAGGGAAGTCTTGCAACTTCAGGATCTATTTAGGCAATTTTGCCTATCGGCACCTGCAAACTACAGCTAGTGCAGTATCCAACTGAACAAGTCTTCTTTTCTAGGAGATAAGAAAGCCACCACTTTTAAAATGTAATTACTCTGCTGCTTGAATCTGATAAGCAGTACAGCACATACCCTGCTTGCATTCAAAGTCTCCTTTCCCCCCTTAGAATGTCTGCAGCTTCTCTACAAATAGATGATGAGGCTGCACAAACATCAGGAAAGGGCTAAATATTTATTACTTCAAAGAGTTCCATTATTACAAATCTGGAGGAACAGCTGAGAGCCCATTAGTAATTTAGAGCCTAACAGTGGAGAAAAAGGACAAAGTGATCAGACTTGAATCTCGAAGATATATTGCCCAACTGAATTTCCAAGTTTGTAAAACTTTGTTGTGGTCTTATCTATAAGATAAGCTGCTCCAAATTCATTAATGGAATATGAAGGTCACATGTTTTTATTTACATCCTATAGCCCAGAATCGGCAAGTTGCAGTCTAGGATATGGATATTTCATTATCTCTCATCAACCAAGATTCCCTAACTGATGAGAAATGATAACAGGAATTTCATACAATAATCACCTCTACAGCTTGTCAGGAACATCTGAGGTCACAATCAACAGGCCTATATCACTCCTCCATTAACCGTACAGTATATCAGTAGCAAAGCTGAGTTATGGAGTACCACAAACATGGGGGATTTATGTGTATATGCCCATTCTGAATTGGATATGCATAGTGCATAATAAACAAAAGAGTGACTCCACTCAAAAGTACAATTAAAATTTAAAAGAAAGATAACAATGATTTATTAAATACTAAGGGACATTATTCTGAACTGAATCTAGGCTTCAACCTGGAGTGATGATGAAGAAATGGCATGATCAAATCCTCATTTACAGTTAGTCTGTATGTTGTTCATACTCATGCATTGTCTTTACAACATAAGCCTGAATAAGCGTGCCGAAGGGCTGGATAAGAACTGAACTAGGTTGCTTTGATTATTTCTTTTCTCAGTGTCTGAGCTTGTGGATCAAAGAGATTGTCATACACAGCGATAGGATACCTCTGCCTCACACAACTATTGTAATCAAACAATAACAGCTTTCTTTGCTATATTTTAAGTTATAATTTAAAGACAGTAAATAAAAAGCTTTTTAACACTGTAAAGACTTTCAGAAGACTATGTTTGAGCTAAATCCACAAGCTCCAGCTAAAAAGTCAACATGAATATGTAACTAGACTTTCTACAAAAAACCTTGGCAGATGAGAGAAGAGTACTTCAGACAGGAAGAGCTAAGTGGATCTCTGATGCCACAATGTTGCATCCACCTTCAGATGCAGTGAAGTCTAATCAAACCACTTGTCTGAGTGGCTTCCTGCTTTGATTTATATTACTCGAGAAAGCGGAGACTGAAATAAATTGCTGGAACATTTGCTGACAAAGAAAAGCTAGATTTGAGTTTGCACTCCCTAATGTGAAGCCTGTGACAGATAAAACATTTTACTGCACAAGTTAGATTGTACGTAGGCTAGGCACCAGTTTTACATACAGTATGTACCAAGACAGTCCAGTCAGAGCCTTGTACCAGCTGACATCTACTGAGGTTTTGCAAAGCTGGCATTTTATAAAAGATTCCATTTCTAAGTATGTAACAGCATTCAGATACCCTAAAACATTCCTTGATATCTGATATCCTTCTGTCAGTGGTACAGAGGAAACATTGAAGACTGATATCTATTAATATGGATGTATTATCTAATATGCCAACATGTTCCATTAGCTGTCCATGCGATAAATACTATAGGAAAGGCAGGATCAACACTAGTATTAAATGGAGCTTTTCAGGCTGATTCAACTCTTTACTCAAGCCAGTATAGTACTGCATTTTTCAATTATTCCAATTGCTAGGAGGTCCTCTACCATGTACACAGTGAGCCTGAGAAGCCTGTGTACCCTGACAGGCACACAGAATTTATGACTTGGTTTCACAAGTCTCGTTAATGAGCCGCTCTTCTTCAGCCAGGTATATATACAGTATTTGGTATTTGACCGAGGACTGAGACTCAGCTGCTCCCCATCTGTCAGCAGCATGAACATTCTCATGTCCTGGGTTTATCTGTGGTAAAAGCTGCCAAACAAGTCTGCACCACCTGAAATAAGCACCTGCCTTCAGTTCTAACTGAAAATCTCATCCAAAAAACAGAATCTATTTGATCTGGAATAATTTACAATCTTCCTAGACTATATACTGTTATTCTCTTTATTCATATAATGTATAACTCTATAAGGATTTGTGTTGTTGCCTTTCAAGGCATCCAATTTCAAATGAAGTGCAACTTTCTATCCTTTTATATTTTGATATAAAAGAGGAATAAATAAAAATACAAAATATCTGTTTAATGTGGGAACTTTACTGAATATAATGTTGTAATAAAAAGAGACACTTCTCGGGTCACTCAGAGATACTAAACGAATCCCAACTGTGAATCAGCGATAACCTCGTGATTTTTCTCATCTCTCTACAGTACAGTATGTATCTTTATAAAACATCACTCCCTATGAAACTATAGCACACCATGCAACCCCCTTCTGAATTCTAATAATTTTATTTTACAGTCAAAAGCAGTTCTCTGCATGTTTTTAAAATAAGTTCCAGAAGATTACAGTTAGCAGCCTCACAGATCTTTAACTTCACTTCTGAAGCTAAGAATAAAAATGATCAATTTCCCACTAAAAAATGAAAGATGAAAAGACTCATATCAAACAAGCATTATAGATTAACACTTTCAATTCATCTGAATGCCTCAGTTACAGCCAACAGCTCTCCACAAATGATCAAATCGTTCTGCTTACAAGGAAGTCTTGCATAGCTGATGCTGTTGTTTCCTTGTTGACTGTAAACTTTTCAATCATAAGGAGATTTGCCTGTCATGAATGACTTTCAGTGATGGATACAGGCAATTCAGGAAGGCATTCAGGAAAAGAAGCAGCAATTTTGAACTTGTTCCTATAGCTGTTAAGCTTCTGAACCCAAGTGACAGTTTGTCCTGACTGAAGCTTGTAGCCACTTGATCATAATAATAATATTTGCTTTGGCTCTGCTTTTCCTACAACACTGAAACATCTCAAAGCAAGGTGTTAACTTCTGTAAGCACGAAATCAGCCACAGTTTTCAAATACTATAGCTGAATACTATACTAAAACTAAAGGTTAATTAATGGTTACTAGAAAATAAATGTTAATTAATGGCTATTAAAACTCTGACCCAAGCACAGTAACTGGCATTTTGCTTGTTTTATATTAGCTGCTGTTTAACCCAATAAGGTGTTAACATGAAAACAGAAAACAGAAAAAAATCAAATCATGACTGAGTACTGCCTTTTTTCTGGCAATGTACAGTATAATCATTGAAGAATGAAAGCTATTTCCTTTCCCCCCTAGAAAAAAGGTCCACAGTGTATACAGCATGAGAGAAAGAAAAATACTAAGAGGAAATCTCTCCATTGAAAGAAAAAAATAAATCTACTGAATCACTGTCACGAGAGAGCCAATTTTTGGAAAACAAACCTAACATGACTCCTCTATCAAGTCCAGGCCTGTCGATCCTAGTCTTGGAGGGCTGCTGTACTGTGCAGGTCTTTGTCCCAGCTCAGCTCTTTACACCCCTGGTATGTTTTTCCACATTTCAGTTTTCTTCTTGTTGCCATTTCACAGCCTGCTTTGAAGCAGTACTTAAAAAATGGCGATTAAATGTCATCTTTATGACAAAAACAGATTTACTTGAGTAACAATAATGGTGTAAAACTAACATACATAGGTTCTATATGTTGTATTGAAAGTTTTAGATACAAACACTATTGTACAAGCATAGATTTTTTACATTTCATAATGCACTTGCTACCTTAAGAAAAGGCAATTAAACAATTAAGAAAAGCCAGATGTTCAGATGCAAACCCACATTAAGCCAGCAGGGATCTGTGTGTAACCCGGAGACGAAGGTCTCTCACGGACTCCAGCTTGGTGCTTTTCCTGTCACAATACAGTGAAGCTTCTAGTGAATCTGACCTCAACACTTTTGAGAAGATCTATTTCAGATATTGTTAAAAATCAGCAACAGGCCTTGCTTCTATGCTTGTTTGGACTGCATTTTTTAAATTTAATAGCTATCAATTTAAGAAGAAGTTTGCCTTAATCGCTGCTGCCAAGACAGCCTAACCTACTCATCCTCATGCTTAAACCAAATGCTCAATGGACACTAGTGCAAAGATAGCTAAGAAGGTGACTCTGCCATCAGCAACTTTATAAATGCATCTTCCAGATCAATAAGAGTTGAACCTTCCAACCCACCCCCATAATGCCCAGCCCTGCATCGACTGAGTGGAGAATTACAGTAATGAGTATTGACTGTGTCACTTAGAGGCACAAGACATAGAATTCCAGGAACATACTTCACTGCAAGCTTTCTTCAGACTGACAAGAACACAAACCAAAAAACGAGGTTCTAACTACTACAGCTACAGTACACCACTGTTTAATGCATGTCACTTCTCATGAGAAAACATCTAGTGGCTTCAATACCATTAACCACACAAACAAGCTTAAACTGTATTTTTGTACAGCTGCCTTACTTCATGGTTAAGCTCACGGACTCTGTGAGCTCACAGCTGTACTACATAATGCACATTTTATGTAGTACAGTTGTGTGACAATAGAATGATTTATTTTTTATTTTGTAAATGTAATACTGTTAGGGAAACTGGTATTTCAGGTACTGTTTAAAGAAATTCTCCTAAATCTAAAATTACAAATTAAAAAATGAAATTAATGTGGTGAATCTGGAATAAACATATAGCACAAAGGGAGTTATACCTAAAATTATCCTAAAATGAGCAGTAATCTATTAGAATGTGGGAGTAGTACAGTCTACAGATAATAGTAGCATAAATAATTCCTTGACTTTTCCACATCTATGGTTTAAGACACTATGTTCCTCCTGCCTTTTCAAACAGTTATAAAAATGATTTGTTAGTTCTGCTCTGACCTTAGAAGGCACATGATTCTTCCAAATAAGAGAACTACATAAATACTGATCTGTTTATAGCTAGCATATAATGACAGAAATCTCCCAGAGATGTCAGCATTTGAACTAAGCGGGTTTCCTTTGGACTTTAAGACAGTTTTTATTATTGTGACATTTGATTTTTTGAATCCTCAACTGATCTGAATTGAACAGTGCATATGAGTAAATCATATTGGCATGTAAGCATGATCTTAAGCAGGTATCTCATGTGAAATTTCATATTATACGTGCACGTGCATTCTGTTCCCCAGTAAAATGAAGTCAACACACTCAAAGGCGAACAATCCTTCTGTCTCCAACCTTAAACTGATCATTTTGTAAACCCATCTCTTTCAGGACTACAACACAACTGGATTCTGTTAAGTAGGATAAAGATGTGCAGAGTGATCAGCAATCAACATCTGCTTCTCTCTGGCCCACTCTGGGATCAGCCACTGAATCCTAAACACCTCTAACTGTAAAAAGATATACAGTAAATACAATAGCTTATTATATCAAATGTAAAGTATATCAAATTCAATAAGCAACTTGTTTTTTTTTTCTTTTAAGTCTAATCTTCTTTTCTGTTAAAATCAAAATCATTCAAAAAAAGCATTTTCAGGGGAACTGCACTGAAAATGAAGATTTCTGGAGCTTTCACTTTCCTCTGTTTCATCATTTGTTAGTTCATACTGTACATCAAAATTGAAAACTGAAATAAACTCAAAGACACCCTTCCTACCACTTCTTACACAATATCAGTAAATCATCAGGGCCAGAAATTAAATCTGTCACTTCCCAGGCACACATCTCAACTCTCTACAGCCGTTAATGCATAAATGCAGATTAAGAAAGGTGTGGAATTTTGGATTTTTTCACTAATCTCTTACTGAATGAGTAAAATCACCGCCCTACAGAGCTCTACAGGAATGGTAGCCATGTGCACGGATAAATGTGGGAGTCATTTAACAGTTTAATTTTGAAGAATGCAGAGGACCATTAAAGAGGAATATGATAAACTCCAAGAAACTAGTATTTCTGTAAAACAAGAAACCCATATACACCAGAAATGTAAATGGCGTGAGTCTGCACTTCCACTTTCAAAACCCTTAGGAAGTGGTATTGAAAGCACTGAAGGTTAATCTTGTGTTTTTCATTCTGTAATTGAAATTGAATTTTTCCATCTCCTCAGTAAAGAGAAGTCTGCTTCTCCTTTTCAGAGCTGTTATGCTACAGGGAGTTTTGACTCCCTATAATTATTTTCACATTAGTTTGGAAAACACAAACTACCCTAACCTTAGACTGTTTAGTTTTTAATAATTTGCTTACCTCCTGTATATATCTACAACGTAGAGAAACCTTGCTTTTTACATGTATACAGTGTGTGACACGAGATTGAATTGACTGTACTATGACCTCTGAAACCTTGAACAGGAAGACTGGAAATGAACATGCACCTGTACTACATCAAGATTAAAGGAAACAAACACCAACTCCAAAACATCTTTACAACTTTGTTTTCTGAAATATTAAAAAAACTTGCTGAAGTGGACCAGATGACATACAATATAGCCACTGGACAGGAGAAGTGGTCTGAACCTCAATTTTAGTTTTGTCATTTTACTGGCAAATTTTGTTTCTGTTGCTTGACAGACACCAGTGCCCTGCATATGATGTGTTTCCATAGGTCAGTCTCTTCCCATATTCTGTAAAGAGGATGAAACATGACTGCCTTGGATTCAAGAAAGATGCTTATTGTTTGATTTTGAAAATAGCTCTGTTATTCAGGTCACAGTTTGTTTTCCCCATATGTCTTAATTATTTCTGCACAGCACTGTTTCCAAATTAGTATCTCGAAAGTGTTAAAGCTTAGGGTTTGAAAATTACATGTTGTGGGACGATACTGTACAATCTTTTGTATTTCTAAAATGCTTCCACAATTCAAATTCCACCATGAAGATGAATTCATTAAAAAGCAGAAATTCATCTGTACAAGGTGTCTTCCGTTATTAAAGACAAGTGCAGCTAGCTGGGAGGACAAGCTGCAAATTATGAAAGCAAGTGTTTTACAGATTTAATCACTATCGAGCTCTCAGGTAAAACACATTGAATATTATCTGCTGGAATTCTACTTGATGTTTTCTGTAAAAGAGAAAGACACTAAAGCGAAAGCAATAGACTGGATAAACAGATGAGATCTGCTTGCCTTCTGCGAGGTATAAGAAAACTACTTCTGTCCAGCACTTTGGGGTTTAAAAGAGAGTGATATATTGCAGTTTGTAAACAGACCTGACAGAGTATTAATTCAGCCAGTTTAATTCCCAGTCCAGACAGTCAAAGACACTTCTCAGGACTCAGATCTATACAAATCCAAGCTGATGCTGAATCGCCTTTGATGAATGGAAATTATTGATGTGTGCCAGTAAACCACTGAATTCAATCACAGCAGAGACTGGATAAAGGGCAGGTAATGGATTGAAAAATGCTGCTCAACAGAGGCTTGTCTTGAGTTTTCGTAGACGAAAACAGTGCATTTGACCTCTCCAGAGAAAAAGATTGATAATTTTTAATGATCAGTGACTTGACAGTGGAAAAACAGAGCTCTGTGTTGCAGAAAACAATCTTCAATAGATATTCCAAGTATGGACTTGAACCAGAGCTGGACCAGAGCTGACTGAATTGCTGTATGTGCAGTGCTATGGCATTCAAATTCTTTCAATGATGACCAAAGGCTTAAAACCTGTCAGTGAAATAGGAACATGAGGTTGAGAAGTCAATTATGAGAATGACACAAAACTACTGGATATGGAGACATAGAGGCTGTTTTCTCTATGTCCCCAAATCTTTTATTTTATCCCACCCTGAACCCTGTTTATACAGTAAGGCCACAAAGCAATCCTCTACAGCATGTATGGTATTATTTTAAACTAAGGATTCAGTTTAGGGCATAGAGGAAAAACTGCTGCACTTTTCATTTATTTAGTAGTTTTTAGTACCCTTTTACTGTATTGTAAAATTTTCATTGACCACCATCATCAAAAAACAGCAATTAGAGACACAAACATTACACAATACACATGTTCATGTAATTACTTCCTCTCTGATCCTGGGGTACTTCAGAACACATATTAATACACAGAACTGCCAGATGACTTATAACACAATAATTAATATTTATTTATGAACAAAAGATATCATTCTACAAAAGCAAAAATGCTATATAATTTCAGACTTTATCAATAGTTATTAATAACAGCTGCCCTACCTATTCTAATAAACAGAGATTGCTGTGGAGTAACACTGTATTACAATTTAGGTGCAAGAAAGATATAGTTGAAGCAGAGCATTGAAGATACAGTTGAAGAAGAGTTGTGTTCTAATCTAGACCATTAAAATATAAATTTCTTACCTAGGAATAACAGTGCTTTTACTTTTGTTACTACTGACATCTACAGTATACATGAGCCCAGCAGAATCAGGAAATATCCAGCAACAAAGCTAAAATATATCTTATTTAAATAATACAGTATGTCTCACACACAGAATATAACAGTCAATTATGAGACTGGTAACAAATAGATCCACTGTCTCTTTCCCAATTCTTTCATGTCACTGCAATGCTAGGTTATGTCCGGCTAGATCTGGGGTACATTTCAAAAGGACTGGTGTTCAAAATAGAGTGCAAAATCAATAATTTCTGAAGCTATCCAGGCGTCATCTAGAGACCTGAAGTCTATTGTTCCCAGTGTCAGAATTCAGTGGGTGGAGCTTGTTTTCTGTGGGATCAGTTGTTTGTACAGTACCTATAAATACGACATGTAACTGAAAAGGAGAATATAGTATGTGTTTTTTCACCTTCCATCTTTCATTTATTTGTAGGCCTTTTAAGCTTTGCTTGATAAAAACATGATAACAAATGGCCTAACAAGACCATCAACCTTCTACTAGATTAACAACCAAGCAGTTGCCAACCGAAACACAATTCAGTTATAATCTTATATTGGGTCTCACGAATACTAGCTAGAAAACCACTTCTACCAGTATATACAGTAAAATAAGGACATAAATTGAAATACAAATGCATAGCATATTCCCAGTTAAGAAAACCAATAGAAATGTTTCCTGTTATAACTCATATTAGATATTTATGCAGTACAAACTATAAGCAGCTGTAGATTAATCTATCTGAAGACAAAGATGACTGTTTCCATATTTCAATGCAGAGCATGAAGCTTTAAAATGATTTACACAAGGAAATTAATAATTATGATTATAGCTGTAGGCAAGCATTATGTTGATACATCCATTTCAATGAGCAAAGATGTCTGTAGATAGATCATACTGTATATACTGTAGTTTCTCATAGGTGTTCCAAAGTAACAATAAGCCAAATGAACTTTGTAAGGAGTTCTAGAAATGTTTGCCTGTGAACTAGCAAAGGAAAGGTAGTTTATATGAGAAGATATAAAGGATTCTTTATATAACAATGATGACCCTATGTACACCCTGTAAAGAATTAAGTTTTTATTCTGACCTTTAAGTAGAGGTCAAAGGTCATAAGACCATTTTGTGATAGAGCACATCTACTGTATATATGTTTCAGAATAGCTATAACCTTATGTGCACTTCATATGGCGCTACACAACGACTTTGCCTGTGACCTCTCACCTTTTTTAAATGTCAGTTTTTGATAGGGCATTTAAGGATTTCCATTTGTATTCCATAGTAACTAGGACTTTAACGGCACTCAGATATAAATCAGATGTTATGGAGTGACAATCTATTTTTTTATTTCACCAGAAGGATACGTCAAAATTCATATATGGCCAATAAAATCATGTGACCAAGCATATGCCTTTAGTACAGACACAGCATAATATGGCTCACAACGCTTCCAACCTCTGCGATGATTAGATTTAGAGAAGAAACATCTGCATATTTTGTTAAAACTCTAATATGACATTACAATATGAGACCAGCCAGTGTAAGTTTCACTACCATAACTTTCCAAAGGCCTCAACCATCCTGCCAGACTTTATGAGTTTCTTCAGGGGTTTAGATTCCTGACAGCATTTGAAAATAATGGCAGAAGACTCACAAGCAGATTGTTATTCTAACAATCCACACAAAGCAAACAAAAATATCTGAAGATCAGAAGGCACAGTCCCCAAGGGTTCAAAACCTTCAAAGGTTCAATATCTGCTCATTAGTGTCTTGCCAATTCTCTTTGCAGGTTTTCCTGATAGTTAACCTATAAAAGTGTTTATCTTAACCCTTCAAGTTGTGATTAAAAATATGAATTTATATACATCCTTTACAATGCAGAAAAATAACATATCATTGTTAAAGGGTGAATACATTTGCAATGTGTAGCAGTTTATTGAGATACTGTACAGCCAATCAGTTACTGAAGGGTTTGCTCTGCAAGCCACCCAATTAATTGTATTGAAGGGAAATTAAACTGGGAAGCAGGACTAAATGCAAGGCATGGGACACGTCACCCAACTAATTTTAACCCAAAATATGACATTTTCGGTCTGATTAATAATTTTAATGAAGAAAACTAATTCTGATGTCACTGTTATCTGAGTACCATTACATGAAGAATTGCTTTAGCAAAAAAGTGCAACCACCCTCAAAGCATGATTGATGTGAAGGTGTGATGGAGCGTAAATAAAATATATTCCATACTTTACATTAAAAAAGTGTAATCTCAGTTTTAGATGCTAATTATTCCAGCTAACTGTAGCAGATCATTATGACTTAATCTAAAAATCATTTAAAGTTTCAAAATTTATGCAATACAGGCTACAAAGCATAGAAGCAAACAGATAATCAAGCACACTAGTTATTGTACTCTAATTTATGAAAAACAAGCTATCCTGCTATTTCAGGCCATGTCTCACAGTAATAAACATAATGAGATCCCTACAGTCGTATTCCTAATTAGCAATAAAACATAAGCATTAGAAATGAAGCTTGAACAAACACTGAGTGACAGACAAAAGGCAGGGGATCAGTAAGCCTGCATGATTCCAGACAGTACTTCTATACACATAAGGCATGAACAATACTTATTTTTAATTTTTCAACAATATTAATTATTAATTAATTAATAAAGAAAATACATTCACATTTTAAAACTTTTCAGCCAAAGGAAATTCTCAAGCTTTTAAAAACTTTCTTTTCTTACAAAAAGCAAGGTTAAAGAATGGGTTTGCCCTCTCCTGTAATAACAGCTCGTGTCCCAGAAAGCGTGTTATTGTGACACAAATGAGATACAGGAAAAGTTCACAGAGCCATTTTTCTCTGACCTGTCATTACCACCACTTTCCTTAAAGGTGAGGAACACCCCCGAAACTTCATAATTGATAGGTAAACCACTTAAGGCTTCAATTGCATGAATATTTGAGTCATCTTATTTTTTATTTTACAGTACATGTCATGCTTAACAAAAACAACTGGAAACTCAAGTGCAAAGGGGAGATGCAATTGAAGTACAATAGGTCTTTATTCATTTATAGCTTGTGACACAGTACACTAAAATGAGTTTAATTTGTCAAGTACATTTTTAATCTTTGACCTTGAAAATGCTATTTTTTTCATATACCATCACACACAAATTCGGACATCTGACAAAATTTTCTAGTCAAGCCAAGTCCAAAAGAGCTCTCCTGTGCTGTGGACCCATAGTGTAATCTAGGAGGAGTATTTAGTCACTTGATAAAATACAAATAATTTACTGTTAAAACCTACAGTTTAATGTAAAAGGAGACTAAAGAACAGTAAAACAGTGCAAACATGGTAAAGAAAAGAGATATCGAACAGCAAGGTAAAGGGATGGTATAAATGGAGTAAAATCAATAAATGTCCCACGTATTGTGGAAAAACTTAAGAGTGTGAGAATTCCTGTTCATTTTACGGTGAAACTAAACAATGTCACTGATTGAAATGTTCTACTTAAGGCACCTCAATTGCACTTAAAGGCAAGACTCGGGATGCTTCCATATCGACAAGAAGTCTAAGCAATTACTAAGGTGCAACAAGGACAAATACTGTAACTACCCAGACTGAAAGAAAAGCCCTAATTGAAATGTTCTTGCAGAGGAGTCATTTCTGATAACATTGCAATTCCCCTGTATGTCTAGTTGCTATCGCCTCCCTTATGATAAAGGACCATAAGAGTTCAAGATGCCCTGCGTTTAAGAAGATGTACAGAATTTCAGTTCATGGAAGCAATGAGCTTTACTTTTCTTTAAGCCTTCATTTGACCAGATCATTTAATTGGGAATTAATTGTCCTTTCCCATGGCATCATGGAAACCATTCAATTACTGTATGCAGCAAGGTATTTATGACAGCAGTAACAGTGAAAGACCTTGTTCAAGAATAGAAGAGCTTTGTCCCAGCCAGGCTTGAACCCATGACCTCCTGGTTCAGGGTCTAACCACTACCCCACAGTGCTGAAAACAGGAAAGAAGAATTCCATTTCGACTTGGTCGCTAAATTTGGGGAATTGAAGTAAACCCTGTCTTAAGCCGTGTATTTTGTAAAACTCAGAGAACAGCTTGAAAAACTGCCATGGAGCTCAAATTAAAAGCCACATTCAGAAAAAAAAAATATTGTTCGCTCCCCTTGCAGTAAGTTATTAAAATCCCCTTACTTTCCATTTTTACTTTATAATGGTTTGCAAAGTCATCAATTATCTTGAGCTGAAATTTGAGCTACAGAATATAATATCTAGAACTGAGGTGGAATATCTTAAAAGTGTTTAATGTCCTCTTGCAGTGACTGAATTACACCATATTTTCATGAGGTTCCACTTGAAAAATTAGATCTAAAAATTTCATTCATGCATAACATACAGTATAAGACTTTCAGTCATTTTGAAATGTATTTCCCAAATACATGGCACAGATAATTATATATTTTTTATTCCAATTCATTTCACTGGGAGACACCAGTTGTCAGTTATGCTAAGCTTTACAAAAAAGAAGTTTCAAAAGGATGCAAATCACCACAGCTAATGCAGTATCAAACCTACTCAAAAATCATATGATATCCAACCTGCATAAAAATCATTTTTATTCATTAAAAACGGATGGGGAATGGAAGTGTTTAGCATTCTGGTGGAATTCTTGACTTGGCTCCAAATAAAATCACATTTCATCTCGATCTACTCTATACAGTACCTATTCTAATGTAACTGAAGGTCACAAAGATAATAAAAGCAAACAACTGGAATTGGAAAGATCATTTGGAATTTAAATATATTAGTCAATGTATGGCATAGTTTTCTAAGACAGCTCATGAATGAATCTGGACAGGAGTCTGATGATAAGATGAGATCACTTTATTGGCCATATACAATCTCTTGTCAGGTCATGTCTACTCAATTACAGAGACTGTACAAAGTGAAAAGACCAGGCCAGGTCGAATCTACAGCAATTAAATCAAAATAAATCGCACTACCTTCCCACCTGGGAATACTACTTAAAGACTGTGAATTTATAACCACCACTTTCCACACCATTCTATACCAGTGCTATGGCGATTGACCCATCGCCTAATTTGCAGCTCATTAATAGTGCTAACAGTTATCTCAGCCTTCACCACCTGATGTTTCTCAGTGTTGCACTGTATAAGTCTCTATCGACTCAGAGTTAAGTCATTTATTTTTGAAAGCTAAAACAGTGCCTCTGATTCTGAATTTTTTACTCCAAACTAGCATACCTCAAACCCCTGTGGAGATGCTATGCTGATTATAGTGCTGTGTTTTGTACAATGATAGGTGGTTATGACACTTTTTAGTACCAATTTTTAGTATATATGCAGGGGAAATCCTAAAACATAACTCCTTTCTAATGAAAAAGAATTGTATATTTAAAAAGAATACCAAGATGAAAATTTAGACAAACTAAAATCACGGTTAAGAATTAAGAATTCATTCACACTATATTTTTATTGTGCATGAGCAATGACAATTATCCAGAAGAGTACTTGTCTTACTTTTCTCTTTGGTAATAAGGACTACATCAACCAGGCATTAAAAGGAAGGGCACATATTTTAGATCAGATCTGTGGCAATATTCATGAGTAGAGTACTGAATTAATAATGATTCAGTTCTTCTTCGATCAATAGCAATCTGCCTTCAAGCTTTAATGTGAGAAGGTAATAATGCAATTAATTTGAACCTAAGTGCTTTCCTTCTTTATGATTAAACAATGTCCTTCAATCACAGCAGTGCTCTACATTCTGAAAACTGTGATGTGACGCATTTTAAAGCAAGATCTCTCCCTTCTGGGATGTCTAAAACACAGGCCAAGTAAAATTGAAAGCATGTTGCAAAAAGTAAAAAAAAAAAAAAGGAAGTGTTCCTCATTACCGGTCCTGGATGTTCACAGCTCTGAAGGTTTAATATGAAGCACAAACTCCTCAAAGATTGAATACATGCAAATCTGATTTGTAAATCTGGACCAAAGTTTCCAAGCCAGTGCCTAAGAACAGTGATAGGAGACACTGTTATATAATTCAGATTAGAACTCAAACACATACTTGGTTATTAAAGAACCCAAGGCACTGAATCCAGAACTCTAGCCAATATTCCTCATTGTTGCCTGGAATTTAACTTATTCAATTAAATTGTACTAATATGGAATTCGAATTTAAATTATCTTTATTTAATAAATTTCTAAGAAATACAAAAAATACACATTCTACACTGTCACTTTTTTCAAAGGATACAATCAAAATAAATACTTTTTATTTGCTGCTCAAAGACTAAATACAAAATTTAATGAGGACTGAAATATTTAAATTAACAAATTTGAGCTATTCAGATAAAACATAAAAAATCCATTACATTTAAAACACAAAAACACAAACTTTAGACCTTTTATGGTCCATGCATCATAAAGCACTGTGTCATAAAAAATATAAATATTTTAAAGCAAATACACTACCGATATTAGCATTATATTAATACATGAAAACATTTACAAACATAATAATAATTGAAAAATTCAATACACGTTTTCACAGATTTTCATACCTCCCATTCCATCACTGAGCACATCTCCTCAACTCGCCAGATCCTCCCCAACATGGCCAGTCAGTGCACTAGTTCATAACTTAAGTAAGATTAGATACAAAAGAGCAAAACGATTTTTAAAAAATTCTTCTAATCATAGATTCAAAAGGCTGAACGGGTATACAAAGATGATATCAAATAATGTGTACTGTACAGAATACAACCTCAAACGGAAATAAATAATATATAGGAGATCAAGAGGATAAAGACCCTTTGCTGATAAAACAGCCGTTTCATTTCATTTTGTGATAAAAAGAAAAAATTCAGAGGCTTGAAATTTAAACTCCCTCAGTCCGGGGAAAGTATCACTTTAGAACATTTTAAAAAGCTTCGCTCATTGTCAAGTGAATTGTTTCACTGCAGTCAGCTTTTCCCCAGAGGGCTGCAAAACAATTTATTTTATCTTCCTGACATTTTCCTCACATTATGTCGCCTGTGCATGGTGAAGAATGGTGGTGGGCTGTAAAACGGAGGGAGGAAGGGAGACCAGATGAGTATGGGCCACTAGAAACCTTCCTTTCCAATCAATTCTACCACTAAAAATAAAAGCAAATGGCTTCTAAAGCCAATTTCATTGTACCGCTTGCTTTTTCCTTTTTAATGTGGACATGCTTGTGAGAAGTGTATTCTTCATTTTGAACTCTTCCACCTGCCACTGCACTCACATTAGGCCCATTCTTTCATAATGTCTGTGTTTTTTTACTTGCATGTTCAGCATATAGCATCCCTCTGTGTAATAATAAAAATGACTAATTCCTTGCTATCCAGCCATGTCGGTATCTGTCCAAATCATGCAGTTCAGGAGGGATGAGAACAACCAAGTTCAATCAGACTCGGCTGTCAGTAATTTGCAATCACTCCTGATGTCATTTCCTCTCCTGAAACACTATTAATACTGTATGTGATCCCCTTCGCTCCCTCACATAAGTCTTTTGCATCCCACCTCCACTCCATCTCCCCCTCTGCAGCTGCCCCTTGGTCACTCCTCACTCTGCAGGGGGGTCCCAGCCTCCTCGTCCACTGGCCAGGAGGTCAGCCCTCAGCCATGCGGGTTCAGCCAAATTTTCACAAAACACTCCATAATCCGTTCAGTACACTTAATTCTTAGATGTCGTTATTCCCAATGAACAATAATTTGGCTTCCTTCACGAAATGGCAGGATGAGATCTTTGGATCAAAAAGTTATTAACTAGCAAAGAAAAAGAGGGGACAAATGGCCTGCCATTTCTAACCTTTCTTATGTTCTTATGTGGGGACCCACTGCTATATCCTATCTACTGGGTCAGCACCAGGTGACGACTTCAGACTCAACAGCCAACCAAGGACAGGAGGTTACAGCTGGAAATTGAAAGGGAAATAATTTAGGATGGGGTCTTTTCCAGATGTGGACATCTGGAAGAAATGTTCTACCTAGGCCCTGATCTCCAAAACTCGAGAATACTTCAGGAACTGGTTGGACAAAATTTTACATTCACTAAGCTACTGAACTACCAAACAAGCAAGACAAGGGGACCAGCATTCTCTTATTTGCAACTGTTCCTTCGTTAAGTATATTCACAATAATGTATTGTATACTATGACCCAAATGCTCTGTTTTTTTGTTGTTGATTATTTTCCATAAGGTAACAAAAGCCAATCTTGTGAGAAAATGATTTTCAATCCCAAACATCCTAGCTCCTATGAGAAACATTATTTTAATTGCAGGCAAGAATTATGTAAGCTAAGCAAAATGTTTGTTGTTTTTTTTTTGTTGTGCAGCACTTTCAGAGTAGACGCAAACGATAACAGTATTAAATACCCTGATTTTGATTTTCATGTAGAATCTCATCACTGTTTCTGTAGCCTGAAGCAAAGAGAAAAAATGTTTCCAATTGCAAGGAAAGCTTTATTTGGTAAAAAAAAAGAAAAGTCTTAATTACTTATCATCATTCTAAAATGCCCTCCCTGATACAGCAAAGTACAATACAGCACTAACTATGAAGCAGAATGACAAATTCAATAAAAGGAAGATGTCACAGTAAAATATTAACAAACAAGCACAATTTCTCCCTCAGGACATGGGGAACACTTTCAATGAACTGTTTATAATAATTTTATTAAAATTACCCTTACATTTTCTGGCAACAAAATGGCCAAGGTTCTTTATTAAGATGCTGTTAATTATCCCACAGTGCTGTCAGACTTTGTTTTATAATTACTTACAGACAAAGTTAAGAGCAGCAGTGCTGAGCAGGTTGGGACTTCTGGATCATTAGACACCCTCAAACCATCCTAAAATTTTACTTTGATGCACAACTCAAGACTAAAGGCATTAGAAGGCTATTTAAGGGTAAAGCTGAAATTACAACACACCAAAAAATATTAACAATATTTTCAAGGAAGCACCATGGTATTTGCATTTATATTTATAATGTTTCTGAATCTCAACGTGAAGACGATTGATTATTTGATTAGAAAGTAACTTACTCCCTAAGACTCTCCAGCTGTTAAACATAAGAGCCAGAGACTCCAGAGAAAATGCTTCCCTGTCCAATTATAGCCAGCCAGCCTTGCAGGGTACTTGCCACCAAGACAAAACAACAGCAGTAAGTTATCAAAAAGGGATTATATACATCTAAAGTAAAATTGGCAACAAAGAGTGTTACACATTCCTGCAATTATTTGTTATAAATTCATATTGTACATTACTAACAGAACAATAAACACAATTTCTTGCAATTTGTAGCAGTTAAATACTAATATTACTTATAGCACCTCTGTCCTAATCAGGAGAAGACTAATAGGTTCAGCACAGCCAGGTGTCATTTGCCAGATGTTTGACCAAGGTACTCTGTAGGAAGAGATTAGCTTTTGATTGCATTCTGAGTTTAGAACTGGCTCTACAACAACAGGTAAAGTCAGCACAGGTGATGACCCACCCCTGAGTAGTAAATAGCTGAAAGATTTCAAAAAGCATCTGCCCAGAAACAAATCTTTGCTCCTTGAGTATGAATAAAAGACAAAACATCCAGATCTCCCTCAGCATGATGTGTATAACTGAGGAATAAGACACTCCTGAAAATAGGTCATTCTTTTCTGGCTTCAGAAAGCATGCTGATAAGAGCCTGGAAGAAGAGAGAATATCTGAAGAAGCTGCTGCAAAGCTCATTACAGCTGAGATTTGGAGGTGTTTCTCCTACTGCTGATTGCAGCAGTAGATTCTTGAGGTGAGAGAGAGAACCAGTACACACACTGAGAAACAAACACAAAGCAAGATAACCCAGGAGTTTGGTACACTCTGCATACAAACCATTTATTATTATTTATGTTTTAGCATATTCCAAAAACTACTGCATGTTTTGCATTTATTTTTCAGGGGTTTACTTAAAAGGTAATATGAATATGCACATCTGGAACACACCATCACTATCACAGCTCCAATACAGTAGATAGCAGATAATACAAACAGACGTACTTCTTGTTTCTGATCTCTGACACAAATGCAAGCAACTGTTTGTCTTAAGGATAAGATTATTTCTTTTCAGTGAAGAGTTTTTTTTCTGCCAATATCCAAGACAAAGTTTTTCATCTTGCCAGCTCTTCAGATGCCCCATAGGTATTATATAGATTGTTTGTTTGTCCATTTTAGCTATTTTATACGGCTTATATAAAGCTATTATATAAGGCTTGCTGTGGGTCTCTCATACCACCATCGATTGCCTATTTTATATAACATCTTTATTTTCATAACAGACAACCACACAAAGTCTGTAAACTACTGTTTGTAAATACAAGAACACCATATTGTTACAAATTGTAGCATAATAGTTTCAGAAACCTAATAGCTAACTGGCATCTGAGTTGTTTATTCTAACAGGTAATGGTACCAAAGGTTAATTCTAGAGTTTCACTATCCTCCAAAAATATAATTAAACCATAGTAAAACATGTTAGCAATATGGACCTGGAATTTAAATTTATAGCCATGTTTGAAAAATTGCATTGTCACTATTCTATTACTAGATAACAAAGATTCTTAGAAAGAATTATGAGTGCAGTTTTTCTTTCTGGTAGGTTTTTCAGAGAAGACAGTTTTTGAGAAATGTCCATGGCTCTGTGTGAAGGAGACTTCAGTTTAAATAGTAAATGTTCGATCTAAATGAATGGATTCATCTGGCAAAACAAATTTATCAAAGTAGAGATGACCAGAAACAAAGTCTGTGAATCTGAAAGTAGGTGTTGATTACTAGTGTAAAGCATAAGCGAACAGGCTGTTGCTTGATCTTTTAGCTCGTTTGGGCTATAGACACAGATGAAGTATTCCTTCAATGGCCCACATACTGTAAGGCTCACTTGTTTTTTTTTCTATGTTCTGATGCTGGACAGGGTTTATTAGGACAACAACACAGCAAAATCATGAGACAAATTCATGACACGTATTCTAAAACAATTAATAAAAATACTTCAAGTTGGGTGGAACAAAGAATAGTTATGGTTCTTATGTCCTTTTGTTTTCCAAGATTTGGATTTTTAGGTATTGTAGGTATTTGTTTTTGTGAGCTGCTTATGTACAGTAGACTTAGCTAGTTTTACAGTCTTCTGAACAGAGTTCACCTACAAGAACTACAAAAGCTCTTCTAAGCAAGGATAGGTCTACAGGTTTCAATCTGAAAGCTGCAAATTGCTTCTTCTTGGATCAGAGTGAGGCAACATAAAATTCAGACAGTTAAAAAGACAGTTGTGTTTCTTAAGAATCAGTACTACATAAATTCAGGTTACTGAAAATGCCTTGCACAGTAAGTGAAAATACATTTTACAACACATAACATCACAAGGTTTTAATTCATATGAGTAAATAACACCACATTATAATGTATTTGCTACTTCTAAGCTACATTCTTCAGGGTTGTGAAATTCAGATACTATACACAGGTAATCTTTTCAGCTATTGGACTATCCAATGGTTTTGGCACTAAAATAAAATATTCTCCAGAATCCAGTCATCTCCAGAGAATACAGATCAGTACTCAGTTTCGCCAGCACAAGGGTTAGGAATTTCAGCCTGTTCATCACGGTAAAGATATTGTCACAGAAAGATCACACTGAGATAACCAGACGGCGATGAATCACAAAGAACTGTGCAGGAGAATAAATCAGCTCAGTGCTCATTGGTTTTGATCTACAACATCGGTTTTCATTGTACCAACACAAAATTCAAATATAGGCCCATCAAAGATGTCCTCAGCATTTTAGCTCTCTCTAGTAAGGTTCAGATGCAGTACTTACAGTAGCTCCAGTCAGTTTTGTTTGGGTGATCATTACACAGGGGCTCTCGTCTGGCACAAGCTTCAGGTTCCAACTCTTGTGGTTTGACCTTCTTTCTCTCCTCTCTTCCTCTTCCTTTTTTGCTGTCTCCTTCCTCTCTGTGGTCTTAATATGTTCTTATATAGTGTGTTTCTGGACTGATCATTAACCCACAACTTAATTACCTAGGTATATCAAGGTGAACTTTATCATCGATTTTGATCAGGGGACTCCCCGCATCTAGCAAACATCCCCACTGCATTGAAGCTACTGTAGAAGTGTTTACACTGCCAGGTGTCACAAACTTTATCCACATTTAAGAGACACTTCCTAGTCATCTATAACTGTAACAATATACAATATGCAAAAGCCAGCAACTTTATTTGCAGTTGCAACAACAGGGTAGTTTATGTGCAGAAAAGCAGAATAAGCACACAGAGAGACAAACCAAGCCTAGTTACACTCAGGATGAAACCAGAGGTTACAAGAGGATCTGAACAATCGGAGCTGTGCAGCTACTCCAAGATTAGTCATGCCCAGGGAGGGCTGTATTAGCATCCAGTTCAAGCAGTTTTATAACACATCTGGGTGCAGGCAGGCTAACAAAATGTGTCTGCTGCATTAGGCCAATGATGTCACACAGCTTCAGGCTAACAAGCAATAGGACTCAAGTGTCTAGACTGCCTCTACTGCAGAGCCATGAAAGGCAATGAAATTCAGTGCTCTGTATATACAGACAATTCTACTGAATTAACCACAATGCACTCACATTGAGTTTGAAGTATAGTTTCAAAACTCGAAAATGTGTAGAATCACATGGCTAAGTAATTGAAGAGCTTGAATAAAAAAAAAGATTGAGTTGCATTACTTTGTTTACCCCTTCTGGTGTCTTAGGGGACTAAAATGATCAAAATGTTAACAATTACCTTGAATTTATTGTATTATTGCTAATTAAACCCAATCTTTCTGCACGATTTGACCATGAAAATACTGACATACTGTAACATGTTCCAAAAACAGAGTACTGTAGTACAAGAAAGAAAACAACCTTAATATTAGATGATAACGTTACTGGTGTAGAATGCATTCTACATAAAATAAAATTAAAATATTTTTATTTTACCCCCTTGGATATTTTTACAATTTTTTTATTGCATACTAAAAGAGAAATACGTTAGTATTGGCTACCATACTGTCTATACATATGATCTATACAAATTATTGTATAACGTCAAAGCTGAACAAGAGTTCTGGATGTTTTTGTTTTCATGTGATGTAAATTGAGCCCAAGTGCATCTAATTGCCTTGATATGTGAGGTCACTCTAAAACTGGAATGGAGTGCACCTGTAGTCAGCTCAATTGGCTGACATGACTTCAGAAGAAATGCACCTGTCTATATAAGGTCTCTCAGTTGATAGGATATTTTAAGAGCACAAACTCTATCATGAAAACCAAAGAGCAGTCCATACAAAACTGAGAGGAGGCATACGCAGAACTGGGGAAGGGTATAACAATGTACTGTATCTTGGGTGTTGGAAGTTCCTGAGAACACGGTAAGGCCCATCATTAGGAAGTGGAAAGAATAGAAAATCACCCAGGCACCATTCATTTGCTCTCAGTGTTTGGGCAGATTGGCTTTACTGAGAGATCACACTCTGTCCTGAGGGATCATAGATTGGCTGTACAAGTGGGATAAAATACACTGAATCTCAACATGTTATTTCATTTCTAATTCCTAGAGTAAAGGCACTGCGACATTCAGGATACCATCACTTATCTTGATGGGTGCCTTTCTTAGTGTTTCAGTACATGCAAAGTTAGTAGTCATCCTACCGTTCATTTGAGATGTAAAGGCATGGTTAAAAGAAAAGTACAGACTCATCAGCTGGAGGTATACTGTACAATTTGCAAACCAATGAGCTGAAGAAAAGTCTGTTTCCAGATGTCATAAGGTGATATACCAAGGAGAATGTATTACTGTTCCTTCTCTCAGTACTATAATGCCTATGGCCTCAGGTCAGACACAAACAATTCAAAATACATTTTAAAACTCTTGCCTAAGTTTTGAGCACTAAAACTAGTGATCTGATTTGCATCTTCTTGTAACATACAGTAACTGCAGAGATGTTACTACTCTAGTAAGTTGCAAGTTGAAATCAGAAATGCATAATATCTGTTCATATTTTTTAGCAACTTCATGTGTTATTTTACCTGTGAATTGTTTTTATCCATTTAAATGGAAAGTATGTTAAATGTATTTGTTCTACAAAAGAAAAGATACCTGTTAGGATATATTATCTTTGTTGTTGCCTCAGAATTATATGTAGTACCTATATTTTATTTTTCTAATCTTTTCTTCAGTTACCCTAGATTGGAAAGTGTTACACTGGCATTAATTTATCAAATGCTCTCCAGGACAGTGTAGTTAATGCTTCAAATACTCTTTACAGAAACAGTAATAATGCAATAACTAGACATACTGTATTGTTAAAATATGATGTACAGTACAATATTTAGCACTGATACCCATACAGTATGTCTCCTTTAATGTACAGATTAGCTTCCAAACATCTGCTCTTTTTTCCCCTCTTTGTCAAGGGTAAATGATTTGCAGTTCCATAATTGCTGATGTGGGTGCACTCGTGCATGTAAGCACTTTGGGATCCTTTGAATTCAAAGTGCTGGACAAATGCAAATAAACTGTCATTATAGTTAACTGCCTATTTCCAAAACAAACTGTCATTTAGTATTTATAATTTCTCCAATCAAAATTTCAGTTCCCTACCTGTTACATTTTTGGATATCAAGCAATGACTGCAAATGCTGCATGTACAGACCTTAATTCAGAGCAACATCTGATTTAATTAAAATCTAAAAGCTCAATTTCTCCTAGTTGGGAATTTCACAATCCTTTAATCCTTAGAGAAATTCTTTAAGAATAAGAAATTCAAAAGTGTCAACTAAAAAATAACTTGCCAATCCTAAATAAGATATACTGTACAGTAAATGTAACAAAGACAACTAATGTACTATTAATTGCTCATGATCTGATAAAGCTAGATTCAGGTCTAAAAGTACAACCGATTCATTATCGATGCTAATTTTACTTCTAAATATATTTCAGAACTAAGTATGATTTCATTACAGACTGCATTAAACCCTAATGATAATACAAATATACAGTATAAATACCCTTTTAAGAATTTATTTCTAGACAGCTGGGAGAAGCACCATTGTCCAAAACATTTAAAGGTTTAACCACTCCTTTCTTTTTTCAAACATTAGCACAATAAAGGTGAACTTGCCCTAAATTCAAGTGGTCATTGAAGACCAAAAATAAGAATTCTATTGGAATTTCATAAAAAGTATTAATTATTTTAATGTAATGACCAGATATAATTAAGACAATATTGCATGCATATGATATATTAATTGTTTTCTTAAGCTGGTTGGATCTCCAATGACCCATCACTAATCAAGTTAAGAGAGCAAAGGGCTGCAAGCAAGAGATGTGGTATTTAATATGACCATTGACAAATGACCTTGTGCTAAATGAAACTGTGTTAAACTGGCAACTCTTTTGCCTTCAAGCAAATCAGTTACAGTAGATGTTAAGTAGTTCCATCAAATCTGTAGTGAAGTAAAATATTACAAATTCTTCTTAGAATATTGTGCCTTAGTCATTTAACTGCAATGGACACCAAAATGACAGAAAAAGTTATTATAGGCTCTTGCCTATAATACCATGTCAGCTCATTAATTTGAAATGTCTTTCTCTCTCTCTCTAACACTACTTAACTAAGCTACAGCTCCCAAGGCATGCTCCATGATGAACTTGTCCCTGTAAATTGGCCCTGTGTGCATGTGTGTCCTTTAAGAGTGCAGTGTCCCTGTCCAAGGTGTAGGGCATAGCATTGGTGTGCTCCATACTCCCACAACCCCCACTTTTAAATACACTTCCACATACAGTACGGTAGTTTGGTTCATGTTTCACCATTGATTCACAAGAAGTGAATTCTGAGGATTTGGAATATTGGAATTGTAGCTTTCTCCGTTAGAGCTCGAAAGATTTAGCTCTTCTAGCCTGTCAGAGAAGGACATTTTGTTTGAGACTGGGAACGTATGTGGCTCTTCTCTGGACCGATTCCACAGCAGGAATATTTCTTGTAAGATGGTGACTCCATTAATTTAAATTCTGTGCTTTTAAATTGTAAAATTACTTTCTTTCTTCCCAACATCAAGAAGATGTAGTATCAATATAGATCCACTTTATTTCATAAACCATTTCTGCAAGACTACTGTTTTTCCACTTAATGTATTTTTTTTCTGCATGTGATCCTCTGCACAGGTTCACCTTACTATATGATTAAACATCATATTTCAGATATTTGCCCTGTCCTGGATATTATTGATTTTTTTTTGCATCCCCTGTGATTACTAAGCCTCCTATTTTAGCATTTGTGGCCTTTAGTGTAGATCTACATTTTCTGTACTTTACTAATTATATTTACTGCCTTCTGAATGTTTTCTATTCATGGACAATGATTCAAATAAATGCACTAACATGAGTGTTTACTCCACAATCTTATGTAATCTACAGTGTATACAACTGATGAATGAAGCCAAACTGTTCCCTAGGTTCTATGGTGGAAACTGTGAACACAAGACTGACCTGTTAAAGTGAGCTAAGAGGAGTAGTTGACAAAGACGGTTAATTCAGAAGTTAATCAGGACCTTCATCCCTGGGGGCCTCAGTCTGAACCCTAGTTATTTACCTTACAAATTGCATTGATCAACCTCCATTCTGAAGCTTCCATAAGACATATGCCTATTTCCTAAGATAATTAGAAACATCTCCTGCTTTACAAAGAACTCAATCATGAAAACTTCTTGCAGTATCTGTTTGGACAGTCACAAAGCGCGTCTTCTAACAGCAAACAAGATTTCTGGTTGCACTCTCTCCTGAATCCCAGCTCTAGATTTCAATCCAGCTGTGTCTCCAGAAGCAGGAGAGCACAGAGCACTACACCACCCAGTAGGTCCCAGGGCTCTGGCTCCATTTTCTCCTTATTGGGACTGGACTTCACTCCAAGAAAGGAAAGGGTTTTCACAGCTGCAAACGAAAAGTAACTACCATACTGTACCTATTCACAGTCACCCAATCACTGCATAACCCCCTGCAGTAAGGTAGACCATATGTGAGGCTGTAGGATTAATACTCCTCAAATAACCTTTTCATTCATTCCCTGTAGAGCTTTTATGAGCAGATGGAGACAGTGTTAGACCCACCACAGAACTCATCATAAAAATGAATGGATAAATAACATCTAACTTATCCTTAAATCCTCCATTTAAAGCAGTGTAATTCACTTTAGCCACATGCAGGGAGCACAGACAACAGCCATTGAAATGTTCAGATTTGATTTTCTTTACTCTCATGACTAACAGGTCGGAAAACTGTAGGCGCTGCACTCCTTGAGATCAAAGCCTTTTCCTCTTCTTATTTTATGATCCTGATGGACATTTAGGATCAATCCTTCCCCCCCACCAGTGTGATGCATTTTGACACAATAACGGCTACAAGACAAAATCAGCCTTCTTCCCAGGCTTAAACAGGACCAATTTTAAAATATTCGAAATAATTACTTCTGGCAAATAACTGAAAAAATATTCTGATCTAGTATAGTAGAAAAGTAAAAACAACAGACTTATGTATTCACTTGCCTGTGAATTAGCTGTCTGGTCACTCATATAACACATCAAGTTAACATTTTCACTTTAATTATTACATAGATTTGCATATTTTTGAAAACTCAAATAAGACCTGAAAACATTGCTATATGATGATGGTCTCTCCTCAGCTCCACATTCAGGGGATACTGTCCGTTCACTACCCCCTAAACAGTGTGGCTTAATCTGATAGCACGGGATAAAAAGAGCACTGCTGCCCTGAAAGGATGTCAAAGGAAGTCAAAAGTAACTGGCTTTACAAGAAATGGAGCACTGGAATGCTTAAAAGGAGCTCAATTTTGCCAGGTCTCAACAGTAGATTGCAAGGGGTCCTGATGCAACAACTGCATTTAAAACCTGGATTTAATGGATTTCACAATTAGCAATCACAAAACAAACACAAGGAGTAAATTACACTTCTATGGATCTAGGATTGAAAGTAAAAGATTTCCCTACATCCAGAACTGTGATGTTCTGGAACAAAATACCTGGTTCCTGGGATCCTTCAGGAAAGAACTGAATGATATTTCTGAAAACAAGCAGGTGCTAGGAACCAAATAAACAAGATGCATCACATGACAGCCTCCGCACTGCTGTTCTTTTTTTGAAACATTAATCACCTCAACAAGAGTCATTCTTAACTTCTGCCTGGAAAGTGCATCCAAATGATTGCCTCATTCAGCACTTTTTTAGTACATTATATAATGGCTTCAGAAACTAAAATGCTTAACAAACTCCCTGGACCAGGCAGGATTTAACAATGCAACTAAGAGGGGGGAGAGAAAAAAACAACAACTCAGTCAAAATTCTGAAGGAAACAGGCAGCTGCCTAAATCTACACAGAGAAGGTAATACAAGTGCCCTGATGACACCAGTTCACTTTGTAATACGGGCTAAAACTATTAGCTCTAACTGAGTCTGAAGTGAACAGATCTGGCTCCCTGAAACAGCCACACTGTTCTATAGAAAATGTTCCTCTGGTGTACTTTCTGCTTCCCAGAGCCTGTCAGGTGATGAAAACTGAGTTAATTTCGGTTTATTCATCTGTTGTATGGAAAGCTTCCTTTGATTAAGAAAATAACCTCAAAATGTTTCCTTTGTTGAACAATAAAATGTATGGGAAGCAGGTCTTCAGAATATGGTTCTATTAGATACACAAAATAATTGTTTTTACTCGAGACAGTTTTCAAGAATGGCAAATAAGATGCATTTACAGAATAATACAAACAATGAATCAAGAGATTGATGTAGTGAGACTCAACGATAATAATAAAGAATAACTCCCTACCACTTATACTGTAGCACTTTACAGGTAATGGGTACTTCCCTCCACCAATGTGTTGCACCACCTGGATGATGTTACTTTGTATCAATTCTTCAAGCAAATTTTGTTTCATTCATGCAAAGGAGGCCTTTGCAGGATATGCACTTTTTTAGGGGCACCCAATTCTCATCTGCTCTTTGGGAGACAAACTGTGGCCAGTTACCACCTCAGTTCTACAGTGTGATGTCTTTTCACATTTCCCACCATCCCTGAAGCAAAGATTTAGAACTTACAGAATTCTTCTTCGAATGTGACTTGCAAGTTCCAACAGGTTGTAATGGGTTATGAAGAATGATACGGAGTCACTTTTTTAAATTTAGTTGGCTACTTTCCCAGTGCAGAAGTTGGAGATTCCTGGTAGATACCACTTAAAGTTCTCAATTGAGTTCTAACCCTATAACTCCACACCAAAAACATGAACACAAAAGATACTATTTGAACCCACCAGTCATAGTTATCTTTATTTATGTAACTAGGGCACTGTTTGTCCCATGAATATTGACTCTTCACAAGCTGCAAACATTAAAAGTATTTTGGAGATCTAAAATTGATTGGGCAAGTTGAAATTCTGATTTTTGTTGCTAGTGGTTTTCACACAAATTTTTTTTTGGGGGGGAAAACGGGAAAGATTGGAGATGTTAATGGAAACTCACTTCTATAAACTAAAATGTTTGTGAACCACCATAGTCCAGAAATGTGGATTTATATAGCATTTTCTCATTGTTTTAAATGTGTGTGGACAGGTTTTAATTAATTTTATAGAGCTTTGTACATATGACTGTCAGGGCTCTTGAACATTTATATTTATTAAGACAACAGAATTCTAAAATATGCCAGAATTCTAATAATGCAATGCAAAACATCAAAATCATGGAAGGATTATAAAATACATATTTATGTTAATCTACGTGACAGTAAACATTCAGATTTGTTTGGTTTCTTATGCATTGTATTCTAAATCCAGAGTTAATTCAATTAACCTTGGAAAAAATACCAAAATAAATATTTAAAAGCATAAAGTCTGATTATTTTCTGCTTTTGCAATGTAGAACAGTGAGAAGTGAACGGCAATAAATATTCTTGAGCCAAATTTGTTATGAAAATTAATTATAACAATGCAGGGAAAAAAACTTGAATGTTTCTCAGCTCTTTCATAAGTTTTGCATAACAACTCAAGGCCTACAAATTAGATACACTGGGGTGTGCATTATTAAGGTTTAGTATGCTACAATTAAGAATGACAGCACCCTAGGATGAGGTGAAGAGCACTTCAGTCATCTTTGTTCAGGTAATTTAAAGCTACTGGAGATGTGTACAAGATGAGAGCTATAGAACAACACTTGGACACTTCAGCAGAAGAGCCTGTTGCGGCTTGCCCTGCAGATGAGAGTGAAGGAAAGATAAAATGGTAATACTTACAGTTTGCTAAAGATGGCTGGCATGTCCATTTTAAAGCATTTAGCTTCTTGAACATGGCACCAGCTGAAAGAATTATTAGTGTGAGATGAGGCGATTGTACACCAGTGAACTTAATGCATTTTGAACAGCTACAATTATTTCTGATTGTCACTGCTGCATCAAAATGCGTTTGTTCTAAAAAGAATGCATTGCTCAAAATGTAAAGAGGATGCGTAGAATTAAGGGGTAAAGCTGGAACTTAGCCTGAATCCCCCTCCTTGAGCAATTCTTAGGATGGAACTGCTGAAAAGCTCCTCTGCACTTTATGCTACAAACACGTGTCTGTACCTCACCAACTTTACTGTACAGCACCTTTGCAAGAGATGATCAGGCAAGGCTGGCTTGTTATTGTCCAACACCAGGAATCTTAAGGCCATAAAGCCATGACTAGATTAGGATGATTTACAGCCTCATTAACTGCAAGAGAAAACACTGAGGCTGAGTGCAGCTGTGCAGTGTGTTTACAATACACTTCTCTTGTAATATTTTTATCTGGTAAGTTTTGTAGTAACTATGCTGTATTGCAGGGGTGTTCATTCCTGGTCCTGGAGGGCCAGTACGTCTTCAGATATGAATTCCAAATCAGCTCTTAATGAGAAAAACAGCATGGTTACTGTCTTAACTGGACCAATCTAAGAGCTTCTCCCAGCACTTCAGGTGCTATTGCTTTAGAGAGACACAGAATACCTGCTAATACAACTACCCTCCAGTACTGGACACCCCTATTGTTTTGCCCTCTTTTCAAGCTCTGTGAGAATTTCCCAAGCTCATTTTCTCAGATTTCATGAGAGACTCTAGGACAGTACATATTGTAAGATCACATGGGCACAAAAACAGGAAAAGATTGCAAGCAAGAGGAAACCATTCAGCCTAACTTATTTGTTTAACAAAATAGCTTATTGATTCAAATACTTCATCCAGCCATTTTTCAAATCCCAGATCACAGTGAATCTGTTCTAACAACACGGCAGAGCAATTTATTCCATGCAAAACAAGTTTCCACTACTATCAGTCCTGCATACAGATTTTCTATGTAAAGTATCTGCACACTAGGGCTGTGAGCTGAATCAAATACACCATATCCACAGAATTAAAATATCCAATCCCAAATCAGTTTATAGCGTAGAGTTGGGAATATCTGAAAGTATTGCGTTTTATCCTAAACGAATACATCTGCCACTGCCATTCAAATGAGAGTCAACTATCTTTCCCATCCATGTCTGAAACCTTCCATCATGTTCCAAGCCCTGAATCTACACGCTCTTCTCAAAACTCTCTGGACAATCTTTAAGTGTAAATACATTTAACTGCAAAGCCTCTTTTGCTTACTTCATGAGAAACAATCAAAACAAACATTTTGCAGAATGAAGAGTTCGTGGTTGCCTGAACTCTGCACAGTTGCAAAACCATCAACAAAGACATGACTCACTCACAAGATGCTAAATGTGAATATTCTACAAATAAGCACCCTAATGATTGCATTTAATGGAAGTTTTCTCATACGCCTAACTGGGAACATTTTACCCTAAGGAATATCACCACAGGCAGTTCTTGCAATATCAGGACTTTTTCCTCTTAAAGGTCATTTTTGCTTTTTCAAGAAAAAATGTGCTACAAAGAACTTGCTTACGATAATCAAGCTGTTTACTGAAATGCAGATTCTGAGTAGTATCCTAGCACAGTGCCTCTAGTCAAAGTGCTTTAATGAGCCAGAAAGTATGATGTAATTAACAGACCATAAAAGAGGGTGTGTGCTTGTTAGCAGCAGGGATTTGGTGATGAGAAAATGTAAGAAATGGTTGTGTGCATGTAACACTACTTTAGCAAAGTCCAGTCTTTTTAATGAAAACCGATATGTTTTTTATCACCTGCGTTATACAAGTCAAAAGACAAGATGGAGTATTAGATATTTACTGGTTTAAGGTTAGGGACTGTTTCAAGTATAAAGCCTATTTCTTCCAGAGCATCAAGCTTATGATACAATTTACAAGAGGTAAGTTTTTCTATAAGGCCATCTTATGGAGTAAATTGTAAGGGAAAAAGAAATGTTTGACTGCAGGCTCACAGGATGTGAACTAATTACTTTTATTTCGTCAACAGCATGGCAAATAAATGAGTGTTGAGGCTCACAGTTGAAACTGTGAGTTGCAAGCTATTTCAATATGAAAATACATATTTATTTTATTTAATGTGACTGTGGACTTAGTTGTTTTTAAAGCCATGTAACCAAAAGACAAGAAACAATCTGACAAAATATCTGGCTCATGAGACAGCACAGCTGAACAGACTGGTGAGTACAATCACCGTCTGTGATTCCTAAAAGGCCTGCCTGGAGACAGACAGAAATGAAACAATCCTACTGGGAAACAGACCTGCAGGGCTCAGTCACCACCGAATCCCTGCAGATTCTGATTAGCAACTCATTGATCTCTACATTCCAGCTACAATACATCCAAGGAATTACATTTCAAATATCTGATAACATATCCTGTCAAAATCCCCGTAGACAAAACTGTAAATGACCTGTTCTCACCTCCTGGTCTGGATCCAATGAATAAAACATCTCACACTGCTGCCCTTACAGAGTTAACAGAACAATTCAAGGACACTCTTGTCTTTAAATGAGCTGTGATGATGTTCTAAGGCGTCTTTAATCTGTGTACTGGATTCATGCAACCCAATTCATTGATAAATGAATTCCAAGATTAAAGCTGTATTTAAGCACACTTGATGTTTGCCTTGTGGCTCTAGAAGGGGCTTGCATTCTAAGTGTTGTCAATACTGGAAGAATTACACATAACATTCAGAGAAGCAGAAGAATTATAATAATCTAGAAGGCTGCACATTAAACTCAGCAGTGAAGAAACTTCTCTAAAACACTTTTGAGCATGCAAAGCAAATGCATATGTGGTGTTATGCCTGTTATGATTACAAAAGTAATGTATTCTATCAAACTTCACTTTTTTGTAAAACTCAGATCTCCCACTTCATATGCACAGTAAAATATGGCAGTGATGCAGTTCAAACTCAACTCAGTTTAAATTCAGAAGTATCAGCTACTGCTTTCAAATCATTCTCATGATGGTGTCTACAGATTGGCCTAAAAAGTTGTTTTTTGCAGTAGCAGTGTGGGCACTAGTTAATATTGTATTGATCTAATTTCAATAATATTTGAAGTCTGTAATGCCAGGAATTGCCAATTTAACATCAGGTGATGGAAATTCAAAAAGATTAAAGGAGGGAGTGATTCATTACAAATGAAGTGAATATACTGTCTATACAAATCGCCATGAATTGTTATTTCTTTTTCACCACATTATTCAGAACCCATCGTTTGTCACATATTACTGACTGCAATAACTTAATCAGCCTACACTTCCAGAGGAAGTATCAACTAGAATGTGATAAACAGGATTACTACAGTGAAAACTTCACAACCGGAGGAGTTGTGATAAATATAAAGGGTAAAAATCTGCTTTTAATTAGCTGAAATTTCCTTTATTTAAAAGTTTAATTGACCTTTCTAAAGACAAAACCAGAATTAATTACTCAACAAAGCAAACAATGGATTCTGGAACTATAAATCACAGAATTAATTAAACTTAATATGACATTTTTCTGAATCCGCTTGTCAGTTGTTAATATCAATAGGTTATAATGCAGGGCACAAACTTAAACATAGTAACATTTCTTGGCAATAAAACTAAACACAAGGAATGGAGAATAAGAATATTTTTATTTAAATAAAAGATTAAGTGAAATGTCTTGCAATTCACCTCATTTATGCATCAAAATATGACAATCCCACTGAACCTATAATTGGCAATCAATAGCATCACTCTAGCAATATTTCACAAACTATTTTTCCACATTCAATTCTACTATCCTACTATTCAGTACAGGGAGGATAAAGAGCATTTTTTCCTGAACACTAATTTGATTAATAAAGTGCATACAGTGGATCTACTGTAAATATTCTATCTGCACATGAATATTTATTTTAAAAAGAAAATAAGGACATTCTATATTATCTGAGCAAACTAAGAAACCAAGTTTCAAAGGCTTCTAGATATGTGCTCATGAAAACTGCTCTTGAAATACAGGATCAGAATACTAGCATGTATATGTATTACATAAGCATAATTCTGTTTTTAACAAAGACTAGGGGTAAACGTTGCAAATGCTAAAGAATGAGGGGTAAAAGTCATGAACCCCAAAATGTAAGCCAATGTAAGTTATCTGCATTTGGCAATAAATTAAGAATTTCTCAATTTAAACTTATTCAGATACTGTAGGTAACAAAACAAGATGGTCATCATCACATTTGTGAAATCAGACATGAAAATGAATTATGAGAATCTAAGGTCTTGTGAAGGTTAGATAATGGTTATCAAAGCACGATGGGAAATCAGTTAAGAAGGTATTAATCTCTTTCTGGGACACAGTTTAAAGTTGAGAATTCAAGTCCAGAAGGGGTTTGGTATAGCTGTACAATGTCCTAGTTCAATCACAGCTGATAGATTGCACTTACGTCTTGTCATGATGTTATTAAAGGAATATAAATGTCTCATTGAAGGTTAACAGAAGGGCAATTAGATTTACGGCAGAGTTTAAGAGCATGAGTTATGCTGACAGATGGAAAGCAAGAAACCAGGTTTAGTCTGCAAAACCTGGTTTGGAAGAGACTGAATTAGGTCTTCATAATATTCAATGGAAAGATAATCAAACCGCCTACTGTATTTCAACATTAGTGCACACACGGCTTTAGACTACAACTTACAGTTGGTTTCCACCTTGCAGGTTCCTTAGACAAACAAATGTTTTGGATGATGGAGAGCTCTCACACAGAATATTAGCTATACTTCCACTTTGGTGTCTATTATTGTCCAGCCAGCCAGATACAACTACCTCTAAAACGTTAAAGGCAGAGTCCTGCAAGTGACACAGTATTCCCTTGATATGAGTAAAGATTAAAAAAAATATTATTTCACAATTATAATTATGCTCCAGAAGGAATTAAATCAAACAAATGAAAAAGGATATTGACATCAATAAATAGGGAGATTTGTGTCCCTAAAATTTTGGGATAATGTGCTTAATATCTCTGGAAGCTTTGGACCACAACATCTTTACATAAAATGAGTTAAGAGCCAGCTCCTCTTATACAGTGCACAGCATGTGAAAGCAATTCAGTTTTAGTTCTGCCTCAAAAATATAGTATTTTTTATGTAACACTATTCATTCCAAAGCACTTTTTAAAGTCAGAAAGGAACCCACATAATTAACAGTGATACGTGACACGATGCACAAGCCATTACTGCACACCAAATAAAATCAATGGAGAGGTAAGAAACTACTTCAGCAGCTCAATGAGGAGGAACTTTAGAAAGGGCAGACTGAGCAAGCCAAAAGTAAAATCTAGCCAGGACACCAGGGCTAATGCCCAAACTCTTACAAATGGTACCTAGGCTCATGCTAACCAAGAAGTCAGGACCTCCGTTTGCTGTCTAATTTGAAGGATGCCACCTCCTGCAGCAGAACATCTTTGATCACCATGTAGACTGTAAATTTCGAAAAGTCTGGTATAGAGAGCAGAACTCCACCTATTGTTTCCAGCTACAGTACCTGGTTTTCCATAGAGGTCTCCCATCCCTGTGATGACCAGATCGAGTCACGCTTAATAACTTAAAAGAGATCCGGATTTTACAGCAAAAATTACTTCAGAAATATCAAGTTACCTCTTGGACCACTTAGGAGCCGTGGTAACTCAGGCAGCAGGGGCCTCTAGCTCCTGACTGGAAGGTCCCGGGTTCAATCCCAGGCAGGGGGCAGGCGATGTAGCCTGCTCCAATTCCTTCTAGACAGGTCCACTCAGTCGGCTTTCCAAGTGAGAACCGGGGGTTAATCCTTCTGGGGGTAACAGGCCAGCCTGAGCATGATGCTGACCCCATCCCCTCCACCTCCAGTGTCGGTTGGTAGAGAAAAATGGGGACCCCTGCCCCCCATTCCCCATGGGTCTTTATGGCCCGAAAAGGGGACCTAACCTACCTATTTAGATCACTTTATATGATACGTATAGAAAAATCATAATGCCCTGTTCTTTTTCATTACAGCACTGCAAGTTAATTTAGAACAATTCTCTCATGAAAGGTACTATGGGGAATAGTAATTAAAGTATGAAATTACCTGCATGTAAAAGATCTTTGAATTTACAGATGGCTATAGGAATTTTAATAATTCATGAATGTGCTGTATTCTTGAAAGAATCTGTAGCTTCTATAAATCATACAACTTGGAATCTATAAAATTCAAGTGAAAATCTCTGCATCCATTTAAAAAAAAAAGAAATCACATACTGCACTGTAAAATGATCTTCTATAAAGGGAAGACACGTTTAGATTCATGCTGTCTGACAAGAGCAACTTAAAACATTAATATTTTAACTCATGTCTATAATGTTTTATAAGCGACTGGTTTATATAAGACAGTATGAGAAGTTGTTAAAGTACAACTAATGACAGGTCTATTTACCTGATGTATTGATCAATGGCTGTTAAATAACAGCACATAAATAAAAAGGACTGTAAGACTGTTATGAAAATAGCACATCTTAGAGGTCTTATCATCAATTTTTTTTTCTAGTTGGATAAGTTCACTGAAAAGGTGAACTTATGCAACTGAATACTACTGTTTATGCTTCATAATATGTTAAAATTCCATATAATAAACAAGGAAAAGATTTAGACAATGTTTCTGGACCAAACTACTGAGATCCCACCCCAGTGCTGATCTGGATATTACTCATATAAAAGATAGTGAATATTGACATACAGTATATCACATTTACAGTATATACATGGTAGGTACATGGATTTTAAAAAACGAATCCTATAAAAGTCATATTAAACATTTTGCTTATAGCCATGTAACAGTTATGATTAGAATGTACAGTATGGAGTATGACAAATGTTTTTTTCTAGTTTAACTTCATGGTAAATTACAACAAAATTCATGGATATGTACAAAAGTTAAGGAGTTCCAGATGTAACAATTTTTAAACTTGTATAGCTGTGGTGTTGCTACACTAGGGATTTAAAGAAAGTAGAATTTTCCATTTCACATACAGTACGTACTGCAAACCTGCTTAACAGTTCTTTTATTATAGCACTAATATGAAAGCGTACAATGTTAAAAAATCTTTAAAAAATGCTCAAGAATCCATGACCTATCCAATGTCATCATTACCAGTACAAACAGTGAAGAGAACTTAAGTCACCTCAATACTGCATTTTCATTAAAAAACCTGGGCTACAATGCATACCACGAGATAACACTATTTGATTAAAGATTACACTCAATCCGGTCAAATACGGTAAACTAATCCTTGATGCATTATTACTATCGGGTAGTAAGGCGAGACCTGAAAACAGTGTTTTCTCATTCCCATTGCACTCTGCGATCCAGGAGCAGCTAAATCCCTCTGAAATATACCCCAGCTCTTTGAGCAGGACCCAGAACACAATCAATGTTTTTTTCCACCGCAGAGTACAAGGCATTATCCTGAAGCTGATGAGCTCAAGAAAAGAAAACAAGGCATCCCACTGTTTCCATTTCAATATAGCTTTAAGCATCTGTCTGAAATGAAAAAAAGGTCAGCTTTTTGAAGGAGAAATGACTCAGACTGTACATGAAAAGAGACCATGATTCAACATACAGGTTGGAAAAGAGATAAAATATTTAAAGAAATAAACTGGTAGAACAACACGTTGAGTGGTTAAAAAATACAGACAGGGCACCTAAAAAAAACAGCAAAAGAAAAAGTGGGCAAGGCTGTGACTACAGCTGTGGACCTGACACAGCTAAATGTGGCACTGTTATTACCTCTACCATTGTGTACAATGCTTATTAAACAGAAGGCAGCTCAAGCAAAACGTTCACATGCATCTACCATTTATCATATCTTAACCAATACATGTACAGAAACAAAATCGCTAAAAATAATTTCGGATTTTGTCCCCCAGACCTGGACAATACTAGGTCCAGGGAGGAATTAGGTAAGAATTCAAAATTCCTAATTAACAAAATTAAATTAACCTGTTAAAATAAAGACCCTTTTTAATTTTTCAAGATAGCAAAGTCAGTGCACATCCAGACATTCAATATTTCCTACCAGCCCCAAGAAAACATTGACTCCCTAATGCTCTAGGAGCATTTAGAGTTGAATAAAGCATCACGCAGCCTAAAGATCAAGAGAGATTCTGTCAATCAGCAGCTCATCTGTCCACCTTTCAGCAGTAAGACAGGAATACAAATGACAAACTAGGACCAGCTCAGACTTCACTTTGTTGGGAAAATGAGGGTGCATTGCTCTTCCACAGAGAAACCTGCCAGCAGGAACATCAATTGTGGCTCAGCAGTATATAATAAGTTCAGAATGGAAGCACAGAATGTTACATTTACAGATCTGTACTTATAACTTAAACTTCAATTAGCAAGACATTACTGATCCATCTAATTTCAAAGCTACCCCAGCATGCCTTTCCAGATTATCATTATTATGCCATATGCTTTTCCAGATTATCAAAAACATAGCAGGCAAACTATATTTTTTGATAGGATGCTAAGGGGGACATCTATCAAAAATTTAACTTTTTCCCCATGATCATCACAGTTCAGTATGTACAGTATGTCAAAGAAAAATGTCCAATTAGCATTACATTATTTTAAAAATCAAGCAAAGCAAAACTATGAAAAACATGATTTTGATCTCATGTCCAATCACTAGCTCAACGTCTATCCTGGAACACGACCATTTAATCACAATTTGAACCTGGGTTACTTACCAAGTTCTAATATTTCCAAAGCATCTGAACGAACAACTACAGTAGTTTTTGGAAACGTATTTGTGCCTTGGTCATTTCAGAATTTCAGGAGCATTGCAACAACATTGATTACAAATATCCCTATTGAACCAACTGCTGTTGTATATTTACAATAGCTGAAACCTTTCAGGGCTGGGTGGGGCTACAATATGTCAACAGCAATTGGTGACATGCTGGGAAATTCTGAGGACACAATGTTGTCACTTAGAGCTGTACCACTCTTCCATTTGTTACCAGCTCTGCTGTAGCCACTGTGGGACAGTCAGAAAACAGTATCAGCGATGTATAATAATTTGGATTTCAAAATTTTAACCAGAGAGAAAAGAACCCTGCAAATAAATGCTATCATTAAAAATAATATTCAAACATAATTCCCACATAAAATCGGTTTAATTGCTGAATAAAAATACTGTTAGCATTCATTCTGTAATCGATTTACTGACAAATATGCCAAAAAGGCAATTAATTGTACTGTAGAACAACAGGAAATCTTGCTGTGAGGATGATCATTTTAAAGACCCAAGGATAAATTACATGCCGCCCCATTTTCAAATTATTAAACACAAATTATTAAAAAATCTGAAAAAACAATATGAGGAGTGAGTTGCTAAATTGTCTCCCTTATTGAAATTCAACAGGCATCATTGAGAGGCTAGTAAACATAAATGCTAAAAAGCCATCATTGGTAAATTGTCATGTCATACTGTAGCTGACAGGTTTATAGACGGTTAAACTCTCTAGACTAAATTATATTCATGGAAAAATAGAAATAAAACTAAAAACCCTTTTTTTTCATTTATTCAAACGTGCTTCATTTTACCCTTTAACTGGGTCATGTGTTAGCTCGTACCCATAAAAAGCCTTGTCCATGGAAATTATTGGATATAAACGTGCACAATTTTGACAACCTTTGATAAGTATGAGGTTTCCTAATTACAATGCTACATAAACATGCATTTTATTTTTCAGAGGGGTCAGTAAATCTTTAAAACTACAAAAAAGAGTTGAAGGATCAATGCAATCTTTAACCATGAACAACTTAATGCGCTACACCTTACTGTGGAGCCTGAGACCCATTGCAGGATTCTCACAGAGCCAATTTAATAGTCAGGGAGGAGGAGAGCTTGAGGCACCCAAGTAATGGGAATTAGCAGATATATTCAGGCCTATGCAACTGTATCCATCTGTCAGATTTCCTCAGATCACAGGGACGGAAAGAGAAGCACTGACATAGGACGCCAAGCTATAGAGGCTTCTGTATCGGCTGAGGAGCTGTCTTTCCTCTGATGTCGAACTCATCTGTGATTATAAGTCACAAAGCCCATGAAACATTTTCATCTGCTGCACCACTGATGCTGGGGTCAGCTTCCACAGAAATGCAGAAATGTGTCAAGGACATTTCACTACAGACAGGATGATGTACCACACCGATTCCTGCCCACAATGTTTTACCTAGTCAACAACTAAGAGAGGAGAGCCGACGTTCAGATTTAGTCTTCACCAGATTCTTGTTGCACAAACATTTTAATAATAAAGTGCCTGTAACCTTCAACAGCAGCAGTTTCTACAGAAAGAGAAGCAGATCTACATTAGGACAGCAAAGCCCTAATGTCCTCCTGCATCTAGAGAAGAAAATTAGATTAACCGTGATATATATATATAAATGATACAGCATATAGGTGCAACAGAATTAACAATATATAAACATAATGGATAAAAAGTGGGGTTAATACACTGTGTTTAGAGAATTAAAAGCCATCTCCTCCAGGCATAGAAGCTTGTGTTCTGTCACTGAGAAACTTAAACTAATCCCTACCTTTGTCAGCATCTGTTCTCCTTAATAATACATGATGTTCTTTCATGGGGAGATTCAGTCCCAGCTCATGGTTCCTGCTGTCAGCTTTGCCTTATTCCCTTTTCCAAATAACAACAGCACACTTCCCATCCTACATCTTTACCAGCACGACGAATTAAAGCAGAGGGTTCAAGTAGGTCATGGAAAGGAACTGGGCCCATTTCTCCCAGAATTAACTGGCATTTCATCCTGCACAAATCATGCAGACTACACTGTATTCTGCTAGGATACCACTGACACCCAACATAGCTCATGTCTTTGGAGTGCTCCCCATTTCCTGTTCGTGAAAATATTGCTGTAGGAATGCAAGGCCACGCATTTCGAAAACTGGATCCCTATTTGTTCTAATAACCCAAACTTTATGTCTGATTGCAGCCTCTTGAATTCGGTTGGAATACTATGAAATACATTCATCTTAAATCAGTTTTTCCATGCAAGTAAAACAATTCTTAACAATAAACTTGTCCTAATTAATGAACTATCAATCCATTTTCTAAACACTTCTGCTTCATGGTTGCAGGGAGCCAGTGCCCATAAGGCAGGATACACCCTGGATGGGATGCCACTTCACTGCATGGCAGACACACAGACACAAGGAGAAACACATACTTACTCAAACAAGTGCCAATTTTCCCAGAAGCCAATCAACTTACCAGTATGTCTTTGGACTGTGGGAGAAACAGGAGCACCCGGAGGAACCTCACACAAACAGTAACATGCCCACCCAGTGATATGCTAATTTTTTAGGTGGAACACAATGAAGAGCAAGAAGAAAAGAGAAGAGGATAATGAGTTGCACTGAAGAACAGTGCCAGAAAGCACACAAAAGACTAAAAACCGCAGCCTACTCAGAAGGCTCTTTAAAAGAACCTTGCAATTGAACTGTAAATGAAAAGGCGATTTTTCAGCTCTCTGCTCCTATTCAGTGCCTTTCTACAAACAGACTGTGACAGCAAGGGTTATGCCAGTTACTGTAATCGCACACATTTCCTGTATCTTTAAAGCAGCCTGGCAGGGGTACTGCCTGGAGAGTACCACCTCATGCTTCTGAAATGCACCTCATAACTGAGCGGCATGCCACTGTACATAAGTCTCAGCTTTAATGCTTTTGTCTTATTATTTCTGTTAGTGTTTGGGGGAAAAGGGGTATTAAAAACATTCGTACCGACATTTCCACAAGCCACAAATAAAATAAACATATTTCAAATTGTGGAACTAGTAAAACAGTATATATTTTTAAGGAATCAATTGATTATTTATTAACATCATTAATGGAAATCAATGCAAGTGTGCCTTCTCATTCCTGCACCGACTCATGTTTCTTGAATCTATACATTTTAATTGAAATGAGCACTCTGATTTCAGCATAGGATTCTAGCTGGCCAGAAATTTTCATTTTTCAATTTATTTGTTCAAATTGTGTTTTTTATCAACAACATATTAGAAGAGTGCTGAGGTTGTCAAGATAAAATAGCTCAGTTGTGCATGCTTTTTTCCACAGTGCATCTTAGTCAACAATGAATTTCTGAGAATATGTTTATGAAAATAATTAAGGATTTTCATTTCTTAAAAGCTCATAAGGATATTTTTGGAACATATACAGCTGAAAATGACAGCTGTAGATGACAGAATGTAACAGTTCGTATCTGAGGATATAATCATGACTGAATTTTCTGCATTTACAGTGTATAGTTCTTTTCCTGTTAAGTGTCTTTTGCCAGTTTTTCCCAGTTAAAAACACTAAAACTCTAATTGCAAAACAAGATCCAAGCTGCTTTTTACTGACCATCACTGTCACTAAGGGGTTTGCCTCCTCAATCTCTCAAGTGCAGTTTAATGGTGACGTTGATCACTAATCCCAAAGCCTGTTTAACTGCATTTCCGTCCTGCAGTTCACAAATTGACATAAGTATAATGCTGTTGTGCATTTATTTTTGCCAGCTGCTGAATGAGAGAGATGTCGGCCTAATATTCAGTCCAACAGAAGAGATGCATGTAGAGTATAATAATCACAACTATGATACTTAAGATAATAATAGATAAAATGATAAAAAAACACATCATGCATTGAGAGGACAATGGATACATTTTGCTAATTTGGCTAACTGCTCATTATAACATCACTTTATTAACCCTTTACAATTTCTTGCATTAGGAATTATCTTTTCACATACCCCAGCTTGCTCTCCATGAGACACACAGACAGGGAGAGAAGCTTGGGGTCAGAGCGCAGGGTCTGCCATTGTACAGCGCCCCTGGAGCAGTTGGGGTTAAGGGCCTTGCTCAGGGGCCCAACGGAGTAGGATTCCTCTGCCGGCCGCAGGATACGAACCAGCAACCTTCCAGCCACAGGCGCAGATGCTTAGCCACAGAGCCACCGCTCCGCCCCAAATTATATTTTAGGGTGAGGCATATCATTGTGAAATAAACACTGAAAATTTCAAACATTTCACAAGGCCATAATTGACGTGATAATGATTATAAGGTGGTTTGGGCATTTTGTAAGGATGCCCCCGCAGTCGGCTTCTGGTGAAGCCGTTACGGGCAGGTCCCGCTGGGCGGAGACCCCATGACAGACCCCGGTCACACTAGAGGGATTATACAGTATCTCTGGGCTGGCTTGGGAGCGTCTGGAATCTGTTGCTGGAGACAGGGATGTCTGGGCCTGCTGCAACCACGACCCTCACCAGGAAAAGCGGAGTGAAGATGGGTGGATGGATGATTAACATTCTGCCCAGCTCAGGTTATTACTCTGAGCTGCTCAGGAGCAGACAAAAGATTTGAAAAGCAGATGCTATTTTTCCAATCAAAGTATGATAGTTCTTGGGATATACAAATTACTTTGAAAACTTTAATCTAGGTCTGTGATTTATTGATTTAATCTAGAGCAGTTTGTGATTGCACAGAACACTCACAAGCTTTGATTGACTTATTAAACTGTAGTTTCACACGTTCATTCAACGCCTGAGCTAAAAAAAGGCCTGTAGGCAAAGAATCAACAAAATGGTCAAACACTGAAGAGAAAATATGCAATTTTAGTTGCATAATAAATGTTGGTTAATCACAATACAACCCTGAATCATGCCTGTGTTGTGGAGTTATAGGAAAAGGATGGAGGTTTGGGGGAAAAAAGTCACCCATTTAGAAAGATTTAAAGAGGACCAGAAGAGCAATCTGCTGTTCCTAACTGGCCAATAACACACGGAAAAGAATTTCTTAGTTGTTGCTTGCCTGTTACTTCAGAACTTTCTGTGGATATACAAAACAAGCTACAAGATGGCCCGGTATCACTTGTGCTGCTATAGGCCCAAAAGATTAACCAGTCAAATGTTTTAATTACGCAGTGTATCACAATGTTAAGAGCACAGTAGAAGAACTGTAATGAGAGACAACAGGATCAGCAACACAGAGTTTAACACTGAAGGAACCTGCAGTTGTAAAAAAAAACACAGCTAAAGCATAAAAGCCAAAAACAATATTATAACAGCAGAAGCAAAAGTTCTTTTTCATCAATATTGTATTGCACAGTGTCAAATGTCAATCTCAAATCATAACAACTATCTTTACATTATACAATGACCAAATTTGTAATTCTAGCATAATATTTTAGTATTAATGGAATTTATTCTTAACCAGTAAGAAGATTAGCCATTACCATGAGCCAAATGCACACAAATTCCTATGTCACATTTATGAGCTTCTTCATAAAGTAACAGTACATTCCCACAATGTTTTATGAGCTATTTCGTTTTCCATAACTCTCATGTGCAGCATGACAAAAATTTCCAATTCTGTTAAAAGAAAAAGACTGATTAAAAACCTCTACATCTGCCCTTTCTGCGAGGCAGTGCATTCCAGATCCAGAAATTAATCAGTTGCTACCAAATACCACAAAGCACAATAATCACAAGTAATTAAACCTTACTTTTTGACTGTAATTAGTACTATTTTGTATTAAAGCCATAAAAAGCATTTAAAATAATCGTGACCAGTCAGAGGGCTAAAGTATTAATATACTCCATAGGTTTCATAAACATTAGTAAACTATGCAATACAAAAAAAGTTAAAATCCATGTTTTTTTCTGCTCCAAAATATGGTACATTTTTTCACTAGAGGTCATGGGCAGCTTCTTGTCTTGATGCTATCACCCAGGAGCTGAGGTCCCAGTGGAACATAAAGGCAGTGGCCTATGTTGTTACTGGGAAGCCAGTGTCTCCAGGGTATGGGAGGGGGAGTTATTGTTCTGGCAGAAGAACACATTGTAAATAAAGACACAGCCAGTTCTGGGCTCTGGGGCAGTGACAAGGAATTATAAACTTGTCAGATCGAATCTTCCTCCTGTTGGGAGAAGCTCTCCATCAGTCTCAGGGCTGCAAGGGCCACTGTAATGAATCCGCAATTGCACAGTGGAGGGGACCTACTCTCATAAAACAGCAAACCAAAAGTGACACCCAAAATAAAATGTGTTATTGCTTTTTATCTTTATAATGAAGACCCACAGAGATTATAATTTTTTTCATTACAGGTGTATTGTTTTTGATCACGTTCAAATGCAATAAGGCTGAATATAACAACCTGAAATATTCCTGGAAACGACAACATTACTCTTCTGCTTGCAGTTACCGATTTAAGCAAAAACAAAATAGCTGCAGGACTTGAGATCAATTAGCTGGTTGTGTCCAGATAGGTATCAGTTCTTTCCTTGTGTAAAAGTGGGAATATATGCCAATAACAGATGCTACAGGGACTATGGGAGAACAAGTGGAACTAATTAGCGTTTGCCGAGACACATAAGATATTAAAATCAAACCTCTCATAATAATTCTTCCCTAGACTTCACACATCAACTATTAAAACCATATAATGTGTGGCATTTACAGGGGTGGGAACATTTATATGCATCTCTTCCATAGAACTGAAAATCACTCTCCATTCAGTCAGGCCCTACAATGATAAGACTATGGTTGGGAAATGTTTCAGGCTGAAAAGAAATTCTGCAAAGAAGAAACAATCAATTGTGATCAAGGCTCCAAATCCCATCTGTTATATACAGCTGGTTAATATTGTATTTTTTGTTGCATCAATACATATTTATATGAACGTGCAACTTTCAAAACCTGAAATGGATCGATCTGGCATGGAACGGACATCTTCATTGATTCCATCTGGCCTCTAATCTGCCCAATGATAGGAAGTGTGATGAACCACTATATTTTCATACAGTAAGTGTCAGTGCAATTGATGAAACCCAAATGCTCTGCTGTTTAAAAAAAGCCGTATCCCCACCAATGCAACATCCTGATGGAATGAGACACTGCCAGGATTACCACTAAGACATGAAACCAATATTCAGCACATTTTCTCTTAACATTTCACAAACAAAAATAAATGTTCAAGGCTAGACCTTGTATGTCTCCCCTTGTCTTGAAGGATTAAGGTATACGCTTACAGTTTTCATAGTCCTGTGGTGATCTGGTTTTCAATTTGATATATCCCTCTTCCCTCTAAAAAGTCTACTTTTAAAGTATTTATTAATAAATTGAAGTAACTGTAGACTGAAGGTTATAGTTAAGGTCATGGCTACACAGTTACAGTAAAAGTTAGTGGTCCTATTGAAACAAATGTATTATGAAAGCTGTGCATTGTGGAGCCAAGTGGGGAAATTATTCTCCTAAAACATGACAATACACATTAGAGTGTGCTGTAGTGGTTCATGCAGATTAACATATAGGATTCTGCTAGGAAGGACACACCAGGTTTCATGATATACTAAGCTACTGTACAGTACCTGAAAAACCCAACTAACTTCAAAAGCACCTTGTATATAATTTCACCCTATACCACACTATGAGGACTTAAAAATAGCACAAACTAACATAAAGCTACAACAACTCAAACATGCATTGTAATTCTAAATGAAATATTTCTAGTCTGTCATTTTCCTTTAGTCAGACATATGGTGAAGAACACTCTTTTTTCATTGCACTAGTGCATTAGTATTCCCACCGAAACATGCACACAAGAGCAATATCAAAGGAAGAAACGGGTAACAAAACCCCAGGAGCATTTTCTGAAGAAGAAAAAAAGATAATGGACGGGTGTTTCTAGGTGGCTCAGCCAGTGAAGGCGTTCATGTGGAGTGTAGGGTTGAGCCCCAAGGCCCAGATGTTTCTAGTTTGAAGTCCTATTGTATCACTAACCCACTCTTACCCAGATTCTCCCAGCAGCAGCACTCTGCTGACAGAACTCCACCAGGGTAGGGGTGGGACTTAGTCAGTCCAGGTCTCTTTCAGCTCTGGAACAGGCACTCCTGCATCTTGACACTGACAGGCACCTTCAGGCTTTACAGTAATGTCAGTAAGAGATGCACAGTGTTTCCAATTGGTGATTACTCTGGTGTCAGGAAATGTATAGCTTTTCAGAGTGTCTACAGACAAATGACTCTGACAGGTCAGAGGAGCAAAAACGCCCAGCCCCCTCCACTCTGCTACAGAAACAATTTGTTGCCATGAGATTGAGTCTGAACATTCTTAAATCTTTAAGTCTAGAAAACGAAACATTTGCCTGATGCGCTTTGTTTTCTTCATAACATGTCGTGTAGCGACTTGCCAGAATTCAGAGGATTTTAATACACATTTTCTTGTAAAACTATATTTAGGGTGTAGCATATTCGAAAGCAGCAACCAGTGTGCAATCTGGACAGCAAGTACTGTAGTATGATGACAGTATCAGGAGGTGAGGAGGACTGGGGGATATTCATTAAGGCAAGATCATCAAACACAACAAATGTATGAGACTGTCAGGCAATTGCTGGAAGCTCTTTAATAGTTGGGCTTTAAATCTCCTACTACCTGAACTCTATGGCCAGAAATACAGGTTCTTTAGGAAAATACAGACCTACAAAGTGGGTTGCATCCAGGAAAGTTGGACAGAAAAACGAAGAAAGAAACAGGGGTACTGAAAAAGTCTTTATATCTGAATGTACAGTATGAAATAAATTAAGCAAGAGAGAGGTAAATGTCTTTATTTAATGTGTTCCAGAAGTGATTACTGCAGGGGCTCATGATGTGAATATTGCATTCAGTAAGATAATCTACATAGATAAGAAGGATGGACCCTTTTCTTCTGAGACAATCCAGGAAAATATTTAAAAAACATAAAAATGAAGCTTCATATTCCCAGATAACTGGGGAAAGGATAAAAACTGTGTGTCATGAGAAAATAAGCCTATGACTAGCCAAAGATCACACGTTCCTGCTTGTCTTGGAATCCTCTTGTGATAAGCCCAGAAAACTGTTCAATTGTTAAAAAAATGAGGAAAAAACATCAAACTGTCTTCACCTCAAAGGTGTGCAGATTTCTGAAAAAATTCCACTGTAGAGATGAGCAGGATATCAATAATACATCAAAGAACTGAGCACACAAAGCAGAGTTTATTAACACCTGGTTTGAAAGGCATCACAGCTAACTACCAGACTTCAGGCTCCACTAGTCACTGCTAGCAGAGTAGACTCAGGCAGAGAAAAGAAACAACCCAATTTCATTTCACCCAACTCAGTACAATTCAATTAATGTTAACTGCCAGGTACAGTATACTGTAGCACGAGTTTAGTAATGCAGCACATGAAAAGTATAATTTGCTAGAGTTTGCTTCATTGTAATACTGTAGCTGAAAAAAGAAACATCAACAAAGATCCAATTTAATTTGTATAGCACTTAATGACTCAAATATCACAAGGGTAAGGAGATGCAACTAGTTTATGGAATGAGGTTACAACCTTATAAAAAAAGATGTATTATTTTAAAATACTGTACAGTATATTATTTTCATATACAGTATACAGTAGAGTAGCTACAATGAAAATAAATGTTTAAATGTATACAGTCAGAATGCAGTCATGTTTTAATTATTCTTGTAAAGACTTCCACCTCCTGAAAATTGCACTGCCATTAGTACAGGTAGTACCAGACTAGTAAATCTAATAAACTAAAAAAAAGATTAGCTGCATGCTCTGACTTCCTCAGGTCTTACTTTCCTGATATATTCGGTGCAATAATCTGTCACTGTTTGCTTTGACTAATGTTTACAGTATTATTTAAATACTTTCTGCATTGACTCAATCACAAAATCATCCCACAGGCAGTTTTGCAGTCAGATTACAGCACTGCATAGTTTACTGTACATCTTTCATCCATCCATCCGTTTTTGACCTGTACATCCAATTCAAGGTCACAGGGGAGTCAGTGTCACGAACCGCCCTTTTTCCTATTTATACCCTCTCACTCCTCTCAGTCCTCGCTCACTGTTGAGATCGACTTGAGCCTTTCTCTTGTGAGCATTCAGTACCTTACTCACCTGACTTCTGGATTCCGACCCTGTTTTGTCTCCAGCTTCGTCTTCATTTCTGTCTAGCGGCTATTGGATTTGGATACCTTTCTGACCTGACTTCTGGATACCCCATCCAGCTCTGTCTCCGGCTTCATCTTCGTCTTCGTCTCTGTCTAGCGGCTATTGGATTTGGATACCTTTCTGACCTGATTTCTGGATACATGACCCTGCTCTGTCACCGGCTTCGACTTCGTCTCAGTCTAGCGTCTTTTGGATTTGTTTACTCTCGACCAGACTCTCCGAAACCCAACCAAGCCTGTCTACCCCGACCTCGTATACTGCCTTTTGCTCCTAGGATTTTGGACACCTACTGTACTCTCAGCAACGCAATAGGGTCCAATCACCTTTTCCCACAAGTCCCTAGTGACTTTACTGACAGTCAGAGTCTAACCCAGCAAGCAACAGGAGCAAGGCAGGGTACACAATGGATGCTAGTCCATTGCAGAGCCCATACAAACATGCACACATCCAAGAAACCAATTAACCTAACAGTACGTCTTTGAAACATGGGAGGAAAGTGGAGCACCTGGAGGAAACCCAGGTGAACACATGGAGAACATACAAACTCCACACAGATTGCACTCCAGGTCAGGATTTAAACCCAGGGCCCCAGTGCTGCAAGTCAGCTATGCTAACCACTCATCCCCCAAGCTGCCCTGTACATGTTTCAGATCAATAAAATGAACAGCATACTAAAAGCTGGTTTTCAGGACAGCCTGATTCACATACAAAAATATATATTTTTTGGTTTCAGAAACAAGCATTGAAAATCTAAACATACAATCACATATGCAGTGGCTAAGTGAAGCTCACATTAAGATACAGGTAGATAAGGCATATGGCATGGAATAGCTCCATGCAAAGCTACTGTATCTCTCAACTTTCAGCACCCCCGAGACGGACAGTCTTTAGCTTCAGAAGTTACCAAAAATTGCAAAATATTGTAATTGTTCCCAGAGCATGCTTTTCAGTTTATGTCATTCAAAATTACTGGCAAAAACAGGCTCTCTCACTGTCTAAATATGGTATGATACAATCAAAACATACAGCATACCGTACATCCATTCTACTGAAAGTTAATACAGCAAGCAAAAAGCATGCACTTTGAAAACACAGCAGATCAGAAGACCTGGATTTTATATGCATACAACACAAAAAGTATCTCGCACAATCAATTCTCAGTGGTATGGCTCATATATAACTGCCTGGGCAAATTGGAGTGGCGTGTTTCATTTTACAGTACATATCCTCTCATCTATAAAGAGGAAGACTGTTCATATCTATTAGGAACAAGCTTGTGTGCTAATCCTGAGTGTTCATTAATACACTGGATTTGTATTACCTTGCCACTATGTGCCACACAACATTACATTACACTGTAAAGCAACTGGTACCGTACATGACAGTGCTGAATATTTAAAACCATTTTCAACTGCTTAGACGTCTTCATCTTTATGCCAGGATAATTGTGAAAAAACCACGCAAACTTATACAGTACTGTATATGTTCATACAGTACATATACAGGACTATGACTAGTGACGAAGTGGAGGATGCTACGGTACTTTAGGTATGCTCAACATTCAAGGCAGAATGGAAAAATCCAGATAATTAAGAAACAACTCATAATGAGTAAATATTCACACCCACAAAAATCGAACTTATATTCATCTGCAAACTATAAAATTGTCAGACATTCATGGTCTTACTTGCATTCAGCAACTCATCTGTTCAGTTGCAAAAATTATTTTTTAGAACAGTATTTTAACAGGATTTGAATTGTATTCATTTGTTTCAAGGAATTTGCTCAGCTGCGACATCAGCATGACAAACCATAGTCTTACCCAGGCAGGGCAAGGAAAATTGAGAAGATTCAGATAAATCATTAAAAGGTAATATTTCAGGAAACAAGTAATCATTAGTATTGTAGTACCAGCCCTCATCATGATCATCAATAATAATGATATTATTACAGCCGCTATGCTGTTGTCCTTATTCCAACATTATTATTACCACTCCTTTACTTACACCTTAAGGATTTGTTCCCTAGTGTACAGCACTAAATTAACTACAGTAGGAGAGACAGCATAAAACTGTTTAAATAATAAAACCCGTTGTCCAGAGCTGACGCATCCCGAGCAAGAAAGAAGCAGACGGTGGCTCTTTGTTAGAAAAAAAGGGAATGAAACTCATTCCGTCACTGATCTTGAAGAAACGAAAAACAGGATATATTTTTAAAAGTCACATGTAGTTTTATTATTATTATTATTATTATTATTATTATTATTATTATTATTATTATTATTAATAATAATAATAATAATAATAATAATAATAATAGCCAAACATCATTTGACAGTTTAATTCTTACAGTCTGGTCTCAGCTTGATAAAACATGGGTTTAATTGATGATTCTATTTCCCCAAGAACTGACATCTCATGAAGTTCAAAGTCCCATTTAGCTCCGCATCACAAGCATTCATAAGAATTGGATCTTAACCGTTTAAAAGCACCTTTACAAATAAGAATCGTCAGCGAACTCCGCGGGTTTCTGGATCTGTAACTGCGCTGCTTTATCATCATTGCTAAGTCTTACTCGTCCGCTCTGTAGCAATTCGGGCACACCGCCGCCACTCCTACTATACAGGGAATTTGATTAGCAGCACCTGTGGTGACGAAAATCCGAGAATGACAGCTTTGTGCACAAAACCTCATTCCGAAATACGGTATAGAAGGAATATTCTATGCGTTTTGACCGCTAGCACCTTGCAGACCATACATTACACTGTATGCGTGTATATACACGACATGTTTGATATATTTGATTTGTTTTGAGGTAGATATCTTACCAGCAATAACTGGCCGTCTCGTAGTCTGTTGATGCAGAAAGTCCCGTGAAGCTAGGCGTGCTCTTCTTAGCGACGGTACAGGTGAACTCAGGAGGTACAGGAGCAGGCAGTCCGGGGGACGAACACCTAACGGGAAGATAAAGTTGCAACCAAAAACTAAATGCAGCAGTGCCCTTTTATTTTCTGGCTCTACTAATAAAAAGACAGGGAAAAGCTAAGAGAGATGCTCTGCCGCTCTGGGCTCTCCGCTGCGCATCCAGCAGGCTGCTTTCTCTCGCGGTCTCGCTTCTGATGTGTAAAAAGGCATTGCCGTGTGTCACGTGACGCGTCCCGGTGCACGGCTCGCTGCGCTCCACCACGAACACCGCTGCGAGGACAACTTCCACTTACAAATGACCAGCGAGGTCCCAAACTCACCGTGCTCACAAGACACCCAGACAGGGACGTCCGATAATTGGTTACTTTTAATATTACTGGTTTTTTTTTTACCCCACCAACGTTCATCTTGTCTGGGGGTGATTTCATTGAGAGACCTTCGCTGTAAAAATCAAAATTTTTAAAAAGCTTTTCTCATTGGATTTACTGTAATACGCTACATTGCAGTCTAAGGTGCCCATAAAATGTGGTTTCATAACTGTGTAAAACAGATGATGGATGTGTGATAAATTCATTAGCAACTGAATTTTAAAATGCACATGGGTTACATTAATCACAACACCACACTACTGACTAGTTATTAATATTAACAAATGCTACTCAATGCCCTGAAATCTCTGGAAAATAACCACAACCAAGCACAAGGCAGCTCTGAAAGCGTAAGTTATTTCTGCTGTTTCTCTTTCTCTGTTTTTCTGTGCCATCAGGCCTTTCATTCTCCAGCTAGACTGTATAAAGACTGATACTGTTTATTGATTATTTCAAGAATTCAGCAGGCAATCCTTCTCCCCACTTGTAACAAATGTGGTGTGTATGGCCATGCTGTTGAAGCTGATAACCTGTTTGTTTTAAGAAACTGCTGGATAAGGATTCTTGGACCAATTAGCTACAAACTACCGAACGGGCGAGGGAGCATGAATGCCCTCTTCTCATTTGCAACCTTCCTTATGGTTCTTAAATCACAGTTCAGCTCCATAGCTTCAATAGGCATGCAACCAAAATGGACCAAAACCAAAAACTGATGAAGGTGCAGCCACACTGCCCTTTCACAGTTACTACTTTCATACCAGCCCAAACTGCCAGGTGGCAGATAACTGGTCAAGCAGCACGCTGCTGGGGGGCAGTGGGCAGCTCAGCAGCAATTGCTGGGAGCTGGTAATGGGATCAACGAGAGACTGGATGGCCCCTTAGCTGGTGCCAACACACCTCCAAGGCACAGAATTTGACATTAGGTACAGGCGCTCACTGGCTGACCTGTCAAGAAATTCCAGGCAGCCCCTCTTTCTCCGAATTCAGGGACACAGGGGTTGCAATGGTAAGACAAATGGCTAGACATTTTCACAGTCCAAATTGAGAGGGTATAAAACGGCAATGTGCAAGTACCATACACGGTGTTCAAATTAAATCTCAATATCATTTTAAATTAGTCTAAAAAAGCTGAAAAAGGCTTATACAAGAATGCAGCAGAATTTATTTGGTGCATTTTGCTGCATTTATCAAATAAACCACATGCTTTTGAAAATATAAAAATGCAATATGATATTATCACTGCAAATACAAAAATGCAATATTGTATCATGGCATCATTGATATTTATTCTCTTCTTTACAGGTAATATACTGTAGCTGACAGGTAATGTGGACTATGACAAGTAGCAGAAGCCACAAATACAAATCACCGCTCCTTTACAGGAGCATATACCTGTGTTTCAAACACCTGCACTCTCTCCCTGTCAAATGGACAGGATTTTCTGCCAGAAACACCTTGTTCTTAAGTTTCAGATGGGATCTTGCTGTGTTGTACATTTAATGAATCTATACCGCAGCCCTGTTAAAAGATTAAAGAGCTCCACTTAAACTGATCCACAGTAGGTCTGGTTTAGTGCTTCAGTTGCTACCACACACAAATTCAAAATCCTTTGATCAAATCTGTCACTAAATGAAAAAGAAGCATGTTGTATAGCTCAGCAGGCCAGACTGCAAACATTCAGACTGTCAGAATTACCCTCAGATTTTCAGGGAAGAATTCAAAAGTCTTAACTTTGTGTTATGTTGGATCTGTGTCAACAGCCTTTCCCTCTTTCTCCTCCACGAAATTCATTTCTTTAAAATAATGTCAGTTCTTAGTCCCTTGCAGTTCCAGCTAAACAGGGCTGTCATTTTATAGATAAGAAATCAGTTGTCTCTGTTTTACTCTGTCAATCTTCCTAAATCCTGCAGAGATTAATATCCCTCTGAATACTTTGCAATTGTATTGCAATTGTACAACCTGTGGAATTCTAAATGCATTAAGGTTGTGTATCACCTGACCAAGTATCTGGACAAATATACATTCCAAATTAAAGCACTGTAGATGCATTTAAAAAACCTGACATTATAATCTCAGAGCATTTAATGCAAAGCTTTTAATAAGGTTACAGCTCCACAAAGCAAATCAAAAGGAAATATAGATGCAACTGGCTGAAATGACAGATTAAGCAAACCTTTTTATATCTATCTCCATTTGGGAGCAATTTAGAAATGCTTTTCTTTGACTCACTTTTATAAACAAAACAGTCTACACGTACAGTAAATGAAATTGGAAACTATGAAAGCAGACATCTTGCTAAAGTGTTTTCACCATATTGTGGTTTTCTTTAATTACCAACTACAGAAAATGCGAGTAAAACTAAAAATGTCAGAATGTCACTAGCAACGGATCAGCCCAGAACCTGCACTGTTTACCATTGACAAACATTATAACAGTAATTCTGTGATGTGTGCAACTCGAAAGTGACCTTCTCATAGGTCATGCCATGCCAATCTGCCATTTCTTTGTTTCAGTACATTATTGCATGGGAATTGTATGTTACTTTTTTTGCTTATTTGGCCAAACATTTCCTTTAAAATGTTGAGACTGTCTGAGCTGACACACTAGCCAAATTTGCCGTTGTCTTCAGAGGCATTCCTGTGAAGTTACATAACCTCTCTTTCCCATCCCTCAGCACACCGAGGAAAGGGCTGGGTCTGTGGGGCTGTCCCCAGTACTTCAGACAGGATAGGACACTCCTATGGAATGTAGGTAGGGTAACTGGTATTTTAGTAGGGAAGGAAGGCCATTCACCTCCGTGCTCTGAAAGCATGCACCATCTATCATTTACCTCTTTTGTACATTGCACACCAGCAACCACACAGATTAAAACGTAGGACAGATACCTGTATAGCTTCTATATTTTGTTGTGTTTCCTTTCTTCTCTTTTCAGCATGACATAAACCTTTACTTGTTCCTCTACAGTATTGTTTCATTTAAAAAGTTCAAAAATTGTTTGCACTGTGTAAATGAGGCTTATAGCTCTCAATATGTGGTATCATAAGAACCTTGGTAGGAGGCAGTTGGGAGAAGTTTAATGCTAGTCACATCTCTTCAATTCCAGTGTGTAAAACCAAGATTTGTTTCAAGTATTCCTCTGGAAAACAATTCAAAACAAAAGAAAAATCAATTCAGTGGCACTACAAAGGTATATGCAAGGTCATTTTCATAAATATTCGTACTTCGGCCTTTGTTGTCCTTTTTCATTTTATGTTCGGCCCCTTACTTTCATGTGCTGAATTCCAACAGTTTTCTGCTACCAGAAACAAACAGTAGGCACAATCGTTCTGCCAAGTCAAAGTACAGCAACCTGGGCATATATGAGTGCATGTTCGTTGTGACAGATTTCTTTTTCAACTTGACAGTTTGCCAGAGAGCTCAAGAAATAGACAGCAGGCTCTCACATTTGCAAAATAAATAAGCTCTAGTTTGACCTTTTGGTGCCTTTGTCACAATGTCTGAAATGCCGAATCAGACCTTATTATAAAGGCAATTTTGCTTTGCTCACACCTGCCCTTTGATGGATAAACTAGCCAATGAAGTTTGATATTTGTTAAATGGCCCTTCCTCTCCTTATTGATTTATTTAATCCACTCTTGTCTTTAGTGTGGCATTTCATTTTGTACTGTGGAGGTTGTATCGTTTCCTCTACAAGCTTCAATGGATAGTAAAGAGTTTCGCATTCCTTTTCCATACCAAGTGAAGCAACTAAAGCAGGACGTTTGTAGAACTTGACCTTTAGCAAAAGACGTTTTCGTCAACAAACTGTCTTAATCCTCCTTGATCAAAAATGTTCTTTTTAGCATATCTCTTGACTTACAGTCCAAGCAGCAGTCCATTCTGAAATCCTCTTGGTAGCAAAGATGTCCTATCAAACCTGCTGCACACATTTCACACAAGTTGTGGTATAAAAAGTCTAAATGCACAGCATGCAAGAACTCCTTTTTACTGTCCCACTCTATTAATACAGTAATTGTAGAAGCTGCCCTGCAGCAACACGTCCTTAACAACAGTGGGAGTGAATTACTTTGCAAGCAACGTATTGTTTCCAGTTGACACATTTCTCTTTAAGTTGTTCCACTTACAGATTGTAGTTGAGCAATTTAATCTTCAAAAGCTCCAAAAGACAGGACAGGTTAACTTTATCATACTCTTGTTTTTCAATGGCAAAGATCACACTTTAAAGCAATAGATACCAAACTTGCAGCGAATCTCCACTTCAGCAGAACCAAGGGTTACAGGCTCTGAAGTGGTTAACGGCACAATGCAAATCTCCAATGCTGCTGCTATCTCAGCCAGGGGGTAATGACTTGGAGATCCCTGTGGTTGGGCAAGCTTTACTGCACTCGTAATCACCACAGAGCAGATTTAGCCTGTCCACGGCTGCACTTCCTGCTGGCTGCCAGACACTGATTTCAGTCCAAATCTTCACGGAGATAGACATTTAAAAAAAAAATCTAAAAATAAAGCCCTCCATGGGTCATTAAGGGGAGGGGGGAGATTTTTCTAGGTTTATAGATTTTCAGTTTTGTACATTTTAAGTCTGGGTTAAGTTTTCTGTCATCTACATTTTTGCACTGTTACCACTAAGGGAAAATATGAAAAATCCAACAGAGGAGAATGAACACGGTCATATTTTAAAGATTGAAATAAAAGAAAGTTTACAAATGAGAGACCACTTGGCCCAACCAGAGCTAACCGATCTGGGGATCTCATCAGGTTTCTTTCCTGAAAAAAAGGTAGGATATCAGTACCCACAGCATTGCTGTATATAGGTTGTTCCAGGCTCTCACCATTCCTTGTGTAAAAAAGTGACTCCTCAGTCATAAACCAGTCTGCTTCTAACAGATAGAGCTAGAGATAATGCTTTGAACCCCCATTTCTAGGAACTGGAAGTAGACACCCAGAAAATCTCCGTCTAGCTGGTCAATCGCCTGTAGCGTTTTCAGCCCAACTGTGTTCACTTTATAGTACAGCGTGGTGGAATGAAGACGGATACACCCATCTGGGCATTATTGAAATGAAGATACGCATCTGAAATCCCAAATGGAATCGGTTCACAGTGTCAACCCCGGTACCCACTCAGAGAAAACAAAGGAGCTCAAAAAAAGACAGAATCCTCCAATACACCCACCGTTCAAGCCATGTCAATTTTCTGACATGTTACAGACACTGCAGAAATGTACAGTGCGTTCAATCCCGATAAAAAAGAAAGGCACACTAAAATGCTTGCTAAAATCAGAGCAAGCCTGTAGGTACCTAGGAATTCATGGGGCTCACTGTTTAAGTGGGAGCTCTATATTGCACATCTGCACTTTAATACGAGACCGAGGTGTGAAAATGAGCTCGGCCAGCGAGAGAATTGGTACATGACTATAATAGCTTTCAGCCAACAGCTCTTAACAGGAGGCCTTTTGCATCTTGGATCTTCTTGTGGTCAAATTCAAGTAGAGTCAATAGGCATTTACAGTAGTAGAACACGTAAGATCTGTTCAGTGACAGGCTTGTAAAGCACTAGAAATGTACTGTACAGGGGTTGAGCAACAGAACAGAACAGACCAATTTGTGAAGTACCACTGAGCACAAAGGCTACAAAACATTAATTACAAGGCCTACATTGATCTCTCTGAGGTCACAGGTATCCAGCATTTCCATGCTGTAGATCTGCAATTAGTGATGCATGTCTAAAATACTGTACATCTGAGAAAGGTTTAGAGTCGCGATTCATTTTCACAGGTCTAATTAGTATGGTAGATCAGGCTAAATTGTATATAACTTTTTCTTTCTGTGACCCAGTTTCAATCAGCAAACTTGTATGCACATGAAAACATAGAAAAGGTCCAATAAGGAACTGCCAGTTTTCCAGAAAAAAAAACACAGAATGTTTTGCATTTTAGACAGACACTCTCCAGAGACTGCCTCAGTAGGAAAATGCACAGACTATATTAAAAGCTAAGACATTTGGGAGACAGGAAGGCTCATTATTTTTGAAATTACTGCATGAGGACTCAAGAGTAAAAACTGAACATGTCTCATCCAAAACACGTTATAGCCATTAGGCTTTCAATATGTCTCAATGGCTCCATCAGACTACATTAGCAATGCACTAATAATTATACTTAATGATCAGTAAAACCCAGGATCTAGGACAAAACCAAAACCATTTATACTGTATCCTTTACTAATAGAGTATTTAATATTAAAAAACATAACCTGCTCTCTGTTTTAGCACTCCAGGTATCTTTGATTGTGGCTTTTGTCTTCCATTAAAAAAAAACCTTGTAACTTTGTTAATTTGTGGTGATTTAAAACTTGCATTTAGCTCAGTGTTAATCATGATATAATCAGCAAAACACAAATTCTGTGTAGGAATATGTTAAAAACCAGAACCCCTATTTTCAAAACAACTACTGTATTTTTACCTCTGGATCTCCCTATTGTACAGTGGGAACACACTGTATAATAGAAATGATCTACTTTTGGGCTGCTCAGCAACTTTCAGTTCCTACATATTTGTAAAACACTATAAACAGTTCAAAGAAATCAGTCTCTACCAAGAACAAAATGTTCTAAATGTGACCAAAATTCAAAATATAGCAGCATTGTGACAGGAGGAGGTAACTCGTGAATTCAGTTCAAGAATGGAAAAGAAAAAGTGTTTTTTTGTGAGCAACATGAATACCATATCAAGACCAGTTAAGCCATTCCTATCCATAATGTACTATAAACAAGGTTCTCTATGACTCGTGTAGTACAGAGAAAGGGAGTCACAGTCATTACAGCACTGTTTCATCATGATTACAAAAGATTCATACTGCTAGACATTAAAAACAAGTCAATTGGCTCCTATATTTACTTGTGGTTTGTTAGATTTTAAAAATCTTGTTTTTGAGCCTTAAGTCTCCACTTTGATCATTGTTTGTATTCAAAGGTCAATTCTTCTGTTTTTTTTTAACCCATTGATTTGCAATTTTGTTTTCTTTATTCTTATGATGAAATCAAATAAAATGTCTTGTTTTATATATACATATAGTAACTAACACATTTACTCTAATTAAATTACCAAGATTATTTTGTCAAACAAGTATTCCAGAAAAACATACTAGACTGAAATATCTTCTAAAAGTAGATTATAAGGAAGGGCTTTTGTGTATTTTGTAGGGGTCTGAATCAGGTAATATTTTACAGAAGCCAATTTCTCACAATAGTTAGCTTGGTAGTCTGAATTTAAGCTATGTAAAATTTCAGAAAAATCAGTAGGCTAGTCACAGTTGCATGACATTGATACAAAGCCACAAACTATCACATAAAAATAGCATTGCCTATTGCCCACCATTGTAAAATTGAGCAAAATAGTCCACTTAAGGTACAGTGCATCACAAGACTGTGAAAAGGTTTCAGGCACAGTAATAAGCCATCTTTAGAAATGATTTTTGTGCAGGACCGACAATGAGGCAACGTTACTCAGAAACCGCAGATTGTTACAAGAACTTCACCAGCATGATGGTAACCAGGACCAATGAGATTAGGGCAGAATGCATTCTCTCTGTACAAAATAAAGTCAGATTAGACGATTCCAGATATTTATCTCTATAGCTCAGAAACTGTATGAACACCCATTTTGTAAGCGCTTCTCCCGTGTACAGTATCATGCTGTATAATCTTACTCATTGAAATGCACCTTAATAAGGCTATTTCATACGTCATTGATAAGGAAAAAGTCAAAGAACAAAAAGTGGGTAACCAATAAGCTTTTTTTATGTGTTTCTGAACAATGGCTTTATAGATGCCACTGTAATTTTCAGTGTTATTCTGAAGTCATGGAACATCACATTCCAACAATGCACTGCAGAATTAATGTTTTTCACAAGCTTCTCATCAGTGAGTCAGTATCCTCCCTTGGTGTGTTTTTAGAAGCTGAGAAGTCAAGTGTTCAGCACTGAGGATAATACAAAACACACACAACAGTGCTTGGATTCTATGCAGGCATGTTGAGGAACAGATCAGGTGAATTACATATCTGGGAAATCGGGGGTCAGTGTTATTGTGTTAAACATTGTTGACTTATTATAAAGCTAAATCTCTTACATTTACAAAAGAACAATTACAAATCATATAAAATCACTTTATATAAGTGACAAAACTCTTACTAAAAGGTCAGTCCTCTGAGGTTCAATGGGTCAACTACAATGGATTAGTATTTTAGAGAAAAACTAAAAGACAACGAAAGGGGAATCGGTTTACCATTCACTGTGACTTTTTAATAAGAAGCATGCAAAATACTGCAGGAGAAAAGGTCAGAATTTGGAAAGTCCAGCTCCTGCATGGGGGCTTTTCAGCAGGGATCAATACTGCTTACACTCATTGGTGCTTTTCTGTACTTCACTTTAGCTTTCAGCTACCCATGAAATCTTCAGCCCTGTCACAACATATTACGCTGTGAGAAGCAGACGTGGCATTTTCTAAAAAAAAACTCAGATGTCAACAGAATGCTGAGTAAAGGCTTAATAAAAGTAGGAAGGATTTTCTTTTCCCCATTTATATATTTTTTTTACCTTGAGATATACTGTATAAATACAATCTCAAACAAGTGCCTTGTTACTTAAATTTACTGCTTGAACTTTATATTAATGTTTAATATGTGTCAGTGTTTGTTTGGGTAGAGAGACATCACATGACAGTGTGACTGCAATCTATTCAAAACTGATTCTCAAAGTATGGTCATGTATCTCATTGAAGTAGGCATGGGTGTACTATCCACAATAAATAAATACAAAACAAAGCGATAAGAAGATTGCACCTTTTGAAACTTCTAAAACAACTGTCCCGGACAGTAAAGTTATGACATACTGTAACAGAGCAGGAATCCTGCTGTCAGAATGGGAAAGTCTATGAATTATTGGGGTTTTAAACCCATATACTGTATTGCTTATCAACCCTGGGTTTGAAGTATAATATTGATCTCTGCGAAGCAAGCAGCAATGAACTGAAAAGCTAAAACTAATCAGACTCACAGGGACCACACAACACACAGAAGGCCAGCTCCACTGTTCATTTAACCAACCATGAAAGCCTACAAGAGTCTTTCATTAAATCAGTACATCTCTTTTAATTCAGCAGCTCCAGGCTGCTAATGAAGGACAATGTTTTTTCTGCCTATATAAGACAAGATAAGGATTCTATAATCAAAAACAAATCAAGAAGAAAGGGACTAATAAATTAGGGCTGTACCTGTTAAGCACTCCCCCCTTGTCTGACTTTCCTGTACAGCTAATATGTCATTAAGCTTCTACGTTATATTATTTTCTTAATAGCAGTCATTTTCTTTTGTCTGAAAATGTGTTACTGAATGAGAATGGGCTTTGTCCTCAATAAAAACTTGAAAAAGAACAATTGCTCTTGTCCTCAATGAAAGGAATTCACATTATTATTATATCCATTGCTAAATTATCAAGGTATTCTATCATTTGCATTGTAGCCAAAGCATAGCACAGGATATAAAAACAAAAGGCTATTACTTCATCTAAGACAAGGTTTCACTGTACAACAATTCACAATGTTGGCTTAAAGTAGTCCTGGGGCATCACCTGGTAAAGACAACTGCCCGACTATGGGTTGGATCATTCATCATGTCACCGAGTGGAGCGGTGTGCAGGGAAGGGTGGGATCGGTCCATTCTCCCACATGTGAGAATAAGAAGGAGTAGGAGGCCTCCTCTGACCTGCTCACCTTTGAGTCAGGTGCTTTTGAACAGGGTCCGTCAGGTGCTTGGGAGGCCACAGGAGACACTGTGGTGCTGACAGGCTTCCCGTGTAGGCAGTGAGTGAAAAACACACAACTGGCAAACCCCCAACGGGGTGAGCATAACAAAACAAATTGGAGATAGGACATTTCATAATAAGAAATCTAAATAAAAACGTTGTTTTTCCTTAAATCGACCATGACACATAATTATGCAGCATTTTGGCATTGTAAGAGCACGCTTGAGGGTTATCTGCTGCACTGAAATAATTCAAGGACATTCTCACCGCACTTACCCTAATTAAAGTTCAAGTGAAAGTGTTTTGTAGACACTAAGAAGAATAAAACTACACACTGGGCATCCAAGGCTACCTCTGGCAGGGATGAGCATTTTTGTGCTTTAGCTTGTAAATTATGCATGCTTTTCCCTGCAGCTTCTTCATTATAGCAATCATCCTGTTTTTTTCTCCTCCACAAAAATGATGAATTTCTGTCTTCCTAGAGTCAGTTACCCAACACCGCACCCATGTTTTCTCCTTCTACCCCAGTGTCAACCCAGTTTTTCCCTCCACTATGGGATAGAATACAATTTATGGACATTCTCCTAAGAATCTTGATTACACAACAAATGCTTAATTTAAACTGAGAAAAAGGAGAGACTTGCTGTGAAGTCTCTCGCACTAGAAGCAGTGAAGATTAGCTGCTAACTATCTGCCACAGCAATATCCTGTCTTTAAAACATCTGATAGTCCTTGTGGCATAAGGAAAGGGAATTCATCAAGACAAAGAACACCAAACACCTACAGTAGTTGTTATAGAGCCTCACCATATTAGATAAGATGTTAACCACCACAAATATTAAGCATAGATAGTCCTAGATAGGCATATTAGTGCCTAAACTGCTTTTGCTTTGATTTCACTCTACAACACCTACTGTATCAGACACAACAACCAGACTCCCTTGTTTCATTTTTCCCTCAAGATTTCATTTGCTGGTATATTATGAGGCGCTTGTATGAAATGGCAACTAGGTTCTGGACTTCCAATCAGAGTGCTGTGGGTTCACTGCTGCTGTGTCTTTGAATGGCGTCCATTAGGCAACTATTTCAGCAAACTGAAACGTATGAATGGGTTCCCAAACCTTCATGGAAAAACAGGTAAGTGTAACCCAATGTTAGCCATTCTGAATCGAATTATCAGACAAATAATAATGCTCAAATAAGCAGAACCAGATCAGATGTGGTCAGCTACTCTACTATAAGTGGTGTCGAGTAGACCGGTAGGTAGCACTAAATCAATGGTATAGTATTCTTCGGATAAGACATTAAAGAAAGGTCCTGGCTTCCCAGTCATTGAAGATTCCATTACACAGAGTGTTAGGGTATTATTGCTATCATGTTAATGCTAATTTCTACTTTTACCTTATACAATATGACCTACCTTAAATTTCCCCTAAAGGCAACAATTTCCTAAGTAATTTCACACACCTGATGTGCTTTGTAGCTGGAACATAAGGCCTCCATAGGTTCACCCAGGTGGGTATTGTTCTGCACTTCAGTAGTGAGTGAAATGGGTCCTCTACTCTACAGTACGTGAAGGTCTTGGGAATCCATTAGGATAAAAAGAATGCTATGCAAATACAGCACAAGCCAACAGTGCTCAAGAACTGGATGAAGTGCTATAAAAATGCCACCAAAATACACACTTAGACTTCAGGTTCTATAATAGCTTTCCATTCTTGCCAGCTCTTCTCTGTATTTTTAAAATACTGTACTGGTACTCTGAGTAACAATTTGAAGACCATCCATTCTTTTTATCTTGCTAGCTTCAATAAGGAGGTACAGAACATCTTTGACCATCTGACCATCATTTGAACATTTTTAAATTCAGATATGACAAGTTATCCCACGTTAGCAATGGTGGAGTTGTAAATATACTGAGAGCTAAGCAGTTAACAATTTTGTGTTTATTTTGTGACATCAGGGTTAGTTCCTCACAGGTAATATACTATATTATCAAAATATTACACACTCTTTTACACTTAGGTTTGGTTAAGTCCCCTGTAGACAGAAATGAGATGCAGAAAATATTGACAGGGCATCTAATGAAACAACCTTTCTGGAGAAGCAGCATTTTCTATTATCATAATGTCAACAGAATCTTTGATTGAAATTGTGCTTGTCCCTAATGCTCATTGCTCTAAAGCTTTGTGGTACAGTACAAATTATCAGTGATTTATGGGATTCTTTATTGCATATTCTCAGTGCAACATACTGTGCTATAGCAAGTAATGATTTGAGAAACAAATGCAGAGAAAAAGACCTCTGAAAAATGAGCACAAGAGTATAATGGAGATCAGAGCTACAAGATGTGGTCTATTAGCATAACCGGACAGTCTAACCTTCCAACTCATTTTCCTTGTTTGTGAAATATTTTCAGATCCCCTTTCTATGGAATCATCACTGATACATTATAGTTCAACCAAAAAATAGGGAATCAATCAAAAGAATTCCCAGCAGGACATAAAGTCACAAATTAATCAACAGAAAGAAGCAGATAATATAAACTAGTCCTCAGGCAAGTTAATTTTAATTTCTATGCCGTATTACTTACTGAAAGGCACTTGATTGTTCACATGTATCCTGTTATTATCAGCAGATAATTATAGTGGATAAGAGCTCCATGGTTAGAAAGCTCTAGTTCTTTTTTAAAGCCGTTGATGCATTTTTAGCACCACTTACCACACAAATAAGTAACAAGGCTCTTAAGCAGTTTTGTCCTCTTTTTGACTCATAAATCAAAATAAAATACACAGCTCATGATTGTAAGAAAAGTTTGATAAGAAACACGGAGACATATTCTTTCTGGCTTGAAACTTGAGCCATCTGAGTAAATACCTCAAGGCATTAAAATGTTCCAAGACAGGCAGAATGCCTGTAATGTATATTTTATGAAAATGCATTTATGGCATCAATTTTTGATGAAGAAACCAAGGCTGGAGAATATTGCATCCTGAAAGCTACGGACAAGATTCTGGTTGCTCACATTTCAAGCACCTAGAGGTACTCAAAATAGACAAGCCTGCAGTGGCATTACCAAGGTGGGAAAATCATTTATGCAGTGGACTAGCTAGCCAAGTGTCTTCACAAAGAAGGCAGACACAGCCAAAACACAGAGAGAAGATCAATACTCCAAGCCATTGCTTCTGCTTCTAGTCTGCTCTACTCTGCCATCTAATGTTGGAGAGTGGGAACAGAATCCTGTTAGGACTAACCAGTTCATTGTCATACGGAATGCACAAGTGCAATGAAATGCTTATTTGCGTGTGTGCTCCAATACAAAGACATTAAAGGAATCACCAAAAACAAACACAGAACAGCAGCAACAGCAACAAGTTAACTGTTCGTGGATAACTATTAATTAGAAATTGAAGTCTGTGTGTCTGTAATGCACCGAGTAGCAACAGAAACTGCATCTGATCGGACTCGGGGATTGTTACATACTAAAAGAATTTTCCAAAAACTTTCCAAATTGTATAATAAGGTTTTGTGTTCACAAATTAAGGCAGTTTCTTATCTCAAACATCCTCACAGCTTAGATGCTAATTCCTGTGAACATTTGCCTTCTATAACAAATACAAAAAAGAATGCTAAACACCTGAAAATGAATTTTACTGTGTTATGTCCTCCATTCCTGTGTCTGGTAAGTAGGTTTACAGAAGGAGACAAAGAATTAGCTGAAGGTTCCCACACCTAACCCTGTTTACCAATCTTCCCATCAGTTTCTCACACCTTATTGAACTTAAACTTAAAAAAGGTAGTTTTGGCATTTTCTACATGATGACCATTTAGCAGGAAGTATTAGAAAATGGAAGACCTGATTCAATCACAGGTGTGCAAATACAGTATAGCATGTTGAAGGTCACTAAAAAATACATTGGACCTCCCCCCCCCCCTTCAGCTGGACAATTCCAACATGTACTGTACAAAAAGCATAACATATAATGAAAAGGGCAGAAACCTTTGAAATATGACATGTATTTTATCCGCTGTGTCACAGAGAAGCACTGGCGTCTTTACCCGACAGGAATTAGTGGCAATTACAGCCAGCTTGACTGTCAAAACCTTCAGGAAACCCTTCTGAGTATTTCTTCTTAAAAAGAAGACACTGTAGCTTCTACACACTACGTACTAGTACACACATCGTATACTAAATATGTATATACTGGATGTTCAATGAAATAGGACTGATTTTGAACACATATTAATAGTGGTAGTAGACACCTGGGTGGGTAAATCAGTCAAGATGCTTATGTGCATCTGGATGATGCCATGAGCCAGCTGTGACAGGAATTCCATAGGACTCAGAGCCTGGACTCAGACGTCTGTGCAGGTAAAACCTCCGGAACATGCTGGACAGCATTCAACGTATGCAACCTGAGCACAGCAGCTAAAATCCAAATTGAGGGATAACTAAAAGGACAATAATTAGCGATTACAAGCTTAAAATATGTTCCTATAGTGTTCACTATTTGTCATATAGTGAACAACAGTGTACCTAGGTGTTGTCAGCATGTTAGCTGGTGCTGAACAGCTTGGAATTTGTCAGTGGGGCAACAGTCTAATCTGTTCATTTACTGTGACAGATCGTCCCAGCAGGTATTACTTTCACTGGTACATTGCTCAAAGGGGAGCGAGCACATGACTGTACATCACTGCATTTGTATTGATTTATGTAAGAAGTCATTAAGATATGAGAAGAAAACAAAATTATATTAAATTTGGATTTTTTAAAGCATCTATACAAACTTTGCTTTTAGTATGTATACACCGAGCATCACAGGATCCCTCTCACTTACAATTGTCACAAATTACAAGGTATTTAGTAAAATTCGTTATTTGTAGCAGCTGCACTGAGTGACGTTATTGAACAGACAAAACAATAAATTAATTATGCTCATTAACAGTGTTGCTTAACAAGCAGTCTACTGTAAAAGCCAAAGGCAGTAGCAGGTGTAGCCACCATTGGAAGCAACTACAAGCTGCACAATCTGTTTTGCATGCTTTGCACCAGGTTTCAAATGCGATCTATGGGATTCTGTCCCATTCATCTGAAAGAAACTAGAGAAGCACGTGGCTGTTCACTGGTCTCTGAGTTCTCAGTGCCATGCTCTCTTTATCCTACAAATATTCAATTTGAACGATCTCAATACTTCTGCAAGGCACCTGGGTCCAAGAATTAAAAACACTCTGTACATCTGAAACTTAAATGACCTGATGGACCTGAAATTCAAAATACTTTTGTATACTTTATCAATACGCACAAACCCTCATACAGTTGATGGAATAAAAAGCATTTGATATTTAAGAGCTAGAATGACATACAGGCAATAATTCACTTAAAACACCTCATAACTCCTTCATAAACACTACTCAACCAATATAACACACATAGCCCATTACACACATACATCAAACACAGGCAAGCAATTTGGGGAAATGGACATCCATTAGCCCTTGACAAATTTTCAAGGAAATGGCAGTCTGCCTACTGTTTTTTTTTTCTCTCCAGTGGACTACAAAAGTAAAACACATTAAGCTTTACTATTATTATTATTCATTACATTTATAGAGCACCTTTCACCCCAAAGGATCTGAAAGAGCTTTGCTTACAAAAAAAGAACTTGCTTCGGCCACTATATACAGTAAATGCAACTCCCACCTACATGTAGGTGTTGTGTGACAGCCACTGAGCTCCAGCAGGCTCTACACAGCAGATCAGCGGGACAACTGAGAACTTGCTTCACCCATTTAACAAAGAAGGAGCCCTAGTAAGGCAGTATTCTACAAGTCCATGAAAGAATTAGTCCTGATCATCAGGATTAACTCCCTTACTCTTGAACAGTAATAACCATGTAGTCAGTGTTGATTAAATGTCTCATCCAAAGGAAGGCACCAGCTACAGCAGTACTCAGTGTCCCAGGTCCCTCTACTGAGGTACTGACTTGGAAATTCTGGTCTAGAGGGTGGGGCTTAACCCACTGACCCACCAACAAGTTGCAGTATCATCCTGGTTTTCCTTGGATGTGTCTAACACTCAAATACAAATTTATTTGAAATGCAGATAAGAATTTCAGGAAATGAAAACAAAACATTTAGAATGCATAAACTATTTTTCACTAGTGGCTAGACAAATGTGATATCTGACCATAACATAAGTCAAATAAGGACCTTAGTGATAACCATGATCTTAAGTCAAAGAAAACAATCTGCAGCAACACATTTACGACACCAGGCAACACCAAAATCCAACGAATACTAAACATTGCACCTTATACCAGCTATTCACAACACGGACCTAACTGATTCAGAAATCTGTCAGTGTTTCCTAAGGCATCAGACAGGTATAGTACATCCATTCTCTTTGGTCCTGTCCTCCAATTTGCATGTCTTTCCAAATGTAATAAATCAACCATCTCTTATCTCAGGCTGTCTTGTCTTGTTATCTCCAGGCCCTTACTCAATTTAAGACCTATCATCTACTGACGACACTTTCAAACATTCTGAACCTTACTCTATTTTACATGCTGAAGAGTTATGTTAATGAATTTGAATTGCAGGAAAAAACGTACCCCTAACTCGCTGGTCTAATATAGTGATAAATCTAGTCTCTTTTGAAAAGCTCACAACAGCACTACTGCACAAGGCCACATAAATACATTTGTTTTTAAACCATTTTCTATGCTGTCCAAGAACACACAGCCCCCAGCACTGAATAGTATAATTCCTATTTAAAATCCTAAAATGAGGTCTTGGAAATACAGTATGTTACTAAGGTATTGGTTAAGCACTCAATAGCAAAAGCAAGGGCACCAGTACCCTGACACTAAATTAGTATTTTCCAGTTAAACAAATGACTAAATTGTTCTGTTAATGCTTTTAAGCATCAGGGAACCTAACATTTGCACCCTATTATTTAGCTAGGTATTTTACTAGACAGATTCAGGTGACATACCTTGCTCAAGTTTACAGAAGCAGCGCTTCATGTACAGGATTTGAACCCACAGAGACCTGCTCATGCTTTTCATTCTTAAGTGTCTCTCTCGTGTCTTTCCCACTCATCTACAGTAGCTAGAACTTCCATATCTATTTATTTTGTATCTGATACTCTTGATATAAGGTATGTTTTTTTCAGTACATTTGTTGATATTTATTTTTATTCTGTTGTTGCATGTTTGTGATGCATCTTAATCCTCTAGAATAATATAAGCAAAGTAAAGAACATCTACAATAAATAAAAATATATTGAAATAATGCAAAGAGAATAAGTGGTGAAATCTCCTAAACGTTTCCAAGGCCTTTCTCTAAACAATTCATCAAACAGAAGAAAGTGATGTTGGGGTCAAAATCTTTTCTCAATGTTACTGAAAGAAATACATCTTTCTGTATAACAGAAGGACAAGGAACTTAACAGTATGGCTCAAAAAGCTGAGATAGACAGAACCTCAAATCTGTCTGATTTCAAAGTACAAATAGCTGATGGACATTAGCTCCTCACCAAAAACTTCAAACGGTGAACATCAGATCTCAGCTGAAATTCAAGGCTCAGCATGAATAATTTTTACAACTGAAAAATAGCCTTTGAAGTCAGTAAGACCTGGGAGCACAAACACAAATACAAAAATAATGCAAATATGAAACAACCTCGTAGCAATAAAAATAATTTTGGAAAGTCTGTTGGACAAATCCAACATGAAAAGTGTGTTATTGACAAAACAAAAACCCCAGCACCCATGGATCAGGTCAAATAGCCAGCTGCATTGTTTCAGGAAAGATTTTAAATTTTAATTTAATCTGACTTTCCTTTCCTGTAGAGAGAAAGGCATTCCTCCCAAAACAAGCTCAATCAATACTGGAATACTGGCCTTGCTGCTCTTAACACAGAAGTCAACACTGAAACACTAATATTGTTTGTTGAAGAAGATACAGTACAGAGAGAAAACAAATCTTAGGGACTGATACCTCAAAGACTAAGACAGGAAATCATGTACAGATTTTGAATGGAAACACAGGCGAGAAGGTACACAAAGTCACCTTTATCACTTTGTACCTGGACATTAATGCCATAAAAAAGCACACAAAGAAAGCAAACAGAATGTAGTATTGAAATGATCAAGTGTGCACATTCCCAATGCAGCACAGAGAGCAGACTGCCTCATAGCCCTTATAGCCCAGAAACAGACAGCTGCTCCTCTATCTCTCTGGGCACAGCTTTCCCAAGCTGCAATTTTTGAAACAAGGGTTTGTTTCCTCTCTTAACTTGCCTGGAAGCTTTTTGCAGAATCTGAACCATGTTACACTACATCTGATTTCCCCCTGCGATCAAGAACTCACGACTAACAAAAATCGAGAGAAGAGATAAAATAAACATTAGCACATCATAAGTATTTTTTGCAGCTTAAAAAACATGATTTTTTTTACGTTCCTGCTTTCCTCAGCTTTTCTGACTACTTTATATATTTATGCTCATTTTTGATAATGTGACCTGCTACCTAAAGAAGCAGGAGAATACTGTAGATAAGTTTCAAACTGAACTTTTACCAAAGTAACTCAAAGATAAACTGTGACTTAAAATCGAACAAAAGTTGTTTCTCCAACAAGAAGTCTGATCTCTTCTTAAAACAGGCTCTTCCCAAAGCAGTCTGTTTTTAAAGGGGCTTGGTTCTGTTCCAGGTGATCAATTGACTGATTAATTAGCCAATAGCAATAAAGGATTCCTCACAGTTTCATCTCTCTCTCAACCAATTAGCCCTATTCCAAAAGGCCATGAAAATACAATTACTGAGACTGGTGCAGGAAGTTGTCCAGGCTCACAATTGTATTGTCTGCTTATTAGCCCCTAGTACTGGTGTTTTTCCATTTACATCTTCAAAAAAATGCAAACTTGTCATAGATGCTCTCAGTTTCCAATACAGTATAAGAAACAAATGACATTCAAGGAAACAAGTCATTGGAAGACAATCATATTTTTTATTTTTGTTCCACATAGCTATGATTACTTTTTGAAAGTTTCCTGAAACCACTTAGGCCTATATATCAATAATGCATTTGCCGTTATGGTCTATGACACTGAATATAATGATTTTCTGAAGTTTGTTCTGCTCGCCTCCTGTCACTTCTTTGACTACAGACAAGGTGCCACCCTGCCACCTTGTTCCAGGGATAAACTAATAGTTCTACTCCAGATTCCTTTAACTGATTAAATTCATATTAAAATGTCTTTAAATGACTGTATAATTGCAAAAGTAAGTTGTTGGTTATATAACATGTTAATGTTCCCAAGGATAAGGAATATATCAACACTGTTTCCTAGGTCAGAGATAATTTTATCCAAGACCTTTCCCCCTCTAGAATCAAGCTCTTGTTAATATAGTTGGGACTACAGAGTGCAAGTTTTTATCTGTAGTTACATCTTTCATATGTCAGTACACATATGTGTACATCAGTACACAACTTTTTGTGTACTGTTCTGGTTTGTTTGTATATTCTGGACTGTGAGCAACTCTTCCTATAGCACTTCTCAATGGCTGTACTGATTGTATTGTACGTATTGGATCATTTCGTTACACTGTGCTGTTGGCTGAATTAAGCTGCTGTTGCACTGCAATTTCCCTCACAGGATCAATAAAGTATCTATATGATTCTCAAGGTCAAGTCTGCTAAGGTGACACTGTAGGTTACAACATATTGTACATGAAATAATATACCAATTGAACGCTGAAAAATCTTCACTTTATGGTTCATTTGAGCCCTTTTTACTCTTCAAAGCCCTGACCTCCAGGATGTACCTTCTCTTTCACAGATTGTAAAACTGAGAACAGGAGGCACTTTTTTACTAAAACACTGTGAGTCTGGGACAAACAACTGACTATGTTATTACAGCTGATGCCCTGGCTTCTTCCAAAAAGCAACAGGACAAGATCCTAGGACTAATTAACAACCAAATGAGCTGGATGGGTTGAAAGTCCTCCTTTTGTTTGCCACTTTTCTTATAGGTATGTTCTTACATACAGTGCACATACCTGTAGTTATGACCAAAACATTACTGGGACCCTTAACAGGCAGAAGTCTACATACAGTACTTCAAACCAGTGTTAACATCCGGTTCAGCTCCGTTTGTTTGGATCTTCCTTAAGACCTTTCTATGAATTTTGATATGGAAGACAGCGACTCATGTTGCGCCTCTGGGAGGACTTCATTGGGAGTGTACAGCCTGGTGTCCATTCCAGTGGGGTTCTCAATTCAAACTGTAGCAGGGGGACCCCAGAAAAAAAGGCTCGATTTAAGAACTTGACATACCTGTATTACAATGGAGAGAAAGCTAGAATAGAAGAGAAAACTATTAAACTGTTATTCAAGTACTAGAAACCCCATATGAACTATTACCTTGTACAACTTTACAATGCTTCAGTGTAGCCACAGCGCAAGTGAGCAGTGAAAATAACCAGTTTAGCAAATGGATGTGCTGTCTCCACTTCTATATTGTAATTCATGGAACTCTGCAATTCCCTAAAATCCTTGACTTAACAGGAAACAATGAAAGACATAATTCTTCACAAACAGCCAAACAGACAGGCAGTAAAACATAATACACCTTCAGTGCTCAGCTTTATCAGAAGAGATTTGCGCTGCGCATAAACAATAATTGCCTCGATGTTTTAAACATTTCCCCACAATGCTGTGGGCCAATAAACCCTCCCAAAGCCTGAGATATGATGCGCTGGTTAAATAATGTAACAGGCTAATGGAGGCTGCACAGACAGACTTATAATGAGCAGTGGAGCTTGTTGTGCTATTTAAGACAGTCTATGTGTGTGAGAAGAATGCAAAGGAATTTTACAATACACCTGCCACTTGTTCACATTCTCAGCTCACTACTATTCAGGCAGCAGGCTCAATTCGTTCTGTTCTTCTCTCATTTGGCTCCCAAAGCTACTCGGCCAAGTCAATCAAACTCTTCTGCTCATTTTAAATTTTTAATGCACTTGTCACACAATTAAGCACAGGATGAAGTGTGGATTAATTTTGAAGTGATGGGATATTATTTTGTTTTCTAGCAAATTGGACAATAATGTTTGGATTATTTATTGCTTGAAGGATCATGTTTCCAAGACTAATGATAATTGTGCAGGCAGGGTGCTAGTGTCTATTATTTCATGTTGTTCTGTCGTCTTCAAAGACTTCATGTACTGTACTATACTCTCCTTCTCACAGACTCTTCTTGCCCACATAGTGGCAGAGCAAAAAAAAAAGTTCAGACATTTTCAACACCACCGCTTTTTACCCTGCTGACCCTTGGCACTCTTGCTCTGTGTGGTCTTGGAATGTTTTCCTACCACATATCACAAGAATCTTGATTCAACAGTGCTCACAACTGATGTTGCATCTTATATGCATGGGGTGAAATGAAATTCAATAGGATTCTTCCATGAAATAAATATGATTCTTGAAAAGAGAAAATGCTTTACTGCCTTAAAAAGACCATCTTTGTCCAATGTGTTTATTTTTTGTATTTTAATAAAGGATATGATCCTGGGTCCCTTTATGTCAAAGCAATTAAGAAACTATACAGTAGATGACCCAAAGTCTCAAGGAGCAATGACTGCTTGGATTGGCAAGAGTGAGCAAAATAACTGATTAGACTGGAGCACAAATATAAAATCTCATTATCAGAGTTAAAATACTAAAATGGGATGGACACAGAACAGACCGCCATTGGACCAGGGAAATATTTTCAAGGTATTGCACTTAAGATGCTGCAATATACCATCAGAAATTCACAGCTTGTGCAACACTAATCTCCACTATCTGAAACTTTTCCATAAGGGGAACAGGCTTTGAAGGGAGAGCTTAGAGATTCTTTAAGAAACAACCTCTAACAGGGAGCTTGAAATTAAAATTAAATGAAATGGGCAGATGCTTTAAAAACAACAGAAGTGTTTTATTACCCCATCTCCCTGTTGCTGCTTTGGAATTTTATTAGTAACAGCAACTTTCTGAAAACCATTTGTGTGACATGCACAAAGGTTTGTGTTTCAGATTGCTTGCTTATAGCTCTCATCTGCAGTTCAGAAATCACAAATGAGGCCATCCATCACACAACGACTGGTGTGGCATCTACCTTTCTGTTTCAGCTTCTATTTTGTTTCATTAAATATGTGTCTGTGCTCCCCGGAGTCAGTCGCCGATGCCAGAAAAGGAACATTTCCTTTCCTTCAATGCTTTTGAAGTCAGCACTTGAAACGCAGGGACACAGTGTTTGAAGATTCTTTTACTAGGCAGCTTCTAAGAGTTTCAAATTGATTCAATTTAGCTGAGAAGGAAATGTAAGGAATGTAATTTCTATGGATTAAAAATTTCACAGAAAAACAACATTTAGCATGAAATCGATAAAGCATCTGGTGAAATTAATGTCTCACTGAGACAAAACCTGTGTACAAGGCCTGAAGCCGGGAGCTGAGACATGACATCCTCACAACTGGAAATTCCAAATAGAGTGCGACTGTCAGAAAAGCAATCGGGAAAACTTTGTTTAAAAAAAGGTTAACTAATTTTACTGTACATATATATATTTATACAGCACACATGCATTTGATTGAGAAGAATAAGAGAAACATGAAGGAGTTTCTTAAGCAGCACAGGTTATTCTCTTAAGGTCCCTAAATCTCTCCTTTGGCTGGGCTATTTCATTGGCTAGCTGTGGATCCCCCAACAAGCAACTTACAAAGCACAAAATGTCATTGGGATTATACATAGGCTTGAGATACAGTCTATAGTGTTCTTTCCACTCAACAGAAAGACCTGTGACACAATGATATACAGTATCATGGAGCATGAAAACTGCATCACACTCCTATTCACATTAACTGAAGATCTGTCACTTGTAAGCTTTATCATGCCTCCTATTCATATTAGCTATGGTTCCATCACTACAAGCGATATCATACTGTACTTCCAATTCACTTTAACTCTTCCATGCATTGTGAGACAGGCTATGCTAACAAAGACAGAGGGCTCTGACAAATGAACTTTTTAGATAAGAAAATACAGATTCTTCAACATCCCCACATACGTGCACAAAAATCTCAGCAGTGAACCAACCTGTCTGAAAATAAAGTCTGTTGTATAGGAGGAGAGGATATAGAACAAAAATATTTTGCATCATTAGATTTTCTTTCATGTTTTTAAAATGCAAATGTACCAGAGAAATTCATAGCTGCTATTGACATCAAATATGGCCCTGGGAAATATCAACATACAAGATATGCTTGTTTGCAAAATGAATGCTTTCCACACAAAACTCAATGCATGCTTTAAGGAATTTCTTATAAATCATCACAACAGGGACACAAGTTAAACTTCAGTACGGAAATCATTACTCCACAGTAAGTACAACAAAAGTACTCAGAAATAATCTGAAATCACCATACACGTATTCTATTTTTCAGAGAAAATGAGTAAGGGTCAGATGAGTTGTGATGAAGAAGTGCTGTAGACAAGTACAAGAGAATTGCACTAAAAATGAGAAAGTTAAGAGCAAAAGTAAGCTGGAAGTCACGCAGTAAGTCAGAATGTATATCAATACTCCAGGGTCTGGTAGGAGACTTAGGAAGACCTGCGGAGTCCATCTAACCTTCCCTGGAATGGGAACAATACATGGGAGCTAGGATCCCAGAGGAGGCCTGAAATGGTACAGTAGCCACATAAAACAAGAAAGAGAAAGCAGCATGAGAACTGTGGAAGGAAAGGAAAAGGGCTGGCGATGTCAGAGCACTGTGTACATGAAATGACATTTAAAATAGTCTCTTAAGGCAGAAATCTAGAGCCTCCATACTCCCTTGTACTTAATCTTTATATTTACACAACACATTATAGAACTTGGGTCATATATCCCAGTCTTCATACTGACTTATTGTCCTTTGATCCTTGTACTTCAGAAAAGTGCCTAAAATACTGCAAAACTGAAAAGGTGCTCTTCCTTAGCCCAGGTAAAAGATGACATTACTGTGACATAAAAGCACACTACTAAAGACAACAAAGATCTCCAAACTGATAGACAGATAATGGAGGAAACAGCAGGTAAAAATATAGAAATATTATGTCCTGTACATTGTCTGTAAGAGAAGGGAACTGAGAATACACTGTCTGTCCCCAGAAATAAAGAAGAATGTTGTTGTTGTTGTTTTTTTTATGTCCCTCGCAGGTGGCTTTTCATCTTGGCCTTTCAGAACTGCTTTGTCTTCTCTTCAGCTGTCGCCTTCTGGTTGATCTTCAAAGGCTGCTTTCACAGTCGGGCTCTATCTTCACAGAGACACCTGAACATCTGAGCCAACTGTAAGGACAGCAGCACTGCAGCCAGAATGACAACACTCTCTGTCAGAGTGAGTACGTCTTTGCTTTTAAAAGTACAGTTTCAGTTCCAAATTACCCATTTTATCTGTGCTCCTGCCATTCATTTTCAGTTTCAGGTTCACTAGAGGCTAGAGGGAATCACTTTTTTAAAATACAATCTTTCATGCTCTATCTACTGTAAAGAATCATTATTCTTTAAATTTGCCGACTGTCGAAGGACCCTGGGATTGTAGACATTCCCTACATCTGGAAAGGGAGCTATTTTTGACGTTGGTTGTACATCAGTCAGAAAGTGGTACACATTCGTATTCAGGGAAAATGTTTTTCCATGGATGGAGATCTGAGATCTGAAAAGATCTAACTAGAAGATAAGCCAGGCCAGGGCTGCTGAGTACTGGGACCGGAGACCTCCGAGGAAAACCAGGATACAGCTGGCAGTGCTGTTGATAGTCTAGTAGGTGCCACTCCCTCTAAATTCCTTCTTAATTCATTCAGTAAAGCTACATCTCACTTCAATTGAGCTGCTGTGTGCTGGGGCTGCTGGCTCATAATAGCTATTGTGTACTTTCCAGGTGCGTACTGCAATTCAGAGAGAGATGAAGTGGGACCTCTTCTGTACGTAGAGTACTTTGGGATGAAAAGCATTGGCAAGGGAAGCGCTATATAAATGCAATTATCATCAATCATTAGGGGTAGATAGCCTTGCCTGTGCCATTCCATTACACCCCTGTCTTCATGCCTGTTAACACTTTCTTATTTTGGTTATCTTCTAAGTTCACAGCAAAGAGTAATGTGAAATGAATGTGTATATATATATGGATAGATGTCTGTTATGTAATGTCATACTTATTTGGAATATTTACTTTTATAGGTTTTGTAAGTTTCTGTGAGAATAAAACATAGCTGCTTTGATGCAAGACAAATTTCTGAGAAATCGAATTATTATTGTATCACTATTTCTGCATGACAATGCCATTTCTTACTCATGGGGCCAATATAATGTAGAATTCTCAATTCAATCTATTTAACTGATTCAGACTTCTATTGGTAAGATGCACTGGCCCTTTGCACAGGGCTGACAAAGTGCAAGACATTTTCATGTTCCCTCTTTATCCCTGAAGACTTCACTTTCTCTGTGAATGCCATTCTGTATGTCAATTAGAGATGTGCAGTTACGCGATGAGGAAAGAAACCTCTCATCTCTACAGTACACTGCACAAATTCTAACGGCAGACCACTATATTTTAAAATAACAAGGAAGAAACCACTAAGGCTGCATCTGGTGCCTGCTGATGCCTAATCACCCAAACCGTTCCCAGAAAAAGGCATTGGTTACCTTTTCTATGGCCAATGAGAAGAATTGACTCAAAAGAAGCCCTGGCTGACATGAAGAACTCATGTATGCGATCTTTCTTAAACAAAAAAATCTCCTTTTTGTATGCTGTAATAAGTAGCTGCTAAAAATACATTTGTTCATTTCGCAAGTTCACCAAATCTGCCAAGTTGCCTTAGCATTGCCATCAGTTACACTGGATTTTAAACAGCAGGGCTCAAAGCCGTTTTAAGTATTCAGGGACTTTATGGCACTTAATCAAAATTATAGTAATCTGCTTCAAGCCAAAACATTGCAAGGGAAATAAATTCACATATTTGCATTTTAATGGCGACGAAAGTGACTGCATTTCTATGTGACCAGACATTAAAATTTGTATTTTCATGTGGCAATGTGTGAAGCAAAAATCTCTTTCCACGTGCTTTGCAGCAGCCTGATATCGCCAAGGCAAATATTTAATTTAATCCACTCTCTTGAGCAGCAGCCTATCTTCAGAAAGACATATGTAACTTTCCTGAATAGTATCCACAACCCTGACTTTTGTGATTACAGCAAAGAAAGAAAATGGAACATCACATCTCAGCTTTTATTACTCTTCAGCTTGATTCCTGAAGCCTTTTCAGGCCTGGCCTTGCTGAATAAAGAAATCCTGTAGAGACGTACTGTATTGTAGGTCTGGCTTGAAGCACTGATATTCTAGCACTGATTCACACTTACTGGATAGATCATGTGACAGAATACCCCATCAGGGACACTGGTACCACATTGATTTGCTACACAAACACATATATATGTATTAGAGTGTATAGTGACAATTCAATTAACCTCAGTTGGGGTTTTCAGTATAGTACAATATAGATGCACTAAAGTGCACCAGAAATGAAAATATTAAATTCCCCATTTGTTAGCCAGCATTTTTTCTTGATTTTGTAAAATAAGACCCAAGATAAAAACAGTGCTTCTTAGAACTTGAGGTGCCAATTTACTCGCAATCATCCTACACATCAACGCAAGAAACAATGTTCTGTTTTTAATGTTGTCCACTGTACAATGGCCTATAGAAACTCATGACTATGACTACATATGTGTCGTGACTAAACTCATGACTATGTTGAATGTCTAATGATAAACACTTCGAATAGCATGGTCACCTTCACGTTTCATGCCACTTCTCTGACCGTTTGGAAATTAGATGTATAACACGTTCAACAAAGGGTCAAAACTGCTCTTTATTTATATTTTTTTTCTTATGTTCGTACTTATTATACTGTGTGCCTTTTATGTTGAAAGGCGATGTCTGCAAGGTCTTGAGAAAATGAAAAGTGAAAAATCTAGGGAATAAAAGGAATAAAATATTAATTGCTTACACTTATATAGCGCTTTGCTGGACACTCCACTCAAAGCACTTTACAGATAATGGGGACTCCCCTCCACCACCAGTGTGTGCGCCAGTGCCCTTACCACACACCAGCTATCGGTGGGGAGGAGAACAGAGTGATTAAACCAGTTCATAGATGGGGATTATAAGGAGGCCATGATTGGGAAAGGCCTTGGGAAAATTGGGCAAGTACACCCCTGGCTAACACACCTGTTCCTCTCAAGAAACCCTAGGCTTGGGATTAATGACCACAGAGAGTCAGGACCTACAGTCAGTTTTACAGCCGAAGGACAGCGCCTTTTTACAATATAGTGTCCCTGTCACTATACTGGGGCATTAGGACACACAGACTGCAGCGTGAGCACCCCCTACTGGCTCCACTAACACCACTTCCACCTGTTTTTCCCAGGAGGTCTCCCATCCAAGTACTGGCCAGGCTCAAACCTGCTTACCTTCAGTGGGTGATCAGTTGAGAGATGCAGGGTGATATGGCTGCTGGCTGAACCTGTGAAACTGAAAAATGAAACTGACCTGTCCATCACAAGCTCTTCCGAACATAGCGTTCACTGTCCCCATGCACAGCAAAGCACAGGAACACCAGGGACACTCATGGTCACATACTAGTACCAGACCTTTAACTACAGAGATTAAGACGCACAAATCTGGAATGTTTAGATGAAAAATGCTTGGCTGATAAACCTTGAATATCAAAATATTGAAAGTCGCCAGCTAATATCACTTTCCTGCCTGTCTCCCACACACTTACATGCAGTACTGTCACATGACCTTTCATGCTGTATCATCCATTCAGTCTGTGAATATATCAGTCCTTTGTCTCACAGAAGGTCGAAAGATAACTCTGCGACTCTGAAGTTGCCTCTAAAGGTGAACTGCTGTGCTTTATCTGCTCTTTCATAATAGTGGCATTCCTAATTAGTTTCTGCATGCAGGGAAAGCTGCCGTTTCCAAATCCCTGTTTCTTTTCAGTGCTTTACAGTATGTAAAGACTGAGAGATGTCCGACTTCACCCGTAAACTCATGCAATACCAGTTGACTCATGAAAATGTTTTTTACCTCATAATGGTTCCATAAATAAAAGCACAATAAAACTGAATGTTTTGAAATAATGTTTAAATCGAATGTATGGCTAAATCAACATTATTTTATCAAAAGTACTATTAACCACAGTGATTAACATATCTGAGGAACAAAGTTTTTGTGCTTCTTAAAACATGAATTGGGTGTCTTGATACTGACTATATACTTTTTCTAAATTAATATATCAAGTGATTTATATTTAAATTGTATTGTTGCATAGGACGTTTGAATATTCACCCCCAATAAATGTCATTGTTATTAGTTTTTCTGTCTTTATTATGGCGTTTACATTGGTTTGCAGTGGTGACCCATAATTTGTGTCTTAACTGAGGAATACCAAGATACATTATAGCACACCTGCCAACACACCAAACCTATGGTAAACTACAAAGAGCAAAAACGTCTTCATAAATCAACCAAGATATACTATCTCGAGGGAACAACTACATTTCTCACATTTGGAAAAAGGTGAGCCAATACTACACATATGTGTACGTTTATTCAAATCCACATGTGCTGTTCCATATGTCATACTTGAATTACATCACTGTTCTCCATCATCATCTGTTCTGGTGACAGAGGAAACCACTGAAACACACTATATAACCCAGGAGGTTAGTTAACAAACCACAGCATTTTTCTTAGATTTTCATTTTCGAAACTGAGATAAGAGGTTAGAGATTAAAACCATAATAAATCCACAGAGATTTCTAATAAATTAAAGTGAAAAAGGTGTCATCCGGTTCACGCTGGGTAGCAAATTGCCTTCCAAATGGGTTTTCTGCTCATTACTTTCCAAGATTCCTGTTGCACTACAACTATACTGATTGGCCATGACACATCAAAACAGAGCCAGACATTTCCACACAGCCCGGCATTCAATTATTCTCTGTTCTCCAAGAGGGCTCCTTGATAACTACTGAGACTTTTTGCGCTTGCAAATTACTGATGCCATTCTCTCAGTACCCAATGCACTAAAAGAGCATTTTAAATATTTTGAGGACTCTTGTCTCTATTTTATGACAGATTCTTATTACATTTTTAAGTGAATATAACTTTTAATCATGGTTTTAATAAGTGAAGACACAAGAAAAGTTTCATATTTGAAAATCTTCTATCAAACATGATTTAAAAAATACTTTCAGTTTATTCCAGAGGGCTAATTTAGGGAAGATCTGTTTACTGTTTTTTTGTTTAATTGAAGAATTTTGTGTTAAGTTCTAAATTTAAATTTTAGTGTTTTGTTATTGCTTGAATTCTCTCAAATTAAATTTTAATTTTATTTTAATTTGCAATTTGAAACAGTTTGTTAACTGAGAAGGCTAGCAAAATGCATCATGTTGTAACCTTTCATTTGTTCTTAAAAGAAAAATGGGACTGAAGAGAGTGTTAATTTTTTCCTTAATAGGTCTTCATTACTTTGTTTATTGTGTCTTCCAAGCGTGGAACAGACACTCTCACATCCTCAGGAGTCCTGCCTAATCATGCCATATAATTAATATTTTCATAATGACATCATCATCAGTTCATTGTTCTTTGAGCATGACAGTTCCAAATATTTGCATTGCCTAAATAATTTGATGAATTTGAATTACCTTTCCTTTGAGATACTGAAACTCATTTACAGTTCACAGAGGCACAAAGAAGTATTTTTTATTTTTTTAAATTTCAATCAGTCCACTCTCTCCAATAAAAAGTACATTGGTAATTACATGGCATTAAAATTACATAATACAGACTTGTTTTGAGTCCTTGTAAAAATATACATATTAATACAGACAATGCTGCTTCTCTCATCATATAGAAGACGTCCAAGGATTGGACCCCTGATATGGTGTTCTACGTTTCTCTAGATACAATATCTTTTCCAATTCATTCTATATTAAGATTTACATGGAGAGGTCCAATCTTTCCATCTTCAAAGTATTTGCTATTTGATAGCAATCACAGTTGGAAAACCCAACATCTTGTAATCCCACAGCTTTTCCTCTCCAGCATATACTTCAAATGTTTGAAGCCTAATGCCAGGTGATTATCCAGGTGCCCAAAGATATCCTGTACTGAAATTGGAGGCCTCCAAACAGAACCCTGCTGCTCTAAATGAAGGTGGTGTACTTCCATCTCAACCACAAATCCTAAACCCCAGCTGCACTAGGTACAAGTTCAGTAGTAGAGGAAATGGGTTCTTCACATCACATCAACAACCCCTTATCCACTTATTCAAGGTCATGTTGGCCTGGACGCAAACTGACATACACTCTGAATGGGGTTCCAGTCCTTCGCAGGGCACAAACAGACTCACTCACATACTCATTCTAAAAGCCAATCAACCTTTGGAAAACGGAGCTCCTGGAAGAAACCCACGTGAACATGGGGAGTATATGCAAACTCCATGCCAGTTGCACCCCTGGAATTGAAGCCAGAACTCCAGCAGTGAGGCAGCCATGCTAACTGTGCTACTCCAGTGTCACTGTGCTGCTCCACTTTGGGGACTTTTGTCATGAAACGCTTGTAACGATCCAGTATCACAGTGCTTGACTAAATTTTAATTAAGGGAAAAATTTAAACCGGCAAGACTAAACAGCATTTCATTAAAAGTCCCAAGGGATGTTAAGCCTGGTGTCCTAGCCTTTCCCCCCTGGCCTTTACCAGTTATGGCCTCCTAATAGTCCTCATTGATAAATTGGCTTCATCACTCTGTTCTCCTGCCCATTGCTAGCTGGAGTGTGGGAAGCACACTGGTGCACTTCAGCTGTCTTCACATCACCCAGGTGGTGCTGCACACTGGTGGTGATGGAACATAGTCCCCATTGCCTGTATAGTACTTTACGTAGACTGTCTAGAAAAGAGTTATATAAGTGTAATGAATAAATAATAATAATAATAATAAACCTGATTGCAGCTGGCTCTTATATGTGTCAATCTCCAGGCTATTTTCCCAGTCTAACACATTCCTCCATGTCAGTCAGCCTTGCTTGAGGTCACAGTGGCTGTGTTGACGAGACATGTGGAAGGCAAGCATTTGATGTTTGAATGTCAGGAGAGAAAATGCCCCTCAGGTGGTGGCATTTGTTTTGCGGTCCATCAGTTTTGTACTCTTCACACTCCCTTCACGTCAAACAGAACGAGACAAGCATAACAAAGTTCATCAAATTAAAGAACCCTGCAAAATCCTTCAAAACTGCATTATAAAGGAGATGGTTATTGCACACAAACCAATTTCGAAATGTTTCAGCACTTATTTATACCACAGACACGTCTGTTGATATCTTTCCCCTAATGTTCTGCTGTATATTGATTCCTAATCAACAGCTACAAATCAGCATATTAGATACCCCATTTTTACTGGATTATTAATATAATACTGTATATGATAGAGCAATATTGCTACGGAGTTGCAAATATATTACACTGCATTACAGAGAACTGATTTCCTGATTATTTGAAAGATCATCAAGAGGGGGACTCAGAAGTTATCTCCAGACTCTACAGAGAAGTCAGGAAACACATTTCCTTCTAGGTTAAGTGTTAACTTTTCTACTGCTGCCGTGTTGCTCCTTTCATGTAGTCATTACAGTAAAACCAGATATTACTGCTCCGTCAAGCAGTGTTGAGTACCAACACACGGTGCACTTCCATCTGGGTGAGAAGTCCCAAACTAATCCCCCATTATGGAGACCATGGGAAATAAGGTCTTTACTTGACCGTTAAAGATCACATTGTATTTTTTTAAATTATTAGGGGTGTTATCCTTGTTGTCCTGACTAAAACACACTCAGCTGCGTGCTGCCCTTCCATGGGGGATAAAGCAGGTTCTCTACGGTATGTAAAGTGCTTGCTTTGGAATGGAAACTGCGATACAAATGCTCTAAGGAATTTGTTTATCTTATAAAGACCTTTGGCTGTTGTTATGTCATAAAATAACAAATCAAAATTTACACATGAGAACCGGAGACCTTGAGGATTTCCTTGCAGTTTCTTTGGCTGGGATCTCAACCCAAATATCAAAGCTCAAAAACACAAAACACTGGCAAACATTATTTAAAATATGAGGATATATATACAGTATAAAAGTATAGCAATGTCTTTCCTCAGTTGTCTCTCAGATGTTTTAGGAAATATTATGAAGACACACCATGCACTGTCTCATAGAACACCATCACATTGTACTGGTGTGGATTAATCACATTTAACCTCTCCATAACTGTTGACCCTCTTACCTGATGAATCTATGAAAAGGAAGATTTGCTTTTGTGAGGCTAATTGTCTTCTCTGTCAAATAACTATGTAACCTACAGCATGTTTGAAAGCAAATTTGCTAGATGTAAACTGAGCTTCTTTTGGTGCATGCGGTCACAGACTGACCCATAAGAATCACCTTGTCATTTAACAATTCCAAAGTAAACTGTTTTGTGACACACACACTGCTGAATTATTATAGGGGCGCCAGATATTTAGATGATCCATTAGTAGCCATTACCTCCACACAGCAGTACATGAACAAAGAGAACCTTAGCATGAGTAAGAGCACACGACCGGTGCTTGGGAGAAACAAAAACACACCACACACCTTAGCATTTCAGTTTTGTTTTCATACTCTCTATTTTGCTGAACTCCAAATGTTTTTCAAGTCTGGAATGCAGAGACACACCATGCATCAGAGCACATGCAACGTCTTTTGTACAAATACAGTCTTAGATTCTATTGCCTGTGGCAATGAGGCAATATAGAGAGAGGATGACAGTCTCTTGGGTCATAGATCCAGTAACCTTCTCTCTGCTTCTAATTTCATTGTTGCAACTTATCAGAAATTCTACAAAAAGGGGGTTGCTCTTTGTCTTCTACATAATGACAGAAAATCAACCATTAAAAGTAATCTGACCTTCGTTAATAAATAAACATGAGATTCGTATTCCTACAAGTTTGGCCAATTCAAAAATTGTATTGTTAGGACTGTGCAACATGGAAAAATGCAATTTAGGAGAATCAACAAAAGACAGTGAGAAATGGTACAACCACATCTTTCCCAAATGCAACAAGTTACAAATGACACAATTTGGTGTCATATTGACCCCACAGCTCAGCTTGGGGTGTACAACCAGTTGTCTATGAGAACCGGTTTTGCATGGCAGCAATCGCTCTGTTGGTGTACTAGATTCCAATGTTTTGCAGTGCATAGTTTTTCTGAATAATTCATTTAAATTCCAGAGATTCCAATAGATGGCTCAAAAACAACCAAATAATGCTTAAAGCACAGGAGACCCTTCAAAAAGTACTAAAACATTTCTGGGTATAATCAACTCATTAATAAGCACTGTCTGGTTATTTTGTGCTTCAGTGCTCTCCACTGATGTACAAATATGCATGTGGGTATTTAGGAAAGAGTCAATCCAGAGACCAAGGAAGAATGAAGACATCAATGCATTCTGCACTTATTCTTTACACATATTTAAAAAAAGCTAATTTCATGGTCCAGAGAAAGCCTAAGGCACCATGTGTATTTTAAGAAGAGAAAAAGAAAATATATCAAATAGTTATTTGCAAATGCCTTTAAAACTATTATGATCACATAACTATTCCGATTTTCCCCCCTCAAGAATTTGATTCTACCATCTTTTATGAAATTATAAGCCATTTAAATGCAAGCTACAGAATTAGCAAAAAATACACCTCACTGCAGTGTCTTTCATTCAAAGAGTTCAAACATGAATCTTTATGAATAAAAAAAAACAGAGCACTGAGTACAATCAAATAGAGTTTGTAAAAGATCATATCATAAACTGTACAGTGTATGGCCTAATTCTGAATGCATATTTAATAGCATCAGAAATGGTAAATAAATAAACTGTTCACTCACTAAACTATTCTCTAGTGAGATCAGTAGTAATTCTATAAACAGATGAAAGATCTGGCTGGGAAGGCAGCCAAGTGAGGAAATTCAGATAACCAGATGTTAAGTGATAAATAATCAAATCAACAGTGCAAAAACACATTTAGCTAAAGTCCAAGACGAGCAGAAGGATATGTGTTTAAGGGCACCTGCAACATTAAGAAAAACGCTAACAATTAAGGAAATCAGGGTTGCCGTTAATGTCATCTGCTCTACAGTTTCATTTCCAGACAGTCTTCATAAACAGTTTGTGCCATTATCTTTTCCCCACTGTCTGTCCTGGCTCCATTTGATAAGAACCATCGTCTGATTCTCAGCACAGCAGCAGAATCCACAGCTTATTGATCACTCCTTCAAGCCACTACATTAGTAACATATGGACTACACAGATTCAGGGTTTCTTGGAAGATTTGGGCATAGTGTACCCAGGGCAAGAATCTTAAAAAAAAAAAAAAATCCAGAAATGTGTTTGCAATTTTGTGTATTTTTCTCATTGTGTACCCCTTGCAATTGTTTTTTGGGGATGCTGCTATCGTTTGTGGTAAGCACAGAATTGTGAATTGTTCATGGCATTTCAGCATACCAAAGAAAAAAATGTTTCTGAAAAGACTGGACAATGCTGAATTGTTCTACAGTCTTCATTACTTGTCAAATGACTGTTATGTAAATATATATCCTGATTACATACTGCACAGCCTTGCAAAGAGATTTAGAAATCCACTTCTTGCTTAATAGAGACCTCTCAGCAAAGTAAATCTCTTCCACGGTGTTTCCATTTTAGCAATAAAAAACTTCAAGCCTCCTGCTGGCAAACAGGAAAACCAATTAACAATGACAACAGCCATAAATTATAGAGGTCTAATTCATCTGCGAAAATGGAAGATTTTCCTTATGGGTTCCAGTGCTACAGCACTTAATGTAGTGTAAACTAAGTAGTAATCATTGTCATTTAACTCTGGCACCATTTAAAATGCTGATGTTCATTTTTTCTGATTGCCAGTTTGTGAGCTGGGCAAGCCCAAGCATTTTTGAAAAAGAAATAAATACAATATTTGTGAAATCCAGCAACATTACATCTCTGTTAAAAGCAAGATTTGGCCTTGATTAATAACTGAAAGCATAAGTAGAAACTATGAAGAAATCACAGTGAAAATCAAAGGGAACCTCAGATGGACAAAGTAAAAAAAATTGAGTGAAAGATCATTTGTGTAACACTAAGTTAAATTGGGAGTACGCAGAATAAGAGTAAAGAATAAATAAAGAGGTCTTACAAAGCACCTCTCTAATTAAGCTTCTGATTTTCCTGGTTTGGGGACCTTTAACATATACACATTCTCAGGCTTTAGCTATTCATAATGCTAAGCTTATTTTGCTAATAAAACAAAAACAACTGCTTTTGCTAACAAGGACCCTGATGGTGTCAGTGTTCAGCTGTTTAACACTGATCTTTGTCACGAGAATGAACTGTCGTGTGACTTTCAATATCTGCCTACTGCCTGGAGTTGCTAGAATACTCACAGTAGGTAGCAAGGGATGCCAAGTAGTCTATACAATATTTGGAAATCCTCTCCTGAAAAAAGGGTTAAACATTTTCAATATTAACATGAGGTCACATAGTGGCACAAACTTTTCCAGCAGACGGTACTGCCATTTGAGAGACAGTGTTGATGAGTCAGTAGCTGTCTCAACAGAAGTTGTAGTTTTGCGCCAGTGCCAGTCAGCAGCACAAACCCCATCACAGACTGGATCTAGTTAATTGCAGAGACTGAATAATTTAATATGTATCAGCCAATCAGTTACAAATCTCCAGCCTCACTTCATCCCAAAACGTCACAGTATGATCTTGTAATTATCATCCAGTATTTGGTGTTTCACCAAGGAAATGTTGCTTTACAATGAATCTTGGCAAAGCAATGTACTATCAGGTTGTACAATAGACATCAATCTGTGCACTTCTTTACTCCAGCGGTGTTTGACTGCTGCAGATGAGTTTAGGCAGTCGGTTTTTGTGTTACACCACACTGCAATACCATACTAAGGGACTGGCCAGTCCGGGACCTGGGGAGCTACAGGTTTTATAGGCTAGCCTAAAATAGTCAGTTTCTGAATACTTGGAATATGTTTGTTTTGACCAGTGAGGCAGATGCCTTAGTTAAGCAATTAGGTTGTTTAGAGGTCACTTGAATTGACAACCACAACACTGTCACTCTCAAGGCCCACAGCTGGCTGTTTTTGACTTAATTAAAACTTTTACCTTAGCTTAATCAATCAAAACTGTCATATTCCATGGCTTGACAAATTAATGATATAACCTAATTAATGATAATGTAATTCTTGTGGACAATTCCAGGCAAAGACTCAAATTTGAGTCTGATACTGTGACACTTAGTCATACAGTAGTAATAAATTAGCAATAAGCAATAAATTTAATATGCATGATTGTTCAGCAATTTTCTAATGCCCAAATGCTCCTGAAGAGTATGTGTTACCTACACACTCATATGTAGGCAATGTTCTTGTTCTCAAAATGCTCTGATATTTGAACTTGTTAATCACCATCCTTAATTGGAGCATATTTCTTTGTTCAGAATCAAACCAAGAACAGCACTGTACATTTCCAGTAGATAGCATGAAAGAGACACTAAGCATTGAAATGTTAAGTAAAAGAATATTCTTTCACCTTGAACAGGGGGGCATGGCAAAATTGCAGGTTACCCTTGTGAAGATTCTGCAATTAATTAAAGCAGACCTTTCAGTGCATACCAAACAAGAAAGTCAAACAGCCTGCATTCATCTCCCAACAGGAGGAACAGCGAGAGAGAGCACAGACAGCACAAGTAATTAATTAACAGGAGTCACAGAGAGCAAGAAGAAGCAGTGACGAGCATGGTAAGACAAGAGGACAGGTCTGAAGATTGAGCAGGCTTTACACATTCCCATGATTTAATTAGCAGATCAAAGTATGTCAGTTGGATGAAGAATGAAAATTGCTTTAAGGTGGAAATATAAAGAAAAGGGGGCTGTCAGGAGGACATTTGATGAGATTTGATAGATCTATACAAATGATCTGCATATCAGAAAGACTGCAAGAAAGCTTCTCCTGAGATCCTGACAGCAACAATGACTTGTTAAATGTTTTTCTGTCATTGACGTGAAACAACTACAGCACTAGGTCTGTGCTTATTGTACAAAATTGTATTATTCAATTATACAGTTTCTTTTGTTTTGGAGGACTCTAATGAAAACCGGGGGTCAATTCAATAAAGTACTATTGCTCTGCTGTCTTCTCTCAATGCAGATTACACCAAAGTTATTTGATTATTACACAACAAACAACTGTTCTTAATGGATTTGTTCTCCACTAAATTTTAAATTAGACTGTTTAAGGTTGTGTTTTACATTTTTTCTGTTATTCTCTATCTACTCTTTTTACAAAATAATTCATTGCCGTGATGCTCTGTGGTATACTGGAAAAGTGACAGAAGAAGGATAGAAGTCTGTCCTACACTGATAGCACTTTCTGCTCTCATCTCTTCTCATATGGGTATCTCTTTAACCCAAATCTCATCACAGCTGGGTGAGCTTTCAAAGGGAACACAGAACAAACACCTTCAAGGTAATTGTTATTCCACAAAGAGGAGAAATAATTAGTGCTGGACTTCAAAAGACATCTGCTTAAGAGGTATGTTATAATTATGCAAGCTGCACTCCCGTATGCCAGGAGAGAAAAAAAAAGTTTTCTTAACAGCGGAAGGGGACCATGGTGAATTGAGTTGCAACTGCTCCGATTCCAAAGAGATGAATGTTAATTCTCCAGGGAAAAAAGTCAGGTCGCCACACTTCACACAAATTGAGTCCAGCAAGAGAGGAGCTAGAACCTGAGAAAGGTAACAAATCAGCCAGGGCCATTCAGCTCACCTCACTCATGTGATCGCTATTTTCGTGAAACTGAATCTTTTGAACTGCTGAACAGGGAAAACCACAAGGGGACCTGAACTGAAAGCTGTATTTAAAGCCCTCAAAGGCATTGACAAAGTCAAACAGATTGACTTCTTCAGAATCAAAAGAGAAACCCAAACCACAGAACACAAACGGAAATGAAGGAGAAGTACATTTAAAACTGAAAACAGCAGGCGCTTTTTCAGCCAAGGGTAACAGGACTTTGGAACAAGCTTCTCAGATGATACCCTGGCCTCTTTCAAGAAACAGTTGGACAAGATCCGCGGATTAATTAGCTAATAGCAACCAAATGACTTCCTCTTGTTTTAACCTTTTTCATGTTCCCATGAAGGCTGCTTTGGATTAGAGTTATCAGACCCTATTTCCTCACTAATGAGACCCTACTGTTAATTCCGTACGCACAGACAAATATACAAGGCTCAGGTGACAGCGCTATAATGACAGTTATTAGGGCGGAGGATGCTAAGAGATTACATATTTGTCCTGGCAGCCAGATGATGAAAGAGTTGATGCCAAAAGAGCCTTATTGTTGGCACAATTTGTACACTGGAACATTACCCACACAGGACACCTTTATTATGAATTTGTGTTTCTCTGCAGAGCAATACTGTAGTGTGAAGGGATGGGATGTGACAATGAGAGTTAAGACCTGTAAATATGAAAATTTGAACTTTCAGGAAAGAATGGGAAAAGCAGTTCTCATTGGTAATGAGACTCGTGATATTGAAGGAAATGAGCATTTTTTAAACTGGCTAAAAATCTTCTACATTACCCGCACAGTTTTGTTCTGTGTTCCTATCAAACTCCAGGCGTGAAACATCATTCCCAACTACACTGCACTAGTATCAATGAAAGTGCCACATACAGTATGCAAATGACGACTATTTTGACATGTAGAAAAAAACCCAAATGTCTCTCCTCTCATACCGTATAAGTATGTAGTATCATAGGAAATTAATACTTATTTCTCAATGAATTTGCTCACCTGTTTCTTTCATTAACACTGATTGGTAATGTGGCTCGTGAACCACTGAGTAAAACTGTACTAGAGCATAAGAGGGGTTAGAAACAACTGGAGGCCAGCAGCCCAGCTCACTCAATGAGCTGCTAGTAGCTTCTTGACCTAATAATCCCATCAAGCTGCCTGCATCTCTTGAGGGCGTTCCGGGGAATCAGCAACAACAGCATGGCTGAGCAGCCTGATACAGATTTAGCTGAAATCAAAAGGTCATACTCAGTTATTCAGTAAGTACATTTAAATGGATGGAAGTCAGTTTTGCAATAAATAAGATGTAATGCACAAAGAGGATTATGTTACATCAATACAACAGAAGCTATGCACACCTAATCTCCACACCTTACCCATGCTCACAATGTCTAAAGGGGCTGTGCACAGATGCTACAGTCAAGTGTCTTGTATAATGAATATTAACAAAGCTTAGCTAGTGAAATGTAATTTGCACACTCAGCAATTCACTTTGTCTTTAGGCTAAAAAAAGTCTTCCGATAGTGTACTGCAAAAGAATCTTCGATATGTTTTGGCAGCAAAATATAGATTATATAGAATCTGCAGTAATTAGATCGAGGCAAATTAAAAAATTAACGGGAGGCGTACTTGAGCACAATTGTTCCTCAACAGAACAAAGTATTAAAATTCAGGGCATTTTTTTTTTTTACATTCAGCTTTCAGGTTGAGCTGCTTATCTGGCTCAGTGGCCTGGGGGCTTGTATGGTCTATTAGTGTGCCCCCTAACATGTAGTTTCACTGTCAGGTCAGGCTCCATTTTTCCCCTAGCCTGGTGAACACATAGATAGAAAGCACAGATTAAGAAAAGCTCACCCGTGTGTGATCACATTAATAAGAGATGAGCTCTGGGAGGCTGGGCTACAATTTATTTCCACTGTGTGGTTCATCTATTTATTTTTAATCTTTATGTATCCAGCAGTTTATCCAAGGCTTGTGCGCATTAAGCTACAGTATGATGACAGGTGCAGTCTTCCACCCAGTCTCGAAAATAGCCATTTATTTGAAAGGCTTTTCTGTGGCATGGTAATTGCACTGCAGCCATTTAATCACAGTGAACAGTCACGCCATGGGTACTGGGAAGCTAGAAACAAGTGGAATTTGGGCCAGTGCCTGGGTGATTGGCCCTCAAAAGCTGAAATCTATAGCTGAGCCAGGCAACATCCGGAAGGGACACGTTAACGCATAGCTAATGCAAGCCTCTTCGCAACCAAGTTTTCTCATCGTCACATTAATAGTGCGTCTAATGAAAAGCAGTCAAGTGGAAATCGTACCTATGATTGTCCTTCAGAAAAAGTGGGCATATACTGTATCTGGTTTGTGCAGTTACATTAATTACGGAAGCGCCTTTCCCCATCTGTTGCTGTGTCACTTTATTAAGTAACAGAATACATTACAGTGCAAATCCTCCAAGGCTCAGCTGCCTAAACACTGAGATTAGAGGGACCTTTCATCATCTCCCATATGAAGGATGGTACAATACTGTATGAAAGGAGATTACCTGGACACTTTAAAGCCTCTTTAAAACACATCACGATCTATCTAAATAGAACCATCTACTGTATATACCCACAAGCCCATTTCAATACTAGCAAATAATGCAAACCAATATAATAAAGTGTTAAAGCATGCAAAACCTCAATTTTGTACAAATGTCACATTTAATGTATATTTTAACACTCATGTCTGCTTTTACTCATACTAAGGATGTTTTCATGAAGTTTTTTGACACTGGCTCAGGAGGGGTGAATACTGTGAATACTTACAGCAACCTGTGCATACTGTAAATATCCCACTTCTCACTCATTTGCTTGTCCTCTTATTTCACTTTTTCATCCCTGCCTTCACTCCATCTCCATCTTTGCTGCACTGCCGGGCTCCTTCTCTGGTAAGCCTGAGGAGGTGGGTGGAGTGTTTCGGACTTCTTCGTGGACAGAAGTCTGTTCTACACAGCCAAGTGAGGAACCCCAATACAACCTGCCAATCAAACCTTGCCTCTTCTCTACCTTAAACAGGGTCTGACCAAACTACCCCATATGCTGCTCTTCAACACTTGCTACCAACAGCCCGGTTCTGTGGTGAGATCTTAAATCACTGTCAAACTCTGGGCCCAGTTTAGCTTGTAATCTCCACCCTAGTGCATACTCAAACTGAAACCACCCACCAGGTGAGCATTTAGTAGTAGATGTCAGCTATAAAAACTGGCATAAGAAAGATTTTAGAACTGGAAATGGTAGAAATGTTCATGGATATTAACAAGACTTTTGCAAACAGTTCAAAAATCCGTACAACACGTCATATGCTTAGAAGCACAGCACGTAACTGTCTTCATTATTAACCTTCCTGTGCAGAACTTTCAGCAACTAACTAATGCAACTCCTCAGAATGAATTATCTGAAAAATCTGTAATATTGTTTAAAAATTCGTTGTTTGTAGACAAACGCCAAGACTTTAATACATCCATCCATTTTCACTCTGCTTTTCCTGGTGAGGGTCGCAGAGAATTTAATACATTTAAATTTTTAATTAAACGATAAAATTTTAATTTTATGTTAAATTAAAATATTGATGTCATTGCTTTGGAAGAGTCCATGTGCACTCACTGGCCAAAATATTAGAAATTCATAAGAAAATAAATAAACTTTCTAAATGGCAGCCAACACATGGTTGGCTTGAAAAGCATGAGGCAGACTTTCATCACCTTCCCTGCCCAGAATAAACCTCAGATGCCAATCCTATCTCACATGCCATTACACCCAGCAAAGCCTCAGCTGAAAGCCATCTTGCATGATCTACAGGATGGGACTTGTCTGCAAATATTCCACAACCTTATGAAAAACATGCGCCACATGCTGTTCAAGATCCTCCTACTGTCAGAGAGACGTATTCTATTATTCAGTGTGACAAATCTTATACTTTCACCAGTGGGTGTCGATGTTCGTAATGGTGACAAAAGCAAGAACATTATTTTACAAGCATATCAAATCAAAAACATATATAAAAATATCAGATAAATTATTAGGCACTAAGAGATTTTATAGCTCTAATTCATCATCTCAATGCAACAACTTTTTTTTATCTTATGAAATGCTTGATTGTGCATTTATAAAATTATTCCACAGACACTTTGACACTGCAAGAGCAAGCCAATAAGAAATTATGAATTTACAACTTGAGTGCATCCATTTTTAACCACTTTATCCAATGTAGGGTCAAGGGGGATCCAGGGCCTATCCCAGCAAGCAATGGGTGTAAGACAGGGTACGCCCTGGATGAGACACCAGGCCATCACAGGGCAGGCAGACACAGACACACTCACATCCACACCAGGGCCAGTTTCCCCCCGAAGCTCATTAAACTAGAAGTATTCCTTCGCACTGTAGGAGGAATCTAGCACACCTGGAGGAAACCTACACAAACAGTGGGAAAATATACTCCACACAGACTGCATCCCAGGAACTGAACCAAGGAAGATGGCCTAATGCATTTACAGTACTTTGCCATAGGTTTCCACTGTAGCCCAAGCCAAGGAATAACTTTTCAAAACCGAGACAAAACCCATCTGTTGTTATATGAAGTGTTCTCTGCAGTCTCGCAGTGTTTGCTGCAGATCTAACACAACTGCACATCTAGCCTTTCCCTCCAAGAATATCCAACTGTCATTCAGCGTGTTAGTGGTTAGGACAACTATAGTGACCAATAGTCTGTCCCAAGTGTACCCACTGTATAATAAATATTGGCATCTTTATTTTCTTATGGGTGCAGCTGTTAGGTGTAGGTCATTCTTAACCCTGGGAGTGTCACCTGCTTCCTCATTTGCTGGAGGTGACTTCTTGTTGTACCCCAAATTTTGTTCTTTTTCCTTCATGTTTTGTATTTGTTTTGTTTTGGATTTGATCTGTTGTTCTTTTTTAGTTGTTAGTCTGACTTCAACAGGGGGTTAGGCAGGTCAGCAGAAGACTTTTCTTTTTGTGTTTGTTGCATTTACTGGTTTACAGGTATATATATATAATTTTTCTTGATAGGATTCCATGCATTACCGTGTTACTGTGTGGGACCAGTTAACTTTAATTACCCAACTTACATCGTACCTGAAATTGTCAAATAAACTACTACTTTGTTTTCTTGACAAAATGGCACAAGTGCTGTTTGTTTGTTGAAGGACAGGGTTTCATTTTGACAGTCAAGATCTGGCATCTATGAACAGATGGACTGAACTTGACTTCTGCAAAGAACAGAGAAAACCTTTGTAGTAAACCTTCAGGAAAGAGAAATTGAAAGCTCCTTGTTCTCCTTGAGCAAAAAGGTCCCAGCATCAGGTTATGAAAAGTTATAACATATAACAGGCATAAAAAAACAATTTCAAATGAACAATTTTTTAAACTAGAGGTCGATGTTTTTAAACCACTGCAGTAAATCACCTTGAACCACAGTTTCACTTTTAGCAGTTACAAACATTCCTACAGTAGTTCATGTTCGAAAGAAAGATTTCAGTACATGGTCCAATAAGAGTTTTCTACTGGTGTGACTTTTAAAAAGCCACATCAAACAATAATAGGACATATATTGTATATTAATATCAATATTGCCATTTTAAATGCCTGGGGTCAAATTGACAATACAGCTGTTATAGACATTTCCAAAAGAGGAAGAATTCATTGAAAAAATTTGCATCCAACTGAAGGTTATAAGGCACCTTCCAAGCAAGGTTACGAAATCCAGGCTGTTAGACTGTATTTTTGATGGGGTGAGCTTTTAATCAGCTGGCACACCAAAATCAGTAATAAAAGAAGTGGGATCAATTTCAAGATGAGTAATACGAGAGGAAAGTGTCAAAAATGTACTTTAACATTCATAAATTCAAACAGGAATTATCAGAAAGCCACTTATCCGTGGTAAGAATTGGCAACCTGGAACCTATCCCAGAAGCACAGGGCCTAAAGCAGGCCTACCCCCCTGACAGCACACCAGTCCATCACAGAACCGACACACACAGTTTGACCTGCTAACATGTCTTTGGAAGGTGGGCAGAAACTAGATCATCTGGAGTATAAAGCACAATCTGTCAATGTATTAACTACTGTACATACTGTAGATGTACAAAGCAAAGCTTTAAATGACATGTCAAAATGTAAAATAATCCTTCATACTTACAGTATGAGTAATATTAGGACTGAATTTAGATCACCGCAAAGGATTGTATCCAGCCACACAGATCTCATTAAATATGGAACAGGTAAAGGTTTATTCCATGCTGAAAGGAAAAGAAAAGAGAGACAGTGTTTTGGCTGTGAAGCCTTCTTTAGCTAGGCAGCTACTGTACTGTACCTACTTGAACTCACTGAATATGGCTATGTTTTCTCTTAACTAGGGGCTTGACTTCAATGTCTTCAACATCTGTGTACAAAAGCCTCTTAAAACAAAGAATGGATTCTGATTAAAATGAGGAAATAGATTCACTTTTTATCTCCCGATCTTAGTAAAAAGAAATAAAAAGAAACAAGCTTTTGTGGAAAAGAAAAACAAATCTGCAATTTCATAGCATTGCAAAAACAGCATGTTAGTTGAGTATTACAATTGCCAAACTAAAACAAACCGGCTTACAGGCACAGAAGCACACATACTGAACAAATTTATTTACAGCTTTCAGAACAGCTCATTACAGCAGTCTGGAAATTCATCCTCCAGGGCCTGTCACTCCAAAGAAAAGGGCCCGTACAAGGCATTGTCCGTCTAAGTAAAAACAGCCCTGAAATCTGTTCCAACAGCCTGGCAGTAAGTGCTTTGGGTTATAAAATGTCTAAATGAGAAAGTCCTGGCACCTATTGAACCAAGATAATAGTGAGCTTTGTTGTTTTTTTTTTTTATTAAGATGAGCTTGTGCTGCATCAACACAGCCCATTCACGTTCTGTTTGCGTGTACATAAAAAAAGAAGATTGGGAGTGTAAAGACTAAATCATACACCTGTACCTCAGTGCAACCCGTGCACATGGATGTGTTCTTTGTGTGCTGTTTTGAATAAAAGGATTCTAATTTACGGTGTGTGATACAGTCTGTAAATATTCTTTTAAAATATTTAATAACATCAGTGGCTGGATTACATAAACAAAATGTATGCAATAAACAGAATTACATAAACTGATACAGTGTCGGTTCCAACTTTTAAATGAAAAGCCTGGCGTAACATCTTAAGTAATGGATACAGTACGATAATTCGAGTTATTTTAGAAGTCTGTATCAGGTAATTTCAACACTACATGACACGTTTAGTATTTTTTGATGGACAGTATAATTAAACTACAATATTTGCACTCGAATACATAATCTACCACGAAATAAGAAAGATTTTAGATTTGTCAGCTAGTTCGTCAGTTACAAAGAAAATAATTCGCAGTAGCTCTTTCACCTGTTGTCGTACGATCCGAGGAGATGCCATTCCTGTCGTTAAAAATGAATTCAAGACCAGAAAGAAATTTCAATTATCCCTCCATAAACCGAAAAATTACATTTATCGTTTGTCTCGTCAACAAACTTGTTTCGCTACCTACTTAAACGGGCAAGCAAACTGCAACACAGATGTTTCTAATTAGTCTAATTTGGCAAGAAAGGCTATGCTAGTCGATCTCTGCGTTGTCAAGACTCCTACTTGGGTTTTTTCGTTTTCTTTGTTGTTTCGCTGGAAGCAACTGAAAGCTCTGGACAGTCTTCAAGAGAAGAGTCTATGCTGAATACCATTTTAAAACTTTTAAAATTCATTTTCAAATAAGATTTTGTAATTACCATGGCTTAACAAATGTAAACCTACGTCCAAAACGCCCCCATTCTGTTGAGCAGAATACCAGAAATGTGCGTTTTATCAAAAAAATAATATTGACCAGTCTGCACAGTGAAGCGTGGACAGAAATGGTGGAATACTGCAATACTATATGTCCCAGTATTTTGATCATATTTTAATTACAAGTAATAGGTTTATTCCATGCTGAAAACAAGAAGAAAGAAAACACAACGTCTCGGCCGTGGAGCCTTCTTCAGGTGTGTGCTCCACGGCCGAAACGTGTTTTTCTTTCTTCTTTTTTTCCAGCATGGAATAAACCTATTACTTGTTCCTTTGCAGCCTACGCATGCTGATGTAGCTACCCACCCGAACCACTATTTTTTTAATTACTACTTCAATCTTTCTTTCCTTTTTTATTACCGAGTAGAATCTTCTGAGGAAGTTTTCCGCGTTATCATCACTAATTTGAAATACACATTTTAAAATGATCTCACTTTTGCCTCCTGCAAGCCTTTAAGAAGGGAGAACAGTCCTTTCCATTCGCATGTTCTGTCTCTACATCCTTTTAGCCCAATCAGTGCACTTGCTGAGCAATCTTCAATCAGTGCACTGTTCGGTCTGGAAAGCTTCTGTTAGTGTTGACTCCGCGTAAAATGTGGTAAGAAAGGGTCTTAAAAGGTGTTTTTTTTTAAATCAAATTTCAGGACGGGGTCAAATTAACCTCGTACAGGTCTGCAAAGATCTAAATAAATATCAACATTCAATCGCAACCCCCCTCCATTAGCGCAGTCGGCTCCCTCCGTCGGCCTCATAATCGAACTTGCAGGAATCTCATTCCTCGTAAAAGAAATGTTACATCTAGTCTTTATTGGTCTTTTTTTAGTCGATGTACCTAATTCATATTGCATCTTCACTCTATCTTAATTAGGGCTCAGCCAGACTAATGAAAGTGCATTCAGTGCCGTCAACATCTTTAGTATAAGAAATTCACGTGGTTCTTCTTTTTCATGACTGATCTGCAAGTACCTTCACAAACCACACAGCGCTGGTACAGCTTAGTACTGTATTTAGTGTTGTAGTGTTAGTGGACCAGTAGGAGGTACTCTTCCCTCCAGAGTAGAATTTCCACATAAATGACCCAGGAAACATGGACACTGCTGTAAGAGGTGCTGTCCTTTGGATCATATGTTGAACTGAAAGTTAAGTTGACTACTTGGTCACTACATATCCCAAGACACTCTTCAAAATAGTAGGGGTCTTAAATCCAACATCCTGGACTAGGTCCACAATCTGAGATTTCTAAACTTTCCTCTTTCCTTCAGATGGTGAAATGCTTTTCCAGTGATGGATACAGTCCATAAAATCTGGCACTTATAAATAATTCCTAATTAGATGTCCAATTAGAATCTTGTGCTGAAAGTGTGACTCTAGCACAAACAATACAAAAGATCATAAAACAGGTACCATGTGAAAGAAGTTGATATTCTTCTAGTTTTGTGAGAAATTCAATTTTATGATTTAATTCACACTTCCTCTTGAGTTCCCATCTCACACACTGATGGAAAGGTAGAAGGAAAATAAACAGGCTGACCTGGCAGCCTTGATGTTTCTGGAGTCTGAAATTACATAGCGACTGTATTTTAAAGACATGGCGGACAAGTCAACCCTTAAATTACTGGCTGTCTACGACCCGGCAGTGAGGTCACACAATTACGAAAAGGGAGAAAAATGTAAACCCCACCTGGACCGGCGTTGTTGGGGCCAGCCTGTCAGAGTCCATGTGGACTGCAATAGATAAGATCACTTTATTGGCCATATACAATTTCTTGTATTAAGAATTTGCCTTTTCGCATACCCCAACCTGCTCTCCATCAGACAGGGAGAGAAGCTGGGGGTCAGAGTGCAGGGTCAGCCATTTATATGGCGCCCCTGGAGCAGTCAAGGTTAAGGGCCTTGTTCAGGGGCCCAACGGATTAGGATTCCTCTGCTGGCTGTGGGATTTGAACCGACAACCTTCCAGCCACAGGCGCAGATCCTGAGCCACAGAGCCACTGCGCCGCCCATAGTTCAGTTCACTCTGAAGGAGAAGGTCTGGAACAAATAAACTGTACAGAGGGATTGAAGAACCAACCAATGTAAACTGGGGACCAGAATACGCATTAAAACCTCTCCATTGTTTCCTCCCTCTTGCAGTAATCCTTAAAGGATTAAGGGCCAGATTACAGGATTCTGAAAATGTTTTTTTGTCCATGTTCGTTGAATAGGTTCAGCACATACAGTATATGTAGCAAATACTTGGAATCCTGCTGATAATAACATTATAATGCTCATTCAACACAAAAGTGTCTGTGACCATCCCAGGTGGCAAAGCCTAGGAATTGAACTGGGTAGGAGAAAACAGCTGCTCCAGATTCATTTAATATTGTATCTCAAAGTTTGACTGCTTCCAAAGGAGAGAGCACAAGTATGTTAAGGAATTCAGCAAGGGACAGAGTCAATATGGAGACACAAATGAAACCTAATAACCTTAAAGCTGTTACGCTTGTTGTGCTAAGAGGCCTTTTCAAGGCGCTTATTGTCCTCGGTTGACTCCGAAGCTGGCGATTTTGCCAATAAAGTCGTCAGCAGAGTCAGCGACCTGAAAAAACGCCCAGGGATTAGGAGAGAGAGTGAAGAAAAATAGGATTTACACGCGAAGCCCGGCGCCTGTTCACTCCATCACTGACAGATTCTATTAGAAGCAAGCCTCTGTTTGTGCTAATGAATTAATATGCGCTACTGTCCAAGGATTCAGGGCGTGTTGGCGACTGCTGAAAATAGTGCTCACCATTTTGACACCGCCTAACCCTCCAACGCCCTTGTCCTCACCTTCCTGCCTATAGTTTTTCTAGAGGAGAAAACAGGACAAAAGTAGCGTGTGTCTTATGTATGCATTATTATTGGAAACTGTTACAAATGTTTAAATTTAAAGTACAAACTGCATGGGAATTCACATGTGCATGTACAATTCATCAAAATATTTCATTACATATATATTTATACACTGTACATATATATTTATATGTATATAGCTTGTATAGGCATATACCGTACAATATGTACCAAAGAGGTCATGTTTACAAATAGTATAAGCAAATTTTTTCCCATGGCTCAACCTTTCAGCTACAGTATGTGCTTTGATGATTTTTAGAACAGATACGTCCATTTTTACAGCATCCCTTAAAAATACTTTTATATCAAAAATCAGTACAGAAAAAGGTCTGATCGCATTGGAGTGAAAAGGATGAAGAGAATTCCTGGAGAAATTTAAAGACGCTCATCCTCAACTCCCGGCCCTTCACTGGATTTTGGAGTAGACACTGCCCTCTTGCGGTAGAACAGTGGAGCTGCCAGTTTCTCGTCTTCGCCTGTGCTGTTAACCATGTGCTGAATGTCTTAAAGTACTGTAACGGCTTTCTGTGGAGCTCTGTGGAGTTCGGATTTCCATTAAGAATTCAGATCAAGGCGATTATTTATTTCTTATGAACCATTTTAGCAAAATAAATCTTATTTTTTAGTTCCCATAGCCATTTAAGGTGCTCGTTTGTACTTTAACCTTGGAATTTCATTGCCAATTGTAATTTCAGGCTTTCAATTAAGAATAATCAGATTAAAACTGTGGATTATGATAGGCTTCTGCCACGTGTATGCCTGTTTTTTTTTACAGCTCGTTACAGTTTTCTTAACATGATTTAGTTACACTTCTCAAGCAGCAATCCTTCGATGGAGAATTCAGGAATGAAGGCACGTACAGTATATGCCCACAGACTTGTGAATGAAGTGAATGTAGGTGGCCAAAATGAATTCCAGAGTGTGAGAGCACTCACTGCAGGGATACAGTATTTTAAACATGCTCCTGTAGTTCAAAGTAAAGCACCCTATCTTACACTACTTTATGTTTTTGCATTTCTGACTAAATCAGTTGATATAGCATTTGTGTGATTACCAATTATTATATGTTGAGAGGTCAATCTGGGTTCCTATGGTGTACAGACGTAGCACACAGAACTATGGTTCTGGTTCTGACTTATTCCTTATTTGGTCTTTCAGAGAGTCTGCTGTCCAGACTGCCATAAATAAGATCACTTTATTGGCCATATACAATTTCTTGCATTAGGAATGTGTCTTTTCGCATACCCCAGCTTGCGCTCCATGAGACACACAGATGGAGAGAGAAGCTTGGGGTCAGAGCGCAGGGTCAGCCATTTATACGGCACCCCTGGATCAGCTGGGGTTAAGGGCCTTGCTCAGGGGCCCAACGGAGTAGGATCCCTCTGCCGGCCGCGGGATACGAACCAGCGACCTTCCAGCCACAGGGGCAGATCCTGAGCCACAGAGCCACCATGCCGCCCTAAGACACAACAAACACAACAGATTGAATCCAGGCAAGAAAGTAAGTAAAGTTCCCCGCTTTGCGATCTTTGAGGCATAATACAAGTAACTTTTATATGAGTAGCTTTGATAAGGACAAACCACCACAAATAGTTTCCTGTGTGTTTTTTTTATTGATTCAAACACCCATCTTTCATATCTTACAAAAGAAGAAAAAACTCAGGACAGCAGCAAGACTTGGCACATATTTGCAAACCCCCCCTTCTGCTTCCTCCTTCCCTCCCTCCCCTGAACACACAGATTTACTTTTTGTAAGTTATATATTCAAGTTCTCACAATTTTAAAAAGACACTAATAAATTAAACAGCTAATAAATATTTTTACCTGTCACTGGTACCTGTGAAAGCAGAGGTGAGATTGCAGCATGTTATTTTTTTTTTCCGTCTTTTCCAAGTTGACGTTTTACACAATGAAAGGCTTAACCATGGTGAGTTGGACACACTATATGAACAAAAATGTTTTTTTACAAAAAGTAATTCTACCAATATACAAGCTGTCTCATTAAAAGTGCTGTGTAATCTAGAGATCATTGTAAGTCTTCTATTTTACATGTGTGGATACAGTATTCTAATATTTACAGTATTTATCTCATTCATAATTGACCACACTAGATCTACACTCAACACTATATATATTTATAAAAACAAATTATAAATATTTATAACTATACACAAAAAGGAACATCTTCTGTCATCTTTCAGTCAGCAAAAAGTTTTTTACATGTTTTCTTGCCATGGAATAGAATTCAGACAAAGAACAAGTAAACGCACCAATGAGAAGTTTGGACCCCGTGGGTTAGTATTTTCAGATGTTTTAAAAGTATTTTTGTTTTCGGTAGGATCTTTAACATTTGTGTAGATTCCAGACTGGACATGTGTGTCATGTTTGTAACACTGTCAAAAAAAAAGATCTGAAGGAGATCATAGTCATAGGTTTTGTAAGCATTCACTTAAAAACAGATACTTCTAAAAATCGGTTTATGGATATTGTAGCATTAAGTTGGAAAAGCTATGCTCCAATTTGCTTACAGCAGACTTCAGTTATTTTTATCCATGTCATGTATAATAAGAAGCACTGTAAAGCAATTTAACAGATTAGGAAAATGGTTAAAATGATGCCATCACTTGAAAGCCAGAGGTTAAAAAAATAAAAAAAACTCATTGGGGCATATGTGTTCTTTTTCCGATTCGTGTTTTGCATGTCAGTAGGCAACACATGTTCAAAAGGTCAGACTGACTGAGTTTACAGTGTTCTTCTCTCCACTCCCTCACACACACAGCAGAACAGCGAAACGCCCAGGAGCGGTTTCTTCTATAAGTCTCGTCACAGGACACATTGGAGTCTCACAACCGGGGTGACACGAATGAAGCAACGGTATGTCGATAGGCAGCTGTTAACCAGCCCGATACTTTTTGCACAAAAATACAATCACAATGTGGAATGATTGTCCTATCTCCAGCCTTTGGTAGGTGAATGACACCCCCCCTCCATGTTCCTCCCTAGCCACTAGTGAGGAGTTCCAAATCATTTGAGTGCGCAACCTGTGAAAGAAGAGTGCTTTTGGGTGTATATCTGGTTTATACATTCCACTACTGCTTGACATAATGTGCAACGACTGACACAAGTGAAACGAGACAGATTAAGTTGGGGAGGGAGTGCGATCCCCCAGAGCAAGACAAGAACGGAATAACTAATTTCAGTAGTTGACATAGGAGCAGCGCCGTGTTTGTAATGTTCATTAAAGTCTACACATGCCACGCTGCACAATCTGCACCTCAAGGTTGAGGAAAACAAATACCCTTGGGCAAACAAGAATGAAGCAAGGGAAATAATATTAAAATAATGAACACCTCCCCTTGTCAGTTGTAGTTCAGGAAAAAAGTGACCCCAGTCTTTTGATCGTGAAACAGTTGCGCAGTTGTGAGAGGAACTCAGCTGGTTAATGGAGACCTGCGCCTTCCTGTGTTCACGACTTAACTTAGGAACTTGGGGAAGAAGGAGGCAAGACAAGAAGTGTTACGTGTGATCAGCTTTTAACCAAAATCCGCCCCCCCAAAACAAACTGCTCCGAATCCCAGGTGCCAGGAGACATTCGCAGATTTAAAAGCAGTTTCTAGTCTATAAAAACAAGGAGAAAAGCTGGAAGCCACATTCAACTTGGTCCTCTCGGTAAAAAAAAAAGATCTCCTGCTGGCCTGTGCAAGGTGGAACAGGAGACTTACATTCATTTGGAAGGTTTATTGCTGTGTTTGAGTAAGGGGCTGGGAGTTGGGCCGCACTCGTCTTCGACAGACCTGGAGTGAAGGTAAAGTGTGTCACATGACTGCAGAAATGCTTCCCATTTGCCATCAGCCCTTGTACACTAAATTCAATACAGCACACAAATTTCTAACTGCATTGTACTGCGGTGGTCTTTTCTCAAAGCAATTAACCATGAGATTGTGGACTCCTACTCACTGCAACACAGACACATCTTTTGGCTTTCTCAGCTGATATACTACTATGCACTATGTCTAATAGTTCTATTCTAATACTAATCCACAAAACCATCACTCATTTATTACTAGGCCTCTTGCACATCATACAGTCAAGCTGGTGCCTAAAAATGTGCAAAATCAATTTCATCCTACCCGATTCATTTGTGGCCTTAAATGCCATTAGTTTAGAAATGCCTCAAAAAAGTTCTGGGCTTTAAAAAAAACAAATTACAAGCCCATACCGATTTTATTTCTAACTTCTGGATATAATACAAAATGAGATATCACTGGCTAGTCCTGTGATTGTACCTCCACTGCAAACAGTAATTTTCCATAAACACCGCAGAAGAATAAAAAACTTTCTAACATTTGATTAAATGTTAGAGAATGCCGTCCTTTAAAAAAGGACAACATCTTGCAGACAGTTTAGTCCTCAAATAACTGGTCTAGTAATTACAAAGCAAAGCGGACCAGTGCGCTTTCTAGGGTGGGAAAGGCTATCCTAAAACCAAAGTAGCACAGGAGCTGTTTGCAGTCGACACATCATCTTAAAAAGCATCATTGAAATCGACATGATTATACTTCATTTCTTATTCAAAATCCATGAGAGATTTTTAAATATTAAAAGCCACAAAACTCGTACCAGGAACAGGATGCCAAACAGTGTTTGCAAAAACTATATTTACACTACACTATTCTTAAAAAAATAACCCTTGAACTGTCAAGTCTCATACGGAGTCTATTGCTTTCTAAAATGTAACAAAAGTAACTAGGGACAGTATTTTCACATACTTCTAGCGATATGAAACCAAACTTTCTCTCAGACAATTTTGCCTGCATTTGGGAACTAATTTTGCAGTCCAGAGAAAAACTGACCAGGTTTATGTCCTGCTCCTATTCAAATGCAAATCCCCTGCTGAAGACTTATTGGTTCAGTGCCTCACCTTGATAATGGTACCTTCAAAATACAACTCTCACAGACAATGCAGTGAGGAGGTACCTACCAATAGCACTACTCAGACTTATAAATACAGTTAGAGAGCATTCAGTACTAAACAAAGGTGAGGTTTTGTGCATCTGGAAATCTGTTTGAACACTGCATGGTAGTAGTGCTAATGAAGTTCAGATAGATAGCTGCGTCAGCATGCGTAGGCTGCAAAGGAACAAGTAATAGGTTTCTTCCATGCTGAAAGGAGAAGAAAGGAAACACGTTTCGGCTGTGGAGCCTTCTTTGGGTGTGAAACGTAGCTGAAATGTTGCGTTTCCTTTCTTCTCGTAGTGCTAATGTAACCCAAGATCCCATGTGGATAAAAGTCTTTAAAACTTATAAGGTAAAATCAGTTATTTTTCCTAAAGCCAGGTAAGGGGCCAAATTACAAACATTGCAAACCCCAACAGGTCATTAAAAGGCATAGGCCTTCACTGTTCTGTAACAGTAGTAGAGTCTGAAACTTTAGGAAGTAGGAATGAGATCTTGCACCTGCTTTAACAAAACACATTAGGGGATTGACTGCTTTGTTGTCCCTCTCCCCCCTCAAATACTGTCCCCAGCCCCCCCTCCCCCTGGTCCCTGTCAAGGCAAAAACAAAACAAAAACAGCCAACAATGTGGACAAACCCTCCCTATCCCGTAACAATGTCAGAAATGTGGTGGCAGCCACAGTGTGCAAGTCCGCTCCTGCAGCTGGCTGTGGTGCTGTGGTTGGAGTCCACCTGTGACCAGTGGGGCTCAGAGCTGGGAGTCAGCGCCTAGACTGTTGAGCTCCTCGGGGTGCTTCTCCGCTGGGTTGGCCCCTGCGCTTTGCCGGAATCCCGCCGAGATCTCGTCGAAGGTCCGGCCCCTGGTCTCCGGCACCTTGAAGTAGGTGAAGATGAAGAAGACCACCAGCAGGACACTGAAGATCACGAAGACGTAGGGGCCGCATAGTTGCTGAAGGATGACAGAAAAAAAGATGGAACAAGAGTGAATACTCCCACAGCACACAAACCACCGTCTTCACATGGAAAAGCATATCCGCTGAAACTTCTCAACCAACATCGGAACTTTTTACTGAATAGGATCAAGAAAGAAAAAAAAACTTTACGAAAGCTTTCTTTTAGCACAGAGGAAAGCTGGGCTCAAAGTGCAAACCCCTTCATTAGCTAATGCCTTGAGCAGAACTGCATGGGGCTCAATTATGTTACCTTAAACTTCAGAGGGTCAAAATTGGAAATGCCATACCCACAACCTGACATTTCAAAAAATAAGTTTTGCCCAAGTTCACAACTATGAAGCTGAGCAAGGGGAAAAAGAAGGCCTTCTTACCTGGATATACTGGAAACACATGCCCACAATGAAGTTGGCGGTCCAGTTGGAGAAGCCAGCCACAGCGAAGGCGGCAGGGCGTGGGCCCTGGCTGAAGAGTTCAGCCACGATGAACCAGGGGATGGGGCCTGGTCCAATCTCGAAAAATGCCACAAAGCCAAAGATGGCCACGATACTGACATAGGACATCCAGGACAGCTGGTCCTGCGAACAGAAAAGTAAACTCTTCTCAGCTTTATTTTGCAAAGAGAGTTTTTACAGCCGAGTTTTCTCTGAAGAGGAGGTGCAGTCGTCTGAGTCTTAGGTTCGTTCATCACAACGTTATTAAGAAAGTGGGTGTTGCTGGATAAAACTGGATTTTGTGGCCGGCTGACACAGCAGACCCACCCCGTCAGGGTGATGCTATAGAAGAGGGGAACACGTACCAGCAGAGCCAAAGCGATCGTCATGAGAATTGCGGAGCCAGCCATTCCCATCAGGCCAATGAGGTGCAGGGACCGGCGGCCGGCACGCTCCACCACAAACAGCTGGAGGGAGAGAAGAGGAGGAGCGTTACGTTTCCTGATCAAAGAGAAACTCCCACAGGCCACTGGGGCGAGCGACTCTGTCCATTCAGAGGAATTCAGTCTCACTGTATCGACAATCAGGATTAACCTTAAGCCTCCCTGATAGGCTAAAGCAAAAAACATGGAATAGATTCGTGACAGATTGTGTCTTTTTTGAAAAATTAACACACAAAGGCAGGCCCAAGCTGAAGTGAAATATGCTACCGCAGATCTACATGCTCAATTCTGTGGTTCTTAATATAGTTTGTTTTACTGGAAGAGGAGCTTTAAAAACATATTTCACAGCATATTTGTGAAAGGTGAGGCAGACAGACTGTATGGTATTTGTTCTAACGTAGCCAGCAGAGGGGAAATAAGTGTCCTCACCGAAACCACAGTGAAGGCCATGTTCACAACACCAGCACCGATGGTGGCATAGACAGGCTGTGTCACTCCTGCTTTCTCAAAGATATTGGTAGAGTAGTAGAACACCTGAAAAAGACAGTGACAGAGGTTATATGTAGAAAACAATGCTGACACACACTAAAGATACAACCCTTACTGCTGATATCTATTTTATAAGGATTTATACTTGTAACCAGTTCTAATTCTTTGAACAAGTAACAAGTACTCTTTATATCTACATGACAACAGGATAAACCAGCTAATACACATGGTGAGATAAACAAACAATAATAACTGGTTTCCTAATTTGGATAAAGGGCTTCCTCTTATCCAAAGCCTTTCCAATTCACTTTGATTTTGCAAAAGGTAGCTATCGCACTTTACTCTGGAATGAGTCCTGCATGTTATTAGGTTGCATGTATATGGAAGCTAAGCTGGAATTTCTTGATGCAACCACCGTATGTATTGCCAGTCCTACTGCTAGTGACCTCTGGGAAGAAAAAGAAGTACTAACAGGGTCAGCTAAAACACTGTGAACCGTCACCACGCAGGGGGCGCGTGCGATTCGGCTCGCACCGGGAACAGCCGGCTTCAAGGCAGCAATGCTAGACGCAGCCCTTGGAATGGCCAGGAACCGCGTGGAGCAGGGCCGGAAGACTCACCGCGTTGATGCCGGACAGCTGCTGGGAGAGCTGGAGCATGATGGCAATGATGATGGGCTGGCGGTACATGGGCGAGCGGAACAGCTCCGGGATGGTCACCTTCTTCTCCCGCATCATCTGCCGGCTCTCCTCCTTCATCTCCTGCATGTCGGCGCTCACGTCCGTCGTGCCTCGCAGCTTCTTCAGGACTAACGGGGTCAGGGGGGAACAGCACATACTTAGCACCTTGGTTCAGCCCATTACGTATCTGGGCACCCAGGTCGAATTTCCTTCCGACACCCAAATCTCCAATGACCAGCCTCTACAAAAAGTGAGGTGATAAGCGAGTGGGGAAAACCAGGCAGGGACAACTGGGCATTTTAAAGCTCTTATCCTCATTGGTCTTCTATGGAGAAACCGCCCAGTTCCGGTGATTCATTACCTCTGGGGACAGCGGCTTGTCAGAAAACCAGGACTGTTGCCTCCTCTGACTGAGGGGAGGCAGGGCTGCGACACTCACCGCTCTTGGCCTTGTTTTCCTCGTTGCGGTTGATGAGCAGGAAGCGGGGGCTCTCGGGGCAGAAGGGCAGGATGGCGCACTGGACCACAGCGGGGATGAAGGTGAATCCCAGCAGGATGGGCCACATGGAGGCGTTGCCCATAATGCTTTCCATTCCAAAGATCTGCGAGACAGAAGGGAACCTCCGGTTACAAACAGGCAAGAGCTCACACAGGGGGGATTACTCTCAAAAGGCGGTCACATTTATTTGGTATGTAAAATTAACAGTATATTTTCCTAAATGTTTAAAGATACAAACAACACGGGATGGCACAAGGGAATAAAAATGAAATGGCATGTTCTCAGGTCGTACAAAACCAGAACACACTAGGCCTTCTGGGAACTCCGACACTAATATTATTAACATGTGGTCTTGCATGTTAACCATGCTTAGAGCTTCCAGACACAGTTAAACTGCTGTGTGCATGTCTACTAAACATAAGTAAAGCATTATGCACTGGTATTTTAATTTGGGACGATTAACAACTATTGCCCCCAGTTGACATTGATCCCCACAGTCTTCACTTAACTCTTCAGGTTCCCATTACCTGAGCCAGGAGGATTCCAATTACGATGCCCAGCTGGTGCAGGGTGCCCAGCGCCCCTCGGAGTGCAGTGGGAGAGATCTCGCCGACATACATGGGCACAAACCCAGTGGACAGGCCAGAGTACAGCCCCACAACAAAGCGCCCGATGATCAGCATCTCCCAGGAGGCTCCCAGTTTGGAAAAGCCCAGGAGGGCGGACGCGATGAAAGCCAGGACATTGGCCATGAGCATGGAGTTCCTCCTGCAAGGTGAGAGGCAGACATCAGCACTGGCACAGATCTGGAGGGGAAAGTGTGCATGTTCTTTTCCTGACCAGTATTCCTGCCCATCCATTCCCCGATTTCTGCAGTTGAACCCATTTCCCAGTAACATGGTTATGATATGTAACTCAGATTTAATTAATAGATGACAGAACATATTTACCCAGCAATGGATATGTGTTTTGCCAAAGGAGCACTCTAAAGGTAGGTTGTTCTTCTGCATTTCACTTATGCAACAGGTGCCAGAGGATATTCTACATGGAACTTTTCTAAATTATTCATTATTAAAAAGTGAACTACACAGTGCAATTAGAAAAAACAGTGATATTAACAAGCAGACGTCCTGATCAGTACGATATGTAACTATTTTACAAGTTCATGGGTCTTATACTGAATGAGCCCTTTTCATAGTTATGTTAAATGGCAGCAAGGCCTTACAGTGACCAATTAAGCAGGTGCTTTGTTAATCAATTTAGAGATCTGGAACAAAAATGTGAACTTGCTTCTGTCCCCAAGGACCAAAGTTCACCCTTGAGAAATTACATTTGATCATTTAAGGCCGATTTAGAGTGACCTATAAAATTGGCTGAATTGGGAATCTCCTGTAACAGTGCTGGAGACTCCTGTGCATCTCAGGAAAGGGGGCTTGGGCAGAACTTGGGGATTATCTTACCTCCCGAAACGATTAACGAAAAGCCCCACAGAGAAGGACCCGAAAATGCCCCCAACGGAGAAGATGGCGACAGAGAGTGACCACAGCGTGGTGAGGTTGGAGGGACTGATGGGCTCCTGATAGCGATCAAACCAGGTCTCGTTGTAGAAATTCTCAATGATCTATAGGACACAGGAGAACAAACAAATTCAGGCTAAGCAGGCTTTTCAAAACACAGTTCAGAAACTAAAAGTTCTTCACAGCAACAGACACACCTTCATATTGCCTCTTTTACCATACCTTGATTATGTGAAAAGGGACTAGAATAGTTTGACATGCATTGTGAAATACCATTTTATTAAGGGTAATATTTAAAGTAGGGTTTTAGAATTTCTTTAAATCATGCAGTGCTGTTCTAGGAATTAACAGAAATTCCATTTTTATTGCACAGAAGACACTCTTAAATTAAGTGCATTCAGTGATCAAAATATGTTTAATGTATTTTGTTCCAATATCCCTTTAAAAATCACAATACTAAAACGATTACATGACAGAATGAACCTAGGTGTCCATTTCCTCTACATTTAGGACAGCAGAGGGCAGACGATTTCCTTTTACAGCTCAGCCGGAAGTGGGTGTCAGCTTTCCTCTCCACCAAAGCGCAGTGTTGATAAACAAGCGTGTGCCTCGCCATTTACAAATGTCAAAAACCCCAGGCACGGGCACGAGGCAACAGCAACGGCTACAGGAGCCCTGCTCCCAGATTAGCCCAGCATCTCGGGAACGACGGGCCAAATGCCTCCCATCTTGTGTCACTTGAATACGTGTAATGACGTACAGCATGTGAGTAAAATCGCGACCTACGCGGATCACGAGGCAGCCCAGGTTATTCAATTTCACTTCCCCCTCTTCAGAAACTTTTCCTTCCACTCAGCTACACGTTCATTATCATGGCTGCTTAGTGGCACACACACAACAGACAAAAAGTAAGGGTCCATGCTGAAAAGATAAAACTGTGTTCAAAAAGCTGGAGCACATAGTGTTCTGTTTTTCCTCGTACGTTTGCCAAGTAGCTGGCATCATATTTAGCCAATGTGATCCATTTCAGCCAGTGTTATTGTAGAGATCAAATCTAAACTTACGTTGCAAACAATAAATGGAATTAAAAAGAAATTAATATACTTCCTGTAGAGGACTGTTTAGAAAGACTTTAACCCTTGAGAGGACATGAACCTTTCCCTTTAATTTCACATGAATGAAATTAAAATAAATTCCTATTGCAGAAAAAAGGAGGATTCAATACAGTACTGGTGGACCTGTTTCAGCAAAAATGACTTTGTAACATTTAGGTGACAAATTTAGGTGACAAATAACTTTTACTCTGTAGCAATAAGACATAACTTGGACAGTAAGAAAATGTATATATAGTTGTACTTCAGTGAGCTACACAAGATTCTACTTCTTAACCTTCAGCTGTGTGTGTTTTTCCCCTTTAAGCTTAAACATTTCTAAAAATTGATTTTCCCAAAATTTTATTTTAAGACACAGAGAATTTCTCTGAGAGTGTTACATAAATCTTCAATTCACCAGGGCGTGTGAATTGGAAATGTGAAGAACACATTTTACATTCATCGAAATAAAGAAGCCCGACTATTTTCACACACTGTCAAGGCTGCAGACTGATTATTAGCGGCATGTGGCTCTGTGGAGTGTGTGTGTTCTGGTTACAATCATGAACCTTGATGCCCCTGCTGCAAGCCGGGAGTCTTAAAAGTACAAGGTATCCACGCTCTGGGAGATCAATCCCATGACCGAGATGAGACCCCACTGGTCTACATTCCAGAGCCCTTGAGAGAGCCACAATCTAATCGCCCTGCAGCTATTTACAGTAGGAGCCAACGTCACTGGGCCTTCACATCTTCCCAGCTACAGTACATCAACTCCCGGCAGTCCTGCGCTGTCCGGTCACCTTATCTGTCACCCACCAAGGGACAGCACACCGCATCATGGCAGAGCTCTAAGTACAAGCTGCTGACTCCTCCCCATCCCTCGCTGGAACCTTCTGCAAAGATACCTTGTACAGAAGAGCCCCGCAGGAAAGACTCCTTTCCTTCACATATCAAAAAAGGCAGTACAAGCGTGTGCGATGCCAGTGAATGTTATCAGGGTCCCCACCACCACCAGAAGAATTTGTGACTCCCTTAAATACCTGCACGCCACAGAGAGATGTCCTTTTTGAAATCTGCCCACTCTGATTCTCAAACACAAACAACGGCCAAGCCGGTATTGACCCTCTCTGCGCCGCCCCGCCTCATCCACCAGACTGAGAGGTCATCTCCTGCCATCTGCACCACTGTGACGTGAGGTGCCTGGTGCCACAGCTGCCAGCTTGATGCCACCATGCCCTCAACTAGGGATACAATTCAAATACAGTACCCACACTACATTGCACCCCTGCGTGTTAAACACTACTTCTAAACAAATTTGTTTTTCAGATCCTTAGTGGTCAAACGTGGGAATCTCAATATTGAAAACACGGAGGTCTTTGAAAGCTGTAAATGCAAAGGATACTGTATGTTAGTCAGCAAACTGCTGTTTCATACTAGATAGAAACTTAATGTAATCTTGGCTCGCTTCTCCACTACAACATTCATCTTCATTATGACAGAATGATGTACACCACCCAATCAAACCTGCAAATAGTATTCTAGCATATAAAAAGGTGGTTTCAGCTTAGAATCAGGGCTGGGCAATGCAGATTAGTCTAACACCATAATGCTTAACCAGCAGTCTTAACAGAAATCCCACCAAGCTAAGGTCTCTGCTGGTAAATGGCACCACCCTCTCACCAGGTTTCCTTTGGACTATAAACTGCTTTAATAGTCAATTACAATACTTCTTATTTTATTGCTGCAAGCTCTGAAAAATAATTCCGTAAAAACACCTAAAATATTTTAGTTGTAGCACAAAACATTAGTAAGGTTTTTAAAGTCTGAGCACAGTGAGCAAACATGGATTAAAAGAAGTCTGACAGAGAGTGTCTGAAGAACGGCCTACACTTGCAGTGCCTGTATTTAGTGTTCCTCACATGTAGCATATAACCTCTAAAGGCACTGAGCAGAGAGAAGAATGCGTCACTTTGGTTTGAAGAGAGGCCAGCTGGTTAAAAATAGCCCTCTTCCCTTTCATCGCCCCTGTCTCCCGACCCTCACCTTCTGCGGTGCGTTGATCACTCCAGTGTTGTAGCCAAACTGCAGGGAGCCAATCACAGCCGCCCCCACGGCCATCATCAGCTGAACCGTCACTTGCTGTAAAGGAAAAAAAAAAAGAGAACAACGTTCAGAAAAGAAAGTCTTTTTCACAGGACATGTTCCAGGTATGGCACCTGTTCTGAGAACCTTCTTCTCAGTATCCACTGGACTTCTTGCTCATTACAGATTAAACACAAGTCCCTTAGGTTCAGATTTCTCATACTTGCTAGTCTTATAGCTTACATATTTTGGGGATTGTTGCAACTCTTGAAGAATCCTAAATTTAGAGAAAAACAATATAAAAGGACTGTTAGCCCTTCATTTGCTCCTCTATGGACAGCATGTTTACTCCTTTGTACTTTTTGGACAATCAGTCTGTATAAACCTATGCACATTTTGCACATTTATTGTTTTTACAATGACTATGATCAGCACATTTTGCACACACCTATGTATTTATTTATTTTGTTTGTCTTTTGTTTTATAACTATTCTGATGTCTGTTTTGCTTGTCTTGGGCTGGACTGCTGTAACACATCAATTTCCCTACGGGATTAATAAAGTATTATCTATCTATCTAAAAGAATCCAGAATCATGGGTTTTCATTATTTTATTTTGATTTTCGAAATATACTTGGCAATGTTAGTGGTCTTCCCCTCTTTCAGATATTGTTCAGGCTTCAATGAAATATTGCTGTTCACAACCAGTAAACTGACCAGATATGCCAGTTTTGTTGCTTTTATTTCCATTTCTGATATTACATAGGGCATGCTTCTTTTCTAATCAAAGAAAACTGTGTTTTGTGAAAAAAGTGTTATATAACAACATCCCTGATTTTTTTCTTTGGATTTTAAAATCCATTCCACTCTATTAAGTTTAAAAAACTTGCACTGCTCTCCAACTCTCCTATCTTTCATCACAGGGCCCTTGTGACCTTTAAATCACAACCTTGATCATGTTGGAGGTTAGACGTGCTACTCAAATATCTGGAAGATAATACTACAATATGGTATATGTCTTAACATTAACAATATAAGGTTTTCTGAGAAATGAGTATCACCCACTGCATCACTGTATTAAATCCAATATTGGATCACAAGATTACTTACAGGCAATACCAAAAGGCAGTATTAAACTAGAAAAGGTTCAAATACTGGCAGGGACATGGAATCTACTTTGATATCTTTATTTGCCACATTTCCTCTCATCAAATTTTACATTTCCTCATTCTACACAATACACAAGCGTAACAAGTCCCAGCACAAATCCCACATTGCACAGAACTCCAGCTACTCTGCTGGTGCCCATCCCTTAACCTGCCAATCAACTGGTAAAACTGGCTTTGAAAGACCTGTATAATGGCTTCATAGACTGGAAAAATACTTCCTGAAATGGCATAATATTATTCCACTGTAAAATACCTGTGTGCTCACCTGTTATGAAAGCACAGTAGTTTTCTACAACTGTTACAATGTGGTGAGATGTAAGGGGGTTCTTTTGGCCTTTAATGTTCACAGCTCCAAGACTGGGCAACACCTATATTCTTCTGGAGGCACTGGCACCTTTTAATAGAACATTTCAGTTGAGCATTTGGTTGTGCTTGGCTAGGATCCGACTGACTTCACAAGATCATAGCAAAATGGCCGAAGTGAGCCTGCTTTGTTTCCAAAATTTTTTAAGAGCCAACACTGCCATTCAGCCCACTCATCCTCATTTCAACACGGGTGAGAGAAAGGTACAGACATGCAGAGAAGAGGTGTTGCTTCTTGAAATAGTCACCTAAACTCTGCCTTTCCTTAAACTCACTAGGTCTGGTCTTTACCAGCTGAAACAGCCTTGTTGCCTCCTGCTCACTTGTTACATCAGTGGCCTTTTTATAGCAGCTGCTTGTGCTAATCTTGTTACAGTCTTGCTGCGCCACGCTGCCGCAGCCTCTGCGAGCAGTTTCCCTTGAACGCCGTGCCGGCCGGCCCTGCCTGAGGGGGCGCACAGGGTCTCTGCAGCAGCTGCTGCGTCATGCTGCCTCAGGGCTTTCTCCCGTTGCCATGGAGACGCATGCTTTCAATTAGGAAGTGTACACAACCCGGTGAACGTGCAGGGATAGCTGCTGCTATCCTGTGCTCTGCATAGCTGAAGCGGTGGGGGTTGGGTGGCGAGGGGGTTGGGAGAGAGGAATGGCAGTGGGGGGCGGGGACAGGACCGTACTGAATGAGTCTTTTGCGAGAATGTGGTTTCTTCAGACACTATTGAGAGAAATGCTTAGGGACCCCATCCATCTGGCCTGTAACTGCTCCAGTTCCAGTAAGAATCTGCCACTTCACGGTTACACAGTCTTTACTGACTGCGGCGTCAAAACCCAGGACTGATGTCAAGGGAAGAAGTTTTTCTCAAACTACCAAGCCCATCGAAAACAAACCTGCAATAGGAAATTTTAAGATTTCCCTTTGTGAGCCCCTGAGATACTTAACTAATACCAGAGAAGTGAGCGTTGTAAATATTGGATTTATACCTTCTAAAGCTGCAACCTACAACTTTTTAAAATAAAAGCACATTTAAGCCAATATTTTAATTTGGGGGTTTAAGTAAATATTGAGTTACTTATTTTTAAGTGGACGCATAAACAGGATTTCTGCACTGTTCCACTAAAAAAAAAATAAACAGATTTATTCAGTAGATATAGTTCACAAGCAGTGTCATTTCCTTATTAGCTTTCAGGATAACAAAGGGAGGTTTAGTCATTAGGATGTCAGAGACCAAGGAATGAAACAAAACAGGCTCACAGCTCCTTGGCAGCAAGCATCGTTTCAAGTGTCTTCCTGTCAGTTTTAAACACTCGCTTTGGTCTAATCTCCTTGCTGTATCCTGTGTGAGTTTCAGTACAATAACCGTTAAAACCATGAAATCAAAACCTGTGATAACTCTTCTATTAAATATTTGCACAAAATAGGGAAGATTGAATTTATTCACACGCTGTAGATCTAACCCTTAACTACTTTCTCACTTCCTATTAAACTAACTTTATAGAGTGTAATAAACTTTTATATTCCTGATCCAACCCAGAATGTTTTATTTCATACCCTTGTGTGAACACCAAGATCTTGAAAGAACAACATCACAGATCTACACTATCTAAACTATTACAACATGACCCTAAATTCAGGAATATGGACTTAATGGCGGCTGATAATATGTAGTAGTTTCTCTGATCACGAGAGACTGACAGTTTACCGTCTCACTGTAATCTTCCAACTGCTGGGCTTGATCAATTTAAAGTGGATAATAACATAATCAACTTCTTTTGGATTTTTATTTCTTGTTAGAATAAGTAATAAATATCCCAAAAAGTGGACGGAAACAGTCCGGGAAGACAATCAGGGTGTGAGTCTTGGAACTTTCCACAAGTGGAATGTCCAGTGACGAATGAGAGCAAATCATTTCTTGTGATTCAAGAATGATTTAAGGACATGATGACCCAACAACGGAAGACTGACTTTACAATGAATCTGACATCATAACTCCTTCTGGACAAACCCCTTGTTTTGCTTAAAATGGAAATCTAGCTTTTCACACTGAACTAGTTAGTGCGTGTACAGTAGGTCCATTTTAAATATATTTAAATTGAACAGAGGACATTTTTTCCATCATTCCTTTCTAAGAAAGCTGGAGAAGTGTTATTTCTTCATTGCTTGGGGGAAAACCATGTCTGCCAGAAGACCATTTGACACCTCTAAGCCAGTTTTACCGTTTCAGTACTTAATGACGGATCACGTGACCGCTCAGTCCATCTGAGTTCTCAACAACCCAATTCAGTCCATTATTAGTTTAAATGCCCAGTTTTGTCATTTATTACAGGTATTCAGGTGCTGATTTAAAGAGAACTAGAAAGCAAACCAGCTGGATTGGACACACCTGATGGACCACTAGAACACATGCCAAATGAGTTAGAGATAATGGAGTGATTCATCTAAATAAACCCTATTCTTTTACAGTTTTAAACAGGTACGTGTTAAATGCCTCCAGGCAAGTGAAAACGCCCTTATTTCTTCATACCTGCAGCATATCAGGGTGCACTGTTATAACTCTTCCGGTATTTTGTGTTGTCTGGCACCGTTTCTCCTAAATTCCACTTACATAGTGTACTACTGTTTATCTTCTTTTTGAATTTTCCTATGAAAGTGATAAAATCCGTTTTAGAAGTAACTGTGGAACAGTCACTTTAACTAAGGTTAAAGCACATCAGATAAGGTCAAAAAATGTAACTGTATGCCATTTAAAACTGCCTATAGGCTGATGACCATGGCGAGTAGCCAAAGAGTTAAACTTATTTGGAATCTGTGCCTGTACACCCTTACAAGTCGAAACCTCCCCTTATGTCTGAAGGGTGTGAAAGGAAGGAATCCCATTGGCCCATGCTGTAGCCCTTGCTACTACCCAGCCAATGAGAGGAGTCTGTGGTGAGTGAGCATCACAATCCAGGCTCCCCCTCCTCCACAGTTCTCAGTAAGAGGTCATTGAGTCCACAACTGCGTGTTATTTAACCAGCTATGTAGTTTGCAGCGACTTCTCCCTCAGCATTCATAAGAGCTGGGCGTGTATCTTATCAGTTAAAGGCACAATGTACCAACTTTTAACACGGCTTTTAAAAATACGATACTTTAAAACCTTTTCACAAAAATGAAAACTTTTATCCAAAGGGTATACACTTGACTGTATAAGCCCAACATTACTTATACTGCATTCCCATTTATATACAATTAATTTTTTAACCTTTAATTTGCCATAGGATCTTAATAGTTAGAATCCATTACGTTTTCATATGAGACAATCTTTTACAGATCTTTAGATTTACCTTGTGAGGCAAGTCTTTGTCCATAATAAAATAAACTGACGCTCTTATATAAAGCACGTATAAAACAGTTGGGAAGCCCTGTTGCCTGTCAGAAACAAATCTGGAATAGCAGAGGATACAGAACAGTCTTACAAGGCCTTGCTGCCCTGACTCACTGCTCTGTTTATCCTTGGAACAGTCTGCTCTGACATCTCTTACCTTTAACCCAAATACTTTCTGGGGAACCTCCCTCCACAGCCCAGGCTCTTAAGAAATGCACTGAACATGAAATTTGGCCATTCCCTCTCACACTCCAGCTGTGGGGGATGAGAAGTGTGTAAGAACACATCCCCATGCAGTCTGTGATGTATTCACACAGGTATGTCAGTGCAATGTCGAGACAGGGTAGTGTAATGACTTCTTCCAATATACTGTAAGTTAAGACTTCTTGTTAGTACGTGCAGTGCTCAAGTTCCCAAGCGAAGACTACATACAGTACATTGTCCAGCTACATGTACACAATGTGCAAGCAGCTGTCCATCTCTGTAGTCCCACAGGCTAGTTAAATTTAGCAGGAGGTCCTGGCTACACTCCTAATCTTTGACCCCAGCTACTTTAGTAAATGTCCTTAAAAACTAAATCTACAGATAACAGTATAGTCAGATTTACAGTACGTGCCCATGTCCAATTGGATTTAATAATCTGATCCCTGTAGCTGTATTATTTCTTTAGAAGTCATGTAAAACAGGGACTTCTGTGCACAGATTGTTAGGTGAAGCACTTTGAATTGGCAGTCTTCTGTCTTTCAGCACTGGGGCCCTGGGTTCAATTCTGGACCTGACATGCTATCTGTGTGGAGATTGCATGTTCTCCCCCATGTTCATGTGGGTTTCCTCCGGGTGCTCCAGTGTCTGGTAAGAAGAAATGTGACGACGTTCTGCAACCTAAGACTGGTAGCTACTTTCATCTTGAAGTCCGCAACAGTCTGAATGCATCAGGTGGGGCTCTACTATTTATAACTTGGCAGCCAGCATTTAGCTATAGTTCCTCATCAACAGTGCATAAGAAAAAGATCCATCTTAAGTGCTATTGTCTGAAATGTTTAGATACCAACAACTGAAACTGTATATGTTCAAACTGCTTAATAATTGCATCTGGATATCTGATCCCAATAATCGCATCTGGTCACATCTATAGCAGGATATAAAGTATATATGGTCCTTATTTTAACACCACAAAAGTAATTTTAAAGCAGATCATATTCACCACTGTTTTCTGCCCAGTTGTAAACTTGCTTGCATCCAAAAAGAGTCAGATCATTTATTGTTAATGACATCTGGCACAATCTAGCCTTCTGTCACAGCTTAATTGCTTTTCATTATCCATCTCATTTTCTGTTTACACTGCACACGTATAAACAGAGTGATCTGAGAGTGTTAAATGGAACAGGAGAAGACAAAATAACTATTTTACCTGATGGAGAAGATGTGACACCATTAACCATCACCACAGATCATAAATATGATACAGAGCATGAAATGGAATAGGCATTACTTTAAAGGTAAGTGCATCTATTCGAGAATTAAAATAAAGAGAAAATCTGCAAATGCATTGAGGTCAATCTCAATTGCAACTTTTCCTTCCTACAGCAGATGAAATACACCAAAGGCAATTTGCTCTCAGTTTCAAAAATTCCGCATCAGCTTTGCAAACTAGGCAGCTCAAGCACTTCAAACACTGCTCTTGATAAACCCACACACACACTCATCTCCTGAAACTGACATGCTCTTCCTGGATTTGTTTAAAATCGCAAAATGTGGGAGATGTATGAAAATTTAAGAGAGTCTAAGACTCTTAAAACCTTTGCCAGCGTTGCAGGGATTCAAAACGTTGGCTCTGTGAGAGGAAACCAGTGGGAGTCAAATGCAGTATCCCAAGTAGTTGCTGGTATATACTAAATTGGATTATTTATTCCTCTTGATTCAATTCTCTTTACCTGCTCGTTACATCGTTACCAGATCCAAAATTCTCAGCCAGGCCAGTGGACAGCCGATTTGAAAAAGACTGTACAACTTATATGTGGCTGAATCCCTGTGTCGGGAGAAGGGCTGAAGGGGTTGTTGAATTAGTTCCTCCAATGCAGAAATTATGATGGTCACAGTAATGATAGCATGGTGAAGGGTGTTGGTTCTACATGGCTTCTGTGCATACAGTGCACAGGGGTAAGCTGTCGTGGTGCTGGTGTGGGCAGCGCAGGTCGCAGACTCCCTGTGGATGCCATGCTTCCTGGTGTTGCGTCCAAAGCTTGAGGCACAGATGCAACTGTGAGCAGGACTTCTTGAAGGGAGGTTTTAAGCCCACGTAATTCTTGAAAAAATCCCTCTTCTCTTCTTTGTTGCCCAGATAGGAAGTCCTGGAGTAGAGCCGCCATCTCCGTTTGAGGTTCTGTCCTGTGTGTACAGTAGGTCCAGTACGTGCCGTTGGATGAGAGGAGGTTCTTGGCCATACTCCCAATTCCTCATATTGTTTTCTCTCATCAGCATCACCTTCCTCTGATGAGACTACTGTGTCCCATGGGTTATCTTTGCTTGTGACCGAAGGCCTGTCCTCTTCTTCCCAGGATGAACTGCCTTGCAGCTGGCCATCCCACTGCTGCCACCAAATGTCAGGGCTGAAGGGGTAGTTGAATTAGTCCCTCAAATGCACAAATTATGATGGTCCAGCCGCAATAGCACTTATGTGCAAGAGCGAAAGTTTAGTTGAGTGCTCCTAAAACCAAATTATAGTGTGAAATAACTCAAGACAAAACAAAAAACAGAACACACATTAAAACGATGCTTAGAGAGTTCTAAACACCAATCCCACTACGCTCAAATCCTCTCTCTTAACTCTCCCCCCTGCTGCTTAAATAAGGTTAGCTCCGCCCCCTCAGAACATATCACCGTCTCTTAAAATCATTCACTTTCATACTTTACAAAAAACACCTCTACTCCGTAAATCACTGCCCGAGAAACCTCTGTCACACCCTTGCAGAGGATCTGACGGGGATGCTCATAATCCCCCCCCCACTTTAAAATACAATACCTGTTTGTCAGGATAGCAGGGTTAAAGAAAACACTGAAAACCTGTTAAACTAAAAGTCGAATTCAGACATCTCTGCCGGGCATTGCATCTTATACATTTCACCTCTGCCATCAGCAAAGAGTTATTTGTATAAAAAATTAGTCATTTAATGCCAGAACTGATTCATATAAAGTCAATCAGGTTTTTCCCCACCACCAAAGGTCACAATTTCCTGAAAATTAAACACTTGAAAGGGGCCTTCTCAACCGACAATTGAGTTCTCCACTACTACAGCTCTTTTGCTCACAACCTGACTTCTCAGTCTCTCTTCAGTGTCCTGCTTCCTAAAGCCAGCAGCACGGCGGAATAAAAGATATCGTGAGCTCCAGTCCTGTCAGGTTACAATCACATGGCCGGGGGCATGTGCATATTCCTGCTAGAATAGATCATGAGATCTCCAACCCTTGTCTTGGAGAGGCCCAGTCCTGTTAGTCTGCCAGATCAGCCTAAATCACCTGCTTTGAAACAATTATAAGTTATTGATCAACTAAGCAAGTAATAAGTTCAATTAAAGGTCCCTGAGGGCTAAAGAGTTAGGTTCTAAGTTTTGTTCCAAATTACCTCCAACTTTCTAAATGTAACTGATCACAAAGAAATTCTTCCATGTCTTGAGAAAGTTACCTATTAAGCCTACTGGACAAGGGCAAACCAGAGTGCTGGAGACCCCTGTGATAAAAGATCAGCATCTATTGCGAGTTTGTACTGGAACTGTCCAGCACAATGCAGTTTAACCCAGACTGGAACGACTTCAAATCATGGCAATAGCATTGTTCTTAAGCACTGCGGTGCCCAAAGCCCTTGGGATGATCTGCTCGGTCAAGCCCTTTCCTGTTATTGAGAACAAAATGAGACATGGTGTCTCTTTGTCACAGTAAATCTGAATAAATGCAAATCCGAACATTTGTCTATAAAAACCAAAACGTGGTTGCTCAAACTATGTTTTGCTTTGTTTGGAACAAAACAGGGAAACCAGAACCACTTTGACAAACTATGCCACTGGATGAGATCCAGCATTAGTAGCAATAGATTATTCAGTTTTCTGCTTATTATAAAAAAAGACATTACATGCTCCATAAAACAACTCTGCCTAGGGCTTAGATGAACTTGCTTTATGCACGTAAAATATTAAGTACCTTTCTGAAGCAATATTCCTCCCATATTTGACAAAACTGAACACCAGGTCTCAAGAGCAAAGGAGAATCTACTTGAACTGGCACTCAGTGATGCTTTCTGAGTTTGTATGAGAGTAGTATATGCCCTTTCTGCTAAATACTATATACAGTAGCAGGTGCTTTTTTCCGCTCTCATGTTTTCAGCAGAACCTTTGAGACATAATCCCACTTCTTTACATAACGAGGGGGCCTAGCTCATTAGACCTCATTAGACCAATCTGACAGAAATCTGCACAAAATCAGCCACCCGGAAAAAGACCTTGGAATTGAACAATATAGGAGGTAAGTGAATTAAGTCTTTCAATGCTCATTAATACACTGCACTGTCAAAACTGTCAGACAGAACTTGAGCAGTTTTTCAAAGCTAATTAAATTCCCATGTTGTATAACCCATCCAGATAATCTTTAACCCCAATTAAGGACTGGTGTTTGCTTCTGGTTCTGGAAATGAGAGGATTGAAAACTGAAAGGGGGGGGGGGTTCACTCACAGAGTTACAAGGCTGTAATACAGGGTTATAAATACAGTTTAGTCTGCAATCCATTTTCCCTACAACCGGCAGTGCCACCAGCTACACAGGTAAAGCAAGAGGCACCCATCCACCTTTTAACCCCTTTATCCAGTTCAGGGTCCGAGGGGAGCCGGTGCCTATCCCGACAAGCAACGGGTGAAAGGCAGGATCCAATCTAGACGGAATGCCAGTCCACTGCAGGGCAGACAGACACAAGCACACACACTCCCACCAGGCACGGTTATCCCAGAAGCCAATTAACCTACCAGTGGGTCTTTGGACTGCAGCAGAAAATGGGAGCACCTGGAGGAAACCCAAGCAAAATGAGGAGAACATGCAAACTCCACAGAGACCGCACCCCAGGTCTGGAACTGAACATAGGGCCCCAGCACTGCAAGGCAGCAAGGCTAATCAATGCTGGGTGGTGGGGTGGCACTGTGGCTCAGGATCTGCGCCCGTGGCTGGAAGGTTGCCAGTTCAACTCCCCTGGCTGGTAGAGGGATCCTACTCCGTTGGGCCCCTGAGCAAGGCCCTTAACCCCAGCTGCTCCAGGGGTTAAATGGCTGACCCTGTGCTCTGACCCCAAGCTTCTTTCCCTGTCTGTGTGTCTCATGGAGACCAAGCTGGGAAATGAGAAAAGACAAATTCCTAATGCAAGAAATTGCATATGGACAATAAAGTGATCTCTTAATCACTTTGCCACTGTGCCACACGGAACAGGAAGTGACACCTTTCAACCAACTGAACCTCCACTGCTGCTGATCTATTTTCCTGCAGATAAACTCTGCTTATCTTCCACTTAAACACCATATCACCATAAATCCGACTGTAGAAGAAAAGGGAAGCAAGGCACTCTATGGAAGTAATAATGCCTTCTGAAACAAAGAAAATGCTAATCATATTTGCAGGTGGATGCTGCACGTTGGTGGTGGTGGAGGGGAGTCCCCATTACCCATAAAGCACTTTAAATGGGGTGTCCAGAAAAGTCCTCTATAAGTGCAAGGAATTATTATTATTGTCTCATTATAACAGCCATATTTGTATTAATACGTTAACTGTGAAGAGGGAAGCACATTTGAACAATATTAGTATTAATTGCTTTTATATTAAGAAAATCCAAACAAGAACATTGTCAGTTTATGTTTTTAGGCATAGAAAAACATGCTTTGTGCTGTTTCTTGCCAACGAATTTGTGTTCCACTGGACCAGACTGAACAGAGGCAGTCTGATGGATGGACTCTAATTAAGGTAATGAAAGTCACTGTACCAATAAACAAGGTCTTATCTTTGAGGTGGAAATAATGTACAGGCCTTCTCACACTTGGCAGTAAAAAAATCTGCCACCTGCTTGTACAGTTATGGGCCCATTTTCTAAATGGACAAATACACTTCGGTGCCCATACAGTATGTCAATATAAAGATGTTATGCAATTTAAAAATTTAAAAAATATATTGCAAGAGGTCAGCTCAGAATTGCCTTCCTACAGTATGTGCATTTGTCTGCTATGAAATGGTCAGTACAAACAGCAGTTACGAATGAGCTGTTCTGCATTTGCTTCAAGAAAAATTCACCTTTATTGTAATATTTCTAGCAAGGTCTACAACAGAAGAATCAGGTGGCTAATCTCTAAATGCGACTGAGTGGCATCAAGTGTTAACACTACATTTAGAAATACAAAAGCTCTTGAATGTCAAAGGTAAACATCACTCAGTATCACCCACCTACCTAACAAACACACACATGTTGAGAACTTTTGTTCAGCGTGCGATATGCAGAATGCAATTTACACACTGCTTCTCATTATCAAGCCTGCAGTATTGTCTCTGGGGTTTTTCCAGGACAAAAACCAAATCCCTCGTTTTCAGGAGGTGAGCCTCAGAAACCACACATATGACCCCCCTAGCGATCAAATGCAGGCCCAAGAGTCAAAGCCTGTCCACAGCCCATTTGTCTCCACCAAGGACACAAATGATTCGACGCTTTGTATTACACAACGCCGACTAATCTGTTGACATTGTACCGAGCTATCACAACCAAAACAATGGAGTGAATGGTGGAGAAAAAGTCAAGGATGAATGCAATGTAAAGTTTCCATTCAACTGCATAGCGGATATATCTACATCAGCAGAACAAAAGTCGATACTTTGTCTTCCCTTCTGAAATATTTGATTATGCCAAATATTTCACATCTACAGGCCTCAACTTTGGAATTAGCACCATTTAGCTGTTGATTATTTCTAATTGCATTATACCTTTTAAAAATGTATTTTTAACTTGTCTGGGGTTCCTTTCAACTGATAACCTTTACCCTCTCAGTGTGGGTATCAGATTGGACAAATGTGTATTGAATCTCAAATTCTGAAACCCTTCATTCAGGTGGTTCTCCTTAGAGTGCTACACTTCTGAAACCCTCAAAGTAGTACAATCCCATAGTCTGTTCAACACTTAGTGCCTCTGATTTCTCTGAGTGCTTGTTGTAATTAGGTTTTTATAGGACTTAGAAATACGTGCTTTGAAGATAGACACTAATCCTCATCTTGGATTCTTCTCAGATCACAACTGAGTGATACCTTTATAAATGTTCTACAAATGAATAGTAAATATGTCCTTCTGCAATTGATATCTGCACATACATATCGATCCAAGAACATGAACCCAGGAACCTACAATACAACGCTTGGGTACCCTGATCTCTCAAATAATGCACGTACTTCTGTTCCTTCGTCACTCAGTTAAAGTCAGCCCAGGAAGATGCTGAACTGAAAGAAGCTGATAACCACAGCGACGCACAAAGAGACTTCATCCCTACCAAACCACCAAAAAGAATCAGCCATACCAACTAACAAAGTAGTCACGTCTAACAGTTAATCTTTCAATTCAGCTGGGAATAAAGTTTCTAATTTCCTTAAAATCCAAGAGGCCAGTTTTGTATTTCTATGACACCATTGTTTACAAAATATACAGTCATGATGATGATGTTTTTTAAATGTTTTTTCTTTACCCTTTGATAATGAATTTTATAAGTGGTTGCGTAAATCCACACTTGTGAGTATGACTAAGCAGTCTTCACCGAACATTCAGTGTAAACGATTACAGGAAAACTAGACATTCTGCAATATCTGAACAACTGCAATATGCGATTGAATATTTTCTTTTTACTGAAAAGAAAAAGTTGCTTTTTAAGAAATACTTTTTCTGCAATTAAGATTTAGATCGGTTAAGCAGTAACGCTAATACATTTGAATATCATAAGAACGGCTGTTTAAATTTACCATAATGTCATTAAGACCTCCTCTATGGTAGTAGCCTACAATGCAACACTTCAGTTTTGATAAACATTCACCGTTTTTACAATGTAAAACAGTAAACAAAAACATCAGTTGCAAAGAGAAACACGCAGGTTCTTAATACCGTAACCGGAGAAACTCCACAAAAAATAACGTAGTTATTTCTAGAATATACCAGCATAGAGCAGTAAGATTTAGAAATAACCTTCTGCAGAATATTTTACAGGCGTTGTTTGTGAGGAACTACGTCTTTATTTCAAGCAGAAAAAACTAAGATCAGTCAGGAAACCAATACCACTAACTGGTACAACTGAAAATTAGTTATTCGATTTCTCAGAAAGTTGTTTTGCTCCAAATACACTACGTGAAATGTTTTAGGTGGAATTTAACGTCCTGTTAAAACCACTGTATGATGCACTGGGGTATCAAAAAGTTCGGTATATACAGCACTCTAAACAGGAATTAAACCGTTATCAAATTAAAAACAAAAATTAAAAGTAAATGGTGTGTTATGCGTTAAATAACCCGGTGTGTGCTGGGGATATAAAGATCTTCGTCTCCAGCACAACAGTGGTGCGTCTTCATCCATTAAACCTGCAAATTCGGACCCACGAAAGAACAGATTATTCTAACACGATCGTTTTTTCGTCCCGTCTTTCAGGGCTAATTTTAATATTACGCCACGTTTAGTTTGTTTTCTAGTCCAATTTTTTTTTTCTCTCGTGAAAAATAAAACTCGCACGCACGAATCCATTGCAACATCGCGAATTTGATCGTACGTCACGTATTGTCGCCATTCGACTTCATTGAACACAGCGCGATTAACTACTGAATAATTCCCACTGGGGGTAGATAAATTGTCCACGAAACGCCCATCCTAACCGGTCAACCATTTATTTATTTGGGTTCCTCTGTTGTAGACGCTTCTGTTTTTATTGCAACCAATAACGCGTGTGTGTGTGTGGAGGGGGGTACATATACCAATTTATTTTAAAGAAAGCAGCTCCAGCTGGTTTGTAAAAGAAGGCGCCCACCTCCCCCCCCACCAATAAATGTGCACTGCTTTCATTGAGAAGGCAGGACCACCCGGGCGAAGAGGACTGAAAATGCGCGGATCGATTAATCGCCGTAGTGCACCGCCAGCCACCAAAGTCACGTTTCCTGGCGCACGTAGGCAGCGGCTCAGCCTCGCCGCTCTGCGTCATTCTCTACCTCGCCGTTTCCCAGCATTCAACCGGAAGCCCCTGGCTGCGCTCCTCTGGGCACCGGTACAATAGAGACAGTCTGCCCCGCATGGGTCGCAACATGTTCAACATTTGTGCTCCAAGGGCGCAAACCGCTCTGCTTTTATCTCGCCCAGTGACACGACACGGGGGTATACTAAGCCTAAAGGGAAACATACTGGTCCACATTGTTTTGTTTTGGGTTTTGTTTTTTTTTTAGCGGCTATGAAAGTCAAGAAAGCGGAGGTGCGGGTTTTTTTTTTTTTACCTTGCCGCCCGATTCCATCGTGGTTGAAGCCAGGACCGTCCTCACGTCAAGACTGCTCTGTCGTTCAGAAACTTTCGCGTCCCCGTAGAGGCTTGGAAGGAAAAAAAAAAGTCCCGATTTCCTCGTTTCTGTCTGTGCTAAAACTTGTTTTTTTTTTCACTGACGAAATAAATATATATATATAATGCGGAGTCTAACAGATTAAAATAAGTCCTTTATTGTGTGAGTTATCTTTCCTTTCTTCAGGCAGCCGCCGCGATGATCAAAACTGAAGCGCAAAACATCAGTGGAAAAGCAAAAGAAAGTTTTGATGCGGCTCCTTTATCCTTCCCTGGTCGGGTCGTGTAAAAGCAAACCGGTCCTGAGCTTGAAACTTCTCGTCTGAAATTGTATTTAGGGAAAATAAACCGGGTTTTATGCGTCAAGCCTTCTCCTCGCTGATTGGTTGGCCCAGGGGCTTAGAGGAAGGTGTGAGAGGAGGCCTGCGAGCTACTCGGCCTGTGATTGGTCAATATCCCCCCCCGGGAGGCGGTGTCTTGACAGGCTTAGCCCGTCTTTCACATAGGTAACACTGTCTGCCAAAAAGGGACACATTTTTTTTGAAGACCACAGGAGGACGTGCATGAAGAGAATTAACAAATAAAGCTGGTCTGCTGAGGCATTCGCTTCAAATATAGTTGTAAAAACGAATAGGAATATGAATATTCAGCCGGGGCGGCCCTCGGGTACGGGCGCATCTCCGGAATACAGTTTAGACTTCAACCACAAGTATAAATAAAATAGTAAACTAAAAAGCTATTAATGAAAAATAATAAACAGCTGTAATAATTTCTTTTTTCCCGGCTGACTGGTGAAAAAGCGGTGGTCACGTTTTTGCATACGTATGCCTGCTGCAACTAGCAACAAAACAGCGATTAACAGTAACAGTAATAAGCTTTATTTTAAAACCAGCTGCAGGAATGTCGGCAATTAAAGAGCCACACAGACAGCCAGACAGGGCAGCACTCTGCGTCAATTAAATAAAAGGTATTCTTATCATGTGAGGAAAAACAAGAAACTTGTTTATGGCGATTAAAAGTTCCTCTGGTGCCCGGTTCATCTTACTTTTCTAGTATTTCTTAAGATAGTCCCATTTTTTACTTTGTTGCTAAAGAAAACTAGACAAATAGATCATTAAGTGTTTTTTTTTTCCCCTGTGGTAGAAAAACACTTCCTATTTAAGAATCTCGAGTGATCCATCATTTGTAGAAATCCCCGGTGTAAATGCCTAGGCTGTACAAGCCCTAGACTGCTCCATTAATAATAGAAAAAGACGATGCTGACATTGTATCTGCTCTGAGTAAGGCTATTTTCCACTCAGAACTCCTGAGTGTTTTTCACGTGATCTGCTATCAACCAGTCAGTGTACTGTATTTGTCTATTTGCTTATAGGGAAGTTTTATTAAGAACGTGGGGTAGGTTTTCTATTAGAAAATAAAACGTTTAGCTCTCCCCGGGTCTACTGAAAAAATAACTTTGAGCTTTTGTTTCCTTCAGTAAATTACCTATAAGTCATCCTGGTACTTATCAAGAAGGGTTAGAAACTGATAATCTGGTGTGTCATGTCATCATTAAAGTCTAGTGGGCCTTAAAATATATATATATATTTTAGTTTGCCAGGTCAACAGAAATAAAAGGGGCATGCATCTTTATAAATAAAAAACACTCTCTTTAAGAAGGTAACATTAAGAGGTTTTGCACAAATGGTTTCTACATTTTATTAAGTACAGAAGAGGAAAATGCTAGAAAATGACAACAGCTGCAAGCTCTTTCTCACCTAACCAATTTCCTACTCAAACTTAGTAGGAGAACATAACCTACTAATAATATAACTGAAAAATCCCATTATCTTCGACTGACGTATCGCTTCAGTCTTCAAAAGCAATCAATATATCTGTACAAGAAAGTTACAGGAAAAATTGTTACAAAGGGTAATGTCTTTCCAAGTGTACACAGGAAGTCTTTACAAGCTTACTTTGAAAATGTATGTTACTTTTGGTGTCATGAGTGCAGCATGGTAGTATGAGCAGTTAGCAAAGGTTTCTCACAACTCTTGAGCCCTAGGTTTGATTCCAGATGTGGGTGACTTACTGTATGTGTGGAGTCTGCATGGTCTTTGTTGTTCATAATATTCTGGCTAGTCTAACTGGTGTCTTGAAATTGTTCTTGTGAATGTGAGTGTGTGCCTTCTGAGGAACTGGCATCTTGTCGAGTGTGGTCCTACCTTGTTGGACTGTCCAGAAAAGCGCTATACAAGTGTAAGCAATTATTATTATTATTATTATTAATAATAATATTGTATCCCGTGTCCTGGTTATGTACCAGCTGTGAGACACTGCACAGGATGAAGCAGTTAAAGATAAAGACAGGATTTTAATTTTATTTTGAAGGATACCCTGTATTTCTAACTGATATAGTCCAGTTGATACACCTTTGAAAATACAGATCATACACTTTTGGACCTACATTTTTAGTTTGTACATTTATTGAAAACAATTCTGAGATGAAAACTAAAAATCTCTCAGAACTCACACATTCATTCCGTTACAGTGCCCTACAGCCCTGGTGATATCCGCAAGTATTTTGATCAATCTCAAGCAAGTATAAATATTAATCCTCTAATAAAATTTGTCATCAGCCTATTCAAACCATATAGAGCCAACCTGAAGCTAAGTTGGAAATAAAATGGAGGCTGTTACAGGACAGGAGTTGTGGGATTCCTTAGCATGTAGACAACATTTACACAAATTTGTCTTTATAAAGCAAAAATAGTTAGCAGAAGTGTTACCCCGTATACATGTTTTTTCTAGTATAGAAATTCAATTCAATTCAACTTTATTGTCATTAAACTTACACAGGTGCATAGTATAATGAAAAGTGTTTCTCATTAGTCACTCAGGTGCAGTATAGTATAATAGAGATGGTAAAGCGTTATAACTTAGCTTTTCAAAGTAAGAAATTTTACATTCCGCTAGGTAGCAGCTCAAACTAAGTGTAATGAGCTTCTGCATTTGCTTTAAACACAATGTAGCCAACTTAACCTAAAAGCATCAGGATTCTGATCATATTCATCTGATGAAGAAGAAGACAAGATCACAACAGAATCACCTTTCATCGACCGGTGTGCAAGGAGGTACATAAATCCACGTACCTCTACTTTAATTCTGAGAATATTCCCGGAACGGGAGGCTTGAGAAAACGAAAAATCTGGGAGAGCAGAGCAAGAGTAAGGGTGTAGATGGATAAGTGCCCTGTGGAACAATAGCTTAAAGCCAAACTAAAGTCCGAAGAAAGCCTGCAGTGGGGGCAGGGTGGGTTAGTGGCTCCTTTGTTGTGTTTCTTTCGACCTAAAAGGAAATTACAGGGAGGGGCCAGTTTTTTTCCAAAGGACATCACAGATTGCGTTCGGCACTCAGTCTGGGAGCCCTTGCTACACATGCACACAGAGACATGTTACATCATGACCGTGAGTCCACCTGCTCTGACAAAATGATTTGCAGCATTTAGTAATAACTGAAGGATACAGCAATTCATGTCATGAAGTCATTCGTCCCAGCAAAGAATACACACAGATTCTGTCCTGCAGGAACAAAAACCATATTGTTAAACCCTTCACTTACCAGAGCTAAAAGATGTTTGACTGTCTGTAAAGTAATTGATGGGGTAGTGTACGTAATGTCAATTTACATAATAGAAATGTGCGTCTTTGGAAAACAGAAGGTTACAAAGTGGAAATTGATATTAAAGTCATAAGATATGAAGTCCAAGTCCAGAACTTTATACAATGTACCAAGCAGTCTATGTGATGGCTACATCCTGCAACACTATTGTTCAACCATCCGCTATGTCAGATATGGAGGAAAGGTTGAGTTTTAGATGGGGGTGAGTGGATAGTACTTCTTCATTCATTCTGTGCTGTTATGTTTTAATTTATTTGGGTTGTACAAAACAGGTCGCCTGTTTACTTTGTAGTGCTGAAGAAACAGAATCAGTTAGCTACTTGACCTACAGTACTTCACTGTGAAGATCAGTGCAAGATCCCTTTTCATTTACCATATTTTCTTATTTATTCACAGATTTTCAATATTCTGCAGAAGGCGTAGTCAAGCGAACTACTTTTAGCAATGAAACAAATGTTTCATGCATGACATTTTAAATCAAACTGTTTACAAGCAGTATTATGACTCACCATTTTATGTTGACTTTTTTTCATGCCTGTTGCAGTTATTCAGTCAAGAATATTTCTTTTCATATTCCATCTCTTCCTCTTTGCCTCTTTCACCCACGTGCACACCAGCACTAAAAAGACAGCTATCTGCACAGCACTGTCTGAATAATTCATGACTAACTCATGACATGTTCTCACAGATAAAAGCTGCCTTATACTGGGATATCTATAAAGCCAACCAGAACTACGTGTTGCTGTAAATAATCCATCACCCTGATATACTGTATATAGCTCCAGCACAACTTGCTCCCAATTAAGAATCTTAATTTTAAAATGCTTGTGGGGTAAACTGTACATGCACTGCTCTCTGTCAGCAGCAGTTGTTAATGCTTTGAGATAAAAACACCGATAGCTGCAGGAACAAAATAGTAAAGCCTCCTTATCTCTCTTACATTTGACAGTCCCAAAGCACAGTATTTTTTTACATTTACCTGAAACACCTTTTAATTAAAATACCTGCTATAGAGTTTAATACATGCTATAGAGATTAATTTTGTGATATGAACTTGGAAAACATCCGCTAACCCATTACAGCACAAGTAGGTTTTATTTGTGTTGGCACATTATTAGTAGTGTTAGTATTAATATTATTAGAAAAGTAGAAAAGATCAAACCAAGCATGAGTAAAAAGTTACTTTGGGGATGTACTGAACTCAATGGCCTAAGAAAAGTTCCAAGTGTCCTGAAAATGGAATGAGTGCACTTAAACTCTGCAAATTAAATGGCTAAGATCATAAATACTGTATTTCTATGTTGCTGTCCCACATTGCTGGCAGTTGAATAATTTAGCTGACTGCATGCACACCCCCTCACTTGGACTTACGGAATTTCACGGCATTTCCCTACCAGGATGTGCGCGTTCAAAAGCGCGTTCCTGCTTGGAAAGTATGAAGGAATATTTCTTGACATTCTTTTTTTAAAAAGAATCCTGAGTATGATTACTCAGCTGCAGCATGATTAAAAACATCAGGGTGCACATCTTTTGCCATTTCCAGTTTACTTAAACTGCCTGATCATTGTGAATCAGTGTATTTATTCAGATTTTACGAGAAACCATGGAAAACCATGGTCTGTTTACAGAAACAGCCATCAATTAAGGTGGGTGTTTCTGTATGAAATGTAGTGTTGACTGGATCAACGTTAGTGCAATGTTGTTATGTTGCACGCATGAGCCCAAAAGTAAGATAACAGAAATCACATTCAGCCAACATTTGTCTGAGATGGAAGCATAGAGTAAAGAGCGCTAAGCTAGGGGGGAAATGAGAAAAGACATTCTACTAACAGATACAGAACAAGCCTCAGAATTCCATGTCTGCCAGCCTTCCTTGCACGTATGCACATGCCGATCTCTAATACACCCTAAGTAAAAGTGGCACAGGCCATGTGATCTCAGCGCAGGGCTAGATTTAACCTGCACGTACTCAATGCCCTGATCTCATTCAGTGCCCTTTGTCTTGTTAATGCTGTGGGTATAACACAGAGGCCGAGGGCTTTCTGAGCCCAGATACGGTGTCTCTCCACTGCAAGCTCAGCATCCAGCACATCAGGCAACTTGTCATCGCGGTGCAATTCCCTGGCAAGGCTGAATCAAGATCATTCAAGCTCAGGGTTTTCAAAGCATTATTCCAGTTGAGAGGCTCCTTTTTATTTCGGTATGGAATCCTGTCCCCATGTACTGTAGTTTAACAGTTGAATGGAGGAAGACGAGCTTAGTGGACACAACCAGCAGACCCAACATACAGTGGACACAGCTGTTCTTTTTACAATTATGTCTTAAATTACTGCTGATAAAAGCTGGGGTGAACTGACACGTCACTAGAGGATGCAAAATCCCATCTATCTGTCCGTCGGGTGCTGTCAATCTCCAGACCAAATCTTAATACTCTCGATAAACAGCAACTTCATTACTGAGCCTGTAGGACTGTTTGCGTGACCAAATCCAGGTCAGTTTCTTATGCAATGAAAAATACTGAAGCATGACACGTAAAGCCTCCTTGTAGCTTTTTTTGCAGCTTAGAGCAGAAACAAGTTTAAAAACAGCAGGCGGAGGGCACGAAAACAGGCTGTGCACATCCCACAACACTAAATATAAACCGGGTTAGTGAGCGTGTGTGTGCGGGGTCTCCATTAGGGATTTTGTGATTAGTGGCTGCACTAAGTCACATGTTGCTTTTGCAGTTTCTTTTCCTTTGTCACCCTTAAAGGTGCAGCATTCTCCAAGCTGTGCAAAAAGGAGAACAATGTCTGAAGATCAGGTTACATATTCTTCTTGTTTCATTTCTTTTTTACATTCACTTTCCCTCATCTAGACCCACTCTTACTACAGGATTTTAGCCACAGATCGTTGCTTTAGAAATCGATACTCTAGAAATTACTCTAGATTGATACTCTAGAATCAAAATACTCCTTTTCTATTTGGTTTTGCACCCTCTTGATGCATTTACCTTGCTTGCCTTATTTGTTCACGCCTGTGGGTCATTGAGTGCAACACAGCATTGAAATGTAATTTTCAATATAATCACATTTTTCACTTGAGAAAACGTCCCACATCATGGCACATTGAAGCATGCCATTACACTTACCAGATAAACACAACATTCAGCACTGAGAAATACCATGGAAGAGCAGCGCAAACAAATGCAAGTTATGGAAATGTCTTAAAACGTATATAACTGATGGTAAAAAATGGCTAAATCCCATGTTACAGCAGAAATTCACTTAATCCAAGTAATGTAATGTTTTACTTTACAGTATGTTTTGCTACAGCTTATTAGGAGTGAAGTACAGTATAAATATTCTGAAGACTAGCAAACGACATGTACAGTATAAATATTCTGAAGACTAGCAAACGACATTACATACTGTACTGGTAAAAGATGCTAAACAGTTGATGTGACTCCAGGCTCCACTCGTTCGTTCCCAGCAACTCTCTTGCCCTTTGGAATGAAATGAACACTGCAAGTAGCAGCTGGAAATGCAGAGCTAACCTTCTAGAATAGGAATTTGAAGCAGCAAAAAGGCACATGACTACCAGATCAAAAATGCCTGAAAAAATAGCATTACTGGAAAATGGAAAACCAATTATCATTAATAATATTTGAGAAATGCTGTTTTGTTTTTGTTCCAGCTAGTGAAGGATGGGATATATTGATTAAAATGCCATTTCATATATCATTTCTAGGAGCTTTGGAGCATAACAGAACACAAACAGAACAGTCTGAGTGGTAGCTGCGACAGCATGCATAGGCTGTGAAGGCACAAGTTAGAGGTTTATTCCATGCTGAAAAGAGAAGATAGGAAAAACAATGCTTCGGCTGTGGAGCCTTCTTCGGGTGTCACGAACAGAATATATCAGAATGGCAGCTTTATCCTCCAGTTGATACTATTTAAGCTGGCTGCTTTAAAAGCAGTTTACCAAAGCTGATTGTAGCCTCCACACCTTAAACCACCCAATGAAAACAGACTGAACTGGACTGTGGAGGTAGCCAGCAAAATCAATAGTCCACAACAGCTCCAGCTTTCAGACATCTACAGTAAATCAAACAAATAGTGCGGAACCCAGTATAACCAGTGACTGACCGTCATGACCACCTCTTGCACAGTGAATCCAAGCTCCTTCCATTTGGGTGTTGATTTAAACTACTGTACATAGAATCAGATGCAATAGAATCAAGTTACATTTTATTCCTGCGGCTACTACTTGATTAATTTGGACACTTTATTTTACATTTTACTTTATTTAGCTTTTCTTATCACACATGTATTTCTGTTATTTGTTAATGGGTTCACGTTATGTTAGATTGTTAAACTGTGTTATATTATTCACCTGCCTGCAAAGCTAATTTCCCATCTCAGACAATAAGAGAAAGTAAATACCTTATACAAATGATAAGTTGACACTAGACACAGAATTCCAAAGTCCAACAAGTACAGTCTACAGTGAAAAAGATATCAAGCATTTGCCTTGACAGAATGTTTATTTTGGAAAACCAGTATAATTATTATATTCATCCCTTTTCTGCAGCCTCATAGCGCTGGGGTCTTGGATCAAATACTGGACCTGAGGTGCTGTCTGTGTGGAGTTTCATATGTTCTCAACATGTTCATGTGTGTTTCCTCCCCACTGTCCAAAACATACTGGTGGGTTAATTGGCTTCTGGGAGCATTGGCCCTGTAGTGTGTGTGTGTGTGTGTGTGTGTGTGTGTGTGCGCCCTGCGATGGATTAGAGTCTTGTTCAGTTCTGTAGGTTATGTATAAAAGTACAATTTATTATTCAATACTATGTGGCTATAACAATGAGGTTGTTGAAAAGCACTGACATCAAATTTATAAATATTAATATTTGTTTTTAGAATTATGATAAACCTTCTTTTCTTAGTTATTCAATTAATCATTATGTTTTCACATTAATGATAAGCTGCCTGAAGTCATAAATATGTATCTTTTACACACTCCATTTCCATTGTTTAAAATAATAGACCAAAAACAGCATAGAAAATGAGTGCATACTATGTACTGGAAATGTGAACATTGAAGGAACAAAGAGTAGACACTGTTTTTTTTTGTTATGTATCAGAAGTGCTCTGTGTAACCATTCTTTAACGCAGGAAAACATGGGGCAGACAACCCACAGCTTTTCTATTAAAATCCCCTGCTCCATCCTTTCATTAGTAAAATGATTTCCGGCAAGAGGCAGGGTTAGGTGAATAAAAGTGGCAGCCAACATTTTTCCTAAACTACAACTGACCTCTTAAATTTCACAAGTTAAAGGAACATTTTACATGAACTTTTACCAGCCTTCATCTAGAGTAATCATAGTAAACGTCTGAACCTCGTATCCTACTAGTCCCTTCTAAACACTTCATTTGGCAGAGACTGGTAGGATGCCAGCTCTCAGGAATTCGAAGTGAATGAGAATGCCTTCTGCTGGAGCCCAAACAATGGCCGATTAAGAAAAATTAAAATCATGTGGCAGCCACTCCCTTCAGCTGCAAAGTGACATACAGTAGGAACACCCGACAACATAGGGCATTACCATCGTGGGCAGAAAAACAAACAAACTGCAGGAAAAAGGAGTGGGCAGGTACTGTGCACTTTTACCAGCATGTCAGGTAAGACCAGGGCTGGACACAGGAGCTTCACTGCTTTGAGCTTCAAGTGTTGGGCTGTGTCTCTGTTCTACAGTTTGCATAAGGACTTTGTGTTGGCCGTCCTAGAGCACTGCTTGGCTATCCTTTGCCCTGGAGTAATATTTCACTGATTGTGTTCCTCCCATCTGAGCTTTAATCACTAGTGCCAAATGATACCTTTAATGACTGAATTTAAATCAGTCATGAACATAAATCAGGTGGTGTTATGATAAAATTGTACAATGCACAAGTAGGGCCTCCTTTAGAATATTGTGTACAAATGTGGTCACCATGTTAAAGAGACATTGCTGCTCTGGAATTAGTCCAGAGAAGTGCAACTAGATATATTTGAGGGCTTTTCCTACACTGGTAGGCTAAAGGAACTGAACCACTTTTAGTCTTGAACAGGTTATGAGGGAACCTGATAGTCAAATCAATCACATTTGTGAATTTTGAACAAAAATTCTCAAAGGCCTTGACAAAGTCAACACAGCAGATCACTTCAAAATGAACAGTGATACACAAACCAAAAGGCAGAAGTGGAAACTACATGGAAGTACATTTAAAACTGAAAACATGTGGCACTTCTTTACTGAAAGGGTGGTGGGAGCATGGAACAAGCTACCTAGCCATGTTGCCGAAACCCTGGCTTCTTCCAAGATAGGACTGGATGAGATCCTTAGATCAATTACTTTACTATCTATAAGGTCGAATGACCTCTTCTTGTTTGTAGCCTTTCTAATATTCTCGTGATCTATATATCTGCTTATTTACACCTTTTCTGCGCTCTGTCCTGAGTTTCATTACATATTGTATCCAGCAATTTCAACGTACTGTACACAGCTTTAAACCTTTAACTCAGACTCCCAAGACCAAGGCTGGGTAACTTTCACCTAGAGCAGTAATGATCCCAGCCTGTGGTCCTCAGACTCCTGGTGGTCTGCAGAGCTACTGCACGGGATGGTGGAAATGAAAAATGTGGTGAGAACAATGAACCATCTCATGAAGTCATCTGATATACTGTACAAGTGTTATCACACATGCACTGGTATGTAGATTTCATAAATGTGTTGAGGTGATGAATTTAAATTTCACACACTTTAAAGTGTGTGCATAACAAATACATACTCATTACATATAATGTTATTACGTTAGATTGCCACAAATACTGGAGTGGAAATTTAACCAGTTGCATGTTTGTGACTCGTTGCAGGTCTGGGAAATGTCTGGAAATTGAAAAGGGCTCCACACACTCAAAGCACTGCTGTCCAGGAGTATTTCTGACAGGCAGGACGTGTGACTCATGACAACACACCTAAAATGTGATAGCAGAATGATTGCTTGTTCCTGCATTGCACACTTCCTCCCTTTCTATGCAAACAGACACAATCAGTGGCCAATAAAACAGCAGACAGGCAAATACTTGGTCATGCAGCATCAATATCTTGCCAAACCCAGGGTTCAAGAGTGGAAAGGTAACTGGGACAGGTGCTTTTGACTTGGTTTCCTTGATGCTGATGTCACTTGAAGAAAGCTTCATTATTTAATTATATCCACACAGAATTAACTACATTGCTTTAAAAGCTGTCAAATGTGGGTTTTCATTTTTATCTTTAGCTCGATTTTTTTTTGCTTTGCTCTTTTCCTTAAAATATTGAAAAGAGTTTGTAATCAAGTTTGAAAACGAGGAGAGTGCACTAAAAATCCTCACAGTGAAACAGATGAATGTATAATTTGTCACGATCGGATTTGTCAAGATCGTTCAATGACTGTATCATGAAAAAGACATTAGAGCAACTGTTTTTTTTACTCATTTTCTGAGGATTACTATCACACTGTACAGCTTCTCTTGAAGATGAAGCAGTTGAAGCCAGCGACTGCTGGGGTACTTTCTTCAGAATCCGGTTTTAAGACTTTCCATTCACTCCCAGTTACAGTAGAAACCCTCTCGTTTGTGGGTGTCGTCACGTTGATTCTAGGAAGTGTAAGTAGGACTGTTGCTTCCCTCGAAATTTGTGGATAATTAACAAAGTGATGTCTATTCCCGAATACTACTACTAAGAGATGAAGTAGCATTTTCAACGTACATGATACATTTTATTCTACAATTTCGTGATGAAAGGCAGAATGTTGGGAGATTGTTGTTATTATTATTATTATTATTGTTGTTTTTGTTATTAACGAGTCGTCAGTGCATACTTAAAAAAAAAACACCCAGCAGCGTGAAGACATCCAGGTACCTTAATAAATTATTTTACTAACTTTATCATAATAATTTGCTTTAAATCCAGCACGAGATATCGACGGTGTTTCTGGGAGCAGCATCAGCAGAAACCACTGAGACTAAAGTGTGAACTGTTCAACAACCATGAATTCGTTTCACACTGTCAGGTTGAGTTGAAAACGCACGCTGATGCAATACCAATACTTCAGTCATTATATTTAATAAATTATTCATTAATAAATTCCATAGTTATTTTAGTTATTTATATATTTAATTTGAGATCAGTAGGCATTCTCACTCTTGGAAAAGCGATTGGCTTGAATTCCTTTCCTTAACGTTCTGAAAACACGAACACTCAATATAGCGCCGCCTTCAGAAAATAATTGCTATTGATTAAAGGCTTGAAATCATGCCCTTAGTTTACTTTTGCGTTTCTTTACCAGTGCTCTTCAGATTTGGAGAGGAGTTCATGTTCTCAGATTGCTGTGGAAAAAATAAGCAATTGCAAAGAAATTCTCTTGTGTGCTGATTTCATTGCATTTTCATTGTTCGTTTGAAGACACCAAAGGTTGTGTTGGACTTGTAAGTTGGGGTTATAGGGTTGCTATTTTTATATTTTACATTTATATTTCACAAACTGTAACTGGTTATTCTTTCTTTGTGCACATCACATCTACATTTTTTCCCAAATAGCCTTAACCATACGCTCCAAGTACGTTTACACCTACTACTTATTCCTATTTCTTATTCACATTTCTGGTTGTATGGATGGGATGTTGAATGTGCAGTTCTGCACGCGCTCCTCCGGGCTGCACGCGGAAGGCGAGTCAAAGACTGGTCCTGCAACCCAAGGCGCAGAAGGTTACGTCACCGTTACATCCCCATACGCGATGTTACTTGGTGACAGTGAAGCCGAAGTGTTTTCTTGAATTCCTCATTCTATGCAATTGCTTTACTATTACAGACACAATGTAAACCCAAATGTACTGTGGGAAACATCATGAACCCCTGCCCAGTTGTAAGTACTTCCAGTAGGCAGCTGCGTCAGCATGCGCACGCTGCAAAGGAACAAGTAAAGGTTTATTCCCTGCTAAAAAGAGAAGAAAAGACACTCGACGTTTCAGCTGCGGAGCCTGCTCGTGGACCCGAAGAAGGCTCCACAGCCGAAACGGTGCGTCTCTTTTCTTCTCTTTCCAGCCTGGAATAAACCTTTACTTGTCCTGTTCAGTTGTAAGTAGTATGCCCCACCAGGAAAATCTACTATTTGGGTGTTTATGGTTGCCATTATGTTACGTTTTATCTGGAACCTCTTAGATTGTCCATTAACAACGTTTTCATTTTGGAGTCACTATTACTTTTTTTTAAATTAAGCCATTTAAAGACTTTCATATCTTGAATGTCTTATTCTGAGCGTCACAGTGGTGCAATACTTAACACTGCAGTCTCACAGCGCTGGAGTCTTGGATCGAATACCGGACCCGAGGTGCTGTCTGTGTGGAGTTTCGTACGTTCTCTCCATGTCCATGTGTGTTTCCTCCCCACTGTCCAAAACATACTGGTGGGTTAATTGGCTTCTGGGAAAATTGGCTCTGGTGTGAGTGTGTGTGTGCCCTGCGATGGATTGGCGTCTTGTTCAGGGTGTATCCTGCCTTGCGCCAGTTATTTGCCAGGATAGGCTTTGGCTCCAATCCTGAATCGGAAGAAAAAAAATGTTTCATCTGTGAATGATTAATGAGTACACACAGCAAAGCCAAACTGGTTTCTACTGCCCATCCCAGACACAGGAGTGCAGAGCAGAGTGTCAGTTACCAGGCAGTGATTCCGTTTTTTAAAAAAAGGTGCTTGTGACCTTTTCAAACTCCAGGAAGAGCACAGGAAACACCTGCTCCATTTAAACATAGCCCCTGGCTCGGTGTTTTATGGGGCAGTGCGTCAAGGTGCTGTCCCCAGCTCCATTACACCCTGTCCAGCTGACCGCTCGCAGGGAAACTCCGCGCAGCTTGTGCCAGCGTCACGCGACACCCCTCTGTGCCCAGTGCGTCGTGTGATCAGCGTCTGGTATGATGGGCTCCCAGACACTTTTCCCAGGGGGGTCTGGTGTCACTGTGACCTCAGCATGTCTGGAGACTGGGAACAAGCTACAGTAGCAGCTCCTGGGTTTCCCTTACTAGCAAACTGGAATTTTGCTTCATACACTGTATTCTGTCATCTGATGAGAAGGAACGGTGGACATTTCTGTAACTTTGCAATAACCAAACTTTTCTCAGTAGATTATTTTTTTCTTTAATGTGACCAATGTATTATCAAGTGAGCGCTAAAAGTCACAGGAAAGTAAAAAGGACAAGCACACACTGGCACTCCTGAAAGAGGAAATACAGGTAATATTGTTTCAACACCTTGGATTTGACATGGCTTTTGCTCTGCATTCTCTTTGCAAAGAGACTCGCCCATGAATTACTTCCTGAGCAGTAAAGGAGAGCAGCAATTAAGGCCCAGATGAGGAAGTGAAGTTGTTCAGGTCAAATCTGCGGTCTTAAGATTGAACTATTCAAGGATCAATGTGACTGTGCAGTAGACTCATATGAAAAGCTAGAAATCTGAAGTCAAATTTCCTTTGGAGCTTTTGGAAGACTTTTAGGAAATGCAGATGTACTCTGATTCTAAAGAACAAGTCCAAGCATTTTATTATCTTTATTAATATCTGTTACTCGGAAAAGAAACTGAAGCTTGTTTTTACTCTACTTCCCAAAGAGTGTATATTAGTTTTATACAAATAATAGTGTAATGATAACCTAATAAACTCAGGTTAATGCTTAAACATGGTCATTTAGTTTGATCCTTTTCCCTCTGTGGTTTTTACACTTTAAATAATGTATTTTAGCTCATACCAATTATGATTACATTTCTCTTTTTGCCTCAGTATAAACTGCTATTGAAAAACAATAGCTCTTTAGAAAAGAGTTGGCAACTTACTACAGAATACAGGATTGTGGTACTGAAGCCATTCAGATTTGAACCCAGGACCTTGTAGTAGGGAGACAACAGTGCTAACCACCACACCAATCTGCCACCCTGATCAGCTTATGAAAACCAACTTTAGAAAATGACAGTGAACATGCAGCACAGGGTCTGCATATTTGTCTACAATCTGAGCTGTATGTAAATGCACAATAGATGCTTTTCATGTCTATTTTTGAGAAGCACAGCACAACATAATTGGAACTTATGAGCCCTTAAATCCAATGGTATAATCAGAGCACAATATGGCATTGTAATAAATGTCCTAATGAGCAGAGAGTCACTAGGGCCAATGAGCCCAAAGTGTTACATAACTGCAAGATGCCGTGAAAGCAAACAGAGATCCCAATTTCCACTGTCCAGCCCTTCATACATCTGCAAGAACCCATCCAGTCTTATCCAATGTGCAGCTATTTTCATGGTAATCAAACTAAGAAAAAAATGTTTCTTTTCTATTTCTCTAATCATATACAAAGCCTTTTGTTATTCAAATCAAGTGGACGTTGGGGAAAAAAGAAAGCACAGTGGGCAAGACACCAAAAAGAATTGCAGGTCCATCCTTAACTAAGCTATCGCTTTCAGATATGATCAGGAACAATATGATTCATAAAATTACCCGTAAAACATCCTTCTCACTTTGTAAAACATTTTACTTTGTAAAACATCCTTCTCACCCCTTCCAAAACCCCAAACCAACCAACACTGAATTACTTTAATAGATAAAAAATATTTTTTCCTAAATTTTAACTTTAATACATCACATATTTAATGCTCTGAATGACAACAGGTCAAGTAAATATTCAATTCTGGGGATATTTTTAGCATAAGTTGTTTGTTGCCAATATGATCAACCAACCAGAGGTGCACTCTGCCAGATTCAGGAAATGAGGATCCTGCACTGGGACCTGGAGTTATGTTGAACCATGTAGTACACTGCTGGGTAAAGAGTGAACTTTTGGGGTTATAATACAGGTGCAGGGCATGGTCAACTAAATTCAACTGTATTTGTAAATACTTGTGATGTGACTACTGAGCGCTCTGGGATCACGTTTGGAAATGCAACGCTGATATAAAGGTTAAAAACTGATGGTGCTGGAGGAAGATTTTTGTGTACAGAGAAGAGATTCTGTAGCACTGTAATTTTATTGCAGTTGAAACATTTTATTGGACAGTGCAGCACTTTGCCAGAGAATAACACAGTAGAACCATTATAAAAACAGGATAATACAGTGTATAGTACAGGAGCAGAAGAGGAGCTTCTTTCGAGGTGAACTGTGTGACACTTCACAGCTGCAGCTCTGTACTTCAGCCCTGAAGACATAAAGGGAAGCACCACTGACTGTTGCCTGTGATTTCTGTGAGGTCCTAGATTAAGAATAAGGAATGAAAGCGCTTTAATCGCCTTTTCTACAGGGAATTCTGGGTGGTTAGAGGATTAATTTGTGAATCGAAGTTGAACCCTGCATGTATTCCAACAAACTTGATTTACTATAAACAACAAAGAAACATTGAGCTGCACCGTTCAGTTGCAATACAAATACAACTTACAACCATTCACACTTACAAAATGTAAGTGAGCATCATCTTCATTCCCAGCTACTTTCAGCAATCTTTCTTTTCTGACATCCTGCTTATTAATTAAATGAACATTCATGACTGTTTATTGGGTGTTTGTTGTCACAGCAGGTGAACACTTCCGTTGGCAAAAATATCCATTGGCACATCAATTGTTATATAAGGAAGTACAACATGTGATGTGAGTTATTTCTTGTCATTTGATACATTTCCCTCCTTCATTGCTTTAAAATAGACACTTATGTGTAACAAAACATTCATCCATATGAAAATAACTTGCCATGATGCAACTGGATGTGCTGGAATGATGCTTCAATTTCACCAAGAAGGTTTTTTTATATTATACATTCAACAGAAAATTGCCTATTCCTGGTAAAAGTGTAGCCTGTGATAGACTGGCGTCCCATCCAGGGGTTACCCTGCCTTACACCTGGTGCTTGCTGGGAAAGGCTCTGGCTCCCCTGCGATGCTGAATTGGATAAAATCGGTTAGAAAATGGAAGGATGGATTTATGGAAGGACATATGGTGGGATAAGAGCAGAGATTTGGATAGAGGGGGTGAGTCCCAGCTATTTTATTGGCATCATTTCTGGATGACTCTTAAAGTGAAGATCATATTGATACAAGCACAATAACCTGAGACGGCTGTCTCCAGACTCCCAGGTGTTCACAGCAGTGACAGGAGGGTGTCCTTTGTTGCTATGTACAGCTGATCCTAATCAAAGGTTTCCAGGTCAACATGATAGGTCTATCTCCAAGCTCCGTCCCTGGAGTAGTCATTATAATGTCTCTTAGTATCACTGCACAAATAATACACCCAGTTTCCCAGACATGCCCAATTGTAGATTCTTAAAGTCTTACATCTTTTGATTTATTGATCACCATAAGATAGGCTGCTATGACCTCAGGAAAACACTGATGTGACTGCAAGGTCCTGCAATGTTAAAAAACTGTGCTGTTAATTGCTAACCACTGCTTTTTACATATTCAACAAGATAAAGAAAAGGAGAAGATGATGAAATTCATGCATGCCCATCACCACGTCCACTGTTAGCACAACTGATGAGAACTAGTAATCAATTCTCAATTCTCGAAAAACATTATTTTGTATGTACAATGTTTGAAACAGTGAGTGGTCTACCAGAAATATTGGCAGCTCTCTGCAATTTGAACATTATGGCTAGGTGGCCACAAATGTCGGAAAAAATAAATCTGTAAAATGTTTAAGTATAATTTTAAATTATTCTACTTAAGAATGACTAAATATAAAACATTAGCTGTTTGTAGAATACTGACAGGTTGCTTTCAGCAGCTACTTCTTAGCTCTTCAGTCATAACAGTGTCATACTAGAGCTCTGCCTGCTCATATAAAAGCAGGTTTTTATTTCTATAATGCTGTGTTCTCTCGCTACTTTCCATAGCCTTCAGTATTTCTTTCCTTCCTTGTCTTTATTTCCCGAAAAAAGACGGATTAATCAGTTACTGTCATTTATACCTTTTCAGCATGAGCCACCTTACAAGCACAAATGTATCAGGGGAAGTTCAGTCTGGTTTACGCGAGAAAAAGGGAAGCATCCTGAAGCAAAAATAATCACATGGCATGTATCATTAAAGGAACAGCAACGCAAAAGCACACTTTGGCAGCAGAGGTGAATGTTTACTTCCAAACATAAACTGTTTTAACTAAAATAGGATTATCCTCTTAACACAAGCATGAATATGCTTAAAATCCTAATCCCTCACTGCAGCTCACTGACATTGGACTACGCGCTTTTGCAGCAATTTCTAGCAATCTTAGTCACGTACCACAATAACTACAGCATGAAAGTGATAGAGAACTAGGAGAACCTATATAATACCAGCAGATCCACTGACAGAGACTAAAATAAAGGGCAGAAAACTATGGCAATTGGGCCATATCAGTAATTCCCAGCACAGATTTGACATTTAAAGTCAATGTTTGAAATTGGGCAATCAGTTTAGTATTGTTGGAGGCAGCTGTGTAATGATGCAGCAACTGGCAATGCATATGACTATCAGTAAATGTAAACCTGTACAATTCAACAGTGTTATAAAGGTATTATATACACACCATGATTTCAATTACAATCAACTGTCCCATTAAAACAATAGCCAATTAAAAAAACAAATACAAATAATCATATGAGATATATGTTTAGGGACAGTTATTTATTAGTCCAGTAGATATTTATGAATACATATGCATTTAAAAGAATACAACAATGCACATGTGCAAATCCCACAAAGCAAAAGATCAAATTAACTGAACAGGATGTGAGCATTCCACAAACTCCCACTTGTGCCATCCTTTCTGGATAAAATCATGGGAACTGAGCTTTATTTAGGATATACGATCATATTTGGCTTTCTGAATGATGCAGACAGAAGAATATACAGTATGCTGCAATTAATTAAAATTGTTTCTTGAAGTTCTGTTTAAAAGTTCTATGCAAAATGTCTTTATATTTTTCTTTCGTCTCCCTAAGATTTCTTTTGTAAAAAGGACCTCATTTTCAGTGATAACACTAACATTACCATGACCTGAGTGGATTTACCACACTGCTTATAATATAGTATTTTTACTTAGCCAGCTCTGGTGGAGAGATAGCTCTTGGCTTTCAAATTCAGTAAGAAACTCTATTTATGAGTTTAATTAACAGTGTACAACAACTGCACTTGCATCTCCTTCCTCCCCAAGTAGAAAATCAAGATAAATGAACAATTTTTGTGACCAAAATATAAAATCTCCTCTGAAGAACAATACAATCAGCTCTAAGTCAAACAGCCTGGAAGAGTAAAATCTTACTGTATTCATGGTAATAATTCTATTAAAACTTCTTTCTACTTTGTAACATTTTAGAAAACTGTTCAAATTTACCCCTCTTCTCAGTTTTATTTCTGATAATTACCAGGTATTAGTTTGCCACTTTGTGGAGAACTGTAGTCTATAAATTGAATGCAGATGTCTTGTGTTTGCAGTGTTACAGAATAGTAACAATAAAATACTGAAACTGTAACCTGTGGGGGTAAACTTTAATTTTTACTGAGATTATAGGGGCCTTGGCTGAAGGTCATTTAATCATTCAGAGCACAATACGTACTGTGTGATTGGCAGTACTGCAATGACTACAGTTTCTGATGTATATTTAACTGCAATTTTCACTGATTGAACTGTGATGCACTGATTGAACGCAGATGTGTTGCATTATATTCAAGCAAACGTCTGTTATAAATATTCACGGGATGGTGTTTAAACATAAGAAAGACTGGATGATCTTTGGCCTGTCTAGCAGATAACTGATCTGAAGGTTTCCCCTACTGTAGCTTCCTGAAAAGAAATGGAGAAGCTTGTTGCAGATTTCCACAACTGTATAAAAAGTATACAAATATGTTCTGTTTGTATAAAAAGTGTCATTCCTTCTCAGTTTTCTATACATTTATAGATTTCGACACATTTATAGAAAACAGGAAACTGGAGCACCTGGAGATTATGCATGTAGTATGCAGGGAGACCACGCAAAGTCCCATAGAATTGAATCCTAGTACTCACTGTCACTGTGATCCCCAGTATTTTATCAGTGAAAAAAAATTAATTAGAAATAAAGATAAAAAATATTTTGACAATCATCAAACTTGTGATGTCAGCAACAAATGAAGATGTATTTCTACAAACAGTAGTACTAAGAGCGTGCTCTTCTGCTTAGTTTTACTAATACTTAACAGAGATGATAAGGGTCATGTCACTGAAGAAATCAACAGAGAGACTAAAGATGTGGTTTTCGCTCTTATGTCTAAATGCTAAATTAACACTTTGGGGAAAAAAAAACATTAAAAAAGGAAATGAATCGGAGGTGTTTATTGACCATTTAACAAGCTTGATTTGACTAAATAAGGACAAATTAGAGAAATCTGGTTAGCCTGTTACCAGGAAAAGAAACAAATAGTTATGGGAGAAACAAAACCAAAAAAACAAGTTTTCAACATACTTCTCAGTATTGAAGAAGATACAAACACTAGATTATTTATTATTGTTTTCTTTAGTCAAGATGATTTATATATCAGTTTGTGCTCAATGCTGTCGTGTGGACAGGCCCACAGAGCACTGTGAAAAGAGAAATCCTCTTGTTCATCACAAATGGACAGACAGATTATTACAACAATAGAGCATCTTTAATTGTGCTTAGAATTGTGATTCAATCTGATTTGGCTTGTAAAGCTGACAAAATCTTACATCATCATTAAACTAAATAAATTATAAACCCTTGCATAAATAAATCATTATTTAATCATTTTCAATATCAATTATTTATGGAAAACTGTTTTAAATTTCAGAAATTCATTCCTGACACTTCTTTCTGCCTTTTGTAATAAACCTGGTAGGAATTAAACATATGCTGCACTAACAAAAAGACTTCTGAGGGTTCTGAGCAGACAGCCAAAGACTCAAAATAGAAATACAAAGATCTGCAGAATTATTAAACCTTACAATATGTTCAACATGATAGATGGGTGAGATTTCCCCAGAGGGTAAAGGAAAACAGTGCTGTGTGTCCCCTTTAGCAAAAGATCAACATATTTAATAAAAAAATATGTGCTTTTTTTCAAATCTATTTCCATGCTCAGACATTTCATACAGTATATACATTAAACCTTTCCTGTCACTATCAAACAAAGAGATTTTAATCCTGTGAAGTATCTGTATTCCCGTTCAAATGTCTTCCCACATGTACTCTTGTACAGAGGATTAGGGAGAAAAATACTCGAAGGTTTGATGTGACGCACAGCCCTTCACGATTATCAGATTTATCTAACAATTCTCTTAAAACAGCAATTCTAACATTGGCCACATTTCTGTCATTTTCAAAGCCAATTTTTTTTTAAACAAATGAAACAAATATCTACTAAGCATACAGTAATGTTTTCAATATTTTGGCAAGGTGATCCATTGTGATAAGATTTTATACAATGTATTAGAAATATTAGGTATAAAAATGATACAAGCAATATATGATTTAAATTTGCACTTTTAAAAACTATATGTACAATAAACTTAAAAGTAGCTTAGTTGTGCCAAGAAATTTGAAACTATTTTAATAGGCATAGAAAATAAACTGGTCTCTAACAAAAACAGAATAAACTATCTACAGTATATACCAAATCTATCAGAAATACCAACATGGGGATTTAAGGATTTTTAATTTGAACACAACATTTTTTTTTTCATTTCTTTTTAGATAATTACAAGATGTTAGATAGGACTTCTATTGTGAAAAATGCAGAAAGACAAGATAAAAAGACAGCATGTTTACTTGGCCTAAAGATTATCAAGACTTCCTGCAGAAATCAGGTTTGTTGTTAAAACAGGGTTTGGTAAACGTTAGAGGTTAAATCAAGGGGAAAATACAGTGATCAAACCAAGCAAACAGAAATTAGCTGGTTTAGTATTCAAACAAGGGTTGTGGCTAACTGAGTTTCTTTCTTTGCATCAGTGTTTTAACATTAAGTACTATAATATTCAAGACACTGTATAAATTTCCAAATTGGATTAAACAAGTTTTGTTTAATAATTGCTTACACTTATATAGCACTTTTCTGGACACTCCACTCAAAGCGCTTTACAGGTAATGGGGACTCCCCTCCACCACCACCAGTGTGCAGCCCAAACCTGGATGATGCAACGGCAGCCATAGTGCGCTAGAACGCTCACCACACATCAGCTATCAGTGGGGAGGAGATCAGAGTAATGAAGCCAATTCATAGATGGGGATTATTAGGAGGCCATGATTGGTAAGGGCCAATGGGAAATTTGGCCAGGACGCCGGGGTCACACCCCTACTATTTTCGAGAAACGCCCTGGGATTTTTAATGACCTAATTTTGTAAAAATAGGTGCAGTCAATGATGCAGTCTTTGGACAGGCAAGCTGTGTTAGCTACAGGAGCAGAAGGATAGGCTGAAATGTCATTCAGATGTGTCAAACCTGTGGTCAATGTAACAAACTGAGCCACAGCCAACCCATAGCAAAGTGTGCTCAGCTACCTATTCTGTGCCGATCTATGTGTGGTGCCGTTCAGAGATTCACCATTACCAGTACAGTGAGCGTGCTTCACTGTCAGTGCACTTTCTGGGAACAGAAACAGGTTATATCCCTGGTAGCAGGTGGATCGGATTATTGCTTAACCTTCTGCTCCATGACCCTCGGCAACCCTGCTCAGCTGACTATGTTTTCATGTTTTCGGGGACTCGGACTAAATTAAAATATCTCTCTCTAGCGGCTCTGTTGGGCTAAATCTCTACCCTTCCCAGGAGCGCCAAACAATCAAGCCACTGTAATTAACACTGAAACCACACTTCTACTGTGTGTAGGAACATTAATCTGTTCCCATGGAGATTGTGGGAATTCTGAACCATTCAGAACCATGGATTCCTTCCAAGAATCCCCTTTTGATAAAACTCAGCAACAAATATGAACTGTTTTAAACTTTTTACTTTAAGGAGCCCTAAATGTTGGTTCATATTTCTACCTTCACCAACTATTATAAGGGATGCTTCTGTCCTTTTGCACCTGTTACACTGACTAAATTGTGATATACATATATCTATGAGCAATATACCAAGCATGCTCACTTTACAGTTAATATACTTAAAGTGCACTTCTGTGCTACTGTACGTGTGTGTGGTCTCACACACCACTATGTGTGTATTTAAGAAGTCAATAAATTCCTCAAGCTTGGCATTAGTCAAAGATGGGCTCACCAATTTCATATCTGACCATAAGCGAAGTGGCATAAGTACCTCTCTCTACAGTGACTGTTTGGTTATGGGACTTCACAGACACTGACAGCAGCTTAACTGTTCAGCAATGCAAACATTAGATTTATATCCATTACTTTGGTTACAATGTAGTAGATTAAGTTTGCATTTTTTGTTTGTCGAATTTTTCCTTGCAGATGTTATTTAAAAAAGTAAATTTGTTAATGAAAGCTACGTCTTTCTTCCAGCTACTGCTAATTCTGCTGCAGAAGTTGCAATGTAAAAATGGCTGGTGGCTCTGGTACTCTATGTTTTGCAGGAGAGATTGCAAGTCCTTATCCCTGCCAAGCTGGAACAAGGGTCACAGTGGTAAAGCTGGGCTGATTAAAAACTGGCATTCCAAAGTGGTAAGGAATGAATGACAAATAATTAAAGATTCCAATTTTTAAAAAGAATTTTGTTTTTTAAAAAAATAACTCCGCCGAATTAATGAAAAAAGAGATTAGAAGAAACCCTGCAGATATTTTGTTTCATTATGCCCTTCAAAAAAAACTTCGATGGCAAATATTTCAATCATTTTGGGACAAAGGCAAGGTAAATTTCCACTTGGCCTCAGGCTTGGGCTGGATACATGAAGACGGCTTCAAAGAGAAGTTTGGATCCAGATGCATGACAGCAAAGGACCAGAAGGGTCAGCCCTGAGGTTTCGTGATAAGAATACTAACTATAGATGTTGTCACAATCTAAAGCTAACTGCTGCTTTTGGGTCCACTAATGCAGGTTATTATCCATTCGCCAAAAATCCATCCATCCATATTCTAACCACTTTATCTATATCAGGGGCACAGGGGAGCCAGAGCCTATTCAGGGAAGCAATAAGCGCAACGCACACAGTCCACTGCAGGACACACATAGACACACTAACAACGGGGCCAGTTTTCTCAGAAACTGATTATTCTGTCTTTGGACGGTGGGTTGAAACCCACACTAACCTGGGAAGAATATACAAACTCCACACAGACAGCACCCCGGGTCTGAAATTGAACCCTGGGCCCCAGTGCTGTGAGGCAGCATTGCTAGCCACTGTGCCCATTTTACTTCATTGCAGAGGTACTGTAGCTTACATGATCCAGCTCAGTTCACAGAACCAAATCCTGTGCCTGTGAAATACTGTACGGCACTGAGAAGAAGGGAACAAAACCAATCAAACACATTTTCCAGTGTTTAGTCTGAGCGTTATGAGTTTGAAAAAAAAAAGTATCGAAATAGTATTGAAAGTTGTTTCATATACTGATATATTACAGGGAAAAAAGGCAAAGTACTGTGGTCAAGTGTGGTTTTGCTTGACAACAAATCTGCACAAGTGTATTCGTGACTCAATGTGACATTTTCTAAACTCTTCAATGCTGTGCTGAATAAACTAGCTCTTAGACTAGCCCTGGGATTAGCTCTTTAATCACTGAATTATGGAACCAGACAAGCCTGATTGACTTTGTGCATATCCCACCAATGAACTACTGAAAATTCACTGAGGTGAAGATGAACTACTTAAATAACACTGGGAGTGGATAAAACTGCCTAACTAGGCTCTCCATGCCAACATTAATCTCATGTGCTTTGCTATTGCATTCTCTCCTCAGCTACCTCACAAACCACACAGTCTAGGATACAGACATGCATCGTTCTTTCTAATGGCTGCATATGATTCTGAAGGGGATCATCAAGAATGAACAGACTTGTGATTAATTTACACTTAGATTTAAACCGGGCCTGAGATGGTATATGAAGGCCAGATAGAAATGCAAAGTTTCTAAACTACACAGCTTTGCAGGCTGACATTTGTACATTAAATTATAGATAACAATTAAAAAGGCCTACTCAAACACAATGTTGGAGAGAGCTAAAGGAAGTTACACTGTTGGGAATTTGTGCATATCCATGGATACTGGCTTTCTATGATAAAGGCATTGAAATAATACAGAAATATGAGCAAATACACCTAATAATGTGAGAGGAATGAAGTAAATAATCAGCCTCACAGTTGGTACCCTTCAACAATGCCCACATTTTTTCCTCAACTGAAATCTGTAGAGCGTATTAAAAAGCCCTGTGGTGAGCTATTTGCTTTTTTACTACCATGACAAAAACACAGCTGCAAACATCCAGAACCGGGCCAAGTTTCAGTCTTTTTGGGTTTGTTTTTTACTTGTTTCCAATAGAAACCAAGGGTACCCATGGCCCTGCGGTGGTAACCATAAATGCCAGCCCATAATTAACAGACCTTATTTCAAATTTGACAGAGCACCTACAGGGATGAAAGAGGGAAAAGGAGTAGCTTTGCTCTTGTCCGGTGAGCATGTTTTTAGGACCTAATGTACTGAATTAAAGATCACAGTGGTGAGGAGACATTAGAGAACTCTTAAGAGTGAGAACGTTCCAAGAAGGTTTTAAAAAGTAAACTTGCTCTTGCGCAACTCTTTTGATTTGAAATTCTCATTGATCTTTTTTAATAAAGAAAACACAATTTTTTTAATCTTCTGTTTTTTTATGCTTTCACACAAGAGAGTTATTTTAAAATCAGTGTAAAGACTGCATTGTCACTATTCTTTTAAGTTGTGCAGACAAGGGTTTGCTGACTTTGCAAATACAGCCAGTGGGCCCCATTAGTTCTGATAACAAAGTTTAAACTGCAAAGACCTTTAGACCTGGGGTCTTCTGGCTCAAAGAACCTCTCTGTAAGGATCTTCTATATGTAAATAATATAAAACTGCAATTTATACTACCATCATGCAATATCAAGCAAATACTGGTCAGTAAATCCAGTCTGAGCTCTGTCAATGGAGATCCACTGATCCACTAGAGCATGCCACTAGATGTCCTTTGAAAGGCTCTGGGAAAAAGTTGCCAGGGACCCCTGCTAGATCAATAAGTTTACTTGCATGCATCAAATTCATCATTGGTTTCTTGGCAGAATATGTCCTAGTGTTGCTTTATAAAGCAGATATGAAGTGATCTTTTATGTGATAAAGGTAAAGGGACTCTGTACCTGAACACAGCTCATGAGAAACCTTGCAAACGACAGACTGAGACTGCTGTGCCAGCTAATAGAATAATTCATGTCCACCAAGGAAAGACGCCTGTGCTTAAAATGAGTTAACTCACTGCCAGCTCCCAGGCATCAGGCAAGGGACTCAAGGGCACAGAGCTCAAGGAACCTCTTCCACTGTAAAGAGGGTGAACATTTTAATCAGGGTTGAGACTGAGAAAAATGCCACTAAGATGTATTGCAGCAAAAGGGATTTGCTCCATAAAGGCTGCTTTTGCAAGCTTACATTCCTAAGAGGCCCACTTTTGGGAAATGTACAGTAGGAAAACATTGATGTGATTTGAAAGGGCATAAAGATGACTTTAAATGAAGATACTGCTTTTTCTCCTACCATTACAAAAAGAGCAAGCACTGAACTCAAAATGTAAAATATAAATATTAGAAGAAGGCAAACAAAATATCATTCAACAGTTAACTTCAGGTGTTCCATGCATTTAAATCTATTCCACTCTGAACAACTGTACGTCAACATGTCTCCTGCTTAGACACTTAGGTATTCTTATTAGATAAAATGCAGCAGCATGTTTAATTAAAAAAAAAAACATGCTGCTGGATTTTATCTAACAAACATGGACAGGAAAGAATCAAAGAAATGAGCTAAGCCTGCTGTTGCTGGTTAACACCATTCCATCACATAATTAGTTTTTCCTGAAATGTTTTCACAGTGCTAAATGGACAGCACTCCAACATACGAAGGTCATCTCAGGCTGTTCATCAATGAAACATGGAAACATTGTATTCCAATTAGTCAGTTGTTGCAGAACAAAAAAAATGTGAAGTTAGTTCCCCCAAAGAAAGAAGATTTGAAAGTTAAGGTGTTGGTTTTTTTGCAAAAGCAATGATGAATCAAACTGCGTATGGAACTATACATACCAGGGCTCTAGAAAATATACATGACACCTTGCATGTTTATATAAAGACACTAGTTCTTGGTCTACACTCTCATTCTGCTCTTGTGATACCCAAAGAAAGAAGATGACTCTTATGACACGGAGCAGCATCAAATGCATCAGTGATCAAGTTGCTGATCAAAACTGCAAGACTATCTGAAATGCACTAAAGTGCAGAGTGAAGAAAGAGGAGCTTCTTTTAAGCTTGGGTGCATACACTCTAAGCAGCTCTGCACTGGGGAGAAACAAGGAACCCCTTTGTTAATTAGGCTTGAGGATCAACAACAAAACAATGCACATTTGTTTTATTAAGTAATGTTTTTATTCTTACAAAGAAGAGTTGGCGTCGGTGCAACCACACAGGAATATTGCAGGGTGAAGTGCTGAGCATGCAAAGCCCTCTCAGAATAATTTTGAACCCTGAAGAAAACAGGGGAAAAACTTCAAGAATCAATTGTGTAAATGGACATTACACTGGGACTTTGTGAAGACACCTGCGGAAATGTACAATGCAAACCTTGAAAACTGCAAATACAGTTGGATCCAAAAATGCAGACTTGGTACGTGTAATTCAAGCTATCAGTGACTCAGACAAAGCCAAGGATAGTTATTCACATATCACTACAAAAAGTATTTTTCTGGTGTGCGATAGTTTTTATTCTATTCATTTTAATGTATTTATTTAATCTAGCAAACGTAAGAAAAACAAACTACCTCAGGTGAAAAAATAAATAGTTTCTATAAAAAACATAAGTGCATCCTACACACAAGCTCAATGCATTTTTTTATCTTAAGACAACATTTAAAAAATACTCATAGGTTCAGGCTTGCTGTGATATAAAAACTAGTGAATAAGTCCTCACATTCACAGTTTATTCTTTATAATTACAGATTATTCCGTGACATTAGTAGGGAATCTCTAATTGTTGACTACAGCTTTATAACAGAAACAAACTAAGACTGAACCTGGTCAGTACTGGGATGGGAAACCTCTTGTGAAAAACTAGTTTACTGCTGTATGTGCGATTGGTGGACTAGTAGATGTCACTCTCTTTACTGGCCCAGAATTTCCAAACCGTTGTTCCAGTGCCAATGGGACACTGTGCTTTAGGAGATGGGGTTAATCCCAATTTGGTTACAGACTACCTGGTCAATAAAGATGATGTTGTTTATAAAGGTAAAGATGTTAACCTTAATTAAATTCTTGCATATTCTTGCAAACTACATTTTTACGTTTTTTATATATGTCATATAGTAAAAAATAATTAGCATTGCTATCAAATTTAGTTTAACAAACATGGACATGATCCTGTGCATAACTATAAATAATGGCCTGTAAAAAACACTTAGGTGAGCAACAAAAACAGGGACAACAAAAATCTTTCTCAACTCTTTCCCTCTAATTGAGGCAATAAAAGGTAAATGGTGATCAGTGGACAAGTGAAAATATCCTTTACGATGAAGACCCTGAACCTCTGAATCAGAGGTCGGATTGTGGAATTCGCTTTGCAGGTACTCTGGTGCAATAATTAGACCTGACCCAAAAGTAAAGGGATTAAAGAAAGGCCGGGTTGTTTTTCTGGTGCATTATTAACATTTTGCTAGTATCAGCACTGGAAGCCCTGCCTCTGTGCTTGGCATGTCGCCTGCATGGTGGACGTGACACAGTGGCTCCAGATAATACAGGTCCCAGTGAGGGGACGCCTGGCATCCCTGATGACAGGAATTCATGTTCTGACCTGGTGCTTGGAGACCTGTGATTCCACAAGAGGAATTGAGCCTGAAATAGTAACTAAGGCCAAGAGAACCTCTACTGTGGCATGCAAGCGAATAATCTTAAGGAGTTCATTTACCCTATTAATATAATCTTTAAAATAATGTTTGCACGTGGAGCACTGGCTGCAAAGGAATGCTACTTCTTCACACCTGAAGAAGGCACAACAGCCAAAATGTTGGGTTTCTCTTTTCAACTTTTCCATTGTGGATTTAACCTTTACAATGACACCTAATAGGTGTCAAATGTGGAGAAGAAAGCTCCAAAGAAGGCTCCACAGCCAAAAAGCTGTTTCTTTTCTTTTCTGTCAGCATGGAATAAACCTTTACTTGTTCCTTTGCAGCATACGCATGCTGATGCAGCTCCCTACTTGAACTATAACATTAGTAATCTTAATTATCTCTTGCTTATATACAATGTTTATATATTATATTTAATGTTTCTTTGCAATGTAAAATGGAAAATGAAACTTCCTATAAAATATGCCCATCATTAAGCAGAACTTGTAGTTTTTAATCTAACTCATGGCACTAAATAGATTAACTAAGAAACCACATATCCCACTGTCCCACATATTCAGTTCTCCAATCAATGTGACACACCACTGCAATAATGCGTAATCATTGTGGGAGGGAATGTTTTCACAGTGAAAATGTTAAAACTGTACGTGTTTAGTAATATTGTATACCTACAATGTATTTGCAATACTAAGGATTAAACAGGCAGATCACAAATATATTTTCTATCGTATTAACAGATATGGTTTATGTTGCCACTGAAATATAGATAATATTTTCTAATAACTGTACAGTATTTACATAAGTATTAATTACTTATGTAGTATTATTGAGTACAGTATAAAGTGCATATAAAACTGGTAATTTTATTATCACCGTTACATTATGACAAACGTTTAGAATTGTCACTGTGGTAGTTATGCTGAAAAGGGGTTTATGTGCAACACTGTTTTGACCAAATGTTTGTCACCTGAATATGATCAGAGCACAAAAGCAGTAAGAGAAACAGGTTCATAAACATTTAATTTTGATTAATCATATTACCTATTTACATTTTAATTTACATTTCTAAATCATTTACAACTGTTTTCTAGAAATTGGATGATTGTTCATATATATGAAAAGCTACAAACAAGGCTACTACTACATTGCAGTCCGAACAGAGAAGAAGAAATAAAACTATGCTGCAGTAGACAGTCTGTGGTTAGTTCAGTTCTCGAGTTCATAAAATATGCTTTGGCTGAAATATGAACAGGAAAACAGGTTAACTAGAAGTGACATCTATTGTTAGACACTGAAAATGCAAATTAGAAGAAAAATAAACAGTTCCACACATGTGAATGATATAGACTGATATGAGATCACCTCTGTTTTAGTGAATTTAGTGGCAACAAACGAAGGAAACTTGGGAGACCATGCCGGTTCAGAGGGATAGCTGATTCACTGTACGGTAGTTACATCTAACGGGGTTCAGACTTGGAAGGGCAGCACACAGACCTTTTAAAAAGATCACAGCTGACATCTGCATGCTGGGGTTGAGATATTGCGATGAAGAAACAAACAATGTCCCCAGCATCAAGGAAAAAAGGCCTTCCCAGTTTTCATGTGAACCTGTTTATTGGTCTTTATACTGTAATTCAGATATACAATCTGATTTACAATACTCAGTTTGTTGCTCATTTCCTGCTTATTTCCTTTATGTCTCCAACAAAAACCTGGAACAGACCTTAAACTCCTTTTACAGTGCTGAAACTTTTACCTATTTGTATTTTTGCAAAGAGCCATGAGATGTCTTTGTCTCAAGAAGTATTTAAAAATAAGCATGTACCATGGATCTGCATAGTATACTTGGATTAGTAAGGTGCAGATGTCCTATGCTGATACTTGGGGATTTCCATATCTACAAGAGAGTCGCACAGTAACTCCCTCTGAGAAAAAGAAAAAGAACTAGTAGATAGTGAAGACCTAAACTTTGGGTTGTGTTCATTATGAAGTACTAATACAAGTTGTACCGTCCATGTAAAATATGATCAACTAAAAAGGCTTTAAGAGTAAATTCAGAAAACTAAGATTTAGGAACAGACAATGAAGTGGATTCCATCGTCTATATAGGAGTCTAAAATTAAAGTCATGCACGCTCCTGCAAATGAAGTTGGATTCTGCGCCACACAAACAGTTTTCTGTTAAGATCTGCTCCTGCAGTAGAGCTGAGGTATGCCAGCTCTTTGATTTGATTTCCTGCAAGGAGACATTCTGCCTCCCAGAAAGGGAAAAAGCCCCCCTCCACCAACCCCACCTGCCTACTGTGCAATAACAATCATCAGGCCTCCATGTGTGCTAAGCAAAATGTGTTTGTAAACTGTAAATGCACTACTATGCTAGTCACAATAGAGACGCACAGCAGTTTTGGCAATGCACACACCAATCCAGGGTCTGGCCTTCAGGGGATGATGGCAGTGGACCAGCCCAGTTATATTATTCTGTGCTCCATTGTCTCTGTCTGCCTGTTTGAGCCTCCCTGAGAGTCATGTGAACACAGGTAATGACAAACACGTCCGCCACCTACTCCTACGACACAAATCCCCATAAACTGTTTATTATGTTGTGGTATGGCAGGTATTGGCACCAAAATAAACTTAAATGTTCTTGTGAAGAAATACAGTGAGAGGAACACATTCTGAAATGGATGCCAAATTCCAGGAAGGGTACAGACAAAAAATGACCATTTTGAATAATGTGGCTTAAAGTTCTCTCGATCCACACAGCCTTTCCAGCTTCCTTTAATACCAAAATTTCAATGGCTTTCCTTTTCTCTTCTGTTTTTAAAACAATGTGAACTTGTCCTTTGAAAACTGCATTGTTAATATTGTCACTTAGATATTACTGGTCTGGTTGGTTAAATTGCATCACATGACTGTGCATATACAGTACTAGCAGTAAACCATGACTTACGCAGAAGTCCTTCCTGTGAAAATCACTCTGCCCTGCCACATTCTGGAATCCAAGCTGAGCCATTTAATTTACAAGAGATTCCAGGAAAACTGACATCATTAGCTTGATCTCCGCTGCTTGGTTCTGCAGAGCACTTTCCTTGAAGATTTCCATCGTTAGTGTGCAGTTTAATCCTACCACCTGAAACACAGTAATAATTAACATTGCCAAAATCAGGGCAATTAAAGTTTAAGTATTTAAATTGATCAGGATTGTCACCTGGCAAATTGTAAGTTTCAGATTTTCTAAAGTATTAGTTTATTATGTGTGTTACAAGCCATATGTTGCCTAAAAGGTTGTGTAGTCCCTTTTAAATTAATTACTTCCTATGAGCTTATATTAAAACACACTGCACCAAATGGGTTACAGCATAAAGTTCCTTAAGGTCCAGAAAGAATTATTGCAATAATAGTAAAATAATACCCTTGACCTAAATTTGGATACAAAACATTTACTCCTTGTCATCTTGTGTGCTTTTCTTTGACAGTGAATAACTCAGATTCAAAAATCTAATTTGAAAGAAAAATGAAAATATAGTGCTTATTAATATTCATGAAATTTAAAATCAGTTTTAAGCACATTTTCATAATGGACCCTCCTGCTCAAGAGTCCTGAGTATTAGGTTTCTGATCTGGTTGAAACATGTTGTGTTTTACAAACAGGTTACAAATCACAGGGCCACATTATCACATTAGCTTTACTGCCAAGTGCAGCTCCCTGGAAAAATGCTTTTAGGTCTTAGTCATGTTGGAGTAGTGTGTTACAACAGTAAATACAGAAAGATAAGCTATAGGAATGCCAAAATACTAAAACAAGCATAGATTTAGATATAAAAATAAACGTACAGTACACTATGTCTGTGTTAATCCAGTCAAGGTGGTAACAATGGATAACTGTAATTATATGTGGGCTGTTTTTATACCACTGTCAATAGAAATAATATATCAACTATAATTACTCACAGCACATGAGATAAATAGACTAACTTATTTTTTAAAAATTAAGTGCTCTGCTCAGACAGGAAATAAGACATTGTTAACATGAAGCATTAATACTGAATACTGTTCAAAAATATATTTAATTGTTGTCTGTATGTACTGTATAGTGCGCTAGACAGCTACTATTGAATGAGTGCACAGATTCTTAGCCATCATGAAAGTCGTGAAAAAATGCATGGGATCATTGTTTAATTTATGTATTTTAACTTTCAATACTACTGTATACCTGCATTATACAAAATATACCTAGAACTAGATTCATAACACCTACTAATAGGCTACAGCATCAGAAATGAGCAATCCATTCTTGTTTTCTATTGGCAATAGTATAGGCAAGGTTCAGGACATGCTTTTCATTTCCATGAATAGTGGAAAATCATTCTTGAGATACTCCTATTGCATCTTCTTCATACAAAGCTGTGGGTAATATATGAGAACAAATACCTGCTTGGATCATTTAACCTGCTCCGCCTCAGAGTAAGCATAAACGTCTGTCACTTGGAACCTGTCTTTCTCTTAATTCAGCACACATGCTTTTACAGACCTTCAATTCAAGATGGGCTTCCTTTCCACAGGACAAACTAAAGTCACTAACCACCATAAATCTTACAAACAAAAACAACATGCCACTCATTCCTGAGGCAGCAGCTTTGTAAAAAAAGACATTTGCCTTTACTGAAGATGTTGCAATTTGTATTCAATTGTCAGTTGTCACTTGCCACTTGTTATCTGTACATAACAACAGCAAATGTAAAGCACATGGACTGGTTTAGTGAAAAATGTTTTCCTCCAAAGCAATTCAGAAACTTCCCTTTGGAAAAGGCACCATGAAAAATTCTAGAGATTTTCATCTCAGGTATAGAAAACACAGGTTCTCTCCTGTGTTTCATTTCCTACTTGTTGACTCTTTATATTACCAAAAGGTATTTTCTTACTTAGCATGATCTTTTACAAGAGTACCTACAAGCAATGTTTACTTTCTTCCTTGTCCTGGACAATTCACAGTTCGCACAGACTTGAAAAAGCTGCAGGATTGCTCTGCATACAGCTCTTGATACATGGTATAAAAATAAATATGGTTTTAAAACATAGGGTGTTCTACATTCAGTAAAAAAGTCGGTCATTTTTATTTATTACCTGTCATGCCTTTTGTAACATAATACAGTGCTATGTAAGTTGGATTGCACTTTGTAAACTGTGCTCTTTGTAAGTCGAACTGTAATGTTGGCATTTATAGGTTAGAGTTCCAATTCAAGGATGAAATGAAGTAACTACTGAGAGGGAAGAGTGTTATTTTCTGGTGTTCCACCACTTTCAGCCCATCTCACACGGGGGGAATGTGTTAATACTGGACAGCACCAGCCGAGAGTTCACTCAGACACAACAGCACTCTTATGGATTCACCTGCTGTCTTCAGGACAAACCACCTCTTGGGTCTCTTCAATACTGTGGTGGATGTGCCGCCTAGGTGCTGTGCTGCCTGTATGGAATGGCTGAGCACATTGCAGGTTATAGGCCAGTTCATCATTGTAACCCAGGTGTGGGAAGGCTTTGATCAGGCCAAGGTGGATCTCTTTGCCTGCAAGGAGTTGACACATTACTTGGCATGTTCTCTTTCTGGGACCTGGACTGTCCACTTGCCAACAATGCACTGGCACACCCTTAAATCTTATGAAGCTCCTTTTTGCCTTTAATAGTTCCTGGCCACAGCACCATCTCCATGTGAAGAAAAGCAAAGCCTGTGTCCTCCCAGTGGTCCTGCACCAACCACATAGGCCCTGGTTCCCACTTCTGGTCTTCCTTCAGCTAGGAGAACCAGTCACTTACAGTAGCAGTCACCTGCTCACCGATAGAGTCTTGACACCAATAAAGGGGTGTTCTCTGACATCCCCAATTTTTGAGTCTAGCAACAATGAGGGAATGGCGCACTGACGGGTTGTGCAGTGTGGCTGTACCAATTCCACTCCAAACCAATACACTTAAAGTGTAAGATTTTCCTTTCTTGGTGTATAATTCAGAACAAGAACCCGTTCTCTTGCTCCATATTCACGGTGATCAAATTCCTTTAATGGTTTATGGATAACAAGAAGGTTCCCTGTGTACTTTGCAGCCATTTGACAGCGAGATTGTCAGCACAAGAAGGGCGAGATTTGGACTTTGTGACAGTCATTCTTGTTGTTTGTTCTAATTAGAAATGTACAGCAAAACAACACGTTAACTCCACCAGAAAAACCATAAACCGCATTGTCACAGATGAAAATGAAAATTATTTTATGTTCTTCATTGAGAAATTCTACCATTAAAGATAGGCAATATATTGGAACATATTGCAAACAATAGTAGAACACAGTGTTGTTCAGAGTGTACAGGAGTCTGGGTAGGGTGTATTCTGGCACATGGCAAAACATCAAGGGCTTTGAGTTCAAAATAACCTCCTTGCCAAGCCCTGGATAATGAGACCAATGACAGGAGGGGACCTATTTTAAGGCATACATGCCACTGTAATCAATTGCCAGGCTGTTAATCCCCTTTGCATGGGAAACAGGGTTCCCAGAGATGTAAGAGATTTGAGGCTTTTTTAAAGGAGCAGATGGAAGGTCACGGTGAGATATGGATGTCATACACCCAGCTCAGCCAGCTGGCTGTCCACAGCAGTTCTAAGATATTTCAGCCTGGACCTTTACACGGCCTGTAGGTCTATATTGTGAAGAAGAATAAAGAATCTTAATAAAGAATCCCTTTGCCACTGTAAATGTCTTTTTGCACTGATTTGCAACATTATGCACTGTAACTCCCCTTATAAATGTTTCCTAAACATGACAAAGGTGACTTATTTGCAAACAAAAGTTCATTTCAACGTAAAAGGAGAAAGAGCAAATTAGCTTTATTAAGGGGAAGCTTTCTTTAAAATAAATTAAATATTAAGAAAACAGTCCCTTTGTTGATAATATAATCAATATAAAATTATAAGAAAACAAAGTTTGCAAGCCTTGCTACAACACTGTTGATCTGTTTCAACAATTGTAAATACTTTCTTTAAAGAGTTATTGTTATGAAGCAACAGCAGGCAGGAAGCTGGACCATATTAAAAATCACAGAGGTAGTTTTCATGTATAACAGCATAACACCATTGTAATACTAATAAGAAGAAATTGCCATTTTCAGTTCAGAAATTCATTTAATTTCCTGATTGTACAAGCTTTTACCAGGAAAGGTGCCCTCTTTTACAAATTCCTTGAGGACATTGCATGGCAGTGTATGCAAAATAGGATTTTAAATCAAACATAATTATGTGTCTAATTTGCAGAAAGACTTGATAAGATTAAGCCTTTTTCCCTTTCAAACTTGGACCCAAGGCACATTTTTCTGCAATGCTTTGAAACCCAAGGAGGCTTTGAAATACTTTTGAGCAGCAGGGAGCTACAGTACAACTCGTGGCTACAGAAGCAAGGCCAATTTCTTCCTCGAGCAGAGCTGGGGTGTCCATGGAGAGAGGACGGGTGAGGTTCAGGAGTTCACACCCCTGCTGTATTTCATTTACCACAAGGACAGGTTGTCTGGCTGCATCACGTTGTTCTGTCTAGTGAGAGCTTCAAAGTTTTCATGACAAACATATCCAGGATACAACATAAGACCATGAGAATTTCCTCGTGCTCTAAAACCCAGAGCACGCAAACAAACCCAGTGGCTGACCTTCACTATGACCACTACAGCAATGAAACCACCTCCTCTTGACTCTTGGAATTCCAGCTCATGGAGGGACAGCTCCAGAGGGGCTTCTGTTTCTAAGCAGAAAGCTTGGATTTCCCCCAAGGAAAACATCTGTGAACCAAAGATTTCAAACTCTTTTACAAAAGTAAAGAAACATCCAATACTTGGCAAAAGTGTATCAAAGGAAATTCTATAGGTAAATGTACATATATATAAATATAGTATATTTGCCCATGTGCACATTACGTGTATCTGAAGAACATGCATTTTACAAGGGGATTGATACTGTTTTGTAAGAGCTACCTCTCAACTATTGCAAGGTTATTTTTTTCCCTCTGTTCAATAACTAAGCCCCATGCCCCAGGCTTCGAGGCAAGCTTCCTCTGAGAAGATGAGCAGTGATAATAACACTGAGCTCTAATCCAGCTGGTCATGTGATGACTGCTGGTGTTGTCTCCAAGCACGTAGCTCTACATGGCTGAAACCTATACTGTAGCACAAGATCCTCTTTCACTGTGCAACTGAGACACAGGGACCCACACCACTAGCTGAACTAGTGTCGGGTGCTATGGGGAATGAGTTTCATTCACAAGCAGATATAACAGTGATCCCCACTTAACCCAACAGGTCTCTGTGTTTCTTTCTGATCAGAGAAAAAGATTAGGGCCACTTTCATCAGTACTTTAATATGTATTTCTTAAACTAATACTTTTACCACTGACTTTCTTTTTCACACCTGTTTTGTTTCCTTCGGTTGCATAGGCCCTAACCTTTTTCTCTGTGTTTCTTTCTGATCAGAGAAAAAGGTTAGGGCCTAAGCAACTGAAGGAAACAAAACAGGTGTGAAAAAGAAAGTCAGTGGTGGAGAGGTTAATACAGACTTACACTCACATGTTTACCTCAAAATTTACAGATTATGAATAAATGCATCTTAATGACAACGGATATAGAAATAAAATATCCATCAGTGTTAAAGAGAATCAAGTGTCTCATATCATACACGGTATCCTGTATGCAATCTATTTCACACAACATCTAAAATCTTTTCTAACATCAATAATAAAGTATATGTTTTCATAAAAAATATCATTTGCTTCTTTTGGCTTCATACTCATTGCAATTTAGATGCAAAGCCCCAGAATTATGCAGGCAATGGGTGCAAGGCCAGGTACAGCCTGCATGGGATACCAGTCCATTGCAGTGCACAGTCACACCATGGCCACTTTTCCCAGAAGCCAATTTAGCAGTATGTTTTTGGACTGTGGGAGGAAACTGGAGCACCATAGAATATACAAAATATTCTCGGCTGCTATCCACAAAGATAGCATCCCAGGTCCAGAATTGAACCCAGGGTCCCAAAGCTAAAAGGGAGCAATGCTGACCCCTGTGCCACTGTACAGCCTAGGCCACTCCCTTCACTTACTAATTGGACAAAAGGTGGAAAGCAGTCACCAGTTGAACCCAATGCCTCTCACAAAGGACATTCAGTCTTGAAACTAGAAAAGTAGCTTCAGGACAATATATGACAATATCATAGTGCCATGTTACATTAATATATAAACCTTAATGAGCAAGAGAAAGTATACAAAAGGAGAAAATGTTTAAAAGCTGTTTGGTGTTGTTTTGTATCATCTTGAGAGGACTGCAGAGACACAGTACATTAGATACCTAGAGAGATATCCCAAAAATGTTCATAAAAAAGCATGACATCCTTACGTCACAACTCTTTAAACGTTTGCATGTTGACTGCCATCAGCTACTCCCCACTCTCTCGCATGTGAACCTGAATTTTGTATTGTTTTGATAACAACTCGGTAGTGTCTGAGCTAATGGCCCAGTGCCACAGGATGAGCCAATGTGCTCCAGAATTTCAGACACAAACGCCTTTGTTCCCAGGAGAAACACTGATGGTGATTGTTAGCCACGTGGTGGACAGCCGATTTCAGAGACCAGAGTGTACAAGCAGGACCAATGTACTTGGATGTTCAAGGTGGGTGGAAGCAACAGTGTACGACTATACCAAAAGCTGCCCACATTCATTTTATCATCTAGCACATGGTCACCAGTGAGATAGATTCGTGTGGGCAAGCCTGAGTCTGAAATGCCAATGTACACCCATAAAAAAGGTTTTGGATTGAGCACCAAATATACGACAACATGCTCTTGTAAAGACAGACTGGCAGTTTCCTACCGTTCCATATCCTCTCATCTAGAGGCCTGAACTCGTTGGCGCCGATCAGCCTTCGGCAAGTGAGGACAGGGTATGTAGGTGGATGAAGTTGGGGGGGTAGGGAGGCGGGGGGTAGTATTGTGGCTGAAGTGCCAAGAATTTGTTAAATCCCAAAGTAATTAAACAGAAAAGAGAGCAAAGAAGTCAGCCAGCAGGGGGAATTTACTTTAAATGTTCAATCGCATCCGTTCCCATGCCCTCCTGCTATTGTCCAACTCAGGCCCCAGTTGATTTTTTTTTCTTTTCACCCTGTGCTATTCTTTCTTTCCTTCTTTAAATGGTGAAGAGTGTTTCTTTTTTTATGTCAGAAGGAGTGTTTGGCAGTAGACCAGAGTGATGGGTCACAACACCTCACGATCTTTATCAGCTTTGAGAGTCTGGGGCCTCTCATCTATGGGAGAAAGCAGTGATGTAAACATGGGATATTTGGGGACCCCTTTTATAGGCACTGTCTACTGTCCTTAGCATGGGGACATCCCAAAAACCCCTGATATACAGTGAGGGTGCCAGGACTACAGATGTCCAATTTTTTTCTTGTTCAGAGCACTTACCAACCAGAGCAAGGAACTGAAGAAAATAAAAGGCTGTGCTCTTTGCAGTTTGACACCTATATACCGTATCAGGTCTCCCAAGTTCTCTCTTCATTCAAGAATTACTCATTGGTGAAATACACTTAGTTCACGTTATGTGGCTACGAGTCATAAAGCTGTTTTTCCATTTATTTTAGATTTAGTACTTTAGTTTGCAATGATCTGTTTGCAAAGAAGGCCAAATATGCGAAAACATATTAAGCATTCATACAATAAAAGCATTCATACAATAAAAACATTGAATATCATGCTTCTAATGATTAAATATTACCAACAAGATAACTAATGAACTAGCTAACAGCTGAATAAATAACACAGCGAGTACAACAAAAAGGCACGACACAAAAAGCTTTACACAGAAATAATTACAATTTGTATGATTAATTAGTCAGTAGGATAAGCTTTCAAATAACATGTACATATAACATTTTTTTTAATTTTCTTGATTTCAAATTTCATGCAAAGCATTTATTTTCCTGCACCATCCTATAACAACCATCCTATACACTATGTCAAACGCTGGCTTGGTTCTACCAAAGTGATGGTTTTTGATACTGTAGTTCTAGTACAGACCTTTTTGTTTCTCTTGCGTTTTTGCTTCAATTTCTGCTTCAAAGCGTTTACATTGAAGAGACAGAAATAGGTCTCCAATACATTACAACTTGTGAGGCACAGGTGACAATTGCACTGCTAAAACCAAAAAGCCAATATACATACAGTAGATGAGTAATTTTAAATATTAAGTTCCATTGCTACGATTAGACATTTACACACAATAAAATTACAATAATATTCAATATCTGAAACATAAGAATATCCAATATCTTTATCTTATGTGCATGAGCCCGTAGCTTGTAAAACCTGAAATGGCTCAGACTGCTTTGGAATAGAGGTTCTATTTTCCATTCCGGCAGCGCTATGGAAAGTGTATACTGTATCACATTATCACCCTAATTTACATCTGTACCTCACTGCAATGCCAAGTCCCATGGCACAGACTGCCACAGATCGGACGGAGAAAACAGTGTGAAGAGCTGTGTCCCGCCTGAGTCTCACAGGCTGTGGTCTTGAGATTCTATGCCAGGGTCTCCATGGAGCTCCACAAGTACCTCTATATCACTCTAGTAAATAGTGATTCAGAGAGGATAAGAGCAAACTGAGGGCTGAAAAGAGAGCCCTGGAAACCCTCAGACAGCTGTCACAAGGAAACAATGCCCAGCCAGCCTCTAGTAGCAAAACAGTGCCAACCCATTTATCTTTGCCATTCCTTATAAAACTCATATCTACAGTTGTGGCATAGCACACTTGTCAGAATCAAGCAGTATTACAGTATTGGAGCCGACTCTGTGGAGCTATCTCAGGATGGTTTCCAAGTTGTTTTGTTCTAGTTTGAGGAAATGTTGAGGCAGGTTAAGATAGAAGATCATTCAATACAGCTTTTCATTGAACATCTGAATCCCCCATCATATAATCTGCAGACATATTGCCTTAATCCTGATTGCGCCTGATCTGAGTCATTAAACTAATCTGGTTCTGGTCTGTGCATGGAATGTAACTGTGTTAAAGGTCCAGTATGAAACACTCTTTTGACTGGTTTGAAAAACCTGTGATGATTCCAGTATTGTGATGGGAGTGCTCCAATATCCATCTTTCACTTTGTTTAGTCTACTGTACCTGACAAAAAAATGAAAGGCTTACTCATGATATTCCTTCAAAATAGCAAGGGGCTAAACAGAACTTTATCGGACATGGCTTAGCTCCATATGGCCTGGAAATGCTACAAAAACAGACTGAGCCCTAACAAGAAGACTGGTTACTGAAGAAGCTCCTATAAGATTCTACAATATAACAAGGCTTTGGCACAGAATCCCTTTGACAACTCAAACCCAGTCACTCAACTGGTGACACAAAACACGGTGAAAAGACCAGACCATGAGGACGTCAAGTGAGGATCCTGTTCCCTTTCCTGACCAATAATCTTAATCAATAACTAATAACTAATAGCTAATAACAGTTAAAGTACTGTAACTCATACAAAGAATACAGGTGAGCACTGCCTTTATCAGACCACTTCAAGCAAAACTTCCTTGGTTTGGTTACAATGTCTACAAAAGTGAAAGAGCATAAAATTGAAAAACTGTAAATTACTGTAAGAATGTCGACACTCAAAGCCTGGAAACACATGCCCCACAACACAAGACTTGATTTCCCCATGAAAAACCATCATTCATTATCTCCAATTAGGAAAATGTCACTCCTCTCCTTTCCTGAAACTTGCAAAATGGAAAAACAGTCTGTCTCCGAGCATAATGCCAAGTTTTTTTGCTGTAAAAGCCAGTCGAGCATCTCTGAGACGGAGGGGTCACTCATGTGTAAGAGGGGCCCCGGTGCCAGTCTGGAATGGGTGTGAATCCATCCAGGCAGGGCACTCACTGGACACCCACTGCTGAATCACTCAGCCACCAGTTTCCTCCCACACTACAGTGTACAATCAGCCCACAATCTTATTAAGACCTCCATCTCTGTACTGTAGCAATTAATTCTTTCTACATTTTTTCTTCTGCTCTACTGGTTATGAGGAACTGGTTAAATTAATTTGGTTTAGCAGAAAGAAGACTTATGCTTCTTCTTAATTAGGACTTTAAAAGATGTGATCAAAGGTAAAACGGGACAGGATGAACTCTGCAGAACTGGACGTGTTTGGGCTCAGAAATGATGCTAGCAGGCTTCTGCATGGATGGCTCACAACTGTATTAGTCTGGTCAATAAAGCTGAACTAGCAGAAAAAAAGGAAAATGGTGCCAGAGCCATGTCAAAAGTGACTATGGCCAAATAGCTATCCATCCAGAAATGTTCTTACAGTAAAGTGCACTTCAAGGCATCTAAGCTAAAAAAGTATTTTGTTTCTTCCTTTGATTTTCTCCTTTTCAGTTTATTTTGCACACTTGTTTACCACTTAAATACTAAAAACTAAGTTCTTGTTTAAAGGAGAAGGAGAAAAGACAATACTGTTCATCAAAGATTAATAACCAGGAACTGAATGTCTGTTACACTAACAAGATTTTCTGCCACATGATGTTATTAATGAAAATGTGTCCGACAGACAAAAAATGTAAGCAGAATTATTACACACAACATAACCGTTTTAATAGACCACCTGAAAACAGTTTTTTCTTATTCTAAAACTCTTTTCTCTCACCTTGCCAAGGCCTAAGTTTAGGAGCAGTATTTTAAATCTTTCTGACGTAGTATTCAATGATAAACAGGGTACTTTGTAGATTGAAGTTTGAAAAACTATCAATGCTACTCTTCAGATAATACTATTCAGGATTCCACTACGATGAACACTATGCTCATTTTTTTGCTCATGTAAGTCTTCATGTTCAACAGCTGTGGCAGGTCAAGAACCACCAAAGAGAAACAGCTTGGCCCTGAAGCACTGCCATTGGTCTTGTGTGAATTGTGTCAGTAGACATAATGGCTTCTCTGTTATGTTCTAAACTCTTGTTTAGACAGATGCACTTGTATTCAGGAAAATAATTTGGAAATATTTTCCCAACATCATTAAGACATAGGAGACTGCCAAGTAATAATGAATACTTTGTTTAACTTTGAGTAATCACAGATGACACCAAAGTAGGAGGAATGACAGTCACGACAGAAGCATCCAAGGAAACAAAACAAGAGTTAAGATAATAACAAAACCAAAGGATCTGAAGGAATTAGAGCAATTCTAGGAAAGAGGAATGTTCATAAATCTCCCCTCTGAAGTGCCAGAAATTTAGAGCACACTACACTCCAGCAGGCCGCAAATTCTAAAAAGAAAAGAGCAAATTGTTACAAATTCTGTACAAAATGTGTTTATATTTAGCATGGACTTCCACCAAGTCAGAGCCTGGTTATCAGGAACCTTCAAGAAATGGCTCAGATCAAACCTCGACTAAAAAGTGTGATGACGTGAATAGCCTCCTCTTGTTTTTATCCTTCTTATGGTTTTACAATCTTAAACCAAAATGATTCCACCACCACAAAGATAGTACATCTGTACAAACACAAGCTTGATTATATGTGTGCTGTACAATAAAAGATATATAAGCGAACGCAGGGTCATGCTTTTAAAAATGTGTGCTGAGACTGAAAAAACATTCCAGAAACACAAGTCTGTAGGGAATAAACTAAAAGTAGGTGATTATTATTCCCCAGGCATGCCATCCACATGAATCTTATATTTCCAATGTTATGCGCTGAGCGGAATTTGAAAAGAAATCTAAGACAAATTTCCAGTACATTGATGCCCCAGAGATACAATATGATAATGAAATTCTTTGAAGATTCTGAGAGGTGCCATTTGCTGTTTTTTCCTAAGCCTGTCATCTCTGCATTGGCACATAAAATATTCCTTTAAAAAGCCAGGCTTTCTTGGAAGTTTGAGGAATAAAGTTTGAAGTCCCTGATTCTGTTTACCTATTGCAAAATGAAACTTCCTCCTAGAGCCACTATTAACGGAGCTTGTACTGGTTTATTGTTACACTCATCACTAAACCCAACAACCTATTTTCAAACGTCTTCAAGAAACATATGGAAAAGATTTTCAATTCAAGTAGGTACTAAATTACTGAAAGGGCAAAGTGGGCTCAATGGCTTCTTCTCATTTACATCCTGCCCTGAATTTTTATCACTGTTAATATGTACCTCCACTAATGCTGTAGGTGTTTCAATATATTATATTTTTGGTAAAAAAACAACAAGAACATATGTTTAAGGGTACTGGAACTTATTCAAAAATTTAAATGAATGTCTTAAAATTACTACATACTGTAAAGCAAAGCTCTGTTAATTCTCCATAATGTGTAAACCACAGCTTTCAACATTTTTAAATGGCCCTTAAAAGCACAGCAGCCAAAATCCAGAGCATTGCCTTCAATACAGCACCTGTTTCCCCTTTCATCTTGTTTACTTCAGATGCAAATGAGAAGAAATGAGAAGAGTATCAGTAATATCTGCTAATTGGAACTGACAAGCAATTCACTTTTCTCAGTCGCTGCATTAAACACTTAAAATTTAAATTTGCAAACTTGGGTAACATTCTACCTAATGGCAAAGCACATTTCCTCATTCTCAAATAGGTTCCACACGGTTCTCTTCTGCATGAGGTCTGTTTTTGCCGTGTGTTGGAATGACACTAAGTGTGCTGTTAAATATGATTAATTGCTTACGGCAACATCTGAATTCATAAAAACACTTGCAGAAGAAAAGAATGAGCCCAACTGAATAATACTCCACAGCTGTTTTCAGCTGTGCCGTAAGCTGTTAAAAGCTAGATACCCATGTGTGCTACACAGTCAGGTAGACAGAAACAAGGCTTGATCTGTCGTGAGCAAGATTGGGGAAACATTATCTTGGGATGTAGGAAAGTAATAAATTATGAAAAGGTGTTCAGGTGATGTCATTTAAATGATGCCTTTTCTGGAGCAGGCTCGTTTAGGTTGCTGGTGGTTTTTGATGTGGTCACAAGGCTATGAAGCTGGCAGACATTGCTACGTGCTTAGAAGCACGTTGCATTCGGACTGCTACACCTCAGAGGAACGATGGTGGCAGAACTTTCCCAAATTTTCAGGAATGACACACGCAGACAAACAGAAGCGAAAAAAAGACCAGGGAGTTAATGGAGCTCATGTAGGAAAAAGCCTTGTTGAAGCCTGTTTGAGGACGAGGAGCTTTGCTTTGCCATAAGCCTCACAGTTGTAGCACAAACAGACATTCATGGAATGCAACAGATCTTTACCGGAAAATATACGGAGAACAGCTTATTAGCTCAATAATGTTAAACAAAATTTCACATACAGTATACAATAAAAACCCATAAATATGTGATACCACTAAAGTTTCTAACATTATGAGAAGTACAGTACCATATGCTAATTATGTGATTAAAATCCTGTATAGCATTGTTAGTTGGTGCCATAAATGTTTGAATGTGTAAACAAGTTTCCAAATATCTTTTTTGGCTTTGCATACATATTCTAAATATAAGAAGGTGAGTTTTATACTTATTTCACCAACATCTAGAATGAGGACTACTGTTAATAGCACCGATATATTTTAAGTTAGTTGATAATCCATTAATTCAAATAGATTATATTGATCTTTTACAATACTGAATACTGAAGAGAATACTGAAGAGTGAGAAACTAAAAATGTAACATAATATATCGATTGGGCTGGTTGAAAAAAAAACAAAAAAGCCACAGCATCTCATTTTTAAAAGCAAGGAATTCAAAGGACTGCTTATAAAATTGCATAAAAATGCTGAAAGCAAACATTCATGCAATCTAGCAAATGAACAAAATTCCCCAAAATGGCAGGAGAAAAGCAGACAACTGTGTTATCTGGCTGGGGAAACGATCTCTTTCAAGCCCGATTCACATGACAGGCACCAGACGAACCACAAAGGAACTGCAGCAAGTTTCCTGCAAAAGGAACCACCAGCCCCTGTTTTTACCACAACCAATGCACCAGAGCACTCTGGCAACAACAGTACTGTTGCCTGGCACATTGTGTTAGTCACCTCAGATGACTTCTCAAGAGCCATGACATCACATACTGAACCGTAATACTCACAACAACACACCCACTGTGTTAGACTGCACGGTCAAAATGAATAACTCAGTTACAATCTTGCTGGAGTTCAACTCAAGTTTTTTTTTCCAGTTTATTGGAGCATTTGGTCTAATCATGGCACAACTGCTTAAACAATAGTAAGTGTGCAGTATCTGCTATTTGTACAACTACAGTTTTCTTGTTTTCAGATTGCTGTGAGTCCATTTTCTATTGCTTTGATTGATTTTTCTAAAAGTTCTTATGCTACAGTCAGAATTCGAGAATATTTTCTCTTCTCATTTCAAAGAAGCTCCTTCTTATAGGCAATTGGTACATAAACACTTCAGTTGAAAAGCTGTCATAAATCATAAGTTCTAAAATTCTAGAAGGATTGTTTTAATTACTTATATTGAACAATGACCTTATAAAGCTGCTTCTCTAAACTGCTTGGAGAGAACCTTATGTCCAGTCCAGCTGTAACAAAGTTTTTTTTATCATGCTAGGCACCACTTCCTTCTGCAAAAGTGAGATTTCAAGTAAACCAAAGGCAATTGAGAGAGACTCAGAGCTCCCTACTGCAAAAATGAAAAGAAACATTTACATAGGATAAGATCTTTTTCAGCACTTCCTCCAGTAAGAGATATACAGTTATTAGACATTGGAGAATAATTATTGGAGAATTGTTACAACAAACACACTATACATAACAATACAGTAACTTTCTTCTTCTTTCTAAAGAGACACTGACAGAAACATGTGGAACCTCTGCCATTCAAAACTACACAGGGATTCAGAGGAATTGAGAGGGAAAAGGGAAGACCTACAGTGTGACCCACGCAGACACAGAAATATAATGTTGTGCTTTAGTTAAGATGCCGAAGAGAACGCAGTTAAATAATTAGATATTCAATATGCATTCATTGACTAATAACTTTTGCATAATTTATGTGCCTTTTATTAACATATTTCCCAAACAGTTTAACATGTAGTTTTGAAATAATTTCAGTAACGTCTCCTAACTGATGTCAAGGAGCCTTTTTTGTCGACATAACTAAACCCTTACTCACCAAATGTGAAAGTGTGGCCAAAATTATATGTTCCTGTATCTTTCTGTTGACATATTCTGCATGTTCTTGTTTTCCTTATTGAATTAATTAATGCCAAAACTTTAAAACTGCCACATCTTTTTTCGATTTACAGTTGTGCTTCATTACATACACACTTTCATTGTTGCGGTCACACTACTATAAATATGGAGAGCAGTAACTTCCTGTGGCAATTTGATGGAAATTGCCTTAAAACGGAATTGTTTACTATATATTTTTTAAACTTTCCTGCTTTTATATAAAAATAATCCTGCCACCTTGATGAATCTGCTGAATGCCAACTATCTGCTGAAGTCTTATTCTTGTGCAGATTTGAGATTGCAGCTGTCGTTCACTAATTACCTTCTGTACCATGCATGGAAGCACACTATGTAACATTATTATTATTATTTTGCTTCTATAAGGGCAGAAAATGATATGCATTTTAATATCTTGTCCACTGGTTGTTAACTGTGGGTGGCACAGGTCAGAACATGATTCTGCACTTTTAACTACAGTATATGCCACCAGCTCTTGCCTCCAGAAGATGTCTAAATAAACGACAAGCACCACACAAGTCCATGCCACCTATCGAGTTCAATTAATCACTTGGGTCTGCTCTGCCCTCTTTTAAATTCTGCTCTCAGATCCTGTCTGCAGTAGGTTTCAGATACCCTGAGGATCTAGGTTCTTTTTTTCACAGGAAAGTGGCAGAACCTCAATGAAACCAATGTCTGCCAAAATGATGACTGGTCTTGGCACGCTACCTCTTGCAGCAAGTGTCCTGTCCAGACTTGCTCATAAGGGGCCTCATTCGTCTCCCTGCCTCTCACACTGCACTTCTGAGAGGCTCTAAGAAAGTTCATTGAAATCTGCAGTTATTCAGATCAGAGTGTTCGGTTTTTGCTGGACAACTCAGACTCTCTTTAAGAATACACTGTCTGTTTCCCTGCCAGAGGACATGAAGCAAGTAACACAGGGAGTGCATTGTGCAGCGTCCCAGACAAAGAAATTCTAAGTGGACAGACACTATGTTCAGAAAGGGGTCAATACTGATTTCAAAATATGGACAGCTCAACGGGGGGGGGTAAAGAGTCTACCTGCACAACTGTATTCGGCTTCAGAGGATATACAAAAAGAAGATATTCCTATACTGGAAGCCTCAAGGTAAAACAAGTTAACAATAGCCTGCATGAATCTGTTTAGTAAAACATTCCTACACAGTTCACAGTTCATCCAGTAATTATACCCAAACTGCCAGTACTGGGACCATTCTGCTGCTCCTCCAGTTCTGAACCAGTATCTGGCCACGCCTCCTAGGATCAAGACACATTGTGGCATGGCTATACACATTTTGCTCAGAATCCCTTTTGGGAAATGTAGACACATGCTCATTACAATGATGTTGTTGCCTTACATAAGAATAAGAGAATATCTTGTTTATCAGACCCCAGACAGACCTGTGTGTGAACTCCGCATTACTGAATCAACACTGTGATTCTGTTGAGTCACTGTCAACACTAGAAGGAAGGGGTTGGTTATATACAGTAAGTACAGTACGACAGGTGTAAACCAGACACCATTCTCTTCATGCTCTCTCCATTTGTGGTTTGTGGAAGATAAGAAAAGATACAGGCGTACAGTAACATTTATAATGTGTGTTGACATTTTGCAATTTGATGTCCAAAGATCATGTGGCTAAGATAGTCATGTATTTTCTTACACTAAATTGTATATAACGCAGTTTTAAAGAACAGAGCCCTGATATGCATACTCTAGAATTAGCTGAAAACAATCAGTTACAACAGATCCAGTTCAGCATCTGGATTAATTGCTCTTCAAGCACAACTGATATATATATATACTTCATATATACAGTAGATGCAGTCTTGCTGGAGCTCAGCATATACAAATTCCAAAGTCATCCTCCAATAAAGCAATGTCCCAAAATGCTATAAAGATCACAGTAACCCACCCTCTTCCTCACATGTACAATATCTCTCTTCCACCACATCTCCACCTCTGAAGCAAGCCCTTTGGTGATTTTACTCTGCTTGGTAGCCCTTACTTCCTTCTTGTAATTGGGTATCGGTATTCCTCTTGAACTAAAAAGATAGCATGATTTTTTTTAATGCAGGTCAATTGATCATAATCAATTCCCAGTTGAATAAGTAAACAACTGTGGCTTTTTATTGTTTTTGCAAAATTAAATACAATAATATCAGACCTCTGTCTTTTTTAAAAGAACCCATAATTTACTGCATTCCATTCAGTGACTAAACTGCATGTTTCTCCCTTTAAATGTCATGACCTAATCCCTTGCAAAAACATCCTGGAAATACCTTTGGGAGGTTATTTAAATTAGGATTATTTTTAAATTGTCAGTTTGAGTAGATGCACAAAGTAAACTGCACTTGTAAATTCTTCAGTTTCTATTTTATCTAACTCAAAAATCCTTACAAGTATTTTAAAAAAGAAGCCTCAAACTGAGGCACATTAAAACTAGATAGTACAGATATTATTTTTTAATTTTAACTTATCCTTTTATACACATCCTTTTTTACACATAGCAAAAAATATCAGATGTTTACTTTTTAAACAATTGTTAAGTGGGTATCATAGACAAAATCAGAATTTTGTAAATAACTATGTATATTTGCATATACTATAAATAATTTTGTAATACAATGGTACTGTTTTCCAAAGTGAGTTTTAATAATAAATTTCACAAATACAAATTCAGTGAGTTAATATCACAAATAACCTCTCACTAGGCTTCACTTTATTGAATACAAGATGCTAAACCTTTCCAAAGATGCTCTCAACTTTTTGTGCTGTCCTGTTTTCACTAAAATCTCAGTAAGCAGTCTGTGTGTGTAATATTGGGGCTGACTTTTCACAATGCAAGAAAAATGTACAACTGAAAACAGTCTTTCCTCAAGGCAAATCAAGTTAATATATAGTATGACATCTTGATAGGAGCTCTTATCACTAATCAGAAATGACAGCAGCATGATGATCTTCCCAGGATCTCTTGATGAAGGGCAGGTTTCTGACTGAAAGATTGCATCTTCTTCCGTGTTTTAAACGGTAACATTACTTTTGTTTTTATCTACCAAATGCTACTTTTTTTCATTTTTCTTGTGGGTCTGCCTGCAGTGCGACAGGTGAAACCCTCTCTTCCTTACATTACAGGTGGTTTGACAGCTCACTTGTCTGTATTCCACAGAATTTAAAGCTATAGGAATTTCTGTTCTTCAGTCCATAGTCGGTTCACATCGTACCATGGGCGTCTCCTTAAAATGCTACCCTTACGAACACTTTAATAAGCCACAGACGGCAGTATAAGTCCTAAAATTCCCTCACTTCACACACAAGGGCAAAAAGTTGCGTGCTCTGCTTGTGTGACTTCTGCCCTGTCAGATCATTTTATTGCAGTGCGCGCAACAGCTGCAGTCTGCTTCTCCTCTGCCTTGAAAACTCTCTCTGCACTATCTCAGCCTGCTTTTTCTCTGTACTGAAATCTCCCCATTTTCTGTCTCATGGCTGGGCAAACTAGACCCCTCAAGGTGATTCTAATGTTTTGTCAACTGATCGATTTGGTGTACACATCTGATGTGAATCATTAACTATTTAGGTTTTCATAGCTAATGAATAGCAGAGAAAAGCTAATAATGGGTAGAGTATACATTACAGGGTAGCCAATTAGCTCACACTCATTAATAAATGACATATTTGCCTCCCACTTAAAAAGAACAAAGGATTGATTTGTGTCAATAATTCATTGAATGTTTGAGTGCTAAGCCTGCCTCCTGTATTTATTAGAAACCAGCTTTCTGAAATTTCGAATTGATTCTCAAAAAGGATGTTTTGGTCTCTTTCCAGTTTCTACAATAAAATAACAATGAGTATTTGGTCAAAGTGCAAACAGCCCAATGAGAAGAATAAAAGTAAGGGAGGTTCCAGTATTAAAACTTTGATTTAGACTGCAAACACTCCTATGCTGGTGGCATGGTGGTGCAGTAGTTAGCACTGCTGCCTTGCAGTGCTGGGCCCTGGGTTCAGTTCTGGACATGGGCTGTGTGACGTTTGGACAAAGCAGGTAGCTATGAGCTACAAATGGAGAAACGGCTGTGTAAAATATTCTTACTAAGAGTCAGAAAACCTGCCACTTTCACCTGCAAACAATTACCAGAAAACTAACATTTTACTGAGCTCACATACAGTATCATATTAATTAATTATACTAATTACAATGTATCATTAACATGGTTGATCAGACCTATTACTCTTAAATCCAAATACAGTATATTAAATACCCTTAAGAAACTCCCAACCTAATCTACAATGCATATTCCTCCAGTATGAAAATAATAGTTTCCACCATCATTTTTGTTTACACAGCACAGCCTTAGAAAATACTGACAGACATAACATTTGAATTATTAAAAATGTAATTGGTTGTTTAAAAGTTACAGACTGTAAATAACCTTTAAATAATTCAAACAGACCAATTAATATTTGCTTACAGGGTTAGTCAATCAGTCCTGAAAAGCAAAGAGAAACTACACTTAAGCTCCTGGACTGGAAAACAAAAGTGACAGATATCCTGTCTACAGAAAGAGCAAGAAGCTTTTAAAAGGAACATATTTTATTCAATAAATCACAGGAAACCAGTCAACTGTGTACAGTAAGACAACAATTGAGTCTCTGGGAAAAAAAAGATCAGAAAGTTTCATTGTTTGCCCCCCCACTACAATGATCTCCCATGGGGATCCAACCTACAGGCTTATCAGAAATGTTTAAAATGTTATTGTCGGTCTACCAATGCCACATGTGTTCTGGGAATGGGACATTCGTAAGTTTATCGTAAGTGCTATTAAAATGCGTACAGCTCAGTTTTCTAAGACTTTTCTTCAGTCACTACAATCTGTATAGAGGATAATCCTACCAATTAATTTCATTCTTTCAGATTTACCACAAAATCTATTTCTGTATATCTGTTCTTCAGCCTGATTAATAGGGTCTTAAATTTCATTAGGGATTTCTAACATATTAAACATTCTTTCTGTCTTATTGTTACTGGAACATAATTTTTACTTATTCAGTACTTTGTGAGGTTGATGCTTGTATCGAAAGTGACGGACATCTGACTCCAGTTATACAGCTGGGCATTTAATTAAAGAAACCTGAGTGAAGCACCTTGCTCAAGGGTACAACAAAATGTTGCAATGCACTGGGGCTGCTGTTTATTTGCTTAGTTTGCTTTTTTCCTAGTCATCACTTTTTGTTGTGAAAAAGTGTGTATTGGGGAAAAAAGGGCTTGATAAGACAGACTTGAAAGGTCAGTAATGTTACAAACACTCAATAGATTTCTGCCCCCTCAGTGACTGAACCAATATCTCTGTGTTAGATGTGGAACATATTAACTAGGCATCTCCTATCGGTTCATTCCTCACAATGCACAAGAAATGGCAGAACCTTTTTTTCCTTGGTGAAAGAAAAAATGTTCCTTTTTTTTTAATAAAGTTTATTCTGGTCACATAAATATAACGGATCAATTAAAGGGATTTCAAAGTGGAATCTTTGCCTAAAACAAGGATTAAAAAAAAAAGACAGCTTCTTCTGTAGTTTCTGTCACCATGGAAACAAAAATCTAACTTACTGCAGCGACATTATTTGCATATTTAGGTCATGCACAGAAAGTGTGTATGTACCACAGAATACCAGTGTTTAAACAAGGACTCTGGATTGGCTTTTGAGCACGGCAAACACAATACAGTAGAGCTCTGATCCTATGATTAACTCCCACGGTTACAGAGAGACGTAGCTTATATTTACAGTGTTAGCTCTCACAACGTTTTGAATCGGTTGTCAGGGGTGGTAAAGCAATCACTGAAGTTACCTTGAGCTCAAACAAGAGGGCTGGTCGGGAGTGCTCATAGCCTTTGTCACCGAGAAGACGCAAAAACACAGGCAGCTCGGGTGTGTCTGACTTCAGCCACTTCGGAGCTGCTTCACATTAAAAAAAGAGCAACAAGTTTCGAACAAACCCAGGCCATCAGGTGAGAGAAGCAAAAAAGAGCGGTAGGCAAAGCATTTTAGAGTGAGGGAGCAGAGGAGGGTATCATTTCGATTGACCCCAGGGGGTTCAGTTACATTACAAAGCTTGACAAGCATGGCCACATCAGCCCAGTAAAATAAAGCTTATTTGTTTTAATTTGCAGGCCTAGGATGGGAATATACAGTATGACAATTCCTTTGCAGAGCTGTCTCCCACAGTGCTGGAACTCTTCAATTCATCTCAGTAGATTAGAGCCATGCCAATACTGAAGGTCAGAAGACCAGAACCTTAACTATTAGTCATATCCCTGCACCAGTCCGGACTGGAAGTGAGGGGTTAAAGTTAACTGATCCAAAGAAATATTACCGTGAGGACAGGTAACAGACTGTGTGGCTTAGAGCACCAGAACATGTTTGCTTTTCTACTGCCTGTGCAAACCTTACAGCCTGTCAGAATCATGCATTTATTGACTACTGAAATGTTTCTTCACAGAATATCTAAGTGGTCACACTTCATTCCAAGCGCAGAGAAAAATGAAGGATCTTAGCCCTCCTCCTGCAAAGTAGCATGCTCTGAGATTTTTTAACTTAACACATTTGTAGTCCCACATGCCTTTAATACTAGACATACCTCAGATTCATTGTAAATCTCATATTAATCTGCCGATAAAATAACAATGCATCTTTTTCTCTGTAAGAAAGTCTGTATAGCACTCTGTAAACAGTAGTACCTAACTGTTACAGTTGGGCTTTTCACATTAGTAGGTTTTAAAAGTATCTGATTTAATGTAAATTATTATGTCACCAAAAATGAAGACATTTTAACTTCAACTCACCAAATTATTTGCCAATACACTATAGAAAACATTTTTCATATTCATTTCAGTAAAATATTTACAGATACACTGTGTAAAACAATAAAATCATTAATTAATTCTACACTGTTAATATATTATTCATATACTAGGACATTGTGACCAATTTGTACTTTCATGACGAGTTAAAAAAATGGGATTAATCATGGAATGTGAGGATTAATCCCTTTTCAAAAAACAAACCCTTTAACGTGTTTTGCTGCGAACAGTCTTCTTATTGTATATTTAAACACAGTCGAAAAAGAAATATAGAGTAGAAAAGAAAAACCTGCAGTTAAATTAAAGAACATATATTTTAAAGTACTTTAAAAGAAACACGAGCGCTTTTAAGAGTGCTTCGGAAATACAAGCATCAACTGTCTGCAGCAAACCAAAATACCAGGATGTAGAAAACACGCTTTTTACTGAAACTGCAGCCTTATTTGGTTATTTGCGTTACATTCTGCCAGTATCTGTTCCACATACTGTAAGCTCTGAGTCGTAGCAGGCAAGGTTTATTTTGAAAAGGCCGTGACGTCTATTGCTTCTGACAAAACCACAATGCCTACTCCTGCTACGTGACACCAGCTAGGGTAAGCAATGGACGGAGTGATTCTGCCCCCTTGTGGAAAGAAATGTTGGAATCCATTGGTTTTCTTACTTGGAAATGTTACAAAAACAATTTCAGTTTAATAATAAAAACCTATTACTACAATATATTTAAACAATACATTTGAGAATGTTATGCACAAACTGAAAATAGGCTCATGTGCATTTAGGAACAAGTAAACGTTTATTCCATGCTGAAAAGAGAAGAAAAGAAACACAACGTTTCTGCTGTGGAGCCTTCTTCGGGTTTCAACGTATGTTTCTTTTCTTTTCAGCATGAAATAAACCTTTACTTGTTCCTAAATGCACATGAGCCTATTTTCAATTTGTGCATTACATTCTTAAATGTATTCCTCTATTCAAAACATATCCATCAAGTAAAGAAAACGAGAAATATACAAAGTTGCAGGAGAAAGCTCTTGATTGCTTGAAGAGTACCGTAAGGCATTGCTTTAAGTCAGTTCTGTAAAGCAACTACAAAAAAATAGTGACAGTATAAAGTCACTTGATGGCTGCAACGAGTTATAGACATATTAGCAAGGGACTTTCCTAAAAATGTTAACTTCTGGTGAGAGCCAGCATGATGCAGCTGCTTCACCATCTGGTAGCCTGATCTTGTCAGGTCTCTGAGCAAGGCTGGGACTTGGGTAGGAGACCTCTAAGGAAGGTGTAATGTTGCTGTACGACCACTAGATGGATACCTTCTCCCTGGACCACAATCTTCTACCCAACGACTCCTCATCCTGGTCCTGGTGACCCACACATCTGTTGGTGTTTGTTCCTTACTTACACAACCAAATCCTCTGTTGACTTCATTATAATAAGATTGATTTGAACTGTTTGCTCTTAGCTCTTAAACATGTTGGAGCTTTCACCGTTACTATTTTGTATGTGGAATAGAATCCCAAACTTGTGACTAGAAACAAAATGCAAATATCAGTTTCAAGCAACGTCTTCGATCAGGCAGAGAGGCCACTCAGGTAGTGTGAAGTGGAGAGAGGCAAAGAGAGGGGTGAAATCGAAACCTGCATGTAAATAGAGAAGATAACATGAAAACAAGACTGTCCTTGAGAGAACGGGGAAGATGTGAACCAAGTTTCAGGATAATTTTTGTTTCTGATGTCTTTCTGCTATGGGAGTTAAGAAACCCTTCTTTGAGAATGCAGACGGAGAGATCAGTGTGATCATGACCGTCTGAGGTGAAATGAGAAACTATGGGCTTGGAGAAATCTTTCATCTTCGCAGCCCTAACGTGTTCTCTGAAACAGTCTCCTAGTCTCCTTCTGCTTACTCCAACGTAGATAGCGGGGAGCAGGAGGGGCTCACCCTGCAGTCTGTGTGGATCCTAATGCCCCAGTATGGTGACAGGGACACTTTACTGTAAACAGGTGCCATCCTTCGGAGGAGATGTAAAACCGAGGTCCTGACTCTCTGTGGTCATTAAAACTCCTAGGGCGCTCCTCAAAAAGAGAAAACTTGGTTCCTGGCCAAATTTCCCCCTGGACTTTACCAAACATGGCTTCCTAACAATCCCCATCTATGAATTGGCTTCATCACTTTGTTCTCCTCCCCACTGATAGCTGCTGTGTGGTGAGCGTTCTGGCGCACTATGGCTGCCGTTGCAACGGGCTGCACATTGGTGGTGGTGGAGGGGAGCCTCCATCACCTGTAAAGTAAGTGGAGTGTCCAGAAAAGCACTATACTGTATGAGTGTAAAGAATTATTAATTATTACTAGCTCCCAGTTGGTGTCTGTATCCAGTACTTTGTAAAGTGGGTCTGGTCTCATCCTCCAGTGGATTAAAATGCTTAACACAATGAATTATTATTAGTTACTCCCTCAGTGACCTTGTGCTGTGAACTGTGGCTCTGCTGTACGTTATAAACACTTAATATCAGGGGGAAAGAGGAAGCATAATGTCCAAGAGCTGCTCTAGTCCTCCTACTATTTTAAAAACACTGTGAGATCATAGACAAAAAATGGATGTTTGATTACGGGGAGAATGAAGTGGTCTCTCCTTGGGGAAAGTTCACCGTTTAATGAGACAGCTTTGTTTTTGTACTGGCAATGAGAGATCTGCATGTGCTGTAGTGTTAACAGTTGGATTGAGAGCCCTGCAGCTGTGAGTCCACATCTGCTCTACGTTATTGAATTAGCCAGATGAGAAGCTGCTCCATTAACTGTTATCTCCCTCATCAGTCCTTAGAAAAATTATTGTTTGTGTTCCAAAGCATCAAGGATATATTACAGATATGAAAGTAAAGAGCAGGTACACAGAACACTATACAGTATATAATCTGATTTAATTAAATATAAAAAAATATTAAATATTTTCCATCATTAAAACATTCACCACTTCTGCTACCTGCTAAACTCCATGATGTTTTATAATGTACAGCTGCATTATATTTGTGTATAGCAGCATATACAACAGATTGTAAAAACGTTCCTCAACATTTGTACAGTTACCTATTTCAGTTTTACAGCAGGCATTCAGTGGAGGGATTTACAGTTAGTACTCCTCATGGGTTTTATCTGTGCAGAGATTATTCTTTTGAACCCACAAAGCACAAACGTCCCAATCCACCACCAGGGTAGTAGTAAACATGGGTGTTAACTACAAGTCAGACCTGGAGCTTAATCAGTTAAGAGCATTGATCTCTTTTTTTCTCCAGCTGCTGTTTGTAAACCTACATCAGAGGCTGATCTACAGTAGGTCACATGCACAGGTGATCAGATGATTTAACTTGCTGAATTTTAAGCCTGGTGAAAATCAGATAAAACAGAGAAAAGAACCAACTACTTGTTCCAACATGTAATTGTCATCCATGCTATTATTATGTTGGAAGACCGTCTCAGGTGAACACAGCAGAAGTGGTAAGTGCATTTAGTGATGAATAAAGGTTAAAGCTTTTGTGTCGACCACCCTTATGGATGTCTGAAACAGCTGAGCAGACCTGAAGTATTGTTGTGTACCAACGACCAATCTATGTAGAGGCGCAGATGTCATTGTCTGGGCAGGAGAGTTTAGTCACAACAGGCTAAACTGTAGTCTGGCTAAACTTAACTGAGAGTTTAGTCCCAACCGACTAATCACTACAGTATGTAGTGATTGATGGCAACCTGACTGCACGTAACTATGTTGCTAAAACTCTTAGGCCTCACTTGCTGCCCTTCATTGATGCTCAGTTGTATGTGCTGTATGTGTCTAAGCTAGTTTAACAACTAAGCCTACTTCCCCTGCCAGTCAGATTAATCTGAATGCTTGAGCTGAGTGATCTGAACAGTACCGAACAGTGGAAGACTCCCAGACGAGCACAGCCCCCATGTTCGGTAGTCTTTCTGTCTGCCTGTTTTCTAAATATCACCTGGTCCACAATTGTGCTCTTCCCAGCTTCTTGTCCTGGTTTGTAGGGCTCTGTGACATTTGCATATTTATACACATAAAGATAGTAAGGATGTATCTTACAACATGTTGGCCTGGACTAACGAGATTGTTGTAATGAGTTCTTTGGTGCTACAGGTTACAATTCGTACTATAAGAAAAGTAGAATATATTTCAGGTCACAGGAGAGCCATCATAATGGAAGAATTTTACAGTATGGACCAGAATTCAACTTAATGTGCAATGATAATGTCTCATTATATTAATCTGTTAAATCTATAAGACACTGCCAATCCTCCAGAACAAGTTTCCCATGATATTGTGATGCCAGAGTGAAGCTCTTTTATCTTTATTATTACTGTATTAGGGCACATTTCACAGCAAGAATTTTCCAATTTAAGCACTTATGTAATTTCTCAGAAACATTAAATCTAACCATGCATTTTCATCCGTTTCTCATGATAGTGAGTTTGTTTAAGAGTTGGTAATGTAGAAAAAAGCATTAGTTTATAACTCTCATGATGTTATCAGTCCCTATTTGCGTAAACTTTAAATTGAGCGTTTCATACAACCAAAGATCCAATTGATTTAGTGTGAGGGGAACGTTGAAGTAGCACTCAAAAGCTACAGTATGCTTCATTTTTCCACTTCAAGGAACTTGAAGTTACTGAAGCTGTCCACTGTCCGCTATTAAATTTGACTTTCATTACCTTCACTTTTTTCTATTAAATTTGAGCACTTTAATTGGAACCCACCCTCACCTGATACTTGGGTAGAGAAAGGCTAATTGGCTAATTCATCACATACTGTACTGTACATCAGCTTTAACACTCTCGCATCTCCAGTTCTGAACATAGACATACTGGATCAGTACAGATCAGAGGACCGAGTTAGAGAAAGTAGCTTAAGAACAAATTAAGTCCTAAAAAGATTTGTGGTACCAGCTGAAATAAATTAGGAAACGGAAATATTTTTAAAAGCTTTCGTACAATAATTAATGCTGGCTGTCGGCTTTGTGTTTTTAGCTTGCTATTTTGCTTAATTTTAATAGAAACAAGCTGTGCAAAGAATTTGCTTGTGGCAAGAAACGGACAGCTTTTCATTAATGAAAATATCGCCTGCTTGATATACTGTAAAACGGTATGACAAATAATAAAAATGAAATTGAATAGGAGAATGTATACCTCTGTACCATGAATCCTGTTTAAACTGCAGTACCTAAAAAGACCACTGCAATAATTGTTACCTTATCAGTGTGTAGACACAACCAAATGAAAAGCTGTCTGTCAACAATATTATAAAATGCAGTCAAAAAACAGAAACTCAACAAAGGAAAAGTAACTCTTTCAAAGAACTCTTTAAACTGCAAAATAATTAACCTCTTTGATGTAGAAGTTCCCAGTGCATTGACTCTGTGCAACAATATGAAACTGTCAGTAATATTGTTGTTTTGAGTCTGGAATTTATGATTGTCAAAAGGAATAAGGACTATTGACATTTCACCAGGGTCTCTACAATGTCACACAACGTGTTCTGTTATGTGTTGGGGTCCGATTCCTGCTTTTCCGTGTTGTAAACATAGCAGGCTGAAGAAATCATTGTGTTTTCCTTCCAATAAAAGTGTGTAAGGAAAGTTGCAATGTACTGTAGATGGCGGTCAGTACAGACATGAAAGTTCTTGTTCAGTACTTTAGGACTTCAGGTCCTGTTTTGAAACATTTTACAATTAAACAGCCCTGAACATGATGTGTATCATCCACATATACATTTTCTAACAACTTTATCCAAGGAATAAATGGTAAAAAACGTTGCTATGGTATAAACAAAACTGGTAATTCTCAGCAAAGTGGTATTACTAGGATCCGAATGGGCATGTAAAAAAATGAAGGAAAGAAATGTATTCTATGGTTTGAATTCCCTAGTCTAGGCAACACACTACTGTAATAAACTACTGAGAAACATTATTCTGTTAAGCCTTTGTACCTGATAATCTAATTGAACCCAGAGGGAGCCTGATTGATCTGCTTTGGATAATTACCTCCCCTGAAGCTCCAGAGGATTCATCAGCAACATACGCAAACACGTTTTACCTCACCTAAATCTTCTAAGGGCTCATCATCTTAAGACATCTGTCAGGGTGACTAGTCATATTCTATTGGAAAGAAGAAAGCTGAGTAGTATTTATATTATTCAGCTGACTATACCTGTAAAACAGTTTTATTATTGTGTACATTATACATTGCTCCATGCAATACTGTTCCTGTTTTGTGCCTCTGCCTTCTTCTCTGATTTTGTTTTTCAAATCTTCTCACCTGACAATAATGTCACGATAATTGAGTTAATTCTCAGTGAGCACAATGCAACTACAAACAAATGAACAGAAAGATATGTACAGAGCCAGCTACTCTCCTAAAAATAAATTCTAAAATATAAATATTGAATATGCTAGTAGTTCACTTTTGACTTCAACACATTTTTCCTTAAAATGTATTTGATTATTTTTTTAAGTATGGATTATCAAACAAAAAACAACTACTCCATAAACAGAAATCAGGTATTGTGTTCCATCCTGATATATATGCAGTAAGTTATTATTGAGGCAGAATATTTGGCTTCCCCTTTCATTTAACTTCGATGTAAAGATACAGTATGATCAAGGTCTATATACATATACATTTTCATATACTTATGTTTTCTCAGGGAAAATTATCCCAGCTTTGCTCAATTCTGATTGTGGGATTACATACTACATATGCTTACAACATCCATATCAGTCACTGTTCCATGCAAATATCAGATTACATTTGCTACAGGAATTACACATATACTTTTTATAGACTCTGTGCCTCAGTTTTGCACAGCATGTGTTTGGTCCTGTTACACTTCTCCACTAAGAGATGCAGTGCCAGCCTGTTGTAATACATATTGGGCTTTTATTTCCAAAGAGATGCGTTTTGTCTTTTACTCAGTGCTGTTACCTCTTTAGAGGTCACTGGAAACCAGATGCATTGCCCTTATCAATTATATCCCAGAGGAAAACACATTTACAAGGTACAGTCTTTACGTTCAGCATAAAGACCTACATGTATAGATTCAGAACCAAGATTAACCAAGTGCTTCAATTATGATGCCCAATATGATGCACTGTGCCTTTCATATCATTTTTGTCTTTGTGATGCTGAAGCTCATCTATCAGAGTTTTACATGTGCTTTAGCAGAAAACATAAACTCGAGTTGTGTATAGTTGTTCATCTAAAGAAGGAAGGAAGTTAAACCATTTGGGAAATAAGGGCACTACGACAATGGCACTATGACCTTACCTGTCCTTCATGAGGACCCTTCATCAGACTGGTCTTCTCGCTGGGTTCTGCATCAGTAAGTATGTCAGTGTGGGCTGACGACATGCTGTCTAATGTGCTGAAGTCTCAGGGACAGTGAGCTGACGGAGAGTGTGGAGACTGCCTGCCTCACTGACTGTCCAAGTGTCCTCTGTGTGTCTCTAATCCCCACCCTGTTTGCTCCTGGCCGTGTGTGTGGGAATGAGCTGGAAGATGTCACAAGACACTCCCCATTTCCAGTGGGCAGCAAGCATTTGCATTTGAGTCTCTTCTTTTAATTAGACTGTTTTGTGATTATTCCATCAAACACATTTGTACAGTCAACAAATCTCTCCATTGATAACCTTTGCTAAGGATTTGTTTCAAGGCCATCTGTTGAAGATCATAAATTACTGATGAACTGTCTTAACAATCTTATAATACAAAGCAAACACTGTCAGTATGTGGTTTCACAGGCCAATAATAATGACATGACTAACTTTTTCAAAAAATGTCCCTCTCCTTGAAGCATTCAAAGTAAAAAAGTTTTGAAAGCATGTTTTTCAAACAAGACAATATTTCCTTTGTGAAGTCTCAAACCGTAGATAATATGCAAGGAGAATGTGAACTTAAAGCAGATTGATAAATTGCTCTCATTACATCAGATGTTCTGTAGCTCTTAGCTTCAGTAAGCCCTTTCCAGTAGGGTTTGAAACTCTACTGGGAAAAAAAATGAAAATATGTGCTACAGTTAATTTCTTAATTTAAATATGGATGACTGGACATGCATGCTTCACAAAGCACACAGATATAGTGCTTCAGGAAAAATACAACAATAACTGTCAAGACACAATTTTTGGTCATTTCTTATACTCAGTAATTTCTGAGTTGTAGCTTTAGTAATATCTAATGTTGTACTGTGTTATATCATACAGCTATACTAAAGCAAGACATTTGAGATATATCCTTTACAAAGTATTATCATGATATATTTACTACAATATACCAATTGGCTGTCTAAATCCTTCTTTTTGTATTTTTTTTTGTGTAAGCTATTCTTGTGATGGTTCTAATACAGCCATGCTGGGACACACAAATTGCAGTTGTTTCTCTCTTAGCCAGCAGGTGGCAGTCAAGGGAAGCCCAAGTCATAGTGGGAACGGCTTGTGCCCTCGGACAGATCCCCATTGCTCTGTGCGCTAGCCCTGTACATGGAACTTACACAGGAGGTCAGGAAGGAGCAGTTAGCTGGTGTTGTTGTTGGAATGAATTCTACTTTTCTAGACATATTTGAACGCATTTAAGCATTCCAACCTTAACTCTAACCATACTCATAGACTCATTTCAAACCCTTCCTTCAACACAAACAAATCGCTTATTCTTCCTGAAATGTACCAAGGTATAAAGAAGTGATCCTTGAGGTCACTCTTGCCTCATGAATCAAATGAGGTGATCTGTTATACACCCTTCCTACCATTATCACAAAGCTGATGGCAACAGCAACGCACAGCCTGTCCCAGAAAAAAGAAGGGTTGAGGAGGGTTTGAGGTCACTTGACTGCTCTGGCCCAGGACGAGACGTCCCTCCTGAACGATGATTGCACAAAGCACATTTCAGGACTCTGATTAAAACGCAATGGTTCTTTTGGAGCATTAACTTCAAAAAAGTATGCACACTAAGTAGGCAACAAATGCCAGACATTTCAGACTTTTCGAGAGTTTTCAAAGTTAGCCTTTATACGCACAGCGGGTAAATTCCTCTGCTACTAATACAAGCAGTGCTGAAGGTCCCTGGTCAGTTAATTTAAGGACATCGAAATCTATACTCTTCTTTTTTCACAACACAGGAGGCAGTGTAGTATAGTGGAAAAGTCTCCCTGGCTCACAGCTGGTGGGCTGTGGGTTCAAAATTCCCTTTGCAGACACCACTGTAATATCTTGAGCAAGATATTTTACCCCAGTTGCTCCAGTCTACCCAGCTGTATAAGCAGGGACCAGCATTGCTGGGTTAATCCCTGTGATTGACCAGTGTCCTGTCTAGTGGAGTGAGATTCATGTGCTCTCTCATCAGCTTAAATGCTCAGAAACCAGGATAAGTATTGGCCCACTGTGCCTCTGTGACTTGATATGGAAATGAACTAACCAGTAAACTGGAAAACGTGATGTAACCTGTCCTCATCAAGAAATATACAGGAACGCCACCATGCAATACCATTGCCAGCTTTTCGTGTGATACAGTATATACAATACTTGATTAATGATTTGATGTTGTATAACAGTGTGTCACAGATGCAACAAATTGTCTGTTCCTGTTCCTCTGCAATACAGAATGCCAGATTTTGCATCCTCAAATGGGAAAGTTAAAGTATCGGCCAGTAAGGATTGTAAGAAGCATTTGGTCTCTGTGTCAAGTAGACTGATGGACAAAGCTGACTTATTTTTTCATCAATATTTCATCAGCCCTACCATTAATAATGGAGGTTTCATTATGTTTCCACAAAGCACCAGGTAAATAGCAATTTATAAGCCTCAACAAACAGAGAGAGTGAAACAGATGGGCATTACAGTGCTTCTTCAGAAGATTAACTGATCTCCAGACACTTTAGTCTTCTGGTTGAATTAAATGGAAACTCAAAACAGGAACTTAAAATAAATGTTGATCAGAGGTGTAGATGGTATCTTGATACCATGGGTAATGGAATTGTAATATATTTGAATTATTTATCATTATGATAAATAATAAATCAGAGACATGCCAAAGAACCTAAGCTGTATTGTAAACTTCATGCATCGATTTTGCTGGGGACAGAACTACATTAGGGCTGTGCTGTATCTGAATCCACTGCATTTAACCATCAACCTTCTTATGAAGAAGTAAAAAATTAACACTACCACAGGCAGAAAATAGTCACCTTAGCTACACTATTTCTAATTTCCTCTACAAGAAAAATACTGCTAAAATACTGGCTCCATCTCCATTCTACATAAAATAGAATGAGTGAAAACCACAACCAAGACAAAGAAGAGCAGTCAGAAGAGGCTAACTGAACAAAATAAAACTTTTTACATCAATAAATTCAAATGTGAGTGCAAACTCACAAACAAATTGTGAAACAATTTCAATGCTGTTGTACTGTATCTCAAAAACATTAACAAGCTCAAATGCTGTTTTTATAGTGAAAGTTTTTATATTAACGTCCCTGCCTCACCAAAGGCAGGAGGGTGGGCCGGCTAGCAATTTCACCCTAACAGTCTGCAGTGCTAATGCAGAATAAGACAGTATATAAAGATTATATATTAGTCTGGATGTATAAGAACTTCCAAGTCCCACTTCTACATTATCTTTGGATTAGAGGCTGTCCCTATTGTGCAAAGTGCCACTTGATTTAGTGCAGCAGTGCAGGGAGCTTGGGGTGGGGGGCTTGGGTGTCTGGGAGGTGTTCTATCTGAATTTATAGCTGCAATTACAGTTACGCCAAGGCGTTTACAGCTGATAAGGAACAGTGGCAAAGCAGAGCCCTTTTCTGCTGAAGACAGGGGACACATAAAGAGTGATGTATCCTTACCTCCAGGGCCCATTCCAAGCTCTGAGCTCCTTTTATCCCAGATATTATAATGGGATGCCATTAACAGCCTACTTCAAAATGGGATGCTCCAAATTTCTAGGGAATAGACTCTTCCTCCTCCCATTCTTTATCCATTCATTTCACGTGGTTTTCTATGTAAATCAGCTCCATTAGGCCTCAGCAGTGAGCTCTAGAGGATTGGAGCTCCATAAATCTAGTTTTCTCTGCAGTACAGGTAGAAAAGCCAAGGGTTCTTCATAGAAGATGTTATTTAGCCTCTGACAGACCTCTTCATTAAGGGATGAAAATATTTCTCCAGGAGGCGTTTTATAAATGCGTCCAAAAATAGCCCCAGCTAACTCATTTCTTAAACCTATAATTTAATAAACTGCTCACAAGCAATTAAAGCATTTATGTTAGTCCCATGTTTTTCATTCTTGGCCTATGACACAGAGGGCACATGAGGGTCTGCAATTTTCTTACTGAATAGCCCAAATCAAACTCTAAACAGGGAAACAATATGCAACAGAAAGTAAAAATAATACAAACTGATACCAAAGTCAATTTATATAAGATTACAAAAGATGTAATAGCATCACAGGCATTATTGCAGTGAAGAAACCACATGAAGCATGTGATTTGTACATTCTTTAAAGTTTATTAAAAAAGTTGTTGCCCATTTCAGGTATATTAACAGACAAAAGACACAGCAGACGCACTGACAGCAGGAAACTATAAACGTAGCTACAGGAAACAGGAAAGGAAGAGAGTAAAAGCATTCTGTCCTATGGGTGGAAAGGGATGAGTTTCACCATGAAATTCTCTGCATCTTCACTGTGTTAAATCAAGATATAATGCCTCTTAAAGCTTTGAGCTGAGCAACACTTATTCTTGATTTCAGTTCTTTGTATCTTTGGGTATCTTTGGTAGTAGTACTGACATCCTCTGCACAAGCTGCTTAATAAACAGGGAGTTATTAATTAACAACATTATTATTTTGTACCATTGGAAAAAAAACACGAAATGCCAACAGCCAGATTGCTAGAATATTCTGTTCCTGATATCTTATACTGAAAATAAATTGCAGTGTACAGGAAAGCTATACTTTTTAACCACTTATTCAACATAATGCCTTTTCTATATCCAAATTATTTGAACGTCACAGAAAACAAGTGCACATCTCACCTTGGAGGAGAAGTGGGAAACTGTCACTGTGAGCTTCATTTTTTTTTTGCAAGAAAAGAGCTGGGGTGCATTCATTATGCAGCGCACTGAGGAATGTTTTCTGTCAAATTCTCCGTTAGCCAAGTGCTCTTCTAAACATTACTGAACAGCCTGAACAATTCACTTCCAGGGTGTCTAAAGAGTGGAGAGGGGTGACAGGTCCACTTGAATAGGTATCTGTGTTTACAAAAAATAAACAATATGATTCTTATCACTTGAACTATTTGATGATATTTTTTTTACCTTAATCAACATCTATTTTAAATTACACACTGCTGCAGATGGGTTAAAATCAACTTCATTTTTAGATAGTTCTTCATAGACTGCCTATGTTGTTTTCCCCCACTGTCTGAAGGCACTCTGTCCTAATACCATTATAAACATCAGCTGGAAAAAATCCCACTCCCAGTTGATCACTACAAACTTCTTTTTTTGCAGAATCATTGAGTTATTTAAAGAAACACGTGTGGAAAGAAGAATTAACAGCCACTGTGAAACAAAGGATATGACTAAATCCACTGATCCTGTCCTAAATTAATATATAACTGGCATCCAACTTTATTAAAATGGCATACTTTATTAAAATGTGATTACAAAACCTTGACTTTAGTTTATGCTATAATGTTCTAATAATTTTTATTTGAAAATGGTTAAATCAAGTATTACAAGCAGATAATTGCCATTGATTGCACAGAGACTGATTACCCATAATTCCATGAAACAAAAAAGCAGTGCAGACCCAGGATGCCACCATCCCACGATGATGCAGAACCACAGTGAGATTAAAAGACACTAGTTTACAAAGGTGTACATACTGTAGCTCTGTGACACTAAATGGTGGCATATACAGTATTCAAGATCAACACAAGCAAATCTTTGAGTTGAATTAATCAAGATTGTCCCTTTTGAGGATCAAAACAAATTATGTTAGTCGGAATTAACCTGGAAAACAGAGCAAAACATCCACAAATCTAAGTCGCTTAAAGCAGAGCTCTATAACTTGAAACTAAGGGAAGGTTGCTCTTTCTACAAATACAGATGAAGAGTAAGCATGGATATTTAAACTTTTTACATTCTCTACTGTTTACTGTATATGACTTTTAAAACTTTAAAGTCTAATTTAAATTGATCACAAGCGGAGACACATGATAATATTTAAATACGCAATTAAAAACAGGATTAAGAAGTTATAAGTAAAGATAAATGCATTTTGTTGTTTTTAAGCAAGACCATGCAATTCAACTAGCACTTGCAGTAGGTTTCCAGAATTCTCTCAGTTTTGGCTGTAGTTTTTGAAGATATTGGCCACTTCAGGGAAAATATTTCACAAAATATTAAGACAACCTTCTTTTGACAATTCTCTTGGGATTCATAAGTGCCTGAGGCTTCCATATACAAACTAATTCTCTATGCCATGGGATACTTCTGTAGAGAGCAGGCACTAATGAGCTAGAGATATGCTGTTTGATCTCTGGGGCACAGAACGTAATATACATGGCAATCCATAATAAAGAAACCAAGCCAGCAAACACTCTTTTTATTACTTAATTCATTGAAAAGCAAGAATTTTTTGTCGGAATTGTATTTTCATTTCCAAGATAATGTTTGGAAACTCCTTTACGTGTGGTGTGGTCAAGATGATGATGCACTGCCATGTTTTAATAACTTCTGTGTCCATTGTATGCATTTTTCTTCTGTAAACTGCGGCATGATTTATAACATTTTTAAATCAACACACCTCTTAGTGATCTTTATTGGGCAGAGAAATGAAATGCAGTCAGAGACAATAGTTTCTTGTCCTTCAATAACGTTGCATTCCAGGTAATCCAATTTAGAATATATACAACACCATACCGAATGTTCCAGACGAAGACTATTCCTGACACTCTCTATCACAAATACACTCTGGGTATGCCCAACACCTACCTGCACTTGTCCAGCAAATGTCCAGCCCCTTTGAGTGTATTTGCTTTAAAATGAGTGGTGTGATTGTGCTGCTGATATCTTGGCTGTTACTCCTCAATGCCAATTCACACCAACTTTTGTTTATGTGTCTTATTCCAACCAAAAAAGGAATGATGGATGGAGATTGAGATACCCTTAAATTGAACTTGGTTCAACTCTCATGAAAAGAACCATGGTTCAGTGCTTGTGTAAAAACCCTGACAGCATTGTGAGACAAAAACTTTATCTTCAGAGCTTGTTCACTCAGTCTTTTCCATTTTAAGTGGCAACACACATATTTTCTATGATTTTGGTCATTCTTTGCTTTGTAAATTAATGGAAAACTATTGTATAGTGAAGTCTATGGGAGTCTGAAACCTAATTCTACTTTCTTTATAACATGACATAAGAGCAGCAGTATACTTCATTACAAACTATACATCATGCAGAATCCATTTGGTACCAACTATGTTTTGAATACTTACTAATCTAATTGATAGTCTTAACAAAGCTGGGATGTAATATCTTCAGGATATCTTAATAAAATGGTCACTGACCACACTTCTGCCAGTTTATGTAGGTAAAAACAAAGAACAGCAACCTACTTGGCAACCTACGATGGAAACAAGCATTTTAAACACAGACAATCTGGATCACAACTTGACACCTTAAAATGTGTTAGAAAGGACTTTTTTTCTGTACAGTTTGCAAATTTAATTTCCTTTCCCGGAACATCACACTCACATAAAGTACACATGATGAAAAACTATATAACCCCAGAATGGAACAAGAGGAAACTGTTAGCAAAGTAAAAGAAACATACAGCACAAGCATTTCTTGGAAATCCCTTGCCATTTTCTACCTTGTTTTAATTATCTCATTATACAGTACACACCTGTTTGTCTCAGCCAATTCTTTCAACAATCAATTAGCTTCTTTTGAACGTCACAGGCTCTGGACTCATTTCCAAATCCTTTATTATCTGAAGATAATACCTTTTTTCAGAAATCAGTGGGAGTTGGTTTAGATCAAAACCAATGATGTATATTAACAAATTATCACTTTAATTCTGTATTTTACAGCTGCAACAAAGTAGTTGTTCTTGATTTGCCCCTGCACATTTCTGATTCTTCCTCTTTGCACTATGCAGTGTACACTGTGTATACCACAGTACTTGGCCCGTGAGGTGTTTGCTAATTTCTTTAAGTTAACCTGGGCTTTCATACAGGAAAGAATGTCAAATTGGCTGAAAACTGTTTGGGCCTGTATTGTTGACACATGGTGTTAAGACCAAGAAGAAACCACATAGCTTGTGAGTAGCTCCCCAAAACAAGCACTGGGCTACTACTTTATCACACTATGGTCAGAATTAAAAATGAAACTTCAGATTAAATTTCCACCGATGCACAGACACACTGAAATCTCACCTTCAGTTTATCTCCCCATTCGCAGAGCAATCGTGCTGCCATTTACTGTCTTGCATTCAGAAGAGGCCCAGAGCCTTGACATTTGAATAAATTTGCATGCATTGTGACTTGGTGAGGTGGCGTTTGCCGAGAGGCGTTATGTTAGTGACAAGGGGGTATTCTGAACCCACGCCCCCCTTGATGGACAGTCTGGCACATATCGCTATGAGTTTTGTTTTTGCAAAAATTGGTCTCCTAGCAACTGAGAAGGGTATATGTTAACAAGGCCATATGTTCACATGTTCTAGTGTTATGAGGTTGATAATATCACTACTATTATTTAATTATATTTCTTAATAATACTTGAAGAATCAGTAGAGTAAGAAACTATTAGCCCTATTTGAACGACCAGTACTGCAACAACAACCATGTTATACAACAAAACCACAATAACTGTGCAAAGGTATATGGTAATATCTCAGGGTTACATGGCGTCTTTATTTTAAACATTCATAAAATTTGTTTTTCTACTTATAATTCATTTAACAGAAAGATACATATCCTGCAAACTGCAGAAGAAGCGTGACTTGGCACAAGCCTTGATACGCAATGTTTTCAATACACAGGAGGCTTGCTGACCTCAGACAGTTCAGGCATTTTTGACCTGGTGATAAGTCACATATTGTAAGTCAGCTAATACCTGGTCATTTCGAAACACTGAGTATTACAGTTTTATAAAGCTGCCTTCTTGTCAAATTGCATCAGGGCATTTGTACAAACACCAGAAGGCACAGCTGTATTCGGTTTCATGGTCTAAACAGTCATTCTGGGGTGCAGCAGTTTTTTGTGAAGATCATTATAGAAGCATACAAACTCTTCAGTGAGAATTTCTAAAACCAAGCTTCTCTTTGCAGTGACTACTCTAATTCCCATTTTGAAATGACTGCTTTTCTCTTACAAGAAGCCTCAGTCACTGAAATGTCTAGTTTTCAGGAGCACATAACACACTGAAAGAAAAAGTACTGTCAATTATCAGTCACAAGTAAATGGTTTAAAAATGCTGACACTCAAGGAAAACGGGGGCATTGATTCAAATCAGAACATCAGAAAAGCCACCTTTCAGAAATTACCTTTTGGCCCCTCAAGCTCATTAGGATCTACAGTAATTCTCTATGTTTGCTTTACAAGTACAGGCACATGTTAGCAGTAAACTAAATCCTGTGTGGTTCAAACTGCTGCTGTGATAGTAATGGCTCACTAAGGGCAAAGGTTAAGCGGCCTGCAGCTCCTCATGGGATACCAAAGAGAGATTGTGTTTTGCTCCAGCTCAATACCTGTGGGATCTGAGAGGGTCCTCTCAGGACAGCAACATGACATGTGAATCAGTGATGATAAATTGCTCAAGTACAGCATGCCTTAATAGCTGATGATGCTCAACTACTGTTGCAAGAAAAAAGACAAATCATTGCAATTCCGATTCATTGTACTGTGAAGCATCTGGCACCCACTGCTTCCATTAAGTAATAAATTATCCCAATCAGAGTCAGAAAGTATCAATGAGTCTTGGGATTTAAGAATCTGGAATTGCTTGTGCAGTATAATCTTTAAAGCATGAGTTTAGTGTATCAAAACTCTCTATTATTATCATCATCATCATCTAACATACAAAGTTATCTCCAGAAAGTAGTAATCTGGATAGCTATACTTGAATAATTTGGATCAGAGTCTGTGCTCCCAAAGAATAAGGAAAATTTAAAATTAATCAATACCAATTATAGAATACCAATACCAATATGGTTTAATTTCAAGCCAAAGTATATTGTCCATTATCATGAACCCAAGATGACATGGCAGATCTTTTATTTAAAAACATATGTAAAGATCTAAATTGGAAGGGAGGAACATGAAGTACAACAAAGCCATAGGTTTATAGGGCCTAAGCTTATCCTGCTTTCTGTAACATTAGGTCAATTGAGAGAACAATGCTACCTCTGAATTGGACTCAAATTAATGTTCTTTGTCATTGCAGGTTAACTTACCGGCAATGCCAGTACCCACTTATACCACTGGGTGAATTGGGTAAACTGGACAAATAACACTGAAGTTTGGAATCCAAGATCCCCCTGATACTGGCTAGAAATTCCTAACCACTACTCCATGCTGTCCCCTGTCTTTCAGTGTAAGGTGAGGTAAAGGTTAACAGTTTGTAGAAACACTTCCGTTTCTAAAGGATATAGTTTTCACAAATAAAAAACAGATTCCCCAAGAAATGTGTGCAGAACTTCCACTGCAATGAACTGCAATTCATTGAGATGATGATTCAAGCTCTGACGTAAAATAAAAACCACTTCAATCCAATTCCAGATTGCACATGTGGCCAAACTCTGATTAAGACACTGTCCGTGACATTGCTGTATCTATTCCTCACTGGTCAGCAGGGTAGAGGCAGGCATACCAATAATGATTAATCAGCATCTTACTTATTCAAGTAAGATGCTGACATCACCTGCTAAATGCCTCTTTTTACCAAAGAAATCTATTGACTCAATTCAATTGGAATCTGTGATTTAGCACATACAGATCAGAACTACATTCCCAGGTAATTCTGCCCGTACAATAAAACCCACACTAAGACTTTCTAACATTCCCTGACACTCAGCAAGAGCTTCTCATCTGTAATTTTGGACACTGCACCTCTAGAGTCCTATGGTATACATGCCCATGACTGTCATGGGAATTAGCATGCATTAGGTACTGTACAGTAACTGCAGTTTGTAGCAACTGCAGTAACTACTTTAGTACATCTTTTCACAAGTTTCATGGGCATGAATTCTGTGAGAAACACTAATAACCTTAATATACCCTGTAATGTTCTGGGCATTGAGAGATTAATTTTCAACATCAAGCATTCTACTGAGGCCTTAATTTTCTAATTTATTAATGTTGACCAAACTTACCCATCTGCTTTTTCAAATTTCCTGTAAACACATTTTGAATTAATTATGGGCTTTAGGGCCCAGGGGAGGTTGTACGGAAAATCTAATATCACATTTCCAATAAACCTGTCCCTTAGGTTTTCTTGTGCTTTAACATTGCACAAAATGACTGAAATTGATGCCCTAGTTAAAGAACAAAAGACTATATTAAAGATTTAAGGTATTTAAAACTTACAGGGATTTATGTGGCTCTTATTAAAGCTGTAAGTCTCTCATCTACATTACAAAGGACTTCTGATCCATTCTAAACTTTTCATGGAATTACCTCAGTACAGTTACAGAGGTCTTTACATTTTATAATTATAGCGCAGCTCTTGCTTTTTCTGTCTCAACGTCACACGTCTCAGCCAAATTCCATTTTGAAGGCAGAAGCCATAAAATTCCAAGCAAGGGTTAAATCCTTTTGTGTTGCCATGGAGACTGTGCATAGGCCTGCTGTACTACTGACCTGACACGACCGTTCTATAGGAGGAGGAGAGAGGGGGGTGAAGGGAGGGGGGTGTTGTAGGGAGGGGGGGTAGGAGGAGTGGTAAAAGGAAAAGCTCGCCTCTCTATTGGCCCATAGAGACACATGATGCCTTTTGGAATGCTAATTCATGTTCGATTTTTTTTTCCAGCTCCTCCTCTCCCCCTAGTCTATTCCAAGACTGTCGGCTAGAACAAGACCCAGAAATGGTGTAGGATAACAGGAAAGAAACAAGAAACAGAAGCCAAGGAGGGAGACACGGCCTAGGTGTAAGGTATGGAGGTGTGTGTCGGTGGTTTTTGTGAATTCTGATGAGTCTCAGAGCTGCTGGTTGGTACCGTGTTCGTGAAACCTTCCTGGCTGTAGTATTAATCCCAGCAAACATTTTGTGCCAGTGTGTGTCTGAGTGTCTGCATGTGTGTGTGTGAGCACAGGATCTATTGTAATAAGAGAATATTTTGTGGCTGGCCGATGGAATACAGATCCATAAAGCCGCTGTAAATATCCCAGGCACCTATGGCTAACCCTGTAGGAGTTATTGAACATTTTACTGTGCTGGGCTTTTGCATGGAAACAATGGATTTCATTATTTCCAGCCTGAATGTGCAGCTCATTAGTAATGGAAGCTAATGGTACATATTTCCCAGTGGGTTAATGTATTGCCTCGCTTCACAGCCAGGGTGCGTGGATTGTCCTCCTAGCTGTCGGCCTCCAAGAAGTGTTTATGCCATGCTCTTTAAACGGCCTGAGCCTCCTCTGCAGAAGGAGATGCGACGGCTCTCCAGAAGGGTTTTCAGCCGGAGACCCAAGGGTCGGGACCCCCAGGAGGTTTATTTTTGACAAGTGCCGCAAGTCATTAATGCTCACAGAAGCGACAGGCTTGTGCCTTGTCCCCAAGGCTGCTGCTCTAACTTAGCTCAGCTCTAAATACTTATACTGTACATGGATACAGTTTATCCCCACCGGAGTGCTGATACAAAGTATACGTGCTGCCTTTCAAATTGCTTGCAATCCATACACATTGGCAGATGGACAACATTTGACTTTTCTGACTACTTTTCATGTTTTCAGCCTATGTGTTTTTATTGGTATGAACGAAGCATAATACCACGGTAAAATATATGGTCTGTGCTGTACTACAGCATTATTACTACTCTATAATGAAGTTTATATGTCACTTAAGTGATTTAGTTACCATATTTTTTACTCTGCTGTTTTTTTGTGTGCATCTATATGAGATATAGCCCAGAAATCTGAGCTAGGTGAACTGTCTTTAACCAAATAACATGGAGGCAACATGATAAAAAGTTGCAGTTTTGTACAGAAACTGTTATGGCAATGCAAAGTTGCAGAGACCAGGGCACATTGTGAAATCATTCCCTACAATGTTGCTGCAACCAGAATTAGCAAAATGGTGCTGCAATGTTCCTTGTTGGCATTTTGTAACATTCTTACTTAATGTGTTTAAAACATCGTCAAGTATAGTCTTCTAAATACATATACTTTACACAATGCACATGTGCACAAGTGTTTGAAAACTGGTTACAATGTCATGGTGGAATGTCTCACTTGCACACAACTTAACTTCATCCTTTCAGATGCATTGTAAAATATTTACTAAATAATTTTAACACAACCAAATCACATCCTCACTGCTGCACTTCTAAATGTTGTTGCCACCTCTTCAGTTTTCATGGTGCTTTACAAACAATTTTTATTCAGGCAATTCATATCAGTTTTAGCTGGCTGTTATATTTTCCACAAACAGTAGAGAGTGAAATTTTCAGTGGTCAAGTCAGTGAAAGAGCATAGCTGACACTGGCCTTTTTCAAATTAGGCAGAAAGAGATGTGTGACCTAGTTCATCTGACAAATGTTTTAAGTGTTCAAATCTGGTTTGAAAAATAGAATTGGCAATAGGCAATGAGGCTTGCAGAATTTTCTGGCAGTATCATAAGGTTTTTGGGTAAAATACAGTCAAATTATTTCAGTTTTTAATGAAAAGTAAAGAAGGAAAAGGTGACGTCCTGCCCTCCAATGTTAGGATTCAAAATATAAACATCATAAAATGAACGGAAGAATTATTATGCACCTGCTTGACATTTCATGCTTTAAATAAATCAATAAAACGCTCTTTAAAAAGTGAATGACTGTGGTGGTCTGAAAGCCTCAGGCAGAAAAATGAAAGCAAAGTAAATAATGGCCATCCATTATCAGAAATGCTCATTCTCCTAAGAGTCTGTGCTCCACTGACAATCTAGAGGCAGCAGTGAACATAGCCAGCATTGAAGGACCAAGGAAGGAAAACAGCACTTGCTGAATGAACAAACGGGGTGAACATGCCACCTCCATCCAGACAGCACCCTAGTCTAGAGCTGAACCCTGTTCCCAAGAGCTCTGAAGCAGTAGTGCTAACTACCAGGCCACAATGCCACCCTGGTGTGAACTGGGGAGTTGAGAAAAAATTAAATTACTATACATGCCAAAGAATGATTGTTCAAAGTACAGTAGGTATTCATGTACCTATAAGGAAATATAATGGAGAAAATAGGCTGTTTCAGATGTCAAATGCTCACATTTCCACCCTCTACAGATTTGTAATATTCATTTCTAGGCACAGCTGTGCCAAGTTCAATTGCAGCATATTAATATGGAATAGCCAGCCCTGCAAAAACAACATTCCAGGAGAGTCTTTTTGCCCAAGACCTGAACTGCTAATCTGTGAGCCACAAATTGTGTAAGCATGGTGCTGTCTTACATAAAGATGTGTATTTAAACTCACATGTCACACTATTAAACTCACAAGAATGTTTCCATTGCTGTGTATAATTCCACAAAAATTGATGACTTTTTTCCCACATTTTTTTAAATGCAAGAGTTTTCTAAGGTTTTTTATTTCCAGTCTTACTGACAGTATCTTAAGGAAAACGTGCAGAGAATGGCTCATAACCAATATTTTTTCACTAATTTTAATGTGCAACAACATCTTTGTGTGTGTGTGTGTGTGCGTGTGTGTGGTGTGTGTGTGTGTTTGTGTGTGTGTGTGGGGGGGAGGGTTATGGTTGCACCTACCCTGTAAATTTTTCAAATATAGTTGAATACTTGAAGCAGAATGGGAACATTGCTAGAGTACCTGGACTCTAACAAAAGAACAGGTTCTGCATGGCCATTTCATGGCTTGTCATATTCAAAAGCAAGTGTTCTGAAAGCATCTTGCCTTTCCAGTTATTCCTCTCTGGCTTTTCCAGAAGCAAGGAGACAAAAAGGGTCTTACCCTTGGCATGGCACAGACAAACAACCAAGTGCTTGAATGTAACCCAGCATTCACCCCTATATCTCAAATATTTAGATTATTATTTAACTCTGACCAAAATTAGTCCACCAATACTATTTTCAAACACAAGACTCGATAACAGTTGTAAGGAAAGAATGCCTATAGCATTTTGCGTATAAAGAAAAACTGACACCACTTTATTATAGACAGAGGAGGAGTTCCTTTCTGGCCTAGTAGAAATAGTGGAGATCTCCTCTGTACAGGCATGTGGTCATGCAGGTGTAACACATGCAGCTCTCCCTGCCACTGCTGGGCAATCCCTCCTGTTAGCAGGTCAGGAACCACGCAGTGCCGTTTTCTAGCCAGCAATGAATTTTTACTGCACCACAAGACCAGCTCCTCTGCCAGGGCAGAGTTTTACACTGCCTTGCTTACAGAGGTGAATGCCTTGAGCTGTATAGTTGGCTTTAAGCATGAGCCCTGTTACACAGCTAGCCCTAAGAAGTCCACTTGCCTGGTTATGATTATGGCAAGAGGCAGGGAAAAATAAGGAAAATACAGTGATCAATGCCACCATCCTGGCAGATCCCTTTCCAGACCATATTGCTGCCAGCACTTTAACTGTCTCCATGCAAATACATGGCCAAAATTGCTGTACTAATGGGCTGCTGTACTAATTTGCAAGGGCAGCAAGTACGCTTAACATCTCATCCATCTCAACCAACACAGTCGACAGTGGATGCACGAGTTTCTCAATTACTCTGGTCTTTGAAGCCCTTGTTTCTTTACTGCTTATACAGTAGATAATTTCAAGACTTACTGAAGTCTGGATTGAAAACATCTCCATCAAGTATTCATTAGTATTACAGCAAATATGTATTAATTGTAAGTCACCCTGGATAAGGACACCTGCTTAAATATAAAACACAGGTACTGGCATTGGCTATAGTTGCCCAGCACTGATCATTTATGAAATTATAGATTTATTGATTTTGTAAAATAAAGTTAAAGCTACTATGCTGATATGTCTGAAAATGTGCTTCATAATTTAAAGGCATCAGAGGGGATTGATATTCTAACCTTTACAAAACTGAACATTGGGTGCTATATTCCCTCTCCAACATATAACTGAGAAAACTCCATGGCTCTCTAGGTGTGTAATTTGATTCAATTCCTGACCTACTGCAATTGTTTGTTCTGAAATACTAATAGTCTTAGTGCTCTTATTAAAACTTTGCCTTTCATCAGGTGGACACTTCTAGAAATACTGCTGTGTGCCGTGTAGTGCTTATAGGGAGATTCACAAACAGTCAACCTTCAATACCTCAGTAGCACTCTACTGCATTTATTTTGACAGAGACTTCAGTTATTGGAATATATCCCTCTTTGACGACTATTAAATCCCTCTGTTAAGAACTTCCATCTGAAAGACTAGTTACTACAAAATATGATCGACTTGCAATTCTGCAATCATGGTGCCGTACCAACTGCTAACCCATACCTACTGTTTGATCAAAAGGATCTGTCTTTTCCTCCAAGATAATTAATTCTTATCTCCTGCATAGGCTTTCATCTCTGGAGGCCATGATTCAAATACAGTTCAAGTCACAGTAGAATAGAGGTTCACAGTCTAATGATAGCCCCCTGTGGGCTGTTTCACCAAACCACTGCACAAGGAGAAATCTTTTCTAGACTACAGATACAAGAGTAGATCAATTGGTATCTCGTCACAGGAGGGTTGAAGCACACTGGACTTTCTTTGTAAAGTAGTGACTCTGTACATTCTCTCCTATTATACAGTACCCTCAAAAAGTATAGGAACAGCAAAGTTAAAACCGTTTTTCTTGCTTTATAAATGGGATTTATATTTACAATATACTGTAGTATGCTTTTTTTGGTAATTCCATACATATATTTGATTGTATCAGAATAAAATCAGTTTGTACGCTGAAAATAAACATTGAAATCAAAACATTCCAGGAATATGCCTCGAGACTTTGCTGTATCCATATTTTTGGAAGACGCTGTACAGCACATAAAGTATCTTTCTGGAATGGTGTTTATTGTTTCAGTGTGGATAGGCAGATATTTCACAACATTAGCTTTACCAAAACTATGTGCAAATGTTTGCACAGAAACATTCCAGACACTACAGACAGTAGAAATCATGGTACCATGTAGGAATTTTACTTTGCATTTTTTATTCTTATAAAAACTGTTATAAAGATGCTGCACTTCATTCATAATTGTCATTTGCCCTCTCTTCTATGTAAAGCGCTTTGAGATCCTTCAGGATGAAGGATGAAGGTTGAAGTGCTACTGAAGTGCAATTAATTCTTATTATTATAAACTATAGCACATAAGACAGCAAGCTACTGTAAGTAGCTGATTTTCTGCTTGCTTTACTCTGGGAAATGACAAGTAGTTGGGACTGAGAGCAATGTTTAAGTTTGGTAAGGCCTGAATAAGCGAGTCTGTGCTTGTAGTTCTGCATTCAAGGTTACACTTTAGTTAAGCATGAGACACAATCTCACCAACATGTGAATGGGTTACACTGACAAAAAACAGTTTATAGGACAACGGACTGTTCAGTTTGGCTTCCCATAGTTGTTTCCAATATAAGTGGGAGAAGGCTACAACATCATTCAATACACAAAACCTCTTTAATTTGGAGTGCCACCCTGTCTGTTAATGAGCCACACATTTCCATTTAAGCCTGAAACATAAATCTCAGTGATACTATGTGAAGCATAAAGGTGCCCAATGGATCTTTTGCACAGTTGGAAAGAATAATCCATTCGTACAGCTATTTCCTTTAATGTGGATAATTATGACAACAAATAACTGGTGGCAAGTGAAAATAGTCTATTGAATAATGTTCAGAATGCTGAAAGGTACTACATTATTCTTAGAAACTATGACAATTTTGTAGCTATTTAAAAAAAGCTTTTGGGGTTAATTGGGACTAGTGTACAAGGTGGACAACTATGGGTCTAAAGAGCTGAAAGAGATCAAGTGAAGTGTCAGGGCTTGGTCTGTAATACAGCCAAGAAATTACTTTCAACTTCCTTTCCTACTGATCTCTTTCTTACTGCAGCACTGCAGCTGTGCTAGAACATAGGTTGTTTGTGGATATGTGCAGTCTGAGATTCATAAAATTGTCCAGAGGACTGGTCTATGCCCTGTAAATTATTAGTTAAGTAACACAGAAGAAAAAGCACTGGATTTGAATTTGGCAGCATTCAAATGACTGTAGATTGAAGGATTCAGTACGAAAGCTTTATGTGGCACACAGTAGCAAAGGAGCTAGCGGCTTCCCAAGGATTATTGTGGTGTGCAGAAAGAGAGGTGTGCATTTGTTTCAGAGGCAAACACCTGATTGGAAGACATAGGAGGGGGCAGGGGATTGGAACTTTTAGGAGGCATGGAGCTGGACTGAAAAGGGAGTGGTAGATTCCTCCTAATGTGTGTTGGTGTCCAAAACCAAATCAAAGAAGAAAAGGGCCAAGGTGAAGTCCTGGATGGGCCATGTGTGATAAGGGTGTCTGGGGTACAGTGATAGACGGAAACAAAAACTTAAGACCCCAATCCTTTCCAGGGTTAAACGGTTCCTGAAGCTTTATTGAGAGAAGGGGGGATGGGATTCTTGTAATTGTACCATTTAGGAATTATATCAGGCATTTTAATCCGACATTAGTGGTCCATTTGCATAATGCAGTAGTCCACCCCTCCCATGTGTCACCCCCCTTAGCTTCCAGCCAGACAAGTGAAGTGTCAGGACTTGATCATGCCTCCCTGCCAGTATAACTGTAGCACTGCCAAGAAATTACAATGCAACTCCCCTTCCTCCTGATCTCTTCTGAATGTTGCACTTACAGTACATTTAGGACATTTTTGCACTCAGTCACATCTAAAAGACCATTTTCACTTTGGCATTATATGGACCTTTTCAAGAAATAAAAGGTTTTTATGCACTAAAATATGCACAATTCAGATCTTACGGATTGGATCAAATGTTTTAAGCCAAGGTATTAGAGATACATTCAGGCAGTTGACTGCATTAACCTAGCTGCAGTGCTTATACACACGGTAACAGAGAGGGCAACATTACACACAAGAAGAAAAATAAAACATCAAAATGTTCAAAGGCTTAACCAATAAAAATACCCACTCTATACAGTCATATGCAAATGCTGACTTCCAGAGGTTTTTTGTATTTTTCAGCTTAATTCATATTTAAATGCTTAACAGTATTCCACTTCTGCACAGTGTAATAGCTTCAATATTCCACATTAATGTGCCTATGTTCGAAGACTCAACAAAGGAAAAGCAGTTCTCACTAGAGATCAGTTTGGTTACAACTTCCAGGTGTTTCTTTCCTCCTAGTGCACTTTGCTTCATATGCTCCCAGCCAAGTTTCTCCCTAAGAGGCTGATAGGCAAACAGCTGTCTGAAATAAATCTACACTCTTCACAGACGACAAGCCTGGAGTGATAGGTCTGTACTCTCCAGTCACCTGGCTGGAATTGTTGATTTCCTGACATATTTTCCACATTTTCTAGAATTTGTATTTTTTCTCAGACTTTTACTGATTTCCCAATAGAAGTTCATGACTGTATCTTCTTGAAAGGGAACACAGAAGAAGAGTTTTAAAATTGCAGCATCGTAATTAACATACAGTATTCTGTGTCATGCTATTGACTTCACTGGAAAAAAATCAAAATAACAAAAAGCTGAAGATTATTCTCCTAAAATTGGTTCCTATTGCTTGACTTCTAAGAAAATAGTCTACTCCACACTGTATATTGGCCAGTCTCCACAGAATATTCTTTTCACTGTTCAAAACTATTGCAAGTGGAAAACCTGTAGCAGTTTAATCTTATCTATGATTACTTTATGTGCAGGCAAATGTTACAGGCATTCTAAAACATTAATGCTTACTAACAGCTAGAATTTTCTGATACATACTTGTTGGCTTTTTATCTGTCCAAATTTTTCATACAGTGTTAATTTTTTTTTCTGTAGATGTGTGTGCATGCATAATAGAGTGTTTCACAATGAAATGGCCATTGTGTTTAGGAACACTGAACTGTATCAGGAAATATACTGTACAATGAAAATGTGTCCATTTCCAGAAACAGGCTGGGTCATCTCAAAGATCAAAATTTAACTAGTGATAAAATCCACACAACTACATTGTATGGTAGGAAAACTCTGGACGGTTCCTTCAGTTACATTACACTACAGTTACACTAGTCTGCAGCACATTTGATTCAAATTTCTTTGAAAACAACAAAAAAAAATACTAAGCAAATACTTAAAGTACATTGTGGAATGGGCAATAAAATCCCTTTCCAATCTTCGGATAACCTGCAAAATCAAACCTAATCGCATGCTGTAATATTAACATTTTTTTAAATAATAAAAAAGACCTGAATGGGACTGGTTTCAAAACTGAATGGCTAGGGAAAACATACTGTTTTTAAACGCATAAATCATACTCTGGTGTTCTGATTGCAGACAGATATTTGATAGCCACAAGGGCTGTTAAGCACAGAGACACGTGGGTAAGGATCCTATGATATACCATCAGCCCCCAAGGCCACAGCATGAGAGAATCTTCTGCACAGTTATTTTCTTCTTACAATGACCTTTAACATTTGGTTAATTTTTAGAGTTTCTTGTGCAGTATCATTCAAGAGAGATGCCTATTAGTTCCCGAGCAGTCCATGGGCACAACAAATGAACAATAACTCGACTCTTAATTCATTTACAAATCCTTCCCACAGCAAAAATAAAATACAACAAATTCAGATGCTGTAAATCACAAAGAAAAAAGGGCTCTGCTCATTTAAAATGGAACCACTGTGCTGCAGGTCTTTTGGTCAATTAAACCCGAGTTATTTAAAAGGCTAATTACCACTGTCTGTCAAACAAATGTCTACAGTTTCTTTTGAGAAGTTTTTGCTTATTACTCATTGCAGATAAAGTAGATAAGTAAAATGTGCTAGGCACATGACGATGACCACATGCAATCCAGACTTTTGTTAACAATGAACAAAAAATATGGAAGGTGTTTGACTATAAGGCTCATTAATCAATATTATGAGTAAGAATCCCATACCTGACTAATTGGGAAGGCCAGAGAGAAAGGAGGTTTGATTCATGCACTGTAAACATGGCACAGCTACAAATGCTACTGCAAAAAAAGCAAAACTTCTGCTATTTTACAATCTTTGCTCTTAATCCCCATGAATTATAGAAGAAGCACTCACTGGCTGTAAGACACTTAATTACAGTACTTTAGGTGTTTTTAACTCCAGGATGAACTTGTCCTCATTGATCCTCATACTCATTGTCTTAGGGCTGATCTCAGACATTTCTTGGAACTAAACTTGTTTCTCCAGAAAGAGAAGGAAACATGACAGTTTTTAGCAAAATTTTAGCAAATTGCTCATTTGAGGGAACTGTTGTGTCTCCTGTGTAAGTGATTTTTTTATTTGCATTTCCTATAACTGACTTTAGCTATTTATGGAGGAAAAACTGACTGGAAAACTCATAGCTTTACATATTCAACATTAAAAAACTACCTAAGAGGTGGACTCTAGTTGTGTTCTAGTCTTCTAATGGGAACTAATATGTAGTAATTTTAAAATAAACTAACAGACAGGGACAAATGTAAAATAAACACGTGTGCAAAAAACAGTTACATACAGTAGTACCTCTAATCATTGTCTGAAATTCAGTATAGCTGTAGAGTGAAAAACTCCTTGTGCTGGAGATGACTCATTCACTGTCACTCAGTAGTAGTGTATGTGTCAAACACAGTAAAAGATGAAAAGAAATTATTCTAACTTTCTATTACCCTGGAAAATATGCCCTACAGTGATGCATACTCAACTGGAGATCATATTAGCAGTGCTACAGTTTTGCCATTTTCAGTTTAGTGGTTTTCATAAGACAGCTGTAATAATTTGTGAGGGATATTAATTGCACAACACTTTGGCACCAATACAGATGAGAATATTTACTGTAAATCATGTATTGAGGGTTTCAACTTGAGAATACTTTCTAAGTTCCTTTTGAGCCATTTTTTCTGGTAAAAAAGGGAAATAACGTCCTCATGTTTCAACACTAGAAAGAAAATGATCAATATTTATTGCAATCTTTAAAGCAGCCTTTTTTTATCAGTTTTGTACTCCAGCCATAAAGTGCAGGAGAACTACAGTGAGTTGAAAAACTATTCATACCCTTACACAATCTGATGCATGACAGCTTGAAATAGCAAATAATGTTTGTTGTAGACACAACCTACTCCACACAATCAAAGCAAAAAAAATATAAACAGATAATTAATGGTAAATGGAACAGTCGTGATGACAAAATAATTAAAATCCTTTATTGTGGAAACCCTGACTGGCGCACAAAAAATACTTAACTAGTCACACAATTAAGTGAGTGTCCCTTAGCTGTGTACAATAATGATTCAGAAGATTTCAGAATTAATACACCTGTCTCTGTAAGAATGTCCAGCAAGGAACTGAATTTTGAACAAAGATTCAGCCATAAGGACTAAGGATCTCTCAAAATAAAGTACAGAGCCACAGACCACGGGAATTTTATAAAGATTTCAAAGGAATATTGAGTATTCCTTTGAGCACGGTGAAACTGATCATTGAGAAATGGAAGATATGTCATACTGTACCAACTGGCCACTGTTTAAATCAGGCAGTCTGCAAGGCCAGCAGTGACTTTGATACTGTATTTCAATGACTGAAACAGGACAAAATGTCCATCAATCAAAACTGACTTGTATGGCATAATTGCAAGATGCCACTTAGTACTTGAAAAAAATCTCTGATACTGCATGGAGTTTGCATCAAAGTATTTGAAGCAAAATTTGTTTTGTGGTCAGTTGAGACAAAACTGGAACATTTTTGTCTAAAAGCAAAATGTTATGTCTAGTGCATTCACCAGTACGCCATCCCTGCTGTCAAGCATTGTGGTGGAGGCATTATGTTATTATGGGGCTGCTTCTCATCAGCAGGAACTGAAAAGCTTGTCACGACAGAGAGAAAAAATGGATGGAGCAAAGTACAGGCAAATACTAGGAGGAAACCTGTTTCAGTCTGCTAAAGACTTAACACTGGAGTGAAAATGCAGTTTCAGTACGATAATACTGAATAATTTGATCCAAAACACAAGGAGTGGAGTGGCCTAAAAATAAGAAAGTAAATTCCTTTGAGTCTTCCAAAGTCTGGACTTGAATCCTACTGAGAATTCAATTCAATTCAATTTATTTTATAAAGCACCTTTCACAACAAGGTTGCCCCAAGGCGCTTAACAAAGCAAGTGACCATACTGTACATGTTGTGAATACACAACTGAAAAGACCAGAAGACAACAGAGGAGAGGAACCAAAAACCCCTTAGTAAGGAGAAAAAAAAAACATTTAGGGGTCCAAGGTCAACTGGCTGCCCAGCCCCTTTGGTGAGAATTGGTGGAAACTTCTTGAAAACTGTTATATACAGTATATAAGCAAAGCCCAGGCAATTTGAAAGAGGCTGAGTAAATCTGCCAAGAAGAATGGGCACAAGGTGGATGGAGAATCTGCCAAGGTGGTGCAAAGTGGACAGAGAAGTACCCAAACAGACTTGCTCCTGAAAAGTGGTGTCAAAGGTTCTTCCACCAAAATATTCTGCTCACAGATTGAAAAATGAACTTTATTGCAAAGTATTCACGTTTGCTTTTTGCTGACATTTCCAGTACCTTTGTCATGCTCGTCATTGTGGAGCAGGGACAAGCCTGTATTTACAAGGTAGCCGGCCTTCTCTTATTCAGCACTGGTTACCATGGTAATTAAGCGACAGGAGTCTTATACCACCTGGAGACAATTACCCAACTGCCTGCCTCAGGTGGTTCAAGACTACATACCTATGGTCTGGCAGTGCTTGGGATCACGGTCATATAGTTCGCTTGGTCTTTATCTTTGTCCTGAGTTCTGAGTTCTTGCTGTGCTTGCTTCCTGAACTCTGGACCCTGCTTCACCCTGTCCTTGTTCAGTTGACCCTCTTGTGGTGCTTTGTACTGTGTCACTTGGTTTTGAACTTTGCTTGTTCCTGTTTACGGCTCTGGACTGTGCTTGGCTGTGCTTGGCTTCGCTGCCCCTGTCTGTCTCCACTGCAGGCTGCCAACACCATGCTGCTCACGCAAGCTGCTGTGTGCCTGTGTTTCGCTGCTTCTCTGCTCTTGGCTTTTTTTCACAAAATACATACTGTATCACTGCTTCACCGCCTCCAGCAGCAACACACTGCAACCTTATCTTACTCTTAGAAATCTTCAGCTTCAGCATTCTGGCTTTGAAAAAATTATTCTGTTTATTGCTGTGTAAGCATTATTTTCTAATTGTACAAAATGGGACACCATAGAAAGGATCTCAATACTCTTGCAAGAGAGCACATGCACAAGATGTTTCAGTGCTGCAGTGGAAATATTTACATTATGAAAGTGAGGATGAAGAGTGAGAAACAAAGTGGATGAATTTGCATTTGAATTTACATCCAGATACAAAACAAACTTATCGTGGTTAAAATTGAAAGAGCCATGTACACTATGGCTTAAAATCACATTTCTGAAAAGGCTGCTGAGACCCTCTTGCAACCCCACTGCACTGTTGTCTCCTCACAGGACAAATGTCACGACTCTGAGATAAATGTTGTAAGAATATGGATTTGCTTCCTCTGTCTGCAGGTGTAAGAGGGAGAAGGGAAGACAAGACGCCTGGGAGCTAAACACTGCAGAAGCAGAACATCTGGTTCCTCCTCCAGCTGTAAGTTCTGCTCATCACACCCGCTCTGTCCATACGAGTCTGTCCACCTTTAAAGCATCAGAGCCAACTGACTTCATGGATAGTTTCAGAGTTTAAAGTTCAAAGGTTGTCCCATTGGGAAAAAAAATGACTCCACATTTTCTTAAACATCTTGCGTCTTAGTGTAAAGAACCGCTTGAATGGATTCAGCAATACAAATTAAAAAGATGAAAGTTTCTTTTTTTTTATTAAACCAAGGCTCAAGTCCAAACTCTCCTGCCAAACTCAAAATTCAAACCCAGTTCTTCATAGCAGACTTCCACTAGGTTGATGCAAAAAAGCTTCAAGGAAATTTAGTTATTACACAGTTGGAAATTGAAGACAGGTTCGTTGATAGACGTTTGATTTAATCCAGGCCATTGCATTATACAGTTAGCACAGTTCATTTGGTGTACTATAGCAGAGGGTTTTGAAAAGCCACATATGACATCTGCATTGACTCTCCCGTTGCTCCATGTAAACATTATTTTTAAGGAGTTGGATAAATAATGTTTTAGATACAATAGGAATGACCTAGATAGACGTACTGTATACACATTTATCCTCTAATTAAAAGGTGTTACCTGCAATTTACTGAATCGTCAACTATCAATAGAAAAAAAAAGACCTCATCATAAATTTTCTTTTAGTGCACGTGAGGATAGTACTCCCAGAATTAATTATAATAAATGAATATATTTATTATACATATAATAGCCAACATTAGATACTCAGTGCATGATGAGAACAGTCATCAGTGATCAGATCAAAGAAGTCACAATGTAAATAATAAAAAGCACTTATGTTTTATATGCCTTATTTAAAAAAGTACACACAACCATATTCCCAGACTCAAAATCTTAAATTAGCATGTTTTATTAAAAATCCCCCCTAAAAATTTTTCAAATAAACCCTAATATATTTTTCCATGTACTTCTGTCTATACCAATTTATTGACACTTATGCTGAAGGTTTCTGTTCTGCAGATTTAAAATGCCCAAGAAATGAGTGTATAGAGTTGAAAAGCAGGTTTAAAAGTCTTGTCAGCCTACTGTTTCTCCAATTAGAGTTTTAAAGAAGTCTCTTGCTACTCCTTTCAAGTTTCAAGTGGTTTTATGATCACAAGCTTTGCTGTAAAATATTTTGGGATCCTATCTGTGATGAGAGGTGCTGTATACGGAGACATTATTGTTAATACATTTGGAGGCCTTTAATGACATGCCATGAGTTGGTGTCCCACTGGACTCCTGGAACATGAGGCGGAGTGGGGGAGGGATGAGAAACAGTGTTGTGGCTGGGGCAGCTCTGTTGTCACATGCACATTTCTTTCTGCAGCTGTACTTGGAAGCTCGGTCACTATGCCTTTGATCTCTAGTAATTAATAATGACTGTCTGTCTGATGTCATTGCAAAGATCCTGTCATTCTGAAGAGGAACTGGGGAGGAAAGGAGTGATGTCTGCAAATCACAGGGACAGGATTACCAGGGGCCATGGCCTTATATATATTGTATGTAATCCAGGTCTCCCTTTTGAGTAACAGATCTCTCTCTAACCATGCTACTATCAAAGTTGTGCAACTACAAAGGGTACAAGGAGGTTTTCTTGGGTCTGACATGGTAATTTGAACCCCAAAAGCAGGAAACATTTGATGTGATTTTGAAGCTTGAGTTTCAGTGTGGTGAATTTAAACACTCAACATTAAAACTTAAAATACCTATATCTTTATTGTCCTTATTCCAATCAATCAGAATAATCCATGGTGCTTAGCATACACCCTGTAACTAAATTTTGCTTGCCATTAACTTTCAGAGCACGAGTTAAATTCATGGCTGATTCACCATAAGGAAAACTCAAAGGAACTTTTCAGTTCAAACCTTAGGAAAACAATGATTATTCATTCAGAACCTTTACCATGTGATTCCTTATTGAAAACAGTGAGATTTATGTGCTATTTTTTAAACAGGAGGTGCTGCCAATGCAGAAGCTCTTTCCAGACTTAGCGTAAATCACTGCAGAGTTTTTAGCAGTGGTTACTGTGTTCTGATACTCTTACATTTGAATTCGTTTGGTTATACACCACCAAACCACCTTGGCCCTGCAAATAATGTTTAATCCCATTTAGTTCTTTCTTCGGGCAAAACCAAAGAGTCCCACAAAGTCTGCTGTTTAAAATAGAGTCATTTATCTCCATCCCATATTCCCATACCCATCTGCAAGAACCAGTGAAGCCCACTGGATTCTACATTGTGCAGAGTTGTGCAGAATGCAAGCCAGGAACCCTCACTGTGCTAGCAGGGGCTAATTCTATCAAGGCTTACAGTATTAGCCTTGCAGTGTTGCCATTGCTTATCATCGTGAGTGGTTTCTAATCCCAGCGTTCCTTCATTGTTCAAACACTATCACAAGCAATACCACTCCTGTCTTTGGACAACAACAAAGAATGCACAAAGAAAGATTTGTATTCCGATAAATAGCTCAGGGCCAAATTAAAAGTAAAGTACAACTCCCCTAGGATATTAATTGAGCTTTTTTCCCCTTTTTTTGGCAGTGCGGGTATTTGTTTTGTAATGTTAGCTGGTAGTGCCTCCCTAGGGTGTCAGCTGCGTGTGGTGGGGCAGGGAGGCAGTTGTACAACGTGCTGCTGCCCCTTCTGGCCTCCATTCTTTGCAGAGGGAAAAAAAGGGAGAAGAAATGCTTGTTTGGGAGGAAGCCAGGAGCTTATAAACTGGTCTTACGAGCCTCTTTGTGCTGGACTGCTGAACTGTTTGAGACAAGTCCATTAGAGCCAGACTACCAAATCACATCACCCGCTTATCGGACTCTGTAGCTAGCAAACATTTCTTCGTTAACAGTTCACGTCTACCATGAAATGCGTACACCGCATGCTGTTTAGCTGCAGCGTGAATGGACACAAAACAGGAAAATGTCGTATAGCTTCTTTCCAGAAGAAATCTCTTTGCACAAAAATGTATGTCATAGAGGAAAAAATGGCTGCTGGCCATAAGGTTTTACAGGATGAAAGTTACATTGAATTACAGTTCATTTATGATATTATACCTTTAATAAATGCGGGAGATATTTTGTTGCATAAATACAAGACTTGCTTCCCCCCCAAAAAAAAACCTGGGCCAGTTTGAAGCTTTAAATTTTTAAAGAAAGTGCTTAAGACAACATGGGGATCAGCAGAAACTAGGCCAGATTCGTTCCAGGTTTATTTGGCTTTGCCCTTGAGGAACATGGCTCATTTCCCCTCCCTTGTTAAAACTGTGGAACAGACTTGTTAAACAGCTCTGAAACTGTTAGGCCAGCCTCTTTGTTGACGGCTTCCAGTCCTCACAATCAATTTTGCCATTTCCAATACTGTTGTGAGTACAAACCCAACGTCATCACTTCTCCTGAATGGATTTAAGTCCTGATATACCAGCACAACCTGTTGGTGATCAACAGAAGACAGCAAATGTCAATGTTACATTAATACTGTACCTTGTAAGCCTTTTTTTGCTTATTACCTCACCAGTACTTCTGTTTTCTCTTGTTTAAAGCTCTGAGACAAATTAAGATCAGTTTCCTAAAACGATGCACTGCAGTCTGCTGTTAAGTGAAGTTCCTTCTGTTATATCTTTTAATAGAGAGGGATTGGGATATTACTTAAACAGCTAATTGTTTGTTTCCAACAATACATTTTTGTATTCTTTAAAATGGGAACCTGAAATCCCCATGCTCAGAGTTCAAACTGAGGAGGGACAGTAGTGGAAAGGGGATGCTGTTCCCCTTGTGAGACAAAGCAGCAGTGGTTACAAATAGATGTTTTCCCTTCTGAAAACTTCAGCAAAGCTACTCAAACTGAAGAATGCTCAGGGGAAGATAAAGTACAATAAATGTCAGCAAAAACTAAAGATAAAAAAGAAAAATGTTGATTGGATGAGTATTCATGTCAGTGAATTCCATATTTCATGGAAATCTCTTTGGCAGCAATTACAGCTACAAATTGTTATGCTTGGGTGAGCTTTCGGTCAGCTCAAACTCTTGGATTCTTCAGTCTGTCAGCAAGATGCAGCTTACTTCAGCTACTCGCCATATCATAACACAGATCTACTAGGATAGGTCTACCAACTTTGCACACTAGCTTGGTGCCATTTTGTATGCATTCTTCTTTGCAGATTTGCTCATGCTTAATCAGGTTGCCTGGGGATCGCTTATAGACAGCAGTTTTTAAGTCTTTCCACTGATTCTCAATAGGATTCAGGTCAGAACTTTGACTGGGTGCCTCAAGGACATTCACTTTCTTATTCTTAAGCTATTTCAGTGTAGCTCTGGCTTTGTGTTTTGAATCATTGTGCTGCTAAAAGGTGGATTTTTTTCCTCAGTTTTAAATCTTTAGCATATTGAAACAGGTTTTCCTATAGTATTTACCTGTACTGTGCCCTGTCCATATTTCCTTCAATCCTAGCAAGCTTTCCAGTCCCTGCTGAGGACAGGCATCCCTAATGTACACTACTGCCATACCTTGCCTGTGGGCATGGTGTTGAACTGGAGATGAGCAGTGTTGGATCTGCACTAAACCTAACAGTTTGCATTTAGGCCAAAATAACCCCAGCTTGGTTTCATCTGAACACAACACCCTTTGCCACATTTTCCACTCTGCCATACTGGTCAGATTTGTGGTATGACCGGAATATTGTTGACTGAGACACATTTTCTCCCATCTCAGACATTGAACTCACTGGCCTCACAGTGCCCTCCCTCCCCAGTCTCCTCCTTGCCCAGATGCTCAGTTTAGAGAGACAGCCTGATCAAGGCAGTGTGTGGGTGGGAAGATACTGTACACTCGTGAGACTGCTTCACCAAAAGGCTGGAATACATATGCAAACATAAGTTTGACATTTTGTCTTATTAATGCTCAGCGTCTTTATTAGCTTTAATTGTGTGGAGTAGGTTTGTGTACGTAACAAACATCAATTGCTCCTTCAAAGTTTCACGACTGCAAGCTTTCAAGCAATAGAAAGCGTCAGGGTATGAATACTTTTACAAGGCAGTGTAACAGATAAAAACAATTATTCATAAAAATACATGTAATAGTTTACTAACAGAACTGGCTCTTCAATAGGAGTAATTGTCATATTTAAAAAACAATATTTCTGTGATATAAAATACCACAGAATGAGACCTAGCTGGTGCTCTGTGCAAACGCCTTTAATACCCTAAAGAAAGGTTAGTACAGTCTAAAAGATAGGTTTTGCAGCTTTCCTCACTTGTTTTCCATGCTCTTTATATGTATTTGCCTTGTTTTGCAATACTTTCTTTACCTTACGTCTCAATGTTTTGGCATGCTTCCACAAAGGGCTCTGGGGACCTACAGTAGTTCAAGGTGGTATTGAATCAAGTGAACATGTATCCCAATTTCATCTCCCCTTGTAGACCAATCTCTCTTGGTTTCATAGCTCACAATGTAAGAAATTATTTTGATGTAATAGCAATGATGTGGCTCAAACCACAGCAAAAAGAGACTCATCCATTATAATTTATCTTTTTTTCTAATTTTCCATTTTTAAACTCAGGGTCCTTTGTTTTTTTTTACCCCTTCAAGCAGCTAATTTATATGGTAATGAGCAGATAACAATCAATGAATTTCATGCTTGCCTGACCCCAATCAATACAATATTGCCTTAGCAGACGAATGAAATTAATTTATTAAATGAAGCCTCTAAGATGGAGCTTAATACAGAAATGAAGCCAGTAAGTGCCTTTGTGCCGGGGTGGTGACTTAAAAGACACAACAATACCTGTGTCTTCCTGACATTTTGATTTTCCACCTTTTCTCATCAGTTTGCATTTGGCTTCAAGAAAAAAAATTTTTTTTTGAATTAGATATAACATTGTTTGAATCATCTCTTGCAAACTGATGTAAATTTATTTTGTATAACTGCATGGAAAGATTTCTGCATTATTCAGATTATCCACTCTGCAGGAGGTTTAGAATGATTCTAACTGATGTGAGCAGCACTTAAAATTGAAAACCATCTGCTGGACTCTCTATTGATGAATTACCTAAGGGTAAAGAAAATAATGATACTGTTTTATTAAGAACATGCATTTCTCACTTGATTGTAAAGCTCTATTAACACAGTTACTACATAGAAGTTCTAACTCTTCTAACAACAATCTGAATAATCCATCAACACTATTGCTGCTCTAGAATTTTGATCAGAATTTTTTTTCCAGATTTTGTATGTTCAATTTTCATGGAAGTACAATAGTTTGTATTCCAAACATTACAGACATTCCTATGCTGCGCTTATCTGTACTGCTCTCTTTCCAGTGTTTAGAGATGGTCTTCCTGAATGTTTTATACAATATTAATGTTCTGGCTGGGTTTTGTATCTTTTGTTTTTAACATCCCTTTTTTTAGCTTCTTTTTTCCTCTTTCAAACTGTTTGCTAATCAAGTTAAAAAAAAACCTTAACTGTGCTTCAAAACCTTATATCCTATCTCTCCCCAAGTACATTTAGTGAAGAACACGAGTTCTGCCCATTATTCGTCAAGTGTGACTCAAGAGCAATTTCATACCACTCACGAAAAGAAACAGAAGACTTGAAAACAGTTTTCAGCCTGCTCCCAAAGGCAGAAGCGTAAAAGAAGTGCTCTCTTCTGAAAAGCAATCAACAGTACTCTTCCTGCCTCTACTGCTACACTTCACATAATGTTTCTCCTTTTCATTGCAAACCTCAGATCCTTTCATTCATTCACTGTCCATGCTTAAAAACAAATAAGGCTGAACTATTAAAATTCATTAAAACCACACTTTCACTTATGGCTTACCATAAGCAACAGTGGTATGGAATCAGATTCTTTCTGATCTACAGCAGTTTAAATAATAAGAATAATCTTTATTTTAGAGGAATATGTTTTATTTTACATGAATAATCTTTACTTTATGTGGTACCTTTCTCGGGATACACCATCCTTAGTCACCACTCCCTAGGAGTGCAAAAGGCAAGTAGGGAATTACTAGCTCACTGATGTAGTTAGGAGCCAAACTGTGCAGCCCTTAAAGGTGAGGCATTGTGGATTATATTCTGAAATCCACAGGAAGTCACAAGATACATATTAAATCTAACAATTAATTTTAGATTGAATAAACTGAATTAGACCATAGACTCTTCATGAGCAGTGATCTTAAATGGACTAAAGTGATGGGGAGCTATGGAAAAAGGGTTTCTAGGATTACTTTTGCTTCTTCAGTTACCTTCCCAAAATCTATAGGATTATTGTTATGATTATTATTAATCCAACTAGAGGATTGTTGGAGTTGCTTCAAAGAAAATAAATACACATAGCAGCCCAGAGTACTACCAGCTACATTCAAATTGAACTAATTTCATTTCATGGAGCAAAGTGGTGTGTTCTGGGGACATGTAAATGAGACTCGTCTAGTTTTTTTTTCTGAAGACACCAATCTCAAATTCCATCAAAGATGGAATTGCAAAGCATAATAGAATTCTCAAATCCAACTGGCTGAGGTGTACTGAGAGAAGAACTTAAAATAGATTAGGAAAGCCAATCTGAATTTCACTTGATGTTACGAAACCTCATAGCATACTTACAGTATGGCTGTGAGTAGTCATCAGAAATATCAGGTCAAAACAAATGGCTAGATTTGAAATGCCCAGCTCAGGTACTGTATGTGCAGATAGGCCACTAACAGTATGAAATATGAGTGCTAAGGTGCTAAGTAAAGCCAAAACAATTTATACCAAAAGTAGTGCAGTGTGGAGAATCAAAATTAACAGTACAATCTCCTAAAGTCAAACTCATTGTCAAACTCAACTCTGACCTGGAGGCTTGTATACAAGCATACTGCTGGAGACAAGTAGGAAAGGAGATTCAGTGTCATGCATTCAAAGGATTTAAAAACTGGTACGGATGAAGATTTCAGAGTCATAATCTACCGAACATACAGTGTATCTCTTAACAAAAGTATCTAGGGGCTGGAACTTGATTTAGCAAAAAGATGCAATTCTGATGTTGTCAAGTTTCAGGTTAACATAAAATGTCCAGATATTTCTCAGCAATATATTAACAGCATTAATACTAAGGCTTATCGGTCCAGGAGTGAGTATTAAATGATCTTAATTTAACAGCACTTCCTGAATCAGAATTACACAATGCAAAACTAACAATACAATGATAAGAAGACCAAGCAATTAATTTTAATCAATTAGCTAAACATTTGCTATACTGTACTAATACAGTAGGTAGCAAACACACTTTGGTGGAGTTAGCAGCAGGTGCACAAAGCTTAACAGCATATAGTAATAAGAGCAGGACAGATTGTAAACTGAAATTTTTTCTTCTGTGAATCACAGAAATGTTCCACTACAACACCTACTAAAAGGTGTATTAATTGCTGTACATGGAATGTCAAAACACAGTTCAGATCTGTTTGGATCTCTATCCAGAGTTATTCCCCCATTTATTCAATGATACCCAGCTGATGACAGGAATTTCTCTCTCTCCAGGTTATGGAGAGAGAGAAAACAAAGGTTTTCCCCTGTAGGCAGATCTGAAATTAGGACAATAAATCCGAGCCTCTTTTCTGCAGGTTCCAGATGTACGTAACTTGTATTGACTTGGGCCTGAAAGAAAAAAATGCAATCTCTAAGCAGCAAGCCTTGACTTCTACTTTCCCAGATATGGTGCCTAAAGTGCAGGAACTGCAGGTATACAAGTGCAAAAAGACTAGCATCCAAACGTGGACTGTGAAACTAGGAGGCTCTGATTGAAGTAAATCTGTAATGGTTTCCCATAGGAATGTTCAGTGATAAATCTGAAATCTCAAAGAACATCCTTAAAATGAAATTTCCCCAGGCTCAAAGATGAAACTTTCTGTAATATACCCTGAATATTATATGCTTTATATCATATCTTAGTATTTCTCTGACTTCACAAAAGGCAGCCTGAAGTTACGGGTTCGAGCAGAAGTGAGCAAAACCACCCTTTTCGTCAAAAGATGAGATTGTGCCTCATATGCGGCAAATCCAAAGCCAAATTCATATTCAGGAGAATATGTCATGTCATTGTCATTTTCCCAATTTCTCCGCCATTCATTTTAAGCAAGACTGCTGCCCAATCTGCATGAAATATAGCCAGGGGAATCGACAGGCACCCTGTTGGTTGTCGCTAGGAAACCGAATAATCACTGGGAGCCGAAGCTGTTTGTTCTGCTGGCGGTGGGATGGCGAGCTGAGTGGTGCGGGCTGGCTGGAGTTAGACATACTGGAATGAAACAAAGAGGCTGTATTTGCGTGTGCATTGGCGTCTCGGGGGGCTGGATGTCATACAGGCAGTCAAGACAGTTGTGGGGGGCGATGGAAGGTAGGACATGCCTTTGTCTCTGAAGTTGTTTCTTTTTCCTGCCTGGTTTGCCGCAAGACATGGGAAGGTTGAGTTTTTCCTCCCGTCTGTCTTCTTTCTACTTGGTTTTCTCATGCTCTTACTCTCACTGCTAACAATGCAGCGCTCCACGTACTGCCAGTGTATCTAGCTGCAGAGGTAGAGACACTCCCAGATACTCCTCTAAACACCCAACCAACCATCCACCAATCTGGCCTAGAGGGCAGGCAGCGCGTTTCGAGTCCATCTTCATGCCAATACGTGCCTTTTACTGACTCCGTTTTATAACATCTCTCAGACGTGCTGCAATCTTCTTTGTTCATGGTTAGCTCAAAATGCTCTTTCTGACGAAGAGCTGACTCTCAAAAAATTTTTATTCATTTTTTTCCGGGGAGCTCTCCCTAGGAGAGTTTGGATGTCTGAATTTTGAATCTGAAAGAGGTGCTTTTTTCCTTGAGCAAGGTTATTGCCCCTTGGTGGTGGGGGGTTAGGGTTAGGGTTAATAAAGGAACGATGCAAAACCAAATCACAGATTTTAAACACAAAAAAATATTTTTTTCTCAGAATGACTTCTCTTAATATACTTAATATTTCATATATTTAAGGGGAAGGAGGCAGAGCTGGGAAGTATGGAGATACAATTTTGATGGGAGGTTCTGAGCAATGAGAAATATTAGTGCAAGCCTCACTCTGGAAGGAGACTGCGGAATGACAGACTAATTTCACACAAGCTCTCCTCTCAGACACAACTGACGTCAATTTAACTGTAATTAACTGTAACTGTTACAAACTGAATCAACTACTGTTGTGAGAGCAGAATCTCATATTCCTGGATTTAGTCATGCATGCAGTTCAACACATTTCTGGTCTTACAAATGGGAGTCCCTTCCTTAACCCCTGAAGAATCTAAATAAGGCACTGGAGACTACTGCAGGTATGTATAGTGTGTGGATTTTTCCTCCACCTTTGCAATGAAGAAATTATTGTGAATTAAAACCATTTAGGCGCTTAAATACCATCATTTTATACTTTGTTATTTTATGTTCTGTATAGCAGCTAAAGCATTAACATTTGTGCTACCAATTACAGTACAATAAACCCTCAGTTTAACAGACTTATGGGGGGAAGGAATGTCTATGATTGGTAAATGTCTGTTAAATCACATGTGATGTTTTATATATTATATGAAAAATATGTATAATATCCTGCACAGTATACAGTATACAGCATGTTTCCTGATGCTTCCTTGATCTTTAGACTTCTTTTTTAACAATCATTATCAATGGTTAATGAAAATTGCTCCTGTGCCTTTTTTATCATAAATATACAAGGCCTTTATTTCATACGTCATTAAAAAAAGCTGATTTAAAATTTTCTAAAGTATAAGAAACACAAAAAATGCCTACTGGCAGCAATGGACCTATCCTTATAGGACACCATTGATATTCCTGAATTTTAAACCTACAGTATGTTGTGTTTTTATTATTTGTGCATTCCGGTTTTTATGGGGAAAGTCCAACATTTTACAGACAAAACTCCCCTTTAGCAGATTTTGTCCATTAAGTCTGAAATCCAATAAACGAAGGGTTTACTGTAAAATGATCGCTGGTGCCCATTTGAACTCAGACTGAGGTTTCTTTACAGTTCTGTGATTAGTGGATTTTGGAGAGCAATGGAAATAAAACAGTTGACTTCCAAAACCAAACTACATCTTTGAGGAAACTTTCTCTTTCTAAATGTATAAACGATCACCTTAAGGATAGTTACACAGTTCAGCAAACAGGGTAAACTGTGCTATAGTTTTGTGAGCTATTTAAATACTTGAAAATGAGGTGTCATTGAAAAACCATGTACTGTATGCAAATATGAGACATTATTTATCAGAAAAAGAGAGACCTGTATACAGTATATGGTGAATTGTTTTCCATTTTATGCATGTGGAGGGTTGAATAACTAGCACTGGAGGCAGGTCATCCTTATTCTGTGGGCAGGCCAGACTCTCAGTTCAGTTCAGCTCCTACAGTAAGTGATTTGGTTGAGGCTCTGTTTTATGAGATTCAGGTAGCAGAGTTATTTGCACTGTGTTGCTATTCCCTCTTCAGTTCATTTGGACTGCCTTTACATGGAGAGTAGAGATTAACACTGGCTGTATTATTCTCTCCACTGACCTGACCCAGACCTTTCTCGTGATCACAGTGTTCGCCGTCACTGGGGAACTGAACTGATGAATTGTCTTCAACACACCAGAGTTAAGTAGCACCGCAGTCTTGTTATGCTTGCTTTAAAAAGCAGTAAAAGCAAACCCTCCCGCTGTGCTTCTTTTAACAGACAGCCCTTTTACATTGAAAAGAAGCCCAGTCCCCTCACTTTCATGCAGTTGTTAGCAAAACACAACAGACAAAATACAGTACTTGTAAGTGTATGTCACGTGCACCTACTAAACCACTACTGCTAAAATATTTATCACTAAATTAAAAGACTAATAAAATGGCATAATTCTACCCTGCAATCCAATATTTTGCTAAGTGATAAAAGGAAACAAAATTATATAAGACCTCCCTTTTTAGTAAAACATGATTGGATAGTGCACAGAAATATAAGGAATATATATTACAGTATAAATTAGCAAATAGATGTATATACTGTACTGTATACAGTATAACAAAGAGATTATTTCCTATTCTTTGGTAGATTCATCCAAAAGTGATGGGAATTAATGGCTCATCAGTGGTGAGAAGGGATGCTGTAATGGAGGGACATCCCAGCAGTGTCTGTTTCACTGTTTATCTGCTCCTCTTGGTTGTTCAGAGACAGAAGCCCAGGTGTCACAAACAGCACCCTCCTCGTCACACACTCTCACATCCCAGCCAACACTGCAGCACAGAGGCAGCACAGAACGGTTGGAATGACCAAACAGATGCTTCAATTTTCTTTCTTTTTGCAGCAGCTTTTAGAGGCAGAGTTTTCGGTGTTCAAAAGCAAGAAATGATTTTTCTTACCTGGTGGACTATTAAGAAAACCTCACCTCTAGATTTGCTGCACTGTTTCAGAATGGACAGTTAATTAATATTTCTCAATATTATTATATTCTATTTCTATTTAACACTTCTTTTTCATATTCACTTTTTTGGAGTGCCTTATTTAAGACATAAGAAGGTTTTGGTTGGAAGTCCTAAGCTGATGAACCTCTTGTTGTGTATATTACAGACACCAGTTGAAGTCCTTTATAGTACAGTACATTGGTTTTTGATATATTTAAAACCCAAAAAGCATTATTTTAATTGTCGTATTAGTGATAATGCTTTCTTTCAGGAGGCAAATACAACTGCAGATAATCCAAGCAGTGCTGCTACTATACACTAGTTTGCTATATCTGAAGCAGCACTGCTATACTAAGATCTGAGCATCTGGTCTTACTGCAATTCCATCAAGCACTCTTATTTCTATTAGCAAGTGGATTGCATTTGACATTGCATGATATGACTTGTACAAAAAAACACAAAGCTTCATATATCTATAATGACCTATCTAATAGCTCTTGGAGATTGCTTGTGTGCTGTATGCATGCACTGTGCACACTGTGCAGCTATGTTTTTGAGAAGACAGTTGAATTAAGGGAAGGTTAAATGCATCTGAGGAAATAGAAAGGTAATCGTTATGCACATCTGTTTCCCTGGTGACAATATACTGAACATGTTTAATTTCCTGTCCCAGCAACGACGAAATCAGACTTGGTTAAGATATTTAACCCTTTTTCTTCTGGAATTTGAAGAACACAGACCGGGTATGTCTCTTAAAAGCTTACTGGAAAGCATTCTTTCCACTCTTTGCTGCTATCATGGGTTTAATGTGGATATGAAACAAGTAAGGGAACAAAGCAGAAAAGAGGTTGGAAGAACAGCATGTAAGAATAATTGACATAGAAAAAAAGGAAAAAATGGCCAAACAAATTATTGCATTTTCCAAGGACAGATGGGATCCAGGTATCTTCATATATATAACACATACTGGTGTCCAAGAGCAGGTCAGAAAGACACCGGAGCTCCCGACAGAACAGAGTAATGGGGTGTGGAGTCCAGCTCCATTCTCAATACACTAGTCCTGAAAGGGATGATTTTACATAGTCCATGAGACCTAGCCTCTGTGTCTTGAAAGAAAATAATTGCATGGAGAAAATACAGTATGTGAAGTCCACAAGGAAAGGCGCAAGGCCAGAAATGAACTCGGCACCCTTGAGCTGTGAGGTTCTAACCATCACAACACTACACCTCCCACATTAGTCATTAGAGTGACTAGTGAGCAGGAAGGGCTGCTTCACGTCACAATTCTCATGAACTCTCAACATGTGTACTATACAGTACTTTCACAAAGTTCACAATGTTGTGTTTAACTTGGAATTTGTAAAATGTAAAAACAAAATATTGTTGTGATACCGTCAATTAACTTATTTTGTTATCGAGATATAATAACCAGTCTGAGAAATTGGGACTCCAGTTCCCCTTTAATTTAATACCCAGCATTTTCAGCCAGCCAAACCAATTTTCAGATACCTGTATATTTAATTTAAAAGGTCCATTTTGGCCTCAGCCAACCTAAGCATATGCCTGACAAATAGTATTGGCCAAGACTAGCAAAGCTGCTTTAAAAGAAAGGATCTGTCCCTGCCTCTGAATAACATCTTCATCACCTAGATTAGCAGCTGGCAACAAAGAAAAACAAAACAAAGCACATTTCCTCCAGCATTCTAATATACTGGCTTTCCTAAGTGTTTACTCTAGGTTGACAAACATGAATCATAATGACTTTGAGATGGAGTTAACATATAATTTTAAGACCCTAAAACAAAAAAAGAGGCAATGACATTAAGTGAAAGGGGAAACTGAAAACTTCTAGAGAGGACACAGACTTTCTTGTTTGTGAAAGCAGTTGAAAGCTTTGTAGGAGAACATGTGCTTCTTTCTAGACCTATGTTGAAGTGACAGAAGTGACACCAGACTAGACATGTGTGATAACGGTTATGGCTTTAATCTCATGGAAAAACAAACAATCATGGGCATACTAGAACAAAACTAGAATGCTACAGCACAATGAATGAGAGGGAGTTTTACTAAAAGTAGAGTCAACAGAGGTAACCATTCCAAGGCATGCGTACAATTTTCAGCAAAGTATTTTGTAAAATGCTGTTTCGGTGTACTTTATATTATTAATGCAACCTTTGGGTCAAAAAACAAAAAAAGTCATCTCCTAATTTATATTATTAAGTGCAAATCTCAATCTCTGTTGATTCAGTATTTGAATTAATGAAACGAACCTGCATATTTTAATGAAATCTCTTAAATCTTGAAAACGTGACATTTTCAGGCCCCACTCAAAACTCAAAGCAACATTTGTGTGAGAGAGGTAATTGGAGGTCAGACCACTCCTGCCTTATAAAATGTATAAAAGGCATCTGTGGTGCTCAATACAGTACTCAGAGGGCCATTTTGCACCTGGTTTTGCAGGTCAAATAACATGCTGCTAACAAACTCTTTAGGTGAGGTTCTAACCAATTCAAGTCAGCAATCTGACACAAGGATTTGATAAATAACTTAAAGTCTAGAAGAAGCAATGTTAACCACCTATTATTTTTCAAGGAGAGCAAAGCAGGACATTTTAATTCTCTGTGGTAAGCAGGCATACAAATGAAAACACTTCAGCATTAAATATATTTTAACTACCCTAGGCATGACTAATTATGTAGGAACGTAACAGCAGAATCAACTTAATTATGGCTTGATTGACTGACATACTGTACCTGAAGCGAAGAAGACAGCACAGTCATGACACGATCCACCCAGTAATAGGCAGAACAGAGCTACAGTATATTAACTTTACACAATTTAACAGCTGGGTGCCTAAAAAGCATTTCAGATGTATGAATGAGGGCTTTTATATTGCCCCTGTGTCATCGGCAATTGTTGCTTTATAGAAAGAATGTGCCATTAAATCAGAACAACTAATTTAATAGTCTCCATTAACTGTAGCCAAGAATACTCTGAGCTCTTATGGGCTCTTTTTTTGTCTAAGATGCATTTGTCTATTCTGGTGCTGACAGTTTTTAATCCAGTATTCTATCCATGTTCATATAACAGGATTATTTTTAATGTCTTTTAAAGGTCTTTAACAGGAACTTTACCAGCTTTTCTAACTTATTTTACAATAATGATTTCCTTGAATAAGGTTAAAAAAAACTCTTGTCATAACTTCTTTAAACACTATACAATACAGCATGATGTATCAACATACATAATCTTTTAAACACATGGCATCACAGGCACACAAGTATTTATTCTCTTAACTAGACAGTTTCAGCTGATAGTTAAAAGTTGAATTCCAGGCAGAGAGAGGTCAGGTTAAGATGAAGAAATACACCACAAACGACTTCAGAGTTCAGAAGGACTTTCTGCACATGTAGCTCATTATCAGTGGTCTTAGCATGTTTATATTAAATTTTTATTTTGCTATATGGTTGTTACACATGTTGTTTTACTGTAGTGTTTATGAAGTAGTTCTGAAAGGTTATGAAGGTGATGTTAGCCTTGTGCAAGCATAGCATTAACTAAAATCTTCTGTTGGAGGCAAACAAGTCAGTTTCTTCAGTTATAAAAAGGGGATTTAAAAATAATGATTCCTGTTTTGATGAACTACCCATTGAGAGTGACTAATAAAAGCCTCTAACAGCCCACTGGAAACAGCTAAGATGTGGCTAACTGACAGTTGGTGGTTGGCCTTTTCAGGACACAGGGAAAAGATCAAACTTTATGCACTCTTGCTTCCTGTCCAGGCCAGCAGAGAGAGTTACGTCCATCTGGGCAGCGCCTGCATGGGTGGGGGTGGGAAGGCTCTTTGATGTGGTCTGGTTTTTGTCCTATTGAATAAGCATCATTCTCTTTAATAATGCTGCTCCACCTTCACAGAAATAGTTGCTTGGTCACTTGTTGACAGCTTGATCCATCCTTCAGCAGGATGCATTATGCCTGACTTCTGTTTGTTAATTTAACTTAGGCCTATTTCAACCATTCTAATTCTGTCTGTAATAGCCACATCATGGGTATGTTTTATTTTATTTTAGATCTCTAAATGTATAGTACTGTGCATTTTTTTTGTAATTTTTGTGTATGAATGTACTTTTGTAACAAATGAGGCAAGTCTACAAGTTTGTATGTTTAGTGTAATGTAATGCTGGTGTAGGAGTACTGAATGTTTGCAAAATCATGGCAATTTTCTTATGCACTTGGCAGTTTCTAATTTTTTTTATTAAGGCAATCTCTCAAGACTCCCAGTCCTCTTAAACAAGAACAGGAGTCTTTCAGAGTAGGAGTTTTATAGTACACTTATTATCAGAGTGACAAAAATTCGTTTCTCAGAATTGCTTCTCATTTTATAGCAGGCTGCTCTACCTTTAGAATGGCATTACATCATATTATTATTATTACAAGAGGCCTTTCTCGGCAGCAGTGATTGTTTGACCTATTCAAACCCTCATCAAACCCAGCTTGAGCTTAGAAGACATTTCCTCTTGAAAAGGTCAATCATTCGTAAGATTGTGGTAGTCTTGGCTGCATCTGCCAGTGCATTTTTGCTGGGAGATGACATCACCTGCAAGGGACAGTTTGTGATTGCCGGTGAGGGCTCATGCTCACTGCTCTGTGGAACCCCGCTGTGGCTTCATAGGCAACATAATGATCCAAGCAACAGCATCAATTTAGCAGCTATAGTTCTGATCCAAAAGCAACCGCTGTTTCATGTCAGACGGCCAGCTTTCTAAACTGCTGCCATAGAAAGCATACTACGGCTGGAGATCAATTTACTGTTTTTGCTGAATACGAGCGCTGACAGAGAAAATAGCGTACTGTACGTCACTGGCAGTTTACAGTGTGTTTCATTGCGTAATACTGCAAATAAAATAGATATTGCCTGTACTTCATTAACAATATCAATATATTTCACCTGGCAAGGAAAAACAGGCTGTTCTTTTTTTAGGAAAGTTTGAAACTGGAACAGAGTTAAATTGACTTGGAAGAAAATATGAATTATCAATACTAATCCACACCTTAATGGATGCATTTCCAATAATACTGTACTTGAAAAGTCAGAAGCTCCTGTTAATTGTAATGGCTTTTGAAGGTGAATATAAGGTTGAACACAATAAAGACTGTAATTTCACAACCTTCAGTTCCCAATGCTGGGATGTGATGCAAATCAATGGTTTTAGCCAGGCAACGGTCCAGAGAGCAGTCACTAATGAGAGCAGCAGTGGATAGCGTTTTGGATTTATACCTGGATGGTTGTCGGTTCAAATCCCAAGTTAGATGCCGCTGTTGTACCTTAGAGTAAGTTGCTTCAGATCAGCTTTTATATGTTACAGATACATGTATAGAACAGGTTCTGACAAGGCCACCACAAAGGAAGAAATGACAGAACAGGACACTGAAAGAAAATGAAGATAGCACTCAGATATTTATGGGATGCAGTCTACAGCAGGAGAGATCACTGAGCTTCATGGGTGGCTGAGCACTAGCCAGTTGGCGTCTGGTCAGGAGGAAAGAGGCAATTGAGTGGAGATAATGTGCAGTGTGCTACACCAGCCGGCTGTATAATGAAGGAAACCCGCCTGCATTTATTAATTTCTGCTCTATCCTCAGGCTTAGAATGTTTGTCGCCATTGTAATGACTACATAAAAAATGCTGCTCACTCAACAGCCTTGAAGGTGGTGGACTGAAGATTAATACAGTTCTTGAAAAAGACTTGGCGCATTTTAACTGAGCCAAGCCTTCCTGAAAGACGACAAAAAGCAATGCAACATGGACTTAACTTGAAAGAAAAGTTATTTTGGGACCTTAAATGTTGTCAAGAAAATCAATACTTTAAGGGGGGGATGGGGAGAAAATGTACACAAAATATTTACAGAAAATCTCAAATGGCAGCAGTAAGCAAGAGTATCTCAAGAAGCTCAGTAGGGTTAGGAGCTATGAATAAAAGTATTGTGTGGAACTCAAAGTGATGTGTCCACAAAGGGTGTGTTTGTACTTAGAGGAACCCAGCAGTGTGACAGGTGTACATTTCCTTCACACTTCAGTTAGTCTTCTTGAAGGGCGTACATTTGGCCAGCTTGCAGGACCAGGGACGTTAATGTAGCTGTTGGGCTTGTCGGTCAAGGAAGTCATGTCTAACCCCCTCTCCCCCTCTCCTCATTAACCCCCTCCTCCTTTGAGGAAGTATCCAGAAAGAGGGAAGGACAGGCTGCCTTTGAAGTGCGTTTGCTTAGTGCCACAGCCTCTTGTACTGGGAGGAGCTTAGGACAGCAGTGAATGGGAAGTTGATTGTTAGAAAGTGCGTGAATGTTAGTTCCTGGCCTGTCTATGGAAGAGAGAGTGACATGCTTCAGAGCAGCCAGCGCTTGAATCAGAGTAAGTTAATCTACTGTATATGCTGTGCAACTTTTTAATAAAGCTTCAGCAGGGTGCTATTAAATGTTATCACCCCACCAGGCATGTCTAGAAGACCACTCCTCTGGCTATAAAGTCGGCTTGCAGTGTGTGCTTTAAATACAAGTACTGTCAGGTCAGCCAAGGCTGGGTTTGACTGGGATTTACTTTTGTACTTTTAGAATTGCATTATCATGTAAATCAGACCGTCCTTTGCAAAATTCGATATTTCTAGAAGTGGTATACTGTAGGTATTTTTAAAATGATTATTGGCACAATGATCCGCATTTGATTAAAAACAGGGAATCAAATTGTGCTCATTTTGCAAATCTGAGGTGCCTGACATGAACTGCATTCTCTCTCATACAGGTTAAGCTTGTGTTTGAATTAACCGAGTAAAACTTTTATTTTTGCATTTGTTCGTTATTACAACAAAACCACAGATTGGCATGGGACTTCACAGAGGATGAAAGACAAACTGCTTCATACTTTAGCAGCATTGTGGTTTTAGACAGACCTGTTACAAAACACAACTGCACTTAAATGAATTCAGGGAATTACATAAACTTTAGAAAATATGTCTTGAGTGAAAACTCAAGTTGGTCAATTAAGTTATTTACTTTAGTTTAACTGTCTGAAACTGTAAAATTATTAACCTCTGTAATTTTAACCAATCTGTTATTGTTAACCTCTATAACTATAATCAATATTTTGTTAAACTGGTAGAGTAACATAAAATGGACTTCTACTGTATTTCAAAATTGCTCACAATATGTCACCATACTTTTCTATACTAAATAGCTGTGTTTTCATTGAATGCAATGCAAATATGTGGCCTATTCTAACAAGAAGGACCTGCCAAACTGAGGAAAGTGGCCCAGATAAGTTTTGATTTGTGTCAAATTCTTTTAAAAGTCTATGTGTTTTAAGTGTCTGTTGTTTTAGGACTACATTCAGTTTGTGAAACTCAATTTTTTAGACTGCATTATTATGTGGGTCCATCTGCTTTAGCTGTAGGTGAGTTTTGATAAGCACTGATGGGTTGTGAATGCTGTACTGTATATACAGTAGCACAGCTGACTTTATACATTTTGACAGGAAGCTCAAGCAGAAGGATTTTATTTTTGTGATCCTCCATTCCTGCTATTTAGTAGGATTTACTACAAAAAAACTTAGCAGCAGTTATCTGAGCATTTGTATACATATTTAAGTCAGTGCTGCAGTGGTCAGCATTGCTATCTCACAGTGCTGGGGCCCTGGGTTCAATTCCTGGGGTGCTGTCTGGGTGGAGTTTGTATGTTCTCACCGTGTTTGTGTGGGTTTCCTCCAAGTGTGCAGGTTTCCTCCCACAGTCCAAACACATCCTAGTAGGTTAACTGGGTTCTATGAATTGGCCCTGGCGTGAGTGTGTGTGTCTGTGTGTCTGCCCTGCACCAGGGTGTATTCTGCCTTGTGCCTGTTGCCAGGTTAGGCTCTGGATCCGCTATGACACTCAATCAGATGGAGAAGATTAGAAAATGGATGGATGGATACTCGGCACATACTCTAAACCCAAAAGTCAAAGGGGGAGGCATGTTTGTAAGGACAAATAAAAATCTAAATTGCACAATGCAATATAAAAGTGCAGATAGAAAACTTTAATTCAGTACATGCTCACTGTAGTTCTACAAATAGAATGCTGAAATAAATTACCACAAGGATGGAGATACCAGAAATATTTTTATTAACATTGGGTTACATGTGGCTGAACCATCTATATACTTCAAATGGTAAGCACTATACTTGAAAACAGAAAGATGTCATCAAATACTGGGTTTGTGTTTTAGCAACTGGCAATTAGCAGGTGGGTTGAGGGTTTGATCTAATTCAGGCTTAAATCCTGTGAAGAGACGCTCTTGGCAAAGTTCATGCGATTTATACAATAAAGTGATATACCTTTCTTCTTGTTATATCAGTTTCATCTATCACTTCAAAATAATCTGTGCACTTGCTTTCTTTATCAGCATAAGAGACCTTAATCTGAGTTCCCACTGCAAGTTAATTAGCACAGAAAAGCCTCATCTACATGCAATTTCCTTGTAGTGGACAATATTTTCAGTTGCTTTCTTTTGGTTAAATATATGACTATAAAAGAAATGTTTAAAAATATCAGTCAACACTTTGTAAACTGAGCAGCTTAAAAAAGACTCTGCTTACGGAGACAATGATATGTTTGTTTCACCAGTGGGTCAATAGTGATAACTTCTTTCTTTTCATATTTGTCACAAATTCAGGAGCAAACACTGCAGTTTCTATAAGCACAACTGTGCATAAGACTAGCCTTACATTAATAAATTAATGTAGCTTTGAAAGGGAATGAACAGTGCACACTTTACAGTAATAACTTAGTACACTTCAGATATCATTTAAATTTCTTGAAACACTTTCTGACACAAAAAGCTCTGGTAATTCCCATCAGACCAAAGAAGGAAAAAAAAGTTGCTTGTATGGTGTCACAATAACCCTCATTGTATCTGTCCCAATTCAACATCTTATACTGTATGTATATCAGAAGGCAGAAACACTTCAAGACATTATGGAAAATCCAAACAGGTGTTTCTTAAAAAAACGGCAATTAAAATATTTTTTAAAGTCCAAACTCATCACAACAATTGGAATATTGTTGGAAGAGATCCTTAAAACGTGAGAAAGCAGCTGCAAGTAATTTGTGAGCTGTAAACATGTTGTTTGAATTTTTAATGGGATTTGAGGGGAAATGTTATTGTGTCCCAGAGTGAAAATAATTAGGGTGCTTAACAGCTTAACAACTACACTTAATAAGGAATATCTCCTTTTCAGATCCAGTCAACACTTCTGTCTCTGAACAACACCAATAACAACAGCCTTCAAATCCACATGCTCACTAAAACAACTAATCTCCTAATTTCTCTAGATACAGCACATGTTACTTAAATCCAACAGGAATAGCAACAAATACAGTAACTCAAAGACAATGGTGCTAACTAAAACCTTATTGAAACTCTTCCTGGAAAAAGGATGCGAGTCATTGTTTTGAATTATATAATAGAACCATAAAGAAAAGTCTGTTTTCCAAATTCAGAGATTTAATCTTTGGCATCAAAATACTTTTTTATTTCTGCATGGTTCATTCTAATAGGATGTTTGCTTCATATTTAAAAATTGTCTTTTTATGACAGACTTTGTCTCATCATTTAAAGGAAAGTGAACTGCAGGTGTGCAGCAAACTGTAGTTTGAGATGGATCTTCAAAGATGATAGCTGTGGATGGGTATCCACCCTTAAAATGAGTGTTTGTGGATTACTTTCAAGTATGAACAAGCATGGAGGAGAAAACTGATTAAAGTCCTTTGGATGCAAAATGGAAAATTGTGTTCAACTGTCTGAATACACCCTGTAGCAAAAGCAGTGTTCAGACTTTGCAATACATACTCTTACATGCTAAGATGTGATAGCACGCATTTTATATGCTGTCTTAGGGTACTCCAGCACCTTGCCAATCATGTCTATATTTTGGTAAATTAACTGATTTTTTCAAAACTAAAAGGTAAAGGATAAAAAGCTATAAAAGGGTAAAAGAACATGCCACTTAAAACATAAAAAAATCCTCATTCCTCACTATTACAAGCTTCAGTGGTGAAATGGAACATTTTGTTGTGTTGTTGTTGTGGTGCCACAGCATTTAACTCTGTGGATTCAACCTGTATGGGGCTTTTCGTGTGTGCACAGGGCTTATGTTGGCTTTTGCCAGGTACTCTGGTCTCCATTCACCTCTCTAAGACACTCTGTGTCACGGACGTCCAAAGGGACTAACCGTGGGGAGCAGGAGAGCAGAAAAAGACCCATATGCGTAGCGGCGAGACGGGAAAAAGGCCCGGGCTCATAGTGCAAAGAGTTCAGGAATGCCGTATAGAAACCTATGCCCTCAGGGAGCGGACGTGGGGTGCCCTGGTGCTAGGCGGGTCTCAGGACATCCGAACATCAATGCTGAGCGAGGACAGAGTGCAAGACCCGGAAATATATAGCCCAAGGGAAAGAGAGGGACAGGAAGGACAGCAGACCGGAAACTAGGGACAGGACAGAGATGGAGCGCCCTCTGGCTGCAGAGGGCGTAACACTCTGGCTTCGTTTAACATAATATTTTATTTGTTCCTGTGTGCACGAGAGCCACAATGAATTGGCACCCTATCTGTGGTGTAATACCAATTTAGGCCCTATCCTCCAGGGATAAACTCTGGGTTGACACAGCCCCTACCAGGATCAAGCGACATTCTGCTTTTGGATGGATGGACTTCTGATATTTTCCTTGGCACATTGTAAATTGTATATAAATTGTAGAACAAAAATTCTTAATTACTTATTAACAGCACATTTGGTTGGATTTCTTCTATACAGAGATTCATCAGTGGTGAAGAACCTTCTTGTAATATACGCAAACACAATCTGCCCGATTATCCCTGTGTGCCAACTTTGAGAAAATTGCCCATTCAATCATTTACTATGAAGTGAGCATTTTGTCCACTGGGAAAATAATCGTAACAGTCATTCAGTCCGGTACAATGTAAGTTGAAATAAGCTAAGACACTAGATGGGGCGCTTTAAATCAGAGAGACTGTGTGTTTTAGAGAGAAGTGAGAAGTGTGTTTTATTCATCATGTAGTCCTGCAAAGAACATTTCCCATCACTCTCAAGCCACTGCTGTGCAACCTGTCAAACAGTTGCATCAATCACCAAAAAGACAAATTTGGCAGTTCAGCACAATTAATAGGAAATCACCACTTGAGCACTCACCTACTGTGTTTAGTTCCTGTCATTTTATTACAGGGATATGAGTTACTGTTTGAAGTTCTGGATTAATTCCTCTCAGGTTTCTTTAAATGACCTTTTAGTTGCCAATTTGTTAGTAACCTGAAGCTGTGTCCTTTTGTCTACAAGGTACTGGGTAAGAGGTCAGAGGAATAAGGGATGGTGCTTCCATATGTAAAACTCCAGTGTTCTGTTTTACGAAGAGAAACTCATGAAGAAAAAACTTTTTTTAATGTCCCCAAACATCCACCCAAAAGTTACATTAACCAACCGGATAGCACCACTTGATTTGCACTATCTGAAACTTTCTGAATGTGTTTGCCTAAGTGATAAGCTGAAAAACAAACTGACTTGACTAAGGGACCTGCCTGAGTCACCATGCGTGTTTCCTTTCTCAAATCTTTTAGGATAGGGAATCACAAGTCCAACAGTTAAAACCCTTCTTCAACCACAATTACTAAAAAAGTTATACCCATTCCAGGAACAAATACTTTGACCTAAGTTAATCCAAACCAGGTTTTTCAGCAAAATACTGTGCCTCAACCAACTTTAATACATATTAAAATATGCCTGCAGTAAGCTCTATGTTTATAAATAAATATTTAAATGCACAAAACTACGTGTTCTTGACTGGCTCAGGCAGTGAAGTCACTTGCCCCATATGCAGGTTGAGTTCAATTATCCATACGTTTCTAATTTGAACCAGGGTCATGTCACGAGCTGACTAGGGCAGGGGTTCTGCAAGCAGCTGTACTCCGTTTCCTGAGCTCCACCAGGATAAAAAGCCTGGAGTCTCCCGGTTTTTCAGCTAACAGGGACTCACAGTCACTGTGGAGTTTGCAGCAAGTCAGATGATGAATGGTTCCACAGGAGGGCGTGTCAGAGAAGCACACCCACACCTCGTTCTCTCCCAAGAAGTACTAGAGCTGTTGGCAGAGAAGTGAATCAAGCAATTGGTGATTCCACACTGGCTTAGTGGGTAACACAAAAACAATCAGTAATTCCAATTTTTTTATTAAGGAAATTCAGTACCTTCTTTAAATTCTGATTTCACAAAGGAGACCATCTGACTAAATGGGGTAATGCACCTAGTTTAGTGCTCGATTCTCTCTCCTAGTTAGATCTTTTTAAGGAGCTACTGTATGTCTTTTACTTGTGAAAAGAGGCAGTGTGGAAAATTGGAAATCAACCTCTGGCAGTGCAAATTTAGAACCCAGGGGGATGATCAGAGACTTTGATGTGCATCAAGTTCTGCACATTCTGCGATTTCCCAAAAATGCTTTCACCACTACAATAAATGGTCGTGGTGGTGGTGGGGATTGCAATGCAATATACAAGCTTTTTCTGCAGTGTTTGCTTCTCTATCCTGCCCAGGCTGAGGTGTGCCAATCTGAGGTGTAGCCGTGGATCCAGGTGGGCTGTGCATCTGTGAGCCAGGGAGAACGTGCCATGGAGAGCGACCAAGTGCCATCTACCTCCAGCAGCGCTGTCTCCACCACTGCCAGCACCAGCACCATTAGCACCAGCAGCAGCAGCAGCAATGGAAGGCAGACAGTCCCGCAGATATCCGTGTACAGCGGGATCCCTGACAGGCAGACTGTCCAGGTAGGAGCTCCTTAGACCCGATCGAGAACCGACCGAGAAATCTCCGACATGCGGTAAACAGGGTCAGCTTCTTAAAACAAACATGCGCCTGGTTTGGGGGACTCCAGGGGGTATTTATTAGGATGCCGATATCCTACCCTCAAATATTGTGCTTTGGTTTTGTAGTTCTGCAACATTATGCACAGATTTCAATCTATTTTTAAAGTGCACACAATTCTAGAACAGGTGACAACAATGACATGACACACAGTGAAATGAAATCTGTTGTGACTCACAGATCCACCAACAAATAACTTGGTTAGTAGGTCAATAAGCACATATAAACCTAACAAGAGAGCTTGATATTGCCCGGTAATTTCTAGAATGTCATCTGTTAATGATGTAGAACAAACTGCTTTTTAGTTTAACAAGGCAGACTGCTCTTGTTAATTACCTTTGCCTTATGTTTTAGGAATTGAGTGAGCCATGGTTTATACAGCATGAGAGATGCTCTTAAATGTTTATTTTATTCTCACACTACATTAAAATTCATATAAAGCAGGACTTGTTTTTTAGTTAAAACGTATGTCATAGAAAGTCTGCATGTGTGGCAACAAAAAAGACTTCTCATACTTTATGATTATGAGTGCAGTTATACTCCAGGTACTCATGGACCAAGATTAAGAATAACTGTTTTAGAAGAATTCTGGTACCATCTTCTGGTCAAATATAGAATTGCAAAAGGTTTGAATGGCTTCAGGAAAAATAAATGCTACACATTATTTGCTTCTAGCTTGCACAATTCTGCCATTCAAATTCTATTTATTATAATGTAAAAGATCCAGAATTGTACATGATCCCATACTAAAATGCACACTGAAACTGAAACTAAAGTGATTTAACAAAACTAGCTTTATGGACAATTTTAAAAATGCATCTTCCACAAATCTCTTCACAGACTCACTCTCTACTTGTGAACTCCCTAAAGTCTAAAATTTCTAAGTGTCTGCTTGCCTACCTTAGACCTTTGATTGGCTGACATTTTTGCATGAATAGAGGATACAGTGTGAATCAGCAAGACATAGAACCTGTAGCTGCTAAATCATATGGAATCAATCCTGCAGAAGCCAACAGGCAGAGTTGCATGTACATTAGGAAGCATCCTTCTACTGACTCACTAAAATCAGTAAGATCAGTCTTGAAGAATAAGTTCCAAATTATATATGCTGCATTAAGGAGAATTACCGTATGTGCAAAAACCACATTCAGAGCACATATGCTGCTTTAAAAAAACAAAACATAAGAAGTCAGCCTAATAAAAAAAGTAGTTCAGGCTGCAAAGGAACAACTAATAGGTTTATTCCATGCTGAAAAGAGAAGAAAGAAAACAAAATGTTGTTTCTTCTCTTTTCAGCATGGAATAAACCTATCACTTGTTCCTAATATAATAAGTTGCCAGGGCCTCAAAGTACTTTGGGTTTTATTCATCCTTTTTGTATATAACAAAGATAACATGTTAAATTAGAAGGTTTACTCTGGATGAAAACTGGTGATGTGCAATTTCTAGTAAATCCAGATGTGAGAGTAGCCTTTGCTGTTAGAATTTTCTAATTGCAACTACTGTACAGCAGGCACTGAACAATAAAGAAACACATGATTGACTGTAGCTGCAGGCTGGTGCTGACAATGAATATACAGTACTGTATGAAAATGAAAATCAAGAAATTAAAAGGATTTGTATGGTGCTGTGGTGACCGAGTTCTACTGTTATCAAATGCCTAAAGGCAATTTAAATGCAATGGCAAAGAAATCTGATATGGTACTTCAGTGACAGATGTGGAGCCTTGCTAGATCTTTTATGGGCTCCACTTTGTCTGAGTTAATCACCAGAAATATGATGTTGCATGAGTAGACGGAGAAATACAGATTAGAAAAGCATTGCTATGATTAGCCTGGAGCAAAACAAAAAAAAAGAAATCCAACTTTAACTTGTAGTTCTATAGTACTTATATATGAATAATACGTTTTTTATATGAATAATTATTAACATAATAAATCTGACTATTTTTTTGTATTTTCTTACTGGAAATTCTGTAAAGCATGAGAAAGAAAAATGAGAAAGAAAAAAATATAAGCCCTACTGTTGACCTTAGCTGACATCGGTGAGAAACTGTCGTGAACATAAGCAAGAGAGAACAGAATATAAGCGTGCAATTAAGAAACAAGAAATTACTTGTCAGTGTTGCAATGTCTAATGTACAGTACGTCTTGCAGATCGGCAATCTGAACAAGAGCTCTGGAAGTACCTATTAAAACACGGCTCGTACTGCCATCTGCTGGCACACTAAAGAAATGCACAGAATTCAACAAAGGTTTGAAATTGAATAGTACATTTTTTAATTTAATTTGCCAGTCTCTCAGTGCATTCTATAAATAACAATATGATTCAGGTATTATTGTTATTTTTTTTCTCCTAGTCATTACAGCTTAGGTCTCCAGTCTCCAGTTTCAGTGAACACATTCAAACATCTTGTAACACAGCCTGTGTTTTATTAGTAATCCAGTTATGGGAATACCGTGCAGGATAGGAAGGCTCACGGATGCATCTCATTGTTACATCCATTACCTTGTAGTACCATAGTATTCCCTTCCAACTCTCCAACAAATCCTAAATGAATTCGCTTTTCCATATGACAGCAAACCAAGGGGGATTTTTGAAGATTTTGCTCCAGAATGCAGTGTGCTAAAAGTAATTTAAAGACAAGAATTTAAGCAGGAAACAATAAAGGCATGGAAAACTAAATAAAATAGGGAAATATAAAATCAACTGTTTTTTTTGCCTAAATAAATATCAAGTTTTTCGGTGGGCTTGATGGAGAAACAGAGCAAACTTAGCAAAAGTTGTCTTGTAGTTCTCACAACATAATGTTTCAAATCTTTTTTTCAGATGTGCAGTTAGGCCGCTAATTATTTTTGTGATTTTTGTTATTTTGTTATATTCACACTCTGAAGACTCATAGGCTGAAATACTGTAGATAAAGTTCCAGTTCCAGATTCGCATTAAATCGTTTTGAATAGAGAAACCATTAATAACAATCATGCTGTGACATTATATGTAGTGTAATTATAGAATATATTTAATTCTAGAAAGAAATCAGTAAATAATATCCTCATCCCAATCCAATAACATGATGAGAATTTGTGTTAATGCCACAGTATGCAAGGTTTTAAAACTTATGCCCAACCTTCTTTTAGGTGGGGGCAGTCCATAAATACATTTCCTTAAATGTACCAAACTTAAGGCTTGTTTACAAAAGCTGATGTTTCTCTTCTCTGGGCTGTTAAAACCCAGCCTCCATTTAGAGATTGAGACAAAAGCTGTCTGTGCTGACTAAAACAAGTAAAACAGTTAAATTGACAACTTTGAGATCTTGTGAGGAAGTATTGCCAAACAATCCATAGTTTTGTCCCCTAAAAGGCAGCTGCAATTCATCAGCTGAGAGACTGATGACTGGAGATAGGAGTTACCATGGCAGCCTGCCCTAACCTCTATCCCTTCTAACAAACTACTTGACCTCTGTATCAATGCTGCTAATTTCTTGAGAGTTTTTTTTTCCACAAAGGAGAACACTAAATTCCTTGCAATCTTGCAATCACAATACCTACTACGGTATGAAAAAGACAGTCTAAAAATATAATTAAGCAGCATAATCTGTGTGGAATTTTTCTGTAAAAAATGTAATCTCTGAAACCCTCAGTTCTAGTAAATTTAAAAACCTAACACTGGATTATAAACTAATATAAATCCTTTCAAGAAAGTACACACACATTCCAATACAGATCCCATTTTCAGCTGTATTCTCCAAAGACCTTGTTAGATCAATACAAGCAGATCATTCATATTATGGTTATGAAGTATCGCTAATAAGCCGTGATATAAAACCAATAGACTGGGATAACAGCAATCAAGGAGATCAATACTAAACAAGTGAGTTGAATGTGATGTAGTGCTTCAATCATATCAGCGAAAACACACATCAGATCAAATATACCACAAAAAGTAGACTTCCATTTCCTTGCTAAATGCAAAAGAGGTTAGAAAGCTGAGTCAGTTAAAATCAGTGAAATTGATACAAATATGTTTGGAGCAGATCCTAAGACAGTCAGAAAAATGAGTTGATTCAGAGTAAAAAAAAAAAACATTACTTCAAAGAAGAGTTCCTCAGAAAAAAAACATATTGTCTTTCGTAGGCCAGGAGGGGCAGAGATGTGATGGGGGCAGTCAAACCAATGGAGCTTAGGCCAAAAGTCAAAGGTCATCCTTTTTATTCTGCGTTGCCTGGCAACTGTCCAGGACCTGACAGTCAATTCTGGACATAAACAGATCACTAGGGCAGGGGGAAACAATGCCACCTCCTTTTTTTATGGAAAAGGGGGAAGTGCCTTTCTGACAGAATAGAGGGAGGCTGAGACTGGCCATTGGACAGACTTTTCTCCCACCCCGAAAAAAAACAAAGATCAACATGAGGCCTCTCTCTTAATTTCACTGGCTAATTCTGAATCTCAATTCCAGTGAACTGAGGGTTTTATTCAGGCCCATCTGATCCCTTTCAGATCTGGGAAATGCGTTCGCTGCTAAATTGACCTTATCCAAAAGACAGAAGCTGGTTTGACTGGGATTTTCCAGCTTGCTAAGACAGGTGTACTTTAGCACAGAGAAAAGCACCTGCATTTCCAATTACTTTCTTACAAAGGAAATCTGAAAGCTCTTGGAATTTCTTCGCTTGTCCTCGAATAGAACTTGAAGCACCCTGCACTAAGAATCACGTTATTTCTAACTCTGGTAGGTTTTTTATTTTTTAATGTTTCATTATGTAAATGCATGTATAGAGATGACTCATGTGTGTGGGTAATGTACAGATTTTAGTGCAATAAGGTCTCTCCAAGAGTACCGCTTAATCATAGAAGAAATAAACTGTTTAAAAAATATGAAAAGGTTTACAATTAAAACAGATGTCATTTACAGTTGACATCCCATTTATTACAGCTACTGTATTTTAAACAATTAAATGGGTAGCATATTAGTAATTGTAATGCTGTGTAAAGTAAAATATTATTAAATTATGTTCTTTCTAGGCCAGACTATAAAACTATGCATCGATACATTACATGTACATTGTACATTACATACATTCACTATACAAAAGTACAAACGTTATATACTGTATAACCTTTACTGTATGTAATCTTCCTGAATCTTACCTAAGTGTTTAAAAGTACAGTATACAGAATTATTAGCCATACTTTTTTCCCAAAATACTAGTCATTGAGAGCCAATCTGATGGCACACCTTTCACAACAAGTTTGAATAATGGTTTTACTATTTAGCAATATCAAAAGCGTCTGTCAAAAACTTTTAAGAGTCTCCTCTTCTGTCTTGACAGAAATTCTCTTAGATGTCTTAAAATAGGTTTTGGCTTTTTTTCATCATTTGTTTAAGCTTCTGGTTTGTATGCTAAAACATTTTTATGCACACAAAAACCTTGACACTAAACTACAGTAGGACAGAAACTGTGATTGAAATTGAATATATACATAAATTAAAAATGAAAATATGCTGATTTTGCTTCTGTATGTAAAACATAAAATACTGAGAAATGCAATAAACTAGACCAGAAACTTATGATATCAAATTAATTTAATTTCATGCTGAAACCATTGAATTTCAATTAACCACAAAAGTGAGGATAAAGTGGTCTTAAATTAAGATAAACCCAAATTACATGGTACTAGGGGCTACCAATAATCCTACAGAAGAGATCAAACTTTGACAACTGCAGTTTTCTATTGTGTTTTAGTGTTTATAACTGTCTTGTACTAGGATATGCTTCTAAAGGGGAAACACCTGAACAGAAACTCAATATGTGTGCATCATAATTTTGCTCTGTTTCCTGTTTTCTGAACCATTCTCTCCAAGAGCTACACTGGATAGTTTTGAAACCTGTTTTTCCAATGCAATGATCAACAGTCCCTGATGGATAACTCACACCTCTTTTGTACTACCAAGCAATAACAAATGTTCTACTGCAGTAATGTGACTACATTTTTCTCTGGGCAATGGTGTGCCTTTAGAATGAGCACAAAGAAATACTAAGTTATTGCCTTAAGTGTAGTTACACGGACTGGGGTTTAAATCATAGAGGAATCAAGTCATTAGGAGGTAGAAAGATCTGAGGAGACATCACAATTAAATAATAATAAAATAACAAAGTTCATTTCATGAGGACCTCTGGCAAACAGACTGATCCGTTCAGCTCACTAACTTTAAAGTTTAAAGGTAATTTAGAAAAGAACCTTCTTCACCACAAACTGGCATAACAAATTCAGTTCTTAGGGAACTGGAAGCAGTATATCAGGTCAGCATGAGAACAGGTGTGTTTCATAGCTCAGAATTTTTAATAATGCATGTCAGGAATGAGAAATCAATGCCTTCTGTAAGATGTGTAAGCTTATGATAGTGATAGTTATCATATCGTAGATTCAAAATTGTGACTGTGTTATTCTTTGGTAAAGATGTTTTACTGTTCCTGTAAATCACATCTTTAAATTTGCCAGAGGCTCTTGTTAACATCACATGTACAAGTAAAGGTTTATTCAATGCTAAAAAGAAGAAAAAAAGAAACACAACGTTTTGGCTTCAGTCACCCGAAGAAGGCTCCACAGCTGAAACATTGTTCAGAATGGAATAAACCTTGACTTGTTATTTTGAAGCCTACACATGCTGATGCAGCTACCTACCTGAACAACATCAAATGTAGGTGTGTAGTATTTAAAGTATATAAGTATATGGAAACCACTGGGTTTGCAACAAGGGTAGGAAATGTGCATAAATGCATACAACAGACATTTTTTTAAGTATTGTCAAGAATTCATCCGGTTTTTGTATCAAATTGTAGTCTAATACAAATGGTCAACCTATTTCTCCCCATCTGTGAAATACTGCATATTAATGTTTTCATACTTGACCTAGTTGTAAGAGTATAACCTGCAATAACCTGATTTGAAAAGACATTTAGCAGGGCCATACTATCACTGAAATATGTAAGGCATGAAAGATGCCATCAGTAAAATACGGCTTGTACCAGATTGAAAAATATGTCCTCTGATACACCTGGACACATCATCAGTGATGTTACCTGGGGTCACTGGGTGTTTTGGGGTCTTTCAATATCAGACGCCCTTGCCTGGGTGACCAGACCAAGGTTGATCAAGGTCTGACTTATGTGCAGGTGGCTGTTACCCATGGGTCACCCCTCATGATCCACAGTCATCTTGACACTATTTCTGCAATCTCTATGGTGCTTTTGATGGCTTTCTCCTTGCTCACCCCTGTTATGCCTAGAAGACTGTAAGCTCTACAGAGGGTTGTGCTGAATTAAATGTAACAAAAGCATTTGTATTCGGCAGCTTGTTATGCCTAGAAATGGGTAGCTGAACAAGGTAATTACACGGGGGACTTGGCAACAACACTATAGCTCATGAAAGGGCATGGAAACCGTTTGTCAGTGCCTTAGGGAATCCCCCTTTACTAGAAACTGCCTTCATGAAGAGTTCAGTGTTCACAGGACTGGGACAGGCAGAAGACAAGTGTTCTGTGTCACTGGAGCAGATCGCTGAGAGAGATGTCAAAGCCATCTGTGAGGGAGGGAGCTCTTAGAGAAGGAGGAAGACCAAGAGAAACAGGGTGGTATTACACTGGCTGATAGATCGATCTGGGACCCCATTATTACAGTCCCTTCTTTACTGTGAAACTTCTTTGTCAGGGTCTATTGAAATCAAGGTGTACTATGTAGACTTGAGTGTAGGACTGGGAAGGTGACTATTTGCTTGCTTTTATAGACATCCTATGTGTACACCACTGTTCATTGAGAACTATAGAGCAATTATTTCCCCTAAACACTTGTATCATTTACAAATGTAAATCAGCTGAAGTAAAAACAAAACTTTATTACAATCTCAGTGAATAAACGCTTGACATTCTTCTTCTTGCTGCAATGAACTGGTGACTTAATGGTCTATGATCAAAAACCATGACTATATGACAGGAAAACAAGAGTAAGAATTTGTGTTTCTTTCTACTTTGTTTTTCAATCAATGGGAGCCTGATTCAAACAGTATGCAATTATAAAAAAGTCAGAAATAGATTTCTATAAATAGTTTCAATACTGATCTATTTGCACAGAACTATTGTGCTCATATTAAAAAAATGTAGGTATTGAACGGAGGTAATACTGAAGTCATGTTAATTTGTGTAAAATCATGTACTGCTACAGGGAGACCAAAAGTACTCACATGCCAACTAAACAACATATGCTGTATCTCGTCTTCTTTCAAACATGACCATAGAAACCAAACATTACAGAGAGCATGAAGAGTCCTCATATACTGACTCTTAGCTAAAAAACAGGGTCTTAGTCCCACATTCATTTTATCCATGAATACTCTGTTAGATTTGTATAAATCAGTTAATTAAAAAAAATGTTCCTCTACAGTCAAATACCCACAAAGAGCAAAAATAATAATTTCTTATATGTAGTCATTTTCTTTTCCCAGAGCCTCACTATTAGGAGGGGACCCACTTCACCCAGTGAAAGGCAGCAGCCACGACATTGTTAGCCATTGTGTGTCAACAGGCCCACTACAGATCTGGCCGAGATGTGAGAAATTGCTTCACCCATTGAATTAAGGGGAAATTTTGAGAAGGCCAGAGCAAATTAAGCCAGGATACCTAGTGTCGGGAAAGTGCAATGAAATCTTTAACTTAGTTGGGTCCTCAGTTTAAATAGTGTTCTTCAAAATGTGTGCAGTTATACGCAGTTTGGAAGAAAAGGTGTCCACTTAAACAAATACATTTAAGGAAGCCAATCTGTGGTAACACCTGGATGATTTTTGTTCAAGAAACATTCATGTGCAAAACAGTACTGCACATTTGTGTGCAAGTCCATTTTATCAGGACATTTTTTTTCTTCGTCAATACAGGATCAATATGCATGTTTGAATTTTTTGCTGGAGAAATAAATAAAAGTTTAATGATTTTAAACCAATACGCTAAGAAAGAATGTGTCCAATTAGGGTTACATTTATTTAACATTTTAAATGCCCATTCCTCACCCCTAGCTTTCAGCTCTGAAGGCTTCCCCAGACAAGCTCCTTGTGTAAATTATCATTAAATAGGTGCCTCATGTAGCAGCGCTGTCAATATACATTGATTGATCTTCGGAAGTCCTATGTTGGTCTGGTGAGCCCTAAAAAGCTGGGGTATGTGGCCTTGCTGTCACCCTGAAGTGATTGATTGGGGTTCAGTAATGGAGATAGCTAACCCTGGCTGTCAAACAATAGCCAAGCCATGCAACACGCAGTACTGAGGACATGACCAGGGGCGTATTGAGAATGGGCTGTGCAGAGGATATATTAATCTCAGCCAGGAGAGCTGACAGATCAAAATGCAACTTGCTGCTTTATCTCAGGAAGGTACTCCAGTAGCTGATGTGTTGCCATTTGTACTCCTCTGTAAATAATAACTCAACTTAACCACTGCAGAAATGGAATAAATAAGAACATGAGAAAGGTTACAACAGCGAGGAGGCCATTTAGGAAATCTAGCCCATTTGGTAGCTAGGAGCAATTGGATCCAAGGATCTTGTCCAGCTTTCCAGAAAGAATCCAGGGTATTGGCTCCAACAGCATGGCTGGACAATTATTCAATACTTCTACAGCCCTTTGGTTTGTGTTTCACTGCTTATTCTGAAAAAGTCTGCTTGGTTGACTTTGTCAGTACCTTTGAGAATTTCGAATGTTGGTATAAGGTCCCTTCATAAATCTTCACTCGTCAGTTTGGGACATTTCAATAAGTCCTGGAATCTACCTGGTTGCTTCTCTGGGCTGATTATTTTCAATAACGTGGTGACCAAAATTATCCGTAATTCTACAAAAGGCCTTACTAGTGCATTGTACAATTTTAACATCTCTTCATTGAAATGCCATGCTCTTATCTTCTTGAACTGTTTTTAGCTTGTTTAACTGCTTCCCCTGCATCTGCATAACTGCATCTTCAGCTAAAAAATGGATGATCCGAAATTCTCCTCCAGAATCTGATAGTACAACACCAATTGCATGCTTCTATCTTTGATGACAAGCCATCCAGGTCCTGAAGCACATAAGCAGCACTAAATCGCAGTACTCACACATGCTTTGTTTGGGTGGGATTCCTGTCTTGGAAGGCAGATCCAACAGGAATGTAGAGCCTTCTGGCTAGGTCATCGATAATACTGTAAACTGTAGTTGCATGAGTGTTGCATGTGATGTAATAAAAGGAGCTATCCCAGTCAACAGGAGGGCGGCTGATCTGTTCCCTCTGTGGTTCTTGGCAGGTGATCCAGCAGGCTCTACACCGGCAGCCCAACACAGCAGCACAGTACTTGCAGCAGATGTACGCAGCACAGCAGCAGCACCTCATGCTGCAGACTGCCGCGCTCCAGCAACAGCACCTGAACAATGCTCAGCTCCAGAGCCTGGCTGCTGTGCAGCAGGTAAGACCCGAATCAGCTGGGGAGGTGACCGTTGCGTGGAGGAAAAGGTTCCCATTTCGCACCTGCATCTCGCCACACAGCAGATGAGCGGCAGAGGGGGAAACGCATCGGCCAGAACCGAATCACAACGACGATGCAGCACAGCCCTGATCTGTCTTTCAGTGCAATGATATCGCCACAGTCAGTCAGGATCAGGATTTCATCTCAGTAGGCTTCTTAGTATGGCTCTCGGCATTAGAGTTTAGAAGTGAGATCGATTTCTGGAGCTCTCAGCACGGCACACCACGGTTTTTTTTTTTTGGGGGGGGAGGGGAATTAAGTCAAACCTCAGACAGCTTCAAGACCTGAACCAGACAGGCTGGAGGTATACAGAGAGAAGAATAGTATTGAGCTAAGATGCACAGTTGCTTCAGTATTACTCACACTGCTAGGGGATCAATGCTGTATTATAAAACACATGCAATCTTTTTAGAATGAAACTAGATAACTTCCTTTCAAATCACAATTTCGTTTATTATTATGACATGGGATACACTCGATCACCAGGCCAGTTTGTGTATACTGTATGACTGCTGTGATTTTTCAAATGCAATGCACAGCACAGCTGTTGGAAGTTACTGTATGTGATCTCTGCGGTTCACAAAAAAATGGGTTGCTTGCAAATGATAAAAGGGTTGCTTCTAAACTGAATTTAAACTAATCTTACTGAGGATTTAAATGAAACAACATATTTCAATGTATTTCAGATGCAGCAAAATCATGAAAACAAATCTCAAGGCAAACACTTTGGATTAATCCAACACCTAAATTTATTCACACAGGTGAACAAAGGTGAATTATACAGCCAAACAGAACATTGGCGTTTTTCATTTTCCTAATCTCTGGTAAAGGTCAGAGCAGAGAAAAATATTTAAAGTTACCTTAAATAAAAAGCCCCAGCATACATGAGAGTGACAGAGATGAAAGAAGACCGCAGACAACCTCACATCACCAGTTGGTAAATGTCAATACTGCGGTCATTCAAGGCAATAGGGATCTGCGTCCATTTTTGAATTCAACAGCACTTAATGCTCTTTTTTTGCTGATATTATTTATTAATGAATTACACCAAAAACTCACATTTCCCTTTTATGACACCAGAATCCACAATATCCTGCTCACTTCAGAGGTCTCAATGCCCTTCTGCCTAATACAGACCTAAACCGGAGGTTTCAATGTCATGTGGTAGAAGCTGTTTTTGTTATTTATGTGTCTTTCCTTACTTCAGAAGTGATTGTCCTTGACCAAGGGCCAATTCCTGAAAGGCTGAAATTGTATTGATTAGAAATAAACGTTTATGGAGAGCTGAATTTATTAATCCTGTCTCAAATGACATGCCCTGAGTGAAGACTGATAACAGGTGACCCTCATAGAGAAAATAATTTAGTAAACGTAGGGCTCTTCACTATCATTAGCTTGGATCTATACTCACTTGGATTCAAGGGAGATGGTGACTTAAAATTAAATTCAAAACAAACTCAGGACTGAAAAAGTACAATGAGCAGTAGGACTGTTTCCCCAAAATTTCACATATAATACAAGTTTTGTATTCGCACAACATTCTGCTGTGAGCGTGTGTCTTTTTTTAATGTGAGTTGGAGATAGTGTGATAGGCTTTTTGTTTTATTTGACATATCCAGTTATTCTTGCAGTAGGACTGATAAGCCAGGTCAAACTCCAAGGTCTTCTACTGAAAGTATTTTGATGAAAAAGAAAAGTAAATCCCTGCTATCAGAACAGAGGTAACAAAATCCACAATGGTATATTGATCAAAGATTTTTAAACCAAGATGTCTATTACATGGACAAGAAGACCACAGAAACTGGAGGCATCTTAGAAAAGATATGCCTTTCCTTTCATTTCATAATTAATTCGCACAACATCCTCTTTCTGCAGGAAACATATATTAGTCTTTTCTCTGCAGTACCATTCTTACTCCTTGGGATGTTTATCCTATCAGTCCACACGTGAGTTTCTGTAAAATGGCTGTTAGCACATTTCAACCAAATCATTTATAGGCAATGGTACTAATGGAACACTACACACTGAAGAAGCTTTGAGTTCTTAAAGTTATCAGCATAATCCGTATAATAATAAAATAAGATTAGCAAACGCTTTAAATATTCCGTTTTCACTTTACATTTCTCAGTGTTTAGAAGAAAAAATGGTCTGTGGAGCATCAGCAGCAGCAAATTATGTCTCCTGTCTCAGATACATCTTAAGATAAAACAATATTGAATCAGAAGCCATTTCCAAAAATACTGTTGAAAAAGGCCATTAAGCATGACTTTTCCCTTTGAGTATGAAAGCTAAATTAGATTGCCCTGAAATTGCAAAGCAAACTGAAACATACATAGACAGCTGGCTAATCAGAGGGACCAGAAAGCTTTCCAATTACACTTCACTGATTTACAGAACAGATCTCCTTTGCCTCAGTCAATTTTACTCCAAGTTTCCCTCTCGAGAGTTTTGAGAAACCTGAATTGACAAATCGACTAGACCTCTCTCCCCTCTGAGACTCCACTGGATTCCTGCTAAACAATAGTTAAACAGTAAGGGGGTGACAGTGATTAATTTCACTTTAACTGTGGGACACCACCCCCCATTGTCCAGAGATTGAGAACAGACCTCCATGGACACATGTCGAGAGGATCTGAGCTGTTTTAGAAGGAACAAAATAGACTATAATCAGTATTGCTTTTCTGTAGACATACTAAGTTCCAAAACCCAATAATATACACACAGAAGCATACAGTATATAAATATATTTCTCTCCTTTGTTAGGACTGTAAAAGTACAATAGAACAAAAATGACCATCTGCTTCAAAAACACTTCTAAGTGGTACTCTATAGTATTTTCTCATTACACCTCCCTAACTGGTACCTTCACAACATCAATGTTAACATCCCACTGCTCTCATGTACTGTAACTTATTCTTCACATTTGCATATTTGTCCCCAGTTCCTTGAAGTCAAGCCAGAGATCCCATGAAACTTCACTCCAAGCGGTGTGTTTTGCTCAATGGTCAAGAGAGCCTTGAGATCTAATGAATCTAACATATGATCATCAAAACAGCGAAAGTAATTTAAATATCATTCACGTGAAAAGACTTCCCTGAGCATCGCTGCACATTCATCGGTTTTCTTTCTCTTCTGTTAGGTTTTACACAAAAAAAACAGCTTTGGATTCAGACAACCTCTGATGAATAGTGCATGGCAGCCTCCCTAAGGCACGCTCATTTCCATGCAAAGGAGTCTCTGATGTAGAAAGATTTAAATGCTTAACATCCGCTCATGACACAGAGAAATGATCGAGCACAGGAAGCTGTTGGCTGGCCTGGAGCAGCACAGTGTGGGCCCAGTCTTGAACACACACAGAGCTCAGGCATGTTTTCATGACTGGGTGCCAGTCTTGGTTTTTTTTTTTTAAGATATTATCAAAACATTAAGAGACGAAATGCAAAAATAAAGTTCTTCTCTACAGTCTTGTCAATACAGGATAATCAGATATTCTCTACATGAAATGTAATCCAATATGTGTTTTCCATATTGCTGTAGTTTTGTGCTTAGGAAGTCAGTCATTTATATTGTAAACTTAACTGACAGAACATAAAGAAGGCATGATGGTATTTGTGATATCATATTTAATGCATTTCTGCTTAACCTCAAGAAAAACCTTTTAAACACCTTTGTGTTTGCTAGACTTTTATAGTTTTAGGTTATTTTTTAACTTAAGCATTTCTCAGTGTGCAATGTTTCAGCTTCAAATAGCAAGAAACCAGGGCAGTCATGTAAAACGTTATATGTTGCCCAGGAACCTTTAGGAATTGTGCTTCCACGAATGACACTCCAATAATAAGACTATCAAAGACTCCCAGCAGGAAATATAACAGAGTGTAGCTGCCAAAGTGTAAAAAAAGTTGGAATCACATATTTATTTTCAAAAGTGTCATTTATCGTATACAATCCTTCATGTTCTTGATTGGATTAATTTAAGACACATCTTCCACTGCATCTGCTGTAGTGCAAGCAGCCTGGAAAGTTAAACAAACTTGAGAAAACAAATAAATGAATGGCCGAAGTCGACACGTAAAACCAGGAATGGGGAATGGTCTGCTTCCTATGCAGTTTTAAATGGGTGTCCTGTTTATATAAAAGTAGGATCAGGGCTTCCCTTCCTTCTGAAGGGTCTGGCTGTGATTAACGAGGGTACGTTTCGCCTGCAGTCCCCTACTCAATCCTCTCTTTCTCTCGCAGGCCAGCATGGCTGCAGGCCGTCAGGGAACTAACCAAAACGGGACCACCTCTCAGCAAACGGGATCCTCACAAACAACCGTGAGTCTCGCAAAGCAGAATCTTTGAGAAAAACAGATATTAGAATTTCTTGTTCGTTCCTGTTTAACGATAGACCGTGATGCCTTCTCAATCCTTGATTTGCAAAGGATTCGCCTGTGTGTACTGTGTTGCCCTGGAGACCAGGATGTGCTGCGAAGCAGTGGTTGTGCTCTGCCGTGTGTGCCACTATGGACTTCCGTCCCTGTGGATGAAGCCTGATCTGACTCTCCCCGTCTCTCCTGTTCCTGTGCTCTTGTGCAGATTAACCTGGCAACCTCCCCTGCTGCGGCCGCCCAGCTGATAAGCCGTGCACAAAGTGTCAACTCCGCTCCGGCGGGAATCACCCAACAGGCCGTCCTGCTGGGCAACACCTCTGGCCCTGGGCTGACAGCTAGCCAAGCCCAGATGTACCTCCGTGCCCAGATGGTAAGCACTGGCATGGCCTGAGACACACACACACCCCCTTCTGGAAACACACCCATTCCAGGCTTAATGTGGTGTGAGCGTGTTTACATGGAATGTGTGTGCTTGGTTCTTATTCTGTCTAAACAAATCCAATACCCTTGGGATAAACACCATGGAGTATTGCAATAAAACAGTGCCTAATTATTGCAAAGCAAACTGCTGCAATAAGCACTGCTTTATATCACCCGAGCCTGCTGTGTGTGCATGCATACTGTACAGTATATACAGTACGACTCAGTCTGTCTCACAACAGCTTTCAAGGTTGATTAGCACTGTTGGAACCCCATACCTCTTGCCAAAGGTTACATCCATTAACTTCTGTATTGAGGATTACTCAATATACCGGTAATGAATATTGCCTCAGCCATTTACAGCCTTTCTTCAAGTTTATGTAACTATAGAACAGCATGCAATCTGAGGCTGTAAGGAGTGCTTCATAAACGTCACAATTAAATGTAAAGCCACAGATTTGTGATTATTACATATTTCATCAAAGTAATTAAGTAGATGCATGACCACCTATTTTTGGCTTTCATTTTTTTTTATTTTTGATTGCACTGATAATAATCAGGAACTTTGCACTTGCACATATATACAGGCTGTTGGCCCTGTTCATTGTAGCGTGGCGAAACAGAATGTTTGAAATTTAAAATAAGGGCAACAGGGGTGCCGCATCTGCATAGTTCGTAATAGTCACATTCCTGACTTGGCATCAATAGAGCTGTACCTGCTGGGGAGATGACACACACATGCAAGCTCCACAGCTCCTGACAGGACACAGAAGAGTTAGAACATCTAACTGATGTCACTGCAGACCTGCACAGCCCTGCAGGCCACAGGTGTGGCCTTCTAGCCAGGAGGCTGAGAAAGCCAGTTTCTTACTAATATAACCAACTATTTACAGCCTACAGTGATTTCAAATGGCTGAAAATTGCTGATTCAAGCAATATTTATAACCGCCATTGTCAGCATGCACATCTTGTCGAGTAGTGCATTGTGCATTATACAATATATCCATAAGGTATACTACACTCTAATCTGTAAGGCATTGTACGTTTATGTGTAGTACATATGTTATGCAAGGTGCAGTTCAGTTTCTTATTTGTAGTATTTTTATTCTATGCCGAAGTTGAGATTTTGTCCGACTTCTACCTTACAGCAGCCAGTGTATAAAAGGATGACTAGAAAGCGTTGTTCTTTCATCAAAATATAATGTAATAAAAAACAGCTTCTGAATATTTTTTCATGACATGCAATTAATTTCTGTTGACAAAATCTCAGCTTTGATGGACACCGTGTTGTTGCTGGTCTTCCTGAACTTTTTAGGTCAGCTGGCACTGATTGATGTTTAGATCACATTTAGACTAAGTACAGTAGGGTCTTGACATTTGTGAGGGTAGAGTGCAGAGAACCGTCGCAAAAATAGGCAAATTCACATATAACCAAGTTCATCCCTATAGTTTATTTTTGCATAATCTACTACAGTATATAGTCTGTGTGATTAAAATAAATAAGTAAACCTCCCTTGTATGCTAATGAATAAAAATAATAAAAAATAAAAAGAATAAAAGTTAACGAATAAAGCATTAATCTTAAAAAAATAAACTTTAATCGACTAAAATAAACAACATGAATCCCTCCTATCTGTCCAGCGGATGCCTGCACTTTCTCTTTTTGCCTCTGTAATTATCGCACCTCATTGTAATAAAACTGTGAGGCCTGTAAAGCCGTCCCCAGCCTGTCATTCTCCATACAGCTACCACAGAAACAGGAGCTTCTGCTACATTATAAAAACATGATCATGCCGAGATACAGATGCTGGGTAGTGGGTACTTGGGCAGGGAGAGAGAGGTGGTCTCACTAGCTAGATTTGTCTCACGATCCTAGTCTGTTGCTTCAGTAATTTGAAAAGCTGCAATTAAAAACCTTCCGCTCAACTTCATCCTGATTTGCTCTACTTTCATTGTCACTAGCCAAACTGAATCATGACTAAGCAAATTTGCTAATATTAAAATCACAGATAACGAGACCCTACTGCAAAAGGAATTACTGGTTTTCTCTACCTATAGCATATTAGAGGTTGATGCTAACAATAAAGCAACCAAATAAATGATTAATTTATCTAGGAAACTGAATATTTTGACCTTTACAAGGATTTGGAAGACTGCAGCAATATGAATATGCATGCATACATAGGAAGCAAGAATTTAATTTCAGCAATGTCCTTACCTCTTGTGCATTTAAAATAGGAATGACTTGTCATCCATTTAGACCACCATATCATCATCTTGAAATGTGGATGCAGGATTGTCTTACCTGATATGTGATTGTACATCTGTTCCATATTTCCCCTCCAAAGTGCAATTATTTTCTTTGTAGGGTGAGGCTTAGAAAAAGATTCAGTGTGGTAGCTATTAATTTTAACCAACGATGCTTGATGTGAAATATACCACATGTGTTTCCAAGCAAAGCATAAATACAGGTTGTGCTTATAATGGGAGTGTTGATAAGGCAGAGAAGAAATGCAATCCCACCATTTTTTAAAAATGTCAAACCTGTTTTGTTGAGTAAGGTTGTAATTTCTATTTTTATTGCGACTCCCAAATCATTTGAAAAAGCACTGCAACGGCCAAGTTTTCTATTTTTCACAAACACATCTGAATTCTACCATTGTCAGGTCCCTCAATTAAACCTCAAAATATTTCTTTTGCTCATAGACCTGCTGAAATTTGTATTCACAGTTCAAAATGAAACACTAACACAACTTTGAACATTTGATGGGATAATAAAACATTATTAATATTGCACAGTATTAACATTTGTGAACAGTGCATATTTAAAGTTATTTTCCCACTAAAATATATCTAACCTTGCTAAGTCTTAACAGAGAATCAAATTATGTTACTATGTTACCAGCACAGCACCAGTGCTCATTGCTCAATTTCAGCACCTATCCCACCACCTGATTTAACGACTTGTGGACATTTTTCATCCAAAACATTTTAATTCAGAGCTCAGGAAAATTGCCCTAGGCCTGGCAGGGACATTGTAAATCGAGACAAAAGACGCTGAACTAGTGAATTTACAGGAAGAAACAAAACCGCTTTGCTTGCAGACTGGGGCTGTAGCGAGCTTCCTATTCATCACTTAGAGGGTGATCCAATCTGACCCAACACAACCCCTCTGGGGCAATGAAAGCAGATGCAGTAGAGGCTGAGCATTAGCCCTTGATTGTCAACAAAGATCAAACCACCCCTTCCCCAGCAGAATCACAAACACAACCTACCTCTTTGTCTGGGCTACTTTATGATTCTTCATCCATGTGGTGCCTTGGCAATGGCGATCTCCTTCCATGGGTGTATAGCCTTTGTTTCTGATCTCTGGAAGCTCACTCACTAAAGCCAAGAGTCATGGCCTTTAACGACAGAAAAGCCAAATCCACTCTTGTGCATCTGAGCTCTCTCCCTAGTCACTATTCCAACAGCTCGCTTGCCTGAAAAAAGAATAGTAAAAGACAGGCTTCAGTTGCTCAATCTTTAGATATTTGGATAAATCAGTGGTGAAGCTTAGATAATGCATGCACAAAATAATGCATCCTGATTTCTTTCTTATTTGTGTGACCTACTACTGCAATGTCACTATTCATAAGGATCATTCCAATCAATACCTTTAAGATTTTTTAAGAGCATCCTTCACAGCCTGACAGTTTTTCAGGTCCTCATGCTGTAATGTTTTCAAAGCTGATATTGTACATGCATTTCAAAATTCTATTTTTCATTGTACGCCGTGGTACAATACAAATTTATTGCTATTCCCAGAACCACAGTTCATGCCAAGGTATTGCCATAAATCTCAAAATTAAGACCAAGGCAAAGCAGTAGAAAAACGTATTCATAATGGAATTGTTAAAAGATTTTTCTCTACTGAAACAGGGCTTTTATAATATATTTGTAACTTTGAATCATTCCATTAGGTTTGTTATTTGTTCCATCCCTAATATTTACAGTAGAAAATTAAAACTTAATTGAGTTTACTCTGTGACACACTTACTCAATCATTGTAAAGGGCTCATTATAAAAAAGTCATCAAGCCTAAGAAAAAAGGAAAAATGCTGTAGCTTAAGGTACAACAAATGAACAGACCAAAGGCTAGAAAACTCGACAAAGCGAGCATGATTTATCAGATTAACCAGCTGATGTGCAGAAAGATACACTGAAAAGAAATGAAAGAAACAATTAAACTTAGTTACGCTTTACATCATTTGTGAATCAGGTTGGACTTTCACCAAGATAATCAAAAAGACAAACCTTTCACATCATATAGAATATATCCATGCACTATTCAGAAATATTTAACCTCAATCCTTAACCTCAGTCCTTTGCATTGAAACTAACGATCTAAAAAATACACTTACAAAAGATCAAACTACGCTTGATTTATCTCATGGTAGAAAGACTGCCTACATGGTGCTCATTACTCCACACTATTAACTTGAATAAGTGACACTATGAAGAAAAAAAACTCTGCAAGCACTGGTAAAAATATTATCTTGACATACCCAACGTTAATTGAGCATTCTTGGTTTCTCAAATATATGCATCATTTTGTCTTTAACTAAACAACAACCATTTGGTCACATTACCAAAGCTTTAAAGAAGTGTAGTTTGACATACTCTGATTTGTAAACTGCTTCATTGTTTCTGCATTCCTCTAATATATTAAGACATATATCAAAGTTTGGCACTTTGCCTTAACAAAAAAATATTTTCCTTGCAAACTGTGCAATCTTCACCATATTTTGTCAAATGTTAAGACATGCTTTTTAATGTCTAATGAACTTCACGCAAAATACAAACAGTTTTATAGATATGTTGGAAACAGGAGTGACATCTCCTTTATTTTTTTATTATCAATGACAGGTACAGCTGATGCCATGTGGCATGAAGCCATTTGTTGCAGCCATGTAAAAGTGATGTAATTCTCATGGAAATGTGCTTTTTCACTCTGCTATTTCTTAATTTCGGATCATTTGAAACGCACAACATAAAGCCATAGTATCTTGGAAAAACGGAGCTTGTTTTGAAAGAAGAATAAACTAGATTTGTTTCAGTGATAAACACAATCCCATTTTTCAGAAACTCAGGATTTTTATTTGTTGAAAATGCAATTGCCAAACTTTGATGCGCTAAAAAGCACCGACTAATCTGTCCATTACGTCTTTGTGCAGCTGGCAGTTATACCCCAACAGCATTGCCTATACTGTATGTAGACACCTAAAAACTGTTCAAGATAATATTTTGGGCACAGCAGAACACATGGAAAGTGCCCCTTGCTTGTTGTGGTTTGTCTGTGCCTGCGCTGCCTGACGAGCCCAGATAAAACAGGCCATACGTTTTGATGTGATTTTCAGGCACAGCAAAGTAACCTTGTGCAAGTAGCTAGGAGCCTAGGCCGTGCTGTTCCTTTGTCCCCTCAGCTCATTTTCACTCCAACCGCCACAGTCACTGCAGTCCAGCCTGAGGCCACTGCACAGCCAGCCGGCCAGCAATCCGCCACTGCCCAGGTAAGAGAGCCATCCTGCCCTGCTGGAGTACAACACAGCCCTCGCCAAGCTGCATTGGAAAAGTGGACAATTTCATGTGTTTTTGGGGGTGCTCACTATGCCACAACAGCTCAATATATACAGTACCACCACCCCCAATATCACCAGCCTCTTTTATCCCCCAGAGTGTGATAATCTGCACGCAAATGCAAAAGCTTTGAGATGATCAAACCTTGAATGGAACAGTACCCCACTGTTGGAGTGTAAGAAATATTTGCTCTTGAATGCAGATGTTGCACTCAAAAACATTCCATCATATTGCAAATAATGCAGTTGTCTATTCCGAGTGCTATAATGTGCAAAGATGCAGGGTGCTACTGACTCGTCACAGTCTGACATGCTGAATTGTTAAATCATGGCTTATTTCCTACATTAAGTGGGGGATTTGATAAATTGGCAACATTTTCATCCTGCTTGTTTAATGATTTTTTTGTTTGTAAGGTCTACACAGCTTTGTCCTCTTTATCCAAGGTGTATGCACAGCAACATGCAAGTAACGCTGACCACACTGTTTGGGATGAGTGTTCCTTAATGTACTCAGTGGGTTACATATTAAAAAGTGACCAACTCCCTGTGGAAATAATTTTAACGAAACCACTTAAGAACCTGCTGTTATTTTTCGCCGACTTATTTTAAAAGGTTGTTTGTTTTTTAAACTGAGGAGGTACTCCAGTTCTATACAATATTTCCCAAACATTAATTCAGAAATCAGTGAGAATGACTGACCACACAATAGGACCGCTCTGTAATTGCTGTAAACTGCACTAGAGGGCATCATAGACCTGTATCAAAACACTACAAATTATCAGTTAATTTCCGGAGTGAATTTAGGTCCAATAAAGGTGAGATTGAATGCAAAGCATGCAACCAATGCTTTAAAAAAGTTCTAGGAGCACTGGAAATGACCTATAGACTGGCAGGCTGGTGCTAGGAAAGTATATCCATTGACAGAGGCACAGTAGGGTGATCACAACCGCCAGCCCAAAATATGATAGAAAAAATTGTTTGTGGGAAAACAAAAAAAATCTAAACTCAGATTTACAGTAGGAGTGTTAATGGACAATTCATTAAAACATTTCAAGTCAAATGTAGATTAGCATAGCAGGAGACACGTCTGTGCTTTGTTCTCAGTTCTCCATAGTGTGCATGCCAGCCTCATGAGTTTTAAATTAAACTGCTGTAAATGACTGAATTAGGCTCTACAGGAATAGCGTGTAATAAAGCAGCTAGCTGAGTAGTCAATGAACCTTTTAAAAGGAAGACTGATGCGACAAGCAAAGATTTTACTATGCAACTGAATAGAAACTGTTGCATGGTAGAATATTTTTAGCCAAGACAGTGCTCTGAATGCTCACCTGCTTTCCTTTAGACACAAAACTATCCAGTTCCTAGGCCTATTTAGACAATGTAGACATGCTAAGAGCCCACAAAGTATTTTTCAAAGTTCCAAGGCCTAACTCCTTGAAGTAGCATTCTGCTTTTTTCGTGAGAAAGCGCTGTCAGATTAGCTTGGTTGATCTTTACTCTAAGCCCCCCAATGGCTGTCACACTGTGAAAACAGGCTTCCAGTCTTTCACTCCTTGTGGTTTCAGGTGCAGAACCTTGCTATCCGCAGTCAGCAGGGGGCAGCCTCTGGCTCCCCTTCCCAGACACAGCTTCAGAGCCTGAGTCTGAAACAGGTGGCCAGTGGCCCGCAGCCCGTCCCCTCTGGCCCAGCCACCGCCCACACGAAGGGTCCCGGCCAAGGCGCACAGAGTGGGGGGGCGAAGGGGGGCTCCCCTGAAAACACCACAGAGGGTGGCAAGAAAGGAGAGAGCTCCCCCAGCCTGGAGGCGCGCGTGATGAATGTGAGCAGGAATGTGACTTCTGTGAGCAGCCATCCTCTCATCACTCCAGGTAGGCTCCTCGTCTCTCCTCCCCGCTGCTCAACACAACAGTGACCACATGCAGAGGGGTAGCCATTCCGAAGAGTAAAGCCTGGAGCGTAGAGGAGTTTCTCAGCCCAAAACCTCAAGCCACTTTGCAAAAAAGCTATGCAATCTACACAGATCATCAGAAAATTACAAAATCAATCCAAATTATGAGTCTGGGCTAGGACCAACTGGTGTGCTTAAAGATCAAGCTTGGCTCTAACAAACATTTCATATTACACAGATGCATGCGACGACTGTAAAATGGCCAGTTAACCCTCATTATTAGTGGTTATTTTATCAGGTCATTTCAATTTAGCCTTGACACACTTTATGAATTCTACTGTGTCCCTTACCTCACAGGACAAATTGTACTGAAAATTGACGGCTGGATGGATACATTTTATTAATAACATCAGAAATGTTATATAAAATGTTCTTAAAATGGTCAATGGATATAGTGAGCAAATTCACAAATGTATTTATCAAAGCAGATGTGGGCATGTGTGGAGTATATATTTTCTATGATTTCTAAGATAAAAATTAATCTTAATTGATTGCAGTAGCTTTTTAACAGGGACAACAATTCTGTACAAGGAATTACATTTCCAGCTAGGTCTTTCATGATTAACATTAGAAAGCCAAGAAGACAGCTTTTGAAACTGTCCAATGTCAAGCTGTATACACTGAAAAGGTTGTTCTGTGTTTAAATTGAACCGTCTTCAGTGTAGCTTTAGGATTCAACTAGTGTGGCATGGTTTTGTGTATGCTATGTAAACTCTGGCTTTTGACATTTGTGTTCAATCAGAGCATGCTTTGGCATATCCTCTGAAAATTAAGAAGCACAAGCTGCTGTTGAATAGGGTCATTCAGGACAGAAATTGCAGGGTACTTCAGCCAGTGGGTTATTTTTTCTCATCTTTTTGCATCCAAGGTGCATTTTCAGTTCCTCTAAAATACAGTGATATTCCACAAATTGTTACTGGCATTCTAGACATAACCATATATAATTAATTTGTATATTACTGTAGGGTACACAGTGCATCTGCTTGAAATGAGCCTCAGACAGGCCTAGGGACATTTGGTAAATGTGAAATTACTTTCAGTTCTCAACCCTTGTAATCCTTGAGCAACCTGATTAGTTAACACAAGACTAAACCTGTAAAGCAGGTGTAAATCATTCAACATTCATTATGCTGCTTGGAATAAGCCTCTACTTGTTCTTGTGACAGCAATGTCTTATTTGAATATTTATTGAATAATATCAATTCACTGTATAATATACAGTAAAATATATATGCAAAACAGAAGTCATACTGGTCAGGACAAAAACACAGGTATGAGAATTTATGTGTTTGTGAATCGGATCATTTTATTTTTCAAAGCAGTTTGGAGGGAAATTACAAATTAAAAATTAACAAATAAATTATAATTATTGAGCCAAATTGAGTTACCTATGACATTTTAGGTACTTCCAGGGCCATTTGAGATTCTGCGATACTTAAAAACTTTTATTATTAGATCAATGAAATAGCAGCTAAAACAAGTGAGAGTGAAGTGGCGTTCATTCAGTGTGTAGTATAAAATAAAAACAGTGTTAAACTGCACAGGATTAATTTGGCTCTGGAGACTTCTGTGGGGCTTGTTGTAATTTTAGGACACATTGTTGTTTATGATACTAACACCCACATTGATTGATGTCATGGTTACATCTAGTGTGAATCTCAGGATTTCTAATGAAGACAGCTGATTGCATCTCTTGATGCGCTCAGCTGTGTGTGTTTGTAAGCATGTTGGTGTGTGTGGATTAGCGCGTGCAACGCAAGGCTGTTGTGTGCCCGTCAGTCTGGGAGTGCGTGTGCACAGCCATTCAAACCCGAGAACCCTGCCCTTTGCTGTTGCTTTGTTTCAAAACTGGAGGGGGGTGGGGGAAATTAAAAGGGAAGGGTGAATGGAAATGCTGGCCACCCGCACTCAAGGAAATGATTGATTCGGTTGCCATGGAAATGTCACTCTCAAACAGCCAGGCCTTTAGCCTGGAAGGAAACCACACCTGTAGTGGTGGTATCAGTAGCCTCGTTTCCCTGGGTGGTGGGTTTCTTTCTGCCTCCCAGATTAATTGTCTCTCTTATAATCTGTTAGAATTAATTCCAGAGGAGAAAAGAAAATCGTTCAGACACAGAATTTTCATCGAAAGGAAAAACGGCTAATGACAATACAAAGTCCTATGTTTAGGGAAAAGTCCATACAGTACATATAATCCTGTTATTACCATCTAGTTGAAATATCAGTTCACAGTTTACAGTCTTTTTTTCTCTTGTGAATTATTGAGGTTGTGTACAATAGGATGTACCCAATTTTAATGTCCTATTGTAGCCTTTTTATCTTATTACAATAAGCTATATGCATTGGAAGCTGCATTTCAGGAGCCAGGTATTACATTGGCGAACATCATGACAACAGCATAGCACTATTTGCAGAGGAGTCCACATGCAGAGACACACCTTTCCCCTGCCTTCCCACCAGCTGGGGCCGGGGCAGCTGCAATGTGGTAGCCTGTAGCAAACGTCAGTGAAAATCTGGAGATGCTTTAGAAGAAAGCAGCTGAAACAACAAGAGGTACAAAGACACTGCTGTCTAATAACACTTAAGACACACCAGATGTTGGGAACTGAATAAAATCAGCATAATTGCATTTTAGTCACGTGCAGTTAAACCCCAAGTTCATACTGTATATATGTTTAATCATAACCCACACATTACAATGAGGAATGCATTTTGATTATACTGTAGCAGAGCTGTACATTGGTTGTATGGTATAGAAACACACTGACAATGCATATTAAGCAATACATTAGTTATATTTTTAATGTCACACTTAGTGATGTGTGCGTGTGAGCTACTTTGTAGGTGTGATCAGACAGTTTATAACATTACCTGGAGTCAGGTATGCAGGGTAATTAAGGTTTATTTCAATCTTTACCTCCCACTGGGATAGGACAATATTTGGCTTTACTGTTATAATGTAATAGCTCTGGTATACTTTCCTGGCCTCCTTAGATCTTTTCTTGTCCATTACATTGGGATTTCTTTTAAACCTAGGAGGTAGATTACATTCAATAGGAATTCCCACACTCTAACATTCTTTTAAAACTTTCTTTTTCTCACATCAATCCATTTTTCCATGCATTTTCACTATCTACCTATCCTTAGAGGTATACAGGGAGCCAGAGCCTGACCTGGCAGATTCATGGACCAAGGCCGGACTCCAATCCATCACAGGGCAGACAGACAAGCAAGCTCTCTCCCTCTCACACACACACAGGCAGTTTAAAGACTCGTCTAGACAGCAAGAGGAAACCAGATACCCAGAGAAAACCCATTTGAACAAAGGAAAAAAATTCAAACTATACAGACTGGTTCCCAAGATCCTGGAATTCTGATTAGTATTAGTAGTCCACCATGCCAGTATGCCTCTCTCTCATCACATATTACCATATAGATCAAGAGTTGCTCATTTCAGTCGTGCTGGTTTAAGACCTAGTTTTCAATGAGCTACTGATTTCATCCATTGCTCACACATTAAGCATTTACACTTGCAGTGTATAAATGAATCCTTATACATACAATAGGTAGGTAGGCGAGGTCCCCTTTTCGGGCCATAAAGGCCCATGGGGAATGGGGGGCAGGGGTCACCATTTTTCTTGACCATCCAACACTGGTGGTGGAGGTGATGTGGTCAGCATCACGCTCTGGCCGGCCTATTACTCCCGGAAGGATTAACCCCCGGTTCTCACTTGGAAAGCTGGCTGAGTGGACCTGGGAGCTGTCTGGAAGGAATTGAAACAAGCTACAGTACATCGCTTGCCCCTACCTGGGATTGAACCCGGGACCTTCCGGTCAGGAGCTAGAGGCCCCTGCTGTCTGAGTTACCATGGTTCTCCTTATCCATATAGTAGCTCTAAGAAATTGTTAATCCAAAAAACCTAAAAACCGTCATTCTTATCCAAAGAATTAGTTCAATTAAGCTGTTAAATTCAAAGCTGGAATGATCCCATCATTTGTGTTGCTTCTTTTGTCTGCATCTTATAACTACACATTTATTCATCTATACACAAATTATAATAGACGCCTTAGTCCTGCACACAATGAGCTGGATATAATCCTAGTACAGTAACCCAAAACAATTTTATTTAGCGCACATATTCTAAACAGAGCTTGTTCTGTTTTTTCAATTTTATTAAAGCTACTGTATATATATAAGGATGCATTTATACACAGCAATTGTAAATGCTAAATGTGTGTGAAATTATGTTTGATGTTATACTCATTTGGGATGGCTGGGCAACACTATTAGACTGACTTTAAAAAAGAATTACAAATGCTTTCTTCTCATGTGGGGGGAAAAAAATGGCCTCTTTGCTCCGTCTGTGAACAATTTCACAAAGAGCTTTAGTTTAACATAAGACACAATGAAACAATTGATGGACCTCCATTGATCCCCAGGAAGATAAAAATACAAATATGTGTGGGAGTTTTGAGTGGGAGGCCGGGTTCTTAGAACAGCACAAAAAACACTTCTGAGTTCAAGAGTGAAACTGGATTAACGGTCTGCGGAGAGACATTCTCACAAAATGTGATGATGAAAATAAAAATGTGAAAAAGGAGTGAACACACAGCAAATACTAATAACAATACTGTGAAATAGCCAAAAGCGGATCAGCCCTCCTTAGGACCACAGTTCCAGTTCTGCTTCCCAGGCACAGCAAGGCAGCAGCTAGCACATAGATCTTTCATCACTCTCGGCTGAGGCCTTAAATCCCACAGTGTCACAGTATACCCCTGCTCCCAGTGCAAACCACTTTATTAATGGAAACACTGTAAATAACCACTGTTCCAGACCTTTCATCCATTGCTGTTTTTTTTTTCCGCTCAGACAATGACCGAATGTCTTGTTTCTGAAGGAATGCCAACCCATACATTACCAAGAATGAAAACAAGCCCCCCACCCCATACCATTTTTCTCATATATATTGTGTTAACTTGAGTATCCGTATGTGTAACAACTCCGAAAACCCAGAATGGCTCATATTGTTTTAGAATTTTGTATTTTCTCACTCAAATGTTCAAGGATCTCCCACAAAACAAAAACGTACTGGGATCAAGCGAGTTGCAAGAACAGCTTGAACAAGACATAGCTTATATTCAACAGGGACTTAAAATATCTGCTCCTCATTCATGTAGAAGAATCACCTTCAGCTGCAGTTTGTAATGATTTAATGGGGTGTGAAAATGATGTGCTGGTCTCGCCAGGTTTTTTATTTGAAGGATTGAGATCTTGGGTTTGATCTGGAAAGGGAAAGTCATGGAAGTCTGGAAGTACTGCTCATCAAGTTTCCCTTTCAAATGCCTGCAGATTCTTAATATTTTGGCTAGTGAATGTGTCTCCTTCAGAGTGTTAGCATGTTAATGCTAGTCAAATGATCCAACCAGAAGGAATGAACCACTAATGTGTAGGTTAAATTAAAATTGATTTCTAGATGTGACCAGGATTCCACAAACAGCCGTGCACAACCAACGGAGCGCCACCAGGGTGGAGAGATTTAGTTGGGCTGGGATCTCTTGACCTTCCAGGAAAAAAAAACACCTCCTGCATCTTGCCAGATTCCTGCAGGCTTCCAGTGGCACTGAGAGATGAGCCATTACTACCTCTTCCATCAGGCTTGAAATGTGTCGGTTAACAAATAGCTCTGCAGGTGTCAGACGAGCGCGAGGTGATGCCAAGATAGCCATTGAGTGAATTGTGGCCACAGCACTATCTTCTCATGGCTACTGCCATTGTAAAAAGCGGACCTTAATGAAGGACAAAGAGGTGGTATGCTGTATGTGGCCTCTCAGGTGGCAAGCTGGTAAAGACGCATGCCTGAGCTCATGGGTTCAAAACAGTCATTGGTTTGAGGGGAGGGTACAGGGCTCTCCCTGGTCTCAGGAGCACAGTGAGCTCTAAGGTTTCCTAAAGATTTGTAGTGCTGTCGATAAGAGCCGGAACTCTATGCAACTGGTGCTTAACCTTCGGTATGGGGCTGGACTGCCTGTGATTAGATAGAGGGGAAGTGACTCAAAGGTGTGTAGGTCAGAGGAGTCTGCATTTCTAGATTTCTTCTGCTTCTGTTACGAGATTAACTCTCTGTCACCATTAAACTATGCAAATTGTATTTAAATACATGCAAATTAAACAAGGAAGGTGAAAATGAGATAAGAGGGTTTTGCTTTTTGGCAGGTGCAGACCCTCCAAACAAATTAGAAATTCTTATTTAAGTCCTGACTAAGCCCTTGCAAGAGATGGCAGTTTCAATGTCCAGACCACTTGGCAGACGCCCCAGCTGCTGTGCATGGATTGTGATCTGCACTTGCTTCTCCAGCAGCACTAGTTGTGAAGTCAGTGACGTCCCCCCTCCTCTTCCTGATGCAGGCCTGGGCTGTGCTGCCAGTTTCACTTTCATTCCTCACCTAAATAGGTCCTGCCACCTTTTCATGCCCTGTGCCACAGTTCTCTTGGTACAGTAACACCCACAGCATTGACCTTCTCTACAATAAAGAACCATATGGCTTCCTTGGTAACCAAACTTACAATGGCAAAGGCAACTGCACAGGGCTTTAATTCATGCTGAGTTACATCTGTCCTAACAACTCTGCAATCAAGATTTGCATTTTGACCAGGGTTTTGTTGACCATCCTCTATTTTTTTTTCATGTTCGTTTATTTTAAACTTCACAGTGTTCTACAGGCATGCTCACATTATTACTGGGCTATAAAACGATCTGCCAAATAGCATGATGCTCATAAGGATCCTTATTATCACATTTGAGGCAAGACAATTGCCGTGCTGCAAGATTTTGCGGCCACTTATGTCCACTGCTCTCATTCTGGCATTGCCCCTTACTCTGAACATCAAAATTACCGCACGTAGAACAAAATCAACTGTTATTCAAAACGGAGGGGTCTCAGTATGTATAGGTAAGAGCTACTAGTGAAAATTAATTGCTGGGCTTCAATATCACCTATTAAAAAATGATGGCCCAGCCCCCGTGGGCCCTTCCTCATAAATCCCAGTTTACAGGCTGACAAATTTCATCCAGTGGTAGCTGGGAGAGAAGCATTCACCTTCTCTATTCACCTAATGCAGACTTGATTTGATTCGGCTATGGGCTTGTTTGAAACTTCAGCCTGGGATGTTGCACTCTGAGAACTCCTGGTCCAACAGCAAACAATGCCATGATTTATGGAGAGAAACTGCTTTCCCATAGAAGAGTTTTCTACTCATGAGGATCCAATTAGACTTAAAAGCACCTAACTAGGAGTAATGGGTCTGAAACTAAAACAAAACACTTTACCCACCTCTTATTAGGAGTTTATTTGTTTAAATTGCCTTAAGCAAGAACAGACTTCCCAATAGATCAAGCATGAGGACCAGAGGATAGAGCTTTTAACAGTTAACCAAGTGACTTGCTGACACTAGGGCCTTTAATGAGCCAGTTAAGGAACAGAAGTTGCAGACAGGTCAGGGAAGAAAGAAGGATCAAGTATTTTTCCAGCTGATTTTATTGTCAGTGTCCAAAATCACTAGTTTTGGTATCAGCCTTTGAACTTAAAACCACAAATTAATTTGTGTGAAACATGGACCTTAATTGCCCAGTGTTATGAATGTTTCCGATTTAACCTATCTTCCTAACTACAGATGCCAGTTTTATAAACTTTTCTTATTACATGCGATACTAAAACATTTGCAAAATCTATAATACTATGAAGCACAATTTCTTCCATATTACAGGTAACAGCTGCCAGAGCTACACTATATAAAATACAGATCTGTGTGTGTTGAAGGACGTGAAAGATGTTATATTATTTTACAATATTATTTAAAGTAGCACTTAATTATTTATACAGTAATGGGCTTTACTGGTATAAGAAATCAATATCAAGCTTACATTGCAAGTTTGCAGCGGGTGTTCATCCAGTTCATTTTGCAGTTACATTTACTATTTTCTGTTGCTTGTTATTTAATGAGCATGTTTCATTATAAATCCAGAAGAATCGCAGAAGTTGATACAATCATTATCATTTTTTGTTGGCTGTGTACAGATTAAACTAGTAAGCAATCCAATCCAATTTTAGTTCCCATGTGGCATCATCTCATATCCACACACGTCATCTCAGGGCATGGTCTAGCCCCCAGCTGACCGGAAGAGGGAATAACCTCACAAACCTTTAGTTTTCTGAAGGGTAAGGTAGCATGGAAAGGAGCTCAGTCACAATGAATTATCACAAAAAGCTAAAGCATTTATGCTCTGAATGTGACTGTTTTTCTTCTGTGTGCAGTGTGCCATAGATTCATTGCGAGTATTGTGTGTGCATTCAGACGCCACACTTTCGTCTGTATATTAAGGAATTCATCACCATTAGAAATAATTTCAAGGGGGCAAAGAATAAATCTTTAGACTGGTATGGCCCTACATGCAGGTTGAAAATATGTTTATTTGGTTACATCTTTTTCAGGTGTATTTTTTTTCCTACCGCCCTCCAAATTATTGTTGGCAAAACTTTTTTTTTTCAATTTCTATCTAAACAAGAAATTGGAAGTACATTAATTTAAACAATTTAGAAAGATTTTTTTTAAATCTACGCAAAATAAGGATAATGAGAAACTTGTTCTTAATATTGATATCACGAACCTTACCATTACAGTACTAATTGGAGGAATCAGTTAGCCATCACTGTTACAATTTTTCTATCATTATTTCACAAGCTTAGATTGAATTTCACAAGAATCTTGACAGGTCCTGTACAGCTGTCCGGCAGCTCTCCTCCTCAGTGTACTCCAACTCTTTGTCACCTCCTTTGGCACAGCCTCTCAGGAAAAAATTGACACAAGTTATCTAAACCTTGAAAAGGCTGCCTCACAGATTTATTCCCTGAATGCTTGTCATTGTGAAAATAAGGTGTGTTTCGTTTTTCAAAGCTGGTTTCCTGTATCCTTAACTTCTGGTATTTTAGATTCTGGCTCTGTACTCACAGAGTGCTGGTGTTGTCTTTCTGTGTTAAATCAGGCAGTTGTTTTAGGAAGACACGTTTTGGTGTTATTTCCATTACAAAGCTAAACCTTTTATGTATCTCAGATGCCGGGCTTTACAGGGCTTGGGCAGCAATATAAACTGTAGCTGTCCTCATCTCCAGTCCTCCTCTGTGGCACATCCGGTTAACGAGGAGTTAACTAACACTATTCACATGCGCAGGAGAAAAAACACTGAAGTCTCAAAGGGCAGGAGTTCCAAGCCCCTAGCCTAACTGGCTGTGCAAAGCCTGAAGTTCAGCCATCTGGTTGGCGTCTTCCTCTTCGGCTGCTCGAGGCTGTCACAAGATTCCGGCTCCTGGGAAGTCTGGGGCTTTCCAGCTCGTGCTGTGTGTGGATCATGGCAGGGCTGCACACTGACTCAACTCCAGTGGACAAGAGGAAACAGTACATATAAGGGAAGTCTGAGTCATCAAACTTTGCACTTACCCAACCACCACCCCCGGCTGGGAAAAATCCCTTTTTTTCCCCACCATCTCTGAGATCTTTGCCGTTTCTTCTTTAGTGCTTACAAAAGGCAGGGGTATCACTTGTGACCAAAGTTGCGTGTAATATTCAAAGCACAAGGATTCGGGATCTGCATCAATTGCAAAGCCCACTCCAACACGCACATTCCTCTAAGGAAGGCCACCCACTCTGGGCTGAGACTGTGACTCAGCTTCAACACATAGGCTTCCGATCTTTTAACCCTTGGTCTTAAGAAAAACGTGTTAGGATTTACTTTGGCATATTATGTATTTGATGCTTTTATCTATTTGTGTCCCAATAACTCGAAGCATTTAAAGGGTGAAGGGTGATAAAAGAGATGGTTTATGATGTCCATTTTCACAAAAAGTTCTTAATTTATGCCCTCTTAACAGAAAATATTGCTGTGTCTAAAGACATTGGCAAACAGAACACATCCCCCCTTCCCCTCCCACCATTCTGATGAACGTTTGCCAGGGACATTCTATGATGATAGATTCTAGAAACCATGACTCTTCTGTTCTCTGGTAAGCAGTATGGTATCGATGAGAAATTACTTCAACTCACACTCCCTCGGAACCCCACTGCATGAGCGCAGATCTGTAACTGGGAGTGTGGTGACTGAAGCCTAACTGGAACATCATGGTGTCAGTGTTGCACAATAAAGAAAAGCAGTTTATGGCTGGGAGAACTGATCTCGGTTTCTGTCCACGAAGCCGACGCTGTAAAGAAAAGGGAACAGCTGGCTGAATTCACTCACCCAGTTTAAGTACAGTTCTCTGTCTGAACAATAAAAACCCCAAGAGACCCCTATAATGTGGCCTCAACTGTGTCAGGCAGCCACCTCACAGAGTTATGCTTATTATTTATGAAGGGGGAACAAATTCTGTACTAAAACACAGCATTAAGCAAGCCTTCAGGGATCACATGAGTCACAACTGACAGCTATCAGCTGCTTTTCTGAAAAAGAAAATTAATTTCTCTTATTGTTGCCCATGCCAGCATTTACCAGCTTGGTTTAGAAACACTTGTCAGCATTAAACCACAGGCAACCATACAACTTCCAAGTTTATTTCTAGGACTTTTTCCAACAAAAGTGAAGGTCCAGCCATAAAACTTGGACTGATGTAATGATTATAAAGAGCAATTGTTTATAGAAATGAGTTCTGTATGGCCACATTTTGGTCTTAGTTTTAGTTAAACTTACCTTTTTACATTCAGTTAACTGGCCATTAACTCAAGTTAATGAGTAATCAGGCAGTTGACTAGTATGAAAATGCTAGTCAACTAAGAATGATCCAAGGATATCATTTCTTAGCAGCCAGCATATCAGTTTCAACAGCATGTAAATTATTACAGAGTTCCTTTGCAGTTATGTAGAAAAAGATGACCTACAGACATCAGGGCAGCGTGGTGGCACTGTGGCTAAGGATCTGTGCCTGTGGCCAGAAGGTTGCCGGTTCATATCCCGTGGCCAACAGAGGAATCCTACTCCGTTGGGCCCCTGAGCAAGGCCCTTAACCCCAACTACTCCAGGGGAGCTGTACAATGGCTGACCCTGTGCTCTGTCTCCAAGCTTCTCTCCCTGTCTGTGTGTCTGTGTCTCATGGAGAGCAAGCTGGGGTAGGTGAAAAGACGAATTCCTAATGCAAGAAATTGTATGGCTAATAAAGTGATCTTATCTTATCACTATTAATCTTCCTTCATAAGACGAACATTGTATAGATCTCACCAGAACTTTCAAGCAGAAGCTTGAAGCAGAAGGCACCTGGAAACAAAAATTATTTTGCACCACACAATGCAGGTTAATTGTTCCTATCCGTCTGCTGACCTTGTTCCTTCCAAAGCAATCCTGACACTTTACCACATAGACAATGACTGCAGCCCTAGCTCCAGTGCAAGGACTGGATTTTTTACTTTTTTTGTTTAACAGGGGGTTCCGTGTAACACTCCACTGAACAGTCAGAGAACATATTCCAGAAATATGCAGGAATTCCAATCTGAAAGGCAGATTCATCCTCAGTGAAGGGGACATTGTGGTCTGCTCTGGAATTATGTCAGGAATGTTTGGGAATAGGGGAACTGGGATGGGGGTTCATCAGCAAGGCAAAAAGAGCAGCCCTTGGAACTTGGTGTTTATTTACATTGTTCCACTTATCAGGCTTTATAGGTTTGGCCTCAGAGTAGCTCATTGTTTTTTCTACAAACACCTGACAGCAGCAGTCAGATCTTGACTGATGAGCTGTGGTGAAAAGTTGTCCCTTGGGCTGCTCAAATGTTTGAGCTCAGGTACCGGTGTCTTTCTCAGATGTGCCAGTGCTTACAAGAAGAGCCAAGCCACTTTGAAAAGTACTGTCAACAGCTGTTAAAAAAACCCTCAAAGCAGTTTTGGGTGTAAAAGCCATTAATGAATGTTGTTGTCCCATGTCATTCAGAACTCAACAAATTCCTAGTTGTTGTCATCTTACTCTGACTCATCTGTGCATTTTAGTGTTTTCTTTCCTTTATATCAGTCAACACTGAAATTATGTGATCTCACATGGTGGTATCCAAAATGTTTTAACCTCCTATCAAGCAAAAAGTCAGACACCCTTGCTTAATCTTATGTGCTTATGGATACAGTTACATTAAATTGAGAGCTAGTCATTCTGAACATGTCAAGGACAATTTATCACATGAGTTGTTGTTACAAGGATGAACAGTACAATTGATAGAGCTTTTTCGGTCTTGGGGGAAATCTGTCCTCCACCTTTGTGAAAGTCAAAAATGGAAGTGCAATAATAAAGGAGACAGATGTAGCAAGGAAAATGTAGTTATGGAAAAGAGAATATAATATAATGTTGTAATTAATTGTATGATATAAGTTTATTATTGAATTACTTAATTATAATTTTAGAAACAAACCTGAACTTTTGAGACAGAAAACGTAGAGAATACCTCTAAAAGTTTTTCCTATGGTAAGACTCTTGTAAGATGATTTAAAGTTTGTAAAGCACAGTACAATTATGGTAAAGTACAAGTAATAGGAAAACATCCATCCATTTTCTGTTTCTTCCAATACTTCCTGTTTCTGCCATAAGGAAGGGTACACCCTGGACAAGATACTGGTCCATCAAAGGGCACACAGACACAGACACGCAGACTCGCACCAGGTTTTCACAGTTTTCCCAGAACACCTTTAACCTACCAGTATGTTTTTGGACTGTGGAAGGAAACCAGAGCACCTGCAGAAAGCCCATGTGAACGTGGGGAGAACTATATAATTTCAAAATTTCAAGAAATATCAACTCCACACAAACAGCAACCCAAGTCTGGAATCAAACTCAGGGCTCCAGCACTCCACTGCGTCATCATGCAGCCCTTATGGAAACATTAGAAATGAAAATTCATAGTATAAACATTTAAAACTCATGGGCAACTGAACAAAATGCAACGCACACAGAATAAAAACTTGTGAAAGTCACCCTTCAGTTGTTCTCATCAACAAATCCTGTCTGTGTGTTTGTTCCAGCCTACACCCAAATCCAGCCTCACCAGCTCATTCAGCACCAGCAGCACAAGCAGCACCAGTTTGTGATCCAGCAGCAATCCCAGCTCCCCCAGAGAAGCCAGGCCCAGCTCCTGCACACGGCTTCCATCCAGCCCCAGCTCCAGACGCAGGCCCAGCCAGTGCAGGCCCTCACCATCCAGTCAGCCCTGGCCACCCAGTCCCAGAGCCAGCAATGCTCCATCCCCGTCCTGCCCAAACCTCCTGCCCACCAGGCCCCTGCACCGAGCCAGCAGGCCACCATCTTCCACTCCACGGTGAGCCCCCAGAATGGACATCCCACAGCAATGAACCAGGCGGCCCATCCTAAACCCCAGCCTGTCCAGCTGGCTGCAGTCAACCTCCAGATCCAGCCAGCGCCCAACACGGTAAGAGTTACATTGCTGCGGTAAGCAATATCGAAAGGAATAACTGTCCCCTTCAATTCTCAACAACATTCTACATTGTTATTCAGTGCTATGTTGAATCGATGAAACAGTCAGGTATGGGACTTTAAAATGAAGTAACAGGCCTGTGTTCTCATGTGACGTAGGATTTGTCTTCTTACATGGTCTGCGGCAACACAAGTCTGGGATTGTTAAAAGGGATTACAGTGTAGATGATGAAAACGGGACCTTTTCTCAAAAAAATTTTAAAGACCCAGCAACTCAAGTGATTGAAGTCAAGACTGGGTTAACCATAAGATCAAGACAGGCTTTAACAAAAGAAGCAACTGTAAGGGATAGGTCTATTCCATGCTGAAAAGAGAAGATGGGAAACACCACGTTTCGCCTGTGGAGCCTTCGTCGGGTGTAAGAAAGACAGGGCAGTCAGTGAAGATAAAATAGCATGGGAAAACAAAAGCCAGGAGAGAGGAAGAGGCGGGAGCAGGGGAGAGGCAGAGTGGCCAATCAATTTGTAGGTTTCATTTCACACCTCTCCTCACCTCTCTCGACCTCGCACCACTTGATTGGCCACTCTGCCTCTCCCCTGCTCCCGCCTCCTCTCTCCTGGCTTTTGTTTCCCCATACTACGTCACGGCCATGCTCCACGGCCAAAACGTTGTGTTTCCCATCTTCTCTTTCCAGGGTGGAATAAACCTTTACTTGTTCCTTTGCAGCCTACACACGCTGATGCAGCTACCCACCTGAGCGACTGTAAGGGACGACAGGCATATTGTCTTTAAAGAACATACAGCTTATACACCTCCAGGAAAGAAGAAATTAAATCATTAAAGACTTTTAAAAAAGCTGAACAAAACTTCTGTTGCCAGCAGGGAGCTATTCGTTACTCTCGCAGAGACGGCAGAACTTCTCAAAAGTGTACGCTGTCCCCATTCCTCGCCTCACTCCTTTCTCTCGTGTGCTATTAGGCAACCCGGCCTGTCCAGGATAGTGCCACTAAAGACAAGGCAGCTCCAGCAGCAAGCAGGGAGACATCTCAGGCCACCATCCCCCAGCAACCAGCCCCCGCTGCAACCCTGACCATAGCCACCACCGAGCAGCGCAAGACCGACACCAACAAGCCCATGGCGCCAGGTACTGCTTTTGGTTCCCAAGAACGGCTACAGATTGCCCAGATAGGTAGAGAAAGGATCTGGAACACTACCGCACCCCTCCATATTATAATGAGCACTCATCAGTAACAGCTGACCGTGCCTGCAGTCTAAATATTAGCCTTCTGATAGATCTGATAGATAGTGTCAGCAGCTATAAGAAAGTTTTTGCATGAGAAACTTTGCTGTGTGGCAAGGTGCAGTACATGCACAGACATTTTGACTTTTACCCTTCTTCTCAGTGACACAACCCTCCCTTGACTTGTACGTATAATGCTCAGGGTTTTGTGTTAAAGACATTATGCATTTTTAAATTAGATTATGCATTTTTATACGTGTGAAGCTTTTTAAAATATTTAAGAGTGCTTAATATTATTTTTTCACAGGCATACATATTTAGGGTATAATGGGGACAATGTTTTATTACTGTTCAAAGAGAAGCCTTTCATGATTCATGGTTTGTACCACACTAAACAAAACTGACACCCATTTTTATTCCACACAACCCGATTTTGTTCTGAAAGATGATGGGTAGATTCACTTTTTTTTTTAATATGAAAAATGTCTCACAAAGCCCCTTTCCAGATCAAATTGTTCTGCTTTGCTTGCTTTTCTACCATGATACTACATGTGCATAACTACATGTGAGTACTTTTCTCACATTAACGGTTGTAACCCGTGCATTTAAATATCTGTCCTCTTACTGTCACTTTGATTTTGGCGAGAAAACATGCATCCGAGTTAAGTAAATCACACGGCACAGTCAATCACTGTGACTCTACTGCATTATGTATGTTGCATGTGGGAAATATACCTTCTGAAACCATTGGGGAAGAGAACAGGAGAACAACAGATCTATGTCAGCAGGCTTAGCAAGACCACATATATTTCCTCCTTTACAAAAAAAGAACCCACATTTTTTAAACTAATTTTTAGAACATTTGTTCCATATAAATCCATATATATCCCACATATCTGTACAGATTCTATATCAATATAAATACTACACACATTATCTATTGTATTATAAATAAGCCATCATTCTTACATGTTCACTGAGAATGAAGTGCTAGATCGATATTCAAACTAATTATGCTCTGGAACTGGAGCATAAAAGCAATATAGCTGTGCTCTCCAAGAGGGGACAATATAATTGAACCTTCCTCTGAAAAGACCAGAATGTGTACTTGCAATGTAATTTCTCACACTTCCAGGTGCATCTTGCTCGTTCACTATAAATCAATGCATTTCAAAACAGTGGACAAATACAGATCAGAAGCTGATTCCTATCTTTGGGTTCACATAGAATAGTAACAATTTAAGCAAATACAGCAATGTGGACAGCGCAGACAGATGACGGGAAAGCGCTGTCCAAGGCTGGGTTTTCAAGCTGGAGAGCTCCAGCCCTGCGCGTAGCCCTCAGACAGACCGCCTGAGCCAAGCCTGGTCTGATAAGCTGGGAGCACAGCGGCCATTACGTCACTGCCATCTGTATGGCCGCCAGCCGGCAGCCCCACAAAGGCTTCCCTTGCACCCCTCTCTCTCCCCTCAAGCGGAAGAGTGAATCCGTCACGCCCCAGTATCCATTGTCCGGCCCCAGCGACTGCGAGACAGCGACAGCAGTGGCTTTAATTAGGGGAAAGGGGGATTCTGCTTTGTTAGTCCCAGAAGGCAGAGGAATAAAGGTGGGCAAACTGGGCTTTTCCCTGGCAGGTGCATCTCAGAAGATCCGCAATAAAGAGACTGCCGTTTTACAGACAGCACAGCTTAAAACATCACTACCATCACTCAGATGCATTGAGGCAGTGAAAAACAGACGTTTGACACCAACTCTATCTGATGTTCAGTACAGGATTCAAAAAGAGTGAATCCAGTCTTGAGTGCTAGCTAGTCTCCCTGCCTGCATGCATTTAATTGTTCTCATGCACATTGTGGAGTAAGATAGTCGGGGAGTTCAGTACGGCGTGTCAGCAGATTACTACTATGGGGGAAATAGGAAGAAAAACAATGAGTAGAATAAAGAGAACTTCATATCAGAATCAGGCACCCAACAAAGAAGTTAACACTTATAATAGAGCCACTTTCACACACACAGTAGATTAGCAACGAACCACATGTGTCCTTGTAAAGACACTCGCTGACTCACTTCAAGGAAAGTTAGCATGAAACAACGGGCAGTACCAAGGTCCGAGGCAGTCAGGAACTGCTCAGCGGATTCAACACCATATTACAGCATCAGCAAGAATGATTCCTTTCTGCATTCCTTTTTCTTTTCTGTTAGTACCAAGACCCTACAGCAGCAGATGCTGCTGACTAAAAGAGCAAACAGTGCAACACACACCATGAAGCATTAATATTCTTTTTTCTATGTGGGAAGAAAATAAATGAAATATGTACATATCTAATCATTTGAACAGTGGCAGAATCTGAGGCCCTGATTTACCTAAAGTTTAAGTGTAAATATTTAATTACTGCTAAATCCATCCATCCATTTTCAGTGACACTTTAGTAAAGGGTGACCATATAGTCTTTACTTACCACACTTTTTTTTAAATGTAAAGAACATCTTATGGCCTTTCTTTTGAAAGAAAATAATAGAAAAGAGTCCTGCTCTAGTACACAAGTACACAGTAAGTACAGGAGCAAAGAGCAAAACCGAATGCAATAAACAGAATAATTTAAAAATGCTAGTTTAAGTCAAAGTAATTGTGCAATTAAAAGGCTGAAAAACTATTGTAAACCCCACTAAATTCTCAAGGAATGAGAACCCGTTTGGCTAGTGTATTCTCCCTGGTGTTCATGATTTCTGATTCTTTTACCTCACTGGTAACTTGCTCCATCGCTTCAGCTTAGAGCCAAAACGTCATGTGAACAAATCATCAGGGGAAAAAAACAACTTGTTTTGCAACTCTGCACATCACAAATGATTAAGTTCAGAACACTTATGCTTTTAATTAAATATTATGTCTATAATCCCTCAGCAAATTAGACCATCAGTGCAATCTGCTTAGCAAATAGCACTGGCTAGCTGTGAGCTGGTACATTTTATTGTTTCTGTTTCTTGTAAAATGAAATCTGTAAAACTATAAAGCTTTTCTTTATGAGCGGAATTGGGGGTGTTAGTGCATAGCCTAATCGCACTCCTCGCTACTGAATTCAAACTAAATGGAACAAGTTCTCTTTGATGTTTAAAAATCAAACTTATGCCTTCAGTTACATATTTCCCTCCCTACAAATAAAACTTTTTAACAGGTTTCCTGTGGCCTAAACAAATTTCAGTCAGTCCAGAACTAAATTGGTTTGCAAATCACACAATGGCCTTATCATCACAGAGGGCTTTTTAAGTGTCATGTTTGCTAGGATTCCCTTGGGATTCCACAGCATATCTCACACCTGTCTTGAGGTTTTAAATGAGCCCCCTGTATTTGTGAGGTAGGATCATTTTACCATAGTTTGCCATATTGGTTATCTACACCATCATTGTTCTTGTGAAGCTAAATTCTTCGGTTAAGCGGGGGGTATTTAAGAATGGTTTGGCAAGCATTGTTGCAGAAGAATAAATGGCCACACAAAACAATGATATTCATTTCAGCCAGTATCCATAAAAAGCTTATTTAAATGCATTGTGAATTGACGCTTCTGAATATTGCATTTAGGCAGTTTCAAAATACTGTACATTATGGACGTTTTAAACAGTTTATTGTATTAAATACACTTAACAAGCACAACACTGGAATTTGATCTTTGAAAACTTTAAAATCAGTTTTAAGCTACAGTATACCAATTTATACCGTGATATAATTTACAACTAAGTTGCCTTTTAACATTGGCGATGTAAGCGCCTTGACCATAATTTCTCTTGGGATGAGCAAGAGGTAAGCCCTGCTGAGAAACCAGGTTTTAAGAGTACAGAAGCTGGTGTGTTTTGCCTCGTTCTTTAACGCTTGAGAATTAGGTACAGAACCACGAGAGCAAAAAGCCGTGAGCTATTGTCATTTTAGGAAAGAAAACGAGGGCTGGAGTGGAAACGAGATGAAGAGATAGTGGGAGGAAGCGCACACATAGGAAGTGAGTAACTAGCTGAAGAAGAAAATCTGGTTTCAGAGTATTTCAAGGTTGATGTAAAAATCAAACTGCGCTCTCTCTGTAGTTTCGATATAGGAAGGTTTCTCAAGCTACAGTGATCACTTAATCCCTAGTAAACTTCATAGTGCTATTTCAGCTTTGTTATCATACCGGGAACTACTGTAAATCACTGCTTTCACGAAATGCACAAGGTGTATTTCGCCCGAATGATGCGCAGTTTATCCTTTTTTGCATTTTATGACACGCCGTTAAGAACGTACAAAACCAGCTACACCCTATTGATATTAACTACCGGGGTAAACCCTTTCATGAGTTTTAGTTTTACCTTTATAATGTAACGTGCATAACTTGTTCCATCTTTTTTTTCCCCCAAGCCAGCTGTTCGATTAACTGAATTCCGTTTCCAGTAAACGAGAATGCTCTAAAATGCTGTGAGGTCATCCATTGTCAATTTACAAGCTAATGCCCATTAATTACATTTATTTTCTCGGGGTGGTAGGGTTTGTCTGAGGGGGCTAGAAGCAGGATAAAAACGCCACGTATCTTTGGTTACCAACCGTTTAAATCATTGTACGTGTAACGCGACAAATAAGATTTTTTTTAACTATGTGGGTGTTAGCGTGCCTACGCTGAGAAAACAGAGAAAAAAAAACATCCCAATGAATTTTCTCAGCTGCTCTTTTGAGACGGTCGGCAGCTCTTTCCCCCGCCTCCATGCCTTTGACATCTATCTAAGCCCAGCCAGCGGCGTCCTCCAATCAGAGCGCCGGCTGCCGACCAAGGCGCGTCCCTATTGGCTGGCGTGAGCTGCGCAGCGGGCCAATAAGCGGCCCTCGACGTTTCCTACTCAGTTCCCTCATACAAAGAGGATTAGAGAGTGTGTGTTGCTCGGGTTTGTGCGGGCAGGCTCGTCTAAAACAAACACAAATAAGGGTGGAAAAAAAAAAAAGTTTGGGGGGCCCTTCCGTCTTCTCCTTTCACGGCGTTTGTGCGGCCAAGGGAAGATGAGAGCGCTTGCCTGCGGAACATCTTGCTCAAAGTTTCGGGCCGCTGGTGTGCTTTTCCCGATCTAACCCTACGCTGCAAAGAATAAAGATTTCTTCTTTTGGGGGGAGAATTACTGAACTGAACAAAGGCGTGTGCTGCTGCTGCTGCTGCTGTTGCTACTGCCCAGTGTATTGTTAGATCCTGCACTTATGCAGCCCTGGGATTTCTGTTTTTCGGAGAACAATCGCGTTGCAGCTTACTTAACTCAAAAAAGGGGGGGGCAAACGGGTTGGTATTTTCTCCCCCCCCTCCCGTCTTTTTTTTTTGTAATACAAAAACCGCCGATGTAAAATAGCCGAATCTGACTTTTCGCGTCCGCTCCTTGCCGAGCTCGGCCGACACAAAGGAAGGCACGGACGGGGTAAGTTGCTTGCCTGCGCGCAAGTTGGGTTTTCTCGTCGCGTCGCCGTCCGTGCGGTAGAGGAAGCGAGCGCCTCTTTGTAACGCGGCGATCGCGGCCGCAGGGGGGGGGGAGTGATAAGCGAGCAGCAGGACAAGTGAATGCGCTCCTGGAGTTGCAGCTTGCGGGGCTGCCTAGGCATGAGCAGTCGATAAGTTGGCGAAGGGGCTTCTCAGCAGTGAACGGTGCGTGTTTGATTCCCAGTAGCCGACTTGGGTTGAACTGCTCGCCCGCATTGCTCCAACAGACGTCCTTGTCATTTCGTTTTCCCACGGAAGCCGGCGATCGGATAAATACAGCGATTTCACGAGGGGGACACGCAGCTCGCTTGGTGACTGCGCTTCCACGGTGCGCGACTGTGGATGTCAAAACGTAAACAACGCTGCTTATGCAATGACGCCTTTAACATCTGTAAATCGTTTAAAGGGCGAGAGAATGAAAGGGCATTCACCTGCTGGCGGTGCATTTTTAAACCTGGACACGGTGATGTTGTCCTTTGAATCGAATACAAGCATTGAATGTCCGCGCACTTGGTGGGGAATGTTGGAAGCAAATGTTAACCCCTGTTCAAGGATACATGTCCAGCGTTTCATCTTTTAGATTTATTGCATGGTTGTTTTCATTTGTGTAAACACGCAAGTGTGCTTCCAGTTTATATTTAGCTTAAAAGTGGTTACAGTTTCTCGTTTTTTCTGGTAAGGCCTAAGATCATGTCCCCTGAGGCAGGGTCACACTAGAGACAGAAACGGTGATCAGCGAGCTTTAGAGACTTCGCGGTTGCTCTTAATTGTAAGGAGTGGAGCACAGACGGTTACATTCATCCAGATCAGATTTGTAAAAATATTAAATACAAATCAGGCGTGGAAGTATTTTAAAAATGTAAGATTTAAAACTGGATAGCTAATTTACATGAGTGCATTTCTAATAACAATACCTTTAGTTTGATTTTCTCCTGGTTTGCTCCTGAATGAAACTTAGGTCAAGGTTAAAGAAGGGAAAACCCAATGTGGGCTGAATAACTTTGATATTCTACAAACATTTAGCCTCCTGATCAACCAGGTATCCACCACCTGTGCTCTTAATGGCCGAGATGCTCATCAGGTTGATATCTCTTGTAAAGCACGTCTTAAGATTTAATGGTCCTGGCGTGTGGATTTAGACGATAGAAATTAGTCAGGAAGGTTTTTCAGTTTGATTTAGGCCTCAGGAGGTGTGAGTTTGAAAGAGCAAAAGTGATGAAATGAAGGCCTTGGATTTTAAATACATGCGTCAATGCTTCCTAAAGTGTGAAACTGCTTCTTTGCGGTGGCCGACAGGAAGAGGCTGTTAAAATCCCGGGTTTTGTCTGTGCCCGCAGGTAGAGGCACTGCCGAGAGGGTGAATGTGAAGTCAGGGGTGGTTGGCTCTCCTCCAGCCATGACCTCAGGAAACGGGAACAACGCGCCAACTGTGACCGGCAGCACGCCCCAGAACGGCGAGAACAAGCCCCCCCAGGCCATCGTCAAACCCCAGATCCTCACCCACGTCATCGAGGGCTTCGTCATCCAGGAGGGAGCCGAGCCTTTCCCTGTGAGTGCCCGCTCGCATGCCCGCCCGCCGTGTGGCACCCGAGGGGCTCAGAGACCTGGTCTGGCAGTCACTCTCATCACTGGCACCCAGAGGCTCCGTCCTTGAGAGCCTCAGTCAATCCCCACGGGCCACAGGCTCCCCCACCCATCGCTGGCTACACAAGTAGAGCGTTTAGGGTATCCTACTGCACAGGGGTGATTTCGCCTGGGGCGTACAAGATACACCTTCACAGCTCCAGGCTTCTTGAGCTGAAAGCAGGCACCTTTCTGTGCAGAACTCTCCCCGACAGTAACAGAACCACAGCAGTAAAACGCACACCACAAGGCCTTCACTCATCAGCTCCAGCCAGTCTTCCTGAACAGATCAGACCCCTCTGCGCAGTGTACAATCACCCAGTTCCTCAATTAGGATCCACTTTCACTTCCTATTATTCAAAGTCCTATGTCCTCTGAAAGCAATGTGACATTTCAACACTTCCATGCATCCTCCAAGCGGCTATGAAACATTCAGACCAGACAGGATCTTGATTTCTATTTATTTAATGCAATTACAATTGTTATTGCATGAGAAAGTATCAGTTATGAATACAGCTAGTATTTGAGAATAGCCAAATTTGCTCATTTGAGTTTTACAGTTCATTTAATATACGGTTGAGCACTCTGGCCTTCTTGGTTAAACAAGTGTCATCTGTAGCTCTGGGTTGAGAGCAGGGAGTTCTTCACAATAGCGGTTAATGTTCCATCTGTATCAAACACCTCTTCTGAATGGAATGCACTGCCACCTAGTGGCGACACAGGGGGCCAATATTCATGCGTCAGCGTGCAAAGCAAGAAGAGGAAATTTTCTCACAGTCCTACAGCTCAGCTCCAGGCATGGGTGAGGGGCAGTGCCAGTCTGCTAAGGGGCGATGCAGAGGAAGCGATTACCGCTGTAAGATGTCAAGATTTCTACAGCTGGCCTCCCTCCCAGAACGGAGCCTTTGAAACAGGGTCGTGCAGCTGCCTGCTGGCTATGTGAGGAAGAGAGCCTGATGGAGGAGATGGGGCCCAGAGCTCCTGGCTGTTGCAGCTCTCCAGCTGCTGTAGACGGAGAGGGTAAACTGTACGTTCACATGCTGCCTGTAAGCTAAAGCAAATTGCCTTGGCTAGTGTAAATACAAAGTGCCAGAGGAATAAGTCAATCCCTGTTTAGAAACACACAAAAAAAAACCCTCTTCTGTACTTAATTCCCTCCTGTCAGCAAGCACAGTCTGAGGGTCACCATCTTATACTGCACGCCTGTGTACCTTGGGAAGCCACCACTGGGTCATCCTGCTATAAGCGGAGTCCGGAGGTGCATGTACGCTTTACAGTTGCCGCTGTTTGTGCACCCAGGTGGGACGTCCTCCTCTGCTGATCGAGAACCTCAAGAAACAGAAGCAGCAGCTGCAGTCGGACCCCGAGAAGACCCCCCAAAGCAATCCCCCCAACACTACAGATTCGGAGATGGAGGATCTTACACAGCAAGGTAGGATCTCGCCGTACACGCGCTCGTTTCAGCTCCGGCCTAACGAGCGCCTGACATGGGAGGTGTGGTGTAATGCCAGGCTTGTCCTGGTGGAGTTCAGACGAGTATTGACCGGGTGATCACATTTAGAGTTGTGGCGTACGTCCGTGATCACTGGATTGCATTTGCGCAGTGCGGCCAAAATGGGTTTCTGGGAATAAAAAAAGGCAAGGCCTCTCCGAAGAGAAATTCACCTTTCCCTTTTTACAGGTCAGATCAGTGGTGCTGTAACTTTTTAGTCATATTGGTGAGCAATGCAGTTCACTCCTGCTGCTTCAGTAAATTCTCTACAGTATAAACAGGTCATCGTTATTAAGGAGTATGTGTTCTCATTTGACTTGCATGGTAAGATATGTTGCAAACCATAGTTTTTTCTCTGACTTCCTTCAGTGATATGTTCACGGCACATTCAAGTGGTAGATTTACTTACTGCATTTACCATTGTGAAGACCATAAATGCCAGTACTTAACAGTTCTGCTGTCATTTAGTAGTGTGATAGAGTATAACAGAAAACGTCCGACTTGCACTCTTTTTTTTTGTTGAAAATGGTTGATTTACACGTGTAAAATTCAGCTGCAGCCCACACACGATGACTAAATTTCTATATCTAGAGTCTCACAACAGCTGCCATAACCACGTTACCCAAAGGTGTAGAGAGGGGATTAGTTCTGCTCAAGTCACTGAATTTTAAATGCAAAGATGCTCTCAAAAAATATGCCTTTGCACATTATTTTGTGAACACGGGACACCAAAAACCTAGACATACTGTACAGGAAGTACAAGGTAAATGGTCTTTGTATAAACAAGAAATCTGGAAATTAGAGTGGGATAACTAGTTGAGAAAAGGAATACCCCTAATGGCTTTATACATTGTATTTTTATGAAAATGTAGAGTGTAGAGAACCACCTGGAGACAAATGTTTCTGGATCCAATATTAAAAGTTACCCAAGTGCCTTCTTTAGAATCAGCAATGAAACAAGCCAGAAGACACAGGTGGAAACTACTGCATTTAAAACTGAGAGCAGGAGACGTGGTTTTACTCAGAGTCATGGGAGTATGATGCGACCAAACCACCCACAGAGCTGAAGCTGCTACCAGGGATTCTTTCAAGTAATGTCTGGTTGAGATCAGGTTTAAGGTATTGTTCATTTATGGATTAGACCATTGAGATAGATAATGGCAATAGATGGTCTCTAAATACCAAACTAGAGGTAAATGACAGAAGGCCAGTCATTCTTATTTCCTATATCAAGGTCTGATTTTAAGCTGCTTGTTCGTTGTTCACTGTGCCTGAACAGAAATGTTTGTCCATCCAGGACCTGACACCCACCCCAATTCGAGAGCCTTTGGTTTTAAATGTTGTGCTTTTCTTCTGAGTTCCCCTCTGCTGCGCTCTCTCAAGGCTGTCTTTACTTTCTAGAATTAAAGGACCAGGAGGAAGACGCCGAGCCCAAGCTGAAGTGTGAGCTCTGCGGACGGGTTGACTTTGCTTACAAGTTCAAGCGGTCAAAGAGATTTTGCTCCATGGCTTGTGCAAAGAGGTACATTACTTAGGCTTACAGTTGTATTAAACAGGACACTCTGTCTGTTACACTTAAAAAACCCCATTGAGGACAGTGGGGGGGAGGGGATTTATTTCCTTTAATGTAGACTGTTTTGAAATAATTATGAAATAATATAAGATAACAGCATACAAGAAGGGACTGTTTTTATATTACCCAAGCAGATGATCAGGCTAGAGCTGAGAAATAGCATTAGCAGTAAAATCCAGTGGGGCAAATCAGATGAAGGAGAAAGGAGGCTACAAGAGAAAACCATTCCCCAACGATCAAAACTGTTCTTGGTACTGTAAGCGTTTTATCCCCAGGGATTCTGAAGGGCCTTTTCGTTGGTGGTCTTTTTTTCTTTACAAATCCAGTAAGCAGAGCTGTTGGAGTCTTTTGGGTAATGGCTCTTAAGTTATGGCCTGTAAACTGTAAACCATATACGGTTCAGAAGGAATTGAAACAGGAGCCAGAGCACAGCTGGTGCATGCTGTTACCCACACTGGCATCCTGTAACTTTTATACTCTACAGTGTTATGAATTTTGATCTCTTTTTTTCCATCAAATTATATGCTTTCCTTTGTGGGAAAGCTTGGCAGTATTTCTGCTGGGGATTCAGGTTGGGGTTGTTCTTGTTTATAAGTGTTTTTATAAATGTATGTGGGTGGAAAGAACCACAGATGCAAAAGCTAACTAACTGAGCTGGAGTTAAATTAAAGCAGATGTTAGGTGAATTCTGCCTTTCTTTTTCTTCTCACTCAGATGACCACTAAAAAGGCCTGCTGGAACAGTGGCATGTCTCCCCACCCTCTCTTTCCAAACCTCCAATTTTTTTATTTATTTTTTTAGTTTTGTTTCCATCCAACCAAAGTGTCATTTGACATTTTCTTTAAGCCACAAGACCACACAGGCCTGCATGAGAGGGGTAACTGTACTACTCATTTTTTAACATGTTCTTACCACCAGTTTAGGAGATAAAAGCAAAAGGAAATAAAATTGGGTTTTCAACTCTACTGAACCAAAATCTCTCAAGACATGCCTCCTTTCTTGATCTTTGTCAGATCTGTACTCCAGACATTTTCATTCTTGCTGGTCTGACCTTTCAAGCGTTTGCAGCAGAAACTAAGGGATGAGAATGTTTCACAACATGAGAGTTGCTTCATTGATTAAAAATGTCTTAAAACTGCAAAAGCACTGAGCTTCCTCTGGTCTTTGTCAGATATAACGTGGGATGCACGAAGCGCGTAGGCTTGTTCCACCCCGACAGAAGTAAAAACGCAAAGTCAGATGGACCAAAACACCGCCGACGAAGGTCGCGAAAGGGCAGTCTGCAGAATCTGAACAAGGAGACCAAGAAACAGGTGACACCCGCAGCAAAAGACCGATGTCCTTTTCCCACCTGGGTTGCCCAGTTCTTAGATCTCCCCCACTGATACACCCATAGAGCATCAACACTGAGCAAAGAGCGCATAGATAAGTACGACTACAATTTGTACTGTATATGCAATGTTCTGCTGCAAGTTACAGATTTCAACACTCGCAAGTAATGCGAATGAATGCGTACGAGTCCTTGACTTAATATTACAAGATTTAATAATATGTTACATGTTACATACCCTTTATATAGCAAGTAATCAGTAAGCACACTGTGGAAACACCTCTGCCAACAACTGTACAGATGTTCTGTTCACCTGTTTAGGATAGACATCCGATGCATAACATTCTTAAATTCTGTGGGTAAGTAAAGGGATTAGTAGTAAAATCTGAAAATGAAGGAACAACTGTTTAATTAGACAGTACTATCAAATATTAGGTTGGTGTTGGAAGGAATACCAGACTTTGTCATTAAAACTTTGTTTTATTCTAACTCTGAGCAAAGAATTAGCCTGTAACTCCTGCTCTGCCCTCATGTACCTACAGTAGCTATTTTCTCTTTGTTCTTCTTGGTGTGGATTTACAGTATACGTGTAGCATTAATCTATAGGTGTTTTGCATGTGACAAATAACACGCGCTGCCCACAGAAGCCTGCGCAAGCGAGATCTCCCCGCGGTGTAGCGGGCTTGACGGCGCCTTTGTCCTTGTTGCAGCAAGCGCCCACACCCCTGCAGTCGCTGGGCGGCTCCGTGTCCTCGCCTCCCCCCTCGCACCCCAGCCAGGGCGAGTCCAGCCAGTGCTCGGACATCTCCAGCTACGAGGAGCCCCCCTCCCCCCTCTCGGCCGCCAGCTCGGGGGCCCCCAGGCGCCCAGGCGACAGGGGCCCCGAGGCCCCCGAGGGCCACGCCCGGGAGCTGCCTCTGCTCACGCAGCACTTCCTCCCCAGCGACCCCACCAAGTGGAACGTGGAGGACGTGTACGAGTTCATCCGCTCGCTGCCAGGTCAGTCAGTCGCCCGGCTGGGCCCCCAAACCGAGGGGGGTCACTGTGCTCAAAGCTTATGACTTCAGACATGAGGACCCTCGTGTGAAAATCTTTTTCCATTGATCTCTCTTCCGCGACTGAAATTGCACGTGTAGAGCTGGTCAATCAAATAGTTTTTAGGACTCGGATCTATGCGAGACCAAATCTGGCGATGCCTTTTTATAGCACGGTTCTATTTTTAGTTCTACACAACTCAAATGAGTCATTTGTCACCTGCGAGAGCTCATTATCCCCAGACAAGTAAGCAAGATCCCCATTTATTTACGTTACAGCGCAAGATGTTGCCACTGTACTGCCAATCTGATTTCCTCTGATGTCTACACTAATGCGTTTTAGAGAAACTGTGCTAAGCTATTGTTGATCAAGATGGATTTTATATTCATTGCTTCTCAATATCTGCCTTATCACAGCAGACTCTGCTCTAAACAATTGCTAGACTCATCTGCTTGTTGTAGCTAGATAAGCCACACACAAAAAAACTAACTCTGTGACCTCCTCTGTTGAGCTGCAGGCTGCCAGGAGATAGCAGACGAGTTCCGATCACAGGAGATCGATGGCCAGGCCATGCTGCTGCTCAAGGAGGACCACCTGATGAGTGCCATGAACATTAAGCTGGGACCGGCGCTGAAGATCTACGCCCGGATTAATATGCTCAAGGACTCCTAGCTGAATCTGGGCTGGGGGCCAAGAGGGTGGGCCGCCTGCCTCCTCCACAATACAGAACTACACTGAACGGTCAGGGTGGTCCCAAAACCGTTTCTACTGCTGCGCAAATCTCAGCCAGGTTGAAAGCTTTTCCTGTCGGCTCTTGGCAGGTGGCATGGTGCTAACCTGAAGAGACGCATGACCGTTAGTATCTCTTTTTGGACACCTGAGCTCCTGAAGTTCCGTACTGGTGATCTACAGCTGTGAACTCTTTCCAGATGGACATACAGGAACTAATTAATCAGATTAGTGGGTTGTTTTGGACCTACTGCACAAGGAGCATCGGAAGGAACTATAACTACTTCACTGGTTTCTGGCAACAAGGGCTCTGGTGTGATTTCTTAAGCCATTGCCAATGAGAACTGGGGTGAGGGAAATGGGGACAGGTCCCTGGAATTTGCAGATGGGCTTTTGTTTCTTTAAATGATATTTAATTTGACTTCCCTGAAAAGGAGGACGACATGAATAATTATAAGCCGAACGGGTTCCACGGTGAAGAATTTCGCCTGATAAATTGGTGCTAGTTGATGGCGTTGTGGAAAGCAAATGTCTAGCGAGGGTGCTGTTCAGCAACAGCTGTAACACTGCCCTGGCCTCACTGTGTATAAGGGTGCTCAAGAATGATAACCTGTTGTCACAATAGTAAAGCGACCGGTAAAGCAGTAATCATGCATTAGTTCATACAGAAAATGCTTAGTTCAAGCCTCTTTGCAATTCAGAAAAGTCCCTTTCCTACATATAGCATTTTTTTAAACAGACACCAGGATGGGGCACAAATTGAGAAGCACAATAATTTTTATTACTGCATCTCTTAATGCTGTCCTGTTTTTCTTCCCCACCATGACCCTTTTTGGTGCATGTGAAATACTCTTATTAAATTAAATGCTGGTTTCCAAAGATAATGCATGAATTGCGTCCTACAAGGATTCATTTTCTTTCTTTTTTTTCTTGATGCATTTCAGAATAAAAGTTCAAATCATTCTCAATTTGTCATTCACCATCACTGGGTCACTCGGCAGTCTTGTTGCCTCATCCAGAGGGTCACCCTCTTCTGTGCCTCAGTAATCCATCCCTTCAGTGGTTGCTACAGCTTCACAAGGAACTTGATCAAACATAAGGCATTATCCAAAACATCAATACAGATCCCTCATATGTAAGCAGCATAATAGTGGCACTAACACGACTTAGAAATTCAAAACAGCAACTTCTTAAAAACATCTGTCCAGTACACAGAAGCCTATTCCTTTCCTTATTTACATTAAAAGAAATGTAAATAACCATTTACCATCCCTGCAAAACTGCAGACATTAAGACTGTTAACTGTGTACACAGGTAAAATGTACTTATCGGGCGTTTATGTGCTGAAGTCACCTTTTGTGTGAACACAAAACTGTGATTTGTATTTTTTTTAGGAAAAACAAGTTGACAGTGAGAACTCATGGAAGTGTTCTTGTTTAAAAGTTTTGTCTTGCAGTCCAGTCCGAAGCAGGTTTTAGCTTGGAGAGTCTGAGCAATGCGATGTGGTGAATACCTCCGATTTACTCTAGGGACCCAAACTCATCCTCTGTGTCCATGTGTAGACTCCTTGTTTATATAGTGAGGGGTCACCTAGTGTGCTTTTGTTGGGTTTTTTTAATGTGAGAATTGTTACAATCTGTATTTATCTAAAGGATAGTCCTGTAATATAACTTTTTTTACTTGAATAAAAAAAAAGAAATATATTGCCTTTTTTCTGTGGGGGGTAGAGAGCTGAGACCCCCAGCCCCTCTGTACTCCACTATTTTATTCACTGGTGTGCCAACCAACAGTATCTGGGAAGGTCGTGCTGCATTATGGTAGGGCTCTTCTGTGATCATTACCAGAAGAGTTTGTGGTGAGACTCTGAGACTAGGACTGTAGACGTCCCCTATGAAATATTCATTAGTTTTCCTCTAATTCGGTGAGCAAAGCTCAGTATTTCAATCCTTAATACCACTATGCTGTTTATAAATCCCTCCTGTGAGTTTATTTGTAAAATCTGGAACAAAAACATACTCTGGACTGAACGTAGAGCGGTAGAAGACCAGCCAGATACTGTATATCCTAGGGCTTAAAGGAGTACATCTGCAGGCTAAAAGAACTAGACCTTCTGAACAGAGAAGACTGCTTGAATCGGGCGTCCTTCTATTCAAAATGCTCCAAGATACTGAGAAACTGCATATTTGATTACTTCAAGATTAAAAGTGAAATACAAACCACACAAAGCAGAAATTAGAAGTGCAATCAGAAAATATGGAATGTAACGGCTTGTTCAAGTGGGGCATTTTATACCGAGAAAAGAGTAATTATGTACAAAAACAGTTGTGGGTGTTTGGAATAATGTACCCAATCTTTGCTTTACTCTGGGATTCTGCAAAAAACGCCGTGGTAGATAATCTTAAATAGCAGTTGTCAAACGGGCTTTTAAAAAACCAATGCGTCTTCGTATTTGTAACCTATTTTTTTGGAAGAAACTTCTTCCAAACACCAGAAAGCACTGCGTTATTTGTCGATCAAATTGCCTAAAAAAAATCTCTTTACGAAAAAAAAAATGCAATAACGACTGATAATTATAGCAATGAAACACTAAAACCGGGTACAAAATAAAGCGCACAAAACGCGGATTTGTATTGAAAGACCCTGGAAGAGCTACTGTGAGGGTAGTTTTCTTCATCGTACAGTGTACAGACCACAGCATGTCCGTAATGCTGAAGATGTTCAGGTCAGTCAAATTCACAATGAGGGAAAAGACGTCACTCTCGGAAACTACTGAAGTCCAAGAAAATGTGCTAGTACACTTAAAACGTGAAATTAGACAGACTAACAAACTGGCTTAATAGCACTGCTGCCGCATTTCTAGCTATTGATACCTGTACGTACTGTACAGCACGCAGCTCTCACGTTTGATCTCTATTCACCTTCCCCTATTCTTTTGCAGGTGCTCTGAATTGATCGCATCAACCCAAAACATGTAGTTGAGGTTTGATAGGAAGTTGCAGATCCATATTATTCCCACTGCTGGTGCACTGTTTAAACATTCGTAATTTCTTTTGAAATCAACCCCCCCAAACACACGCACAAATCGTTGCTCTGCGGCTGAGAAAGACCACAAAACCCATCCCTTTCAAGCACAGTACTACAAATAACACTAGGACAGGTCGCGTCCAGCTGCGTCTTTTACTTACCGAAAGAGCATACTGTACTTCACTGGTCGTTGTGACTGGGCATTTCCAAAATGTCCTTGCGCTTCTTCGGTACTGTGAAAAGTGGAAAATCACGTTGCTCGGCGAGCGACACCATCAGACCAGGTTCCTCAAGACCCGCTCCTCGTTCAAACAAGCATCCCACAATGTCCATACCGCTGTGATTTACACTGTCTTCGCATCGAAGATTTTCCGTTTTCTCGCATTTTGTATTTTTCGGGCCACTTAGAAGTATTTGTTGTGCGCATGAAAACGATCGCAGAGCCAGCGAGGATCTGTCACAACGTTTCTTTAAAATGTTTAAAATCAGTTGGTCCGTTTCTGGAGAATCCATACACAGTGTAAAGACGTCGATAGCCTTTGAATGACCAGAACAAACCATGCGCAGAAAAAGAACACGACATGAAATCAGCCTATAGTTATCTTTTTTTTTTTCCTGGTGGTTGAAAGACATAATCAGACACCTGTGCGATACAAACTCGTAGCACCTGCGTTAGACCCTGGAATGCATTCGGGTTGTGTGTTGCGTTTCTACAAGAGAGAACGAATCCCAAAGCGTATTTTAGAAATAAACTGAGCCTGTCATACAATTGGAACGAAGCTACGTTATAATACAACAAAAATGTTTAAAACAATGTATAAGCACTATCGAGTACGGTGGTGGTTTAATTTATTTTTAAGTTGTACATTCGTTTATCGTATAAAAATAATTTTAAAAGTATTTCCTGATACCATCACTCCCAGGGTAGTTGTATTTCTTTCAAACAAGCATTACTGTTAAACAAATTAAATCAAAACGTTTGTGGACAGACATTATTTGATTTTGGGGGATCTCAGGTAAGAAATTTCCCACGTTCTGTTGCGCGGTCATTACACGTTTTTGTCTTACTTCTAACGTTAAAAAACATACTTTCAAAACATTTAAGTATACTTTTCTTATGTAATTGTGTGTTGTATACTTGGATGTTTTGAAGTAGTAACTGTAACATTTGTGTCTAGGGACTGACAATAGACAGCAGTTACTCTAGGACTAGAGACCTTTGAAGAAATGCAGGTATCTGGTCTGTAAGGTATTTGCTGTAAGTGGCGTTCATGGGCTAGCACAGTTTGTGGAGATCTTTTCTCAAGATTTCCAAAAGCAATGACCCCTGTATGGTGACAGGGGTCATCCTGCTGTAAAAGTTGTTATCAATCACATGAAATTTTAAACAGGGGTCCTGACAAGTAGGGTGTTAACCCCAGTGTCCTGTCTGATTTTGGGTTTGTACAATCTCCCAGTCCTAAAGTTCTCTCTATTCTGAAGTATATTTTATTTAATAAATTTTGAAAAATGTGAACAAGATTAGCCAAAACTAAGAAACATAAGAACAACACAAAATACATAAAAACACACATAAAAAACAAGAGCAGAACAATTAACAAAAAGCATAAATTTGCTTAGGCCCTTTTACAGTTTTATTTTTGTTTTTATTGTTGTTATTCTGAGCACTGCCTCTGAACAACCACAGAGTGCTAGTTCAGAATCTGGGGGTATATTCTTTCTAAACACTTTTGAGTCCCAAAGAAATATTTCTACCCAAAAGTTTCTATAACATGTGACACAGCCAAAAACGGTATGTGACAATGCCATCAGAATACCTGCAGCTACCACATAAGGGAGAGACTTAAGAATACATCTTGTTCAATTTAGTTTCTGAGTGATGAAGCTGACATGTGACCCTGTACCGACAGTATAGTTCCCTCTTAACTCAGCTGTTGAAGCAGTTTCTCACCATCGTCTGCTCTGTAGTGGGCCTGTACTCATGCAGGTACTGTGCAGCGATACGGTGGTGAATGGGGAAATGTCTCAACCTACAGTACATACAAAGTGCTTTTGTGCTCCTTCGGGATGAAAGCATTACATAAACACTAGGAATTATAATTATCCCTGAGTTATTGACAAATCTGTTTATTTCCAAATAAGTCCATGGCACCCTATCAGCTAACAAGTAATATATATTTATAATTATACAGTATACACTATGTGTATCTGTGTGATTGGTGTACTGTTTCAAGTATGTACAGTAAATGGCTATGACCTTAAGCAAGAAATGGAATAGGAGAGAAGGAACCCCCTTTTTACAGAAGGTCTTTGTACTTACAATATTTACTTTCAATATGTACTTACAATATTTAAAATGCACATTACATCATCACAGTTTAATCTACACAAAAGTATTATCATAAAATCATTTTTCTCATTTTCAAATTAGAGAAATTCAAATTAAAGACTGCCAAAGAATACTTTTTTATTTTTCACATTTGTTTTCTGATAAGTATACATAATGTCATAAAAGTAAGTAAACTGACCTGTTAAAAAACAGTTTTAAAAATTCTGTACTGCTGTGCTACTTTGGCATGTTTCCACTATTCCTGCAGACTACTATGGAACGAAGATGGAAGAGAAAATCACCATCAGCAACAACAATAACAGCAATAATAATAATAATAATAATAATAATAATAATAATAATAATAACATTCAAATAGCTGCTCTTATACATGATGCTTGGTTACTTTCAACGTCTTCATGTTTGTAAAGTACAGATGTTTTTGGCAAAGTGTTCCATAAAACTAAACAATGACATAAATCCTGCAGATGGCTTACAAATGGTTAACTTTACCTTTACGTGCAACGGTATGTCCTTTATGAATAAATAAAATATTTCTCTTGGCTCTTCTGCTATTCCCTTGTGCAGCGTGGAGGTAAGATCATTGCACACACTGATTTTCAGGCCTCCCACAGACACCTTAGACTAGAGCAATAATTGATGATTTAGCATAATCCTAGCACAATGAAGCGAAAGTGGTACAGTATGTTTAACGTTTTTGTGTCTGAATTATTCCCATTTAAAGGCTAGAAGAATTTTTTCCCATTGCCTCTTTGCAATATGACTTGGTGACCCAACATAATAGGATACATTTCACTTCGAAGCACAGCTCCAACTTGATGGAAAGTCAACTGTATGTTCTAAGCATGGGAATTCTCCTTCTTTACAGAGCATGACATTATCTCAGTAGAGCTGCGTTTTGCACCGGACTGGGAAGGCTACATTTCTGTGCCAGTTCAGGTTCACCCTGCTGGCTCAGTTACCATCACTGGGGCTGCTGGTTTTGCTTTTCTTGCGCTTGACCTTGGCCACTGGCGGGGGCAGTCCCAGGGACTCCAGGCGGAAAGGGCGGGGCTGGAGAGGGTCAAGGCCAGGCGCAGGGGATATATTGGCTCCACTGGAGGTCAGGTGGGACATTCCATTACCAAGAGGGGCAGTGTGTGAAGCTGCAGAAAAATCAGTACACGTTAATAAAATACTAGTTCAGGTGGGGAGCTGCGTCAGCATGCGTAGGCTGCAAAGGAACAAGTAATAGGTTTATTCCATGCTGAAAAGAGAAGAAAGAAAACTCAACGTTTCGGCTGTGGAGCCTTCTTCAGGTATGAGGTGCTCCTCAGCTGAAACGTTGTGTTTTCTTCTCTTTTCAGCATGGAATAAACCTATTACTTGCTCCTTAATAAAATACTGAGTAGTGGAGCTAAATCAGTCATATATGGACCATTGGCTGAGTCGGTTTCCATCCATCCATTTTCTTAGCCCTGTTTTACCCCAAAGCAGGGCTGTATGGGAGCCGAAGCCCATCTCAGTAAGCAACGGGCACAAGGCAGGATATACCCTGGACAGTCCAGTAGACAGACACAAATACGCACACTCTCACACCACGGCCAATTTTCCCAGAAATCAATTAACTTACCGGTATGTTTTAAGACTGTGGGAGGAAACCGGAGCACCAGGAGAAAACACACATGAACACAGGGACAATGTGGAAATCCCATGCACATTGCACCCCAGGAAATACAGCCGGGGCCCCACGCTGCCTGGCACCAATGCTAGCCACTGCACCACCATGCTGCTGTACTGATTATTCCATAAAAGTTCCATGTAGTGTTAGCTTATAAAAACAAATACTGAAGCTTCTCTACAGAACACTACTGAGCTGCAGGACAAGTTCAGACAGGGATGGTAAAAATAAGTTAAAAGGAGACATTTTTACTTACTTGTTTTTTTCTGTTGAGATTTTGTGTGATTTAACCATGTGTTTGTCTTACGTTTCCAAACAACTGGTGTTTGACAAGCCTTGAGGTATTCTCTTATCTCATTCACTCTTTCCTTTGAAAGGATGAACAACCATATCCAACTGAAATCATGCCATAATACGGTTAAAGTATACTAAAAATACAAAGCGTCTTTATCTCTTAGGAATGCACATACGTGCATATGGCTGACCTTGAATTCTGTTTTATGAATGAAAAAATCCAACAGAATACACCAACATGGAACGATTGCCTAGATTCCATGCACACCTCTAAATAAAAATCTTACAGTGATTCATAGTGGAAATTAATTACTGTAGTGGAAAAAAATGGAGCACTTCAGAGAAAAAAAGGACTTTTGGACAACAGTTTTGCACCACTGCACATGCATTTATCAGAGAACACACAGAAGACATCTATGACCACTTGAAGCCCCAGTCCTTACCCAGGCTTTTCATGGGGTCAGAGCTGAGGAGCTGGCTGGCTCTCTTTGATCTGAAGTAGTTGCTGGCAATGTTTTCGCTATCACTGCGGTTCAGCATCTCCTTGTACCTGTCCTCCTCCTGTTGGGATACAAAGGCATAATTATCCACGTCTACCTTCCCTCTTTCCTGCAGATCATTTTTTTGCTTTTTTTACTGCCTTTCATATGGTCACACACCAAGATCATGAAAAGTCAAGGTCTTGGTGTGACCATATGAAAGACGCTTGACTTGAAAAAATATCAAACTAAAAAATTTATAAAAATATAGGTTCTACCACACATTTCATCATATTTAAGAACCTTCAGGCAAAAAGCACTGTTCCAAATGGGAGATGTGGTCACCTCTGGAGGGAGCACACCGTTGGGTCCTAATCTAGCAGCACATACCAGCTTGACCAAGCAAACATGTTGGAAAGTCCTATTTCAAGCACACTGGCAAAGCAATTCAGTTTGTCTGGCTAGTTTTGGAGTTACCTTTTGAAAAAAAGGTCTCCAAAGTCCCTGATGAACACAACCTCACTTAACAGCAGTCCACCTCAAAGAGGGATAAGGACCACTTTTCTTTTTGTATGTCCTATTTGAGCACCATCACTCTGTATAGTAGGTGCAATATTATTTTATCTGATGGAATCAGCATTTCAAGAAAGCGACCCTTTGTCTGTGGTTTGAAGAGCATAAAGGGGTATGCAGGTTGCAATCAAAAATCCATTCTATTTTGTAGCTCACTTTTGCAAACATGTGGTCAATGAGTTTGAAGCGTCTGCCTTAGAAGGAGCTGTAATTCCAACAGGCTCTTCCTCTTGAAAAGAAAGAACCCTTCTCCTTCCAAAACACCATCTTTGTAAAGAATGAATCACCATTAACTCTGGCGAAAGTAAAACTAACCTGCAGTGGTAGAAATATAGGTACTGACAATATTACAAAGATAACTGTTTTATGAACATAGCCTTAATCATTCCAAATAGATGTATAGATCTACCTCTTTTTAGGGACATGTACCTTTTCAATTACCTTAAGATTTTCATTGTATTTCAATCTCTCAGTACCACAAGGGTGTTCTACAGCTTACATGGAGTCTGAACATATTCAAGAAAATTCATGTGAGCCAGTAAAGTAGAACGGATTCATTTTTTATGGACTGAAATGCAAAAATAAGTGAGATTATCATGCAGAAAGTGTGTTTGCAAACTTTTGAGTTTTGACCATTTTTGATTGACAGGTACATGGCTTATTAAAAACTGCAAAATTGGGCAAAATTGATTTGTTGAGGAAACAACAAAACAACACCTCTCCTGCAATTTAAACGCATCAGAAAGCACAGAAAATGCATCAAAACATTTCAAGGAGTGTTTAAACCCTAACCCTAACCCTAGCTCGGGTACTTATAGAAAAAGTTTCAAAATCCCGGCATCAAAACACTGTGCTAAAAATGTTACCCAAATGACTCCAGATCACTCAGAAATACTTCATGTAGCAGTGTTGGCATATAATAAATGTATCTAATGTGAATCTGTTTGAAATTTGCACTATTTCTTCTTTTTGTAACCTGCATCAGAAATAAAGTATACAATAAGCATGTATTGTTCAATGTAAAGGTTCGTATTACAATTGCCACTAAATCTTACCGCAATACATCATTTTATATAGACTGAAATGCAAAAATAAGTGAGATTATCATGCAGAACGTGTGTTTGCAAACTTTTGTGTTTTGACCATTTTTGATTGACAGGTACAGTACATGGCTTATTAAAAACTACAAAAATTGGGCAAAATTGATTTGTTGAGGAAACAACAAAACAACACCTTTCCTGCAATTTAAACGCATCTGAAAGCACAGAAAAAGCATCAAAACATTTCCAGGAGTGTTTAAACCCTAACCCTAACCCTAGCTCGGGTACTTATAGAAAAAGTTTCAAAATCCCGGCATCAAAACACTTTGCTAAAAATGTTACCCAAATGACTCCAGATCACTCAGAAATACTTCATGTAGCAGTGTTAGCGTATAATAAATGTATCTAATGTGAATCTGTTTTAAATTTGCACTATTTCTTCTTTTTGTAACCTGCATCAGAAATAAAGCATACAATAAGCATGTATTGTTCCATGTAAATGTTCGTATTACAATTGCCACTAAATCTTACCGCAAAACATCATTTTATATACTGTAGACTGAAATGCAAAAATAAGTGAGATTATCATACAGAAAGTGTGTTTGCAAACTTTTGTGTTTTGACCATTTTTGATTGACAGGTACAGTACATGGCTTATTAAAAACTACAAAAATTGGGCAAAATTGATTTGTTGAGGAAACAACAAAACAACACCTTTCCTGCAATTTAAACGCATCTGAAAGCACAGAAAATGCATCAAAACATTTCCAGGAGTGTTTAAAACCTAACCCTAACCCTAGCTCGGGTACTTATAGAAAAAGTTTCAAAATCCCGGCATCAAAACACTTTGCAAAAAATGTTACCCAAATGACTCCAGATCACTCAGAAATACTTCATGTAGCAGTGTTGGCATATAATAAATGTATCTAATGTGAATCTGTTTGAAATTTGCACTATTTCTTCTTTTTGTAACCTGCATCAGAAATAAAGTATACAATAAGCATATATTGTTCCATGTTAAGGTTCGTATTACAATTGCCACTAAATCTTACCGCAGAACATCATTTTATATAGACTGAAATACAAAAATAAGTGAAATTATCATGCAGAAAGTGTGTTTGCAAACTTTTGAGTTTTGACCATTTTTGATTGACAGGTAACATGGCTTAGCAAAAACTGCAAAATTGGGCAAAATTGATTTGTTGAGGAAACAACAAAACAACACCTTTCCTGCAATTTAAACGCATCAGAAAGCACAGAAAATGCATCAAAACATTTCCAGGAGTGTTTAAACCCTAACCCTAACCCTAGCTCGGGTACTTATAGAAAAAGTTTCAAAATCCCGGCATCAAAACACTGTGCTAAAAATGTTACCCAAATGACTCCAGATCACTCAGAAATACTTCATGTAGCAGTGTTGGCGTATAATAAATGTATCTAATGTGAATCTGTTTGAAATTTGCACTATTTCTTCTTTTTGTAACCTGCATCAGAAATAAAGCATACATTAAGCATGTATTGTTCCATGTAAATGTTCGTATTACAATTGCCACTAAATCTTACCGCAAAACATCATTTTATATACTGTAGACTGAAATGCAAAAATAAGTGATATTATCATGCAGAAAGTGTGACTGCAAACTTTTGTGTTTTGACCATTTTTGATTGACAGATACAGTACATGGCTTATTAAAAACTGCAAAATTGGGCAAAATTGATTTGTTGAGGAAACAACAAAACAACACCTATCCTGCAATTTAATCGCATCTGAAAGCATAGAAAAAGCATCAAAACATTTCCAGGAGTGTTTAAACCCTAACCCTAACCCTAGCTCGGGTACTTATAGAAAAAGTTTCAAAATCCCGGCATCAAAACACTGTGCTAAAAATGTTACACAAATGACTCCAGATCACTAAGAAATAATTCATGTAGCAGTGTTGGCATATAATAAATGTATCTAATGTGAATCTGTTTGATATTTGCACTATTTCTTCTTTTTGTAACCTGCATCAGAAATAAAGTATACAATAAGCATATATTGTTCCATGTAAAGGTTTGTATTACAATTGCCACTAAATCTTACCGCAAAACATCATTTTATATAGACTGAAATACAAAAATAAGTGAGATTATCATGCAGAAAGTGTGTTTGCAAACTTTTGTGTTTTGACCATTTTTGATTGACAGGTACATGCCTTATTAAAAACTGCAAAATTGGGCAAAATTGATTTGTTGAGGAAACAACAAAACAACACCTTTCCTGCAATTTAAACGCATCTGAAAGCACAGAAAATGCATCAAAACATTTCCAGGAGTGTTTAAACCCTAACCCTAACCCTAGCTCGGGTACTTATAGAAAAGGTTTCAAAATCCCGGCATCAAAACACTGTGCTAAAAATGTTACCCAAATGACTCCAGATCACTCAGAAATACTTCATGTAGCAGTGTTGGCATATAATAAATGTATCTAATGTGAATCTGTTTTAAATATGCACTATTTCTTCTTTTTGTAACCTGCATCAGAAATAAAGCATACAATAAGCATGCATTGTTCCATGTAAATGTTCGTATTACAATTGCCACTAAATCTTACCGCAAAACATCATTTTATATACTGTAGACTGAAATGCAAAAATAAGTGAGATTATCATGCAGAAAGTGTGTTTGCAAACTTTTGTGTTTTGACCATTTTTGATTGACAGGTACAGTACATGGCTTATTAAAAACTACAAAAATTGGGCAAAATTGATTTGTTGAGGAAACAACAAAACAACACCTTTCCTGCAATTTAAACGCATCTGAAAGCACAGAAAATGCATCAAAACATTTCCAGGAGTGTTTAAACCCTAACCCTAACCCTAGCTCGGGTACTTATAGAAAAAGTTTCAAAATCCCGGCATCAAAACACTTTGCAAAAAATGTTACCCAAATGACTCCAGATCACTCAGAAATACTTCATGTAGCAGTGTTGGCATATAATAAATGTATCTAATGTGAATCTGTTTGAAATTTGCACTATTTCTTCTTTTTGTAACCTGCATCAGAAATAAAGTATACAATAAGCATATATTGTTCCATGTTAAGGTTCGTATTACAATTGCCACTAAATCTTACCGCAGAACATCATTTTATATAAACTGAAATACAAAAATAAGTGAGATTATCATGCAGAAAGTGTGTGCAAACTTTTGAGTTTTGACCATTTTTGATTGACAGGTAACATGGCTTAGCAAAAACTGCAAAATTGGGCAAAATTGATTTGTTGAGGAAACAACAAAACAACACCTTTCCTGCAATTTAAACGCATCTGAAAGCACAGAAAATGCATCAAAACATTTCCAGGAGTGTTTAAACCCTAACCCTAACCCTAGCTCGGGTACTTATAGAAAAAGTTTCAAAATCCCGGCATCAAAACACTGTGCTAAAAATGTTACCCAAATGACTCCAGATCACTCAGAAATACTTCATGTAGCAGAGTTGGCGTATAATAAATGTATCTAATGTGAATCTGTTTTAAATTTGCACTATTTCTTCTTTTTGTAACCTGCATCAGAAATAAAGCATACAATAAGCATGTATTGTTCCATGTAAAGGTTTGTATTACAATTGCCACTAAATCTTACCGCAAAACATCATTTTATATACTGTAGACTGAAATGCAAAAATAAGTGAGATTATCATGCAGAAAGTGTGTTTGCAAACTTTTGTGTTTTGACCATTTTTGATTGACAGGTACAGTACATGGCTTATTAAAAACTACAAAAATTGGGCAAAATTGATTTGTTGAGGAAACAACAAAACAACACCTATCCTGCAATTTAAACGCATCTGAAAGCACAGAAAATGCATCAAAACATTTCCAGGAGTGTTTAAACCCTAACCCTAACCCTAGCTCGGGTACTTATAGAAAAAGTTTCAAAATCCCGGCATCAAAACACTGTGCTAAAAATGTTACCCAAATAACTCCAGATCACTCAGAAATACTTCATGTAGCAGTGTTGGCATATAATAAATGTATCTAATGTGAATCTGTTTGATATTTCCACTATTTCTTCGTTTTGTAACCTGCATCAGAAATAAAGTATACAATAAGCATATATTGTTCCATGTAAAGGTTTGTATTACAATTGCCACTTAATTTTACCGCAAAACATCATTTTATATAGACTGAAATGCAAAAATAAGTGAGATTATCATGCAGAAAGTGTGTTTGCAAACTTTTGTGTTTTGACCATTTTTGATTGACAGGTACAGTACATGGCTTATTAAAAACTACAAAAATTGGGCAAAATTGATTTGTTGAGGAAACAACAAAACAACACCTATCCTGCAATTTAAACGCATCTGAAAGCACAGAAAATGCATCAAAACATTTCCAGGAGTGTTTAAACCCTAACCCTAACCCTAGCTCGGGTACTTATAGAAAAAGTTTCAAAATCCCGGCATCAAAACACTGTGCTAAAAATGTTACCCAAATAACTCCAGATCACTCAGAAATACTTCATGTAGCAGTGTTGGCATATAATAAATGTATCTAATGTGAATCTGTTTGATATTTGCACTATTTCTTCGTTTTGTAACCTGCATCAGAAATAAAGTATACAATAAGCATATATTGTTCCATGTAAAGGTTTGTATTACAATTGCCACTTAATTTTACCGCAAAACATCATTTTATATAGACTGAAATGCAAAAATAAGTGAGATTATCATGCAGAAAGTGTGTTTGCAAACTTTTGTGTTTTGACCATTTTTGATTGACAGGTACATACATGGCTTAGCAAAAACTGCAAAATTGGGCAAAATTGATTTGTTGAGGAAACAACAAAACAACACCTTTCCTGCAATTTAAACGCATCTGAAAGCACAGAAAATGCATCAAAACATTTCCAGGAGTGTTTAAACCCTAATCCTAACCCTAGCTCGGGTACTTATAGAAAAAGTTTCAAAATCCCGGCATCAAAACACTTTGCTAAAAATGTTACCCAAATGACTCCAGATCACTCAGAAATACTTCATGTAGCAGTGTTGGCGTATAATAAATGTATCTAATGTGAATCTGTTTTAAATTTGCACTATTTCTTCTTTTTGTAACCTGCATCAGAAATAAAGCATACAATAAGCATGTATTGTTCCATGTAAAGGTTTGTATTACAATTGCCACTAAATCTTACCGCAAAACATCATTTTATATAGACTGAAATGCAAAAATAAGTGAGATTATCATGCAGAAAGTGTGTTTGCAAACTTTTGTGTTTTGACCATTTTTGATTGACAGGTACAGTACATGGCTTATTAAAAACTGCAAAATTGGGCAAAATTGATTTGTTGAGGAAACAACAAAACAACACCTATCCTGCAATTTAAACGCATCTGAAAGCATAGAAAATGCATCAAAACATTTCCAGGAGTGTTTAAACCCTAACCCTAACCCTAGCTCGGGTACTTATAGAAAAAGTTTCAAAATCCCGGCATCAAAACACTGTGCTAAAAATGTTACCCAAATGACTCCAGATCACTCAGAAATACTTCATGTAGCAGTGTTGGCATATAATAAATGTATTTAATGTGAATCTGTTTGAAATTTGCACTATTTCTTCTTTTTGTAACCTGCATCAGAAATAAAGTATACAATAAGCATATATTGTTCCATGTAAAGGTTCGTATTACAATTGCCACTAAATCTTACCGCAAGACATCATTTTATATAGACTGAAATGCAAAAATAAGTGAGATTATCATGCAGAAAGTGTGTTTGCAAACTTTTGTGTTTTGACCATTTTTGATTGACAGGTACATACATGGCTTAGCAAAAACTGCAAAATTGGGCAAAATTGATTTGTTGAGGAAACAACAAAACAACACCTTTCCTGCAATTTAAACGCATCTGAAAGCATAGAAAATACATCAAAACATTTCCAGGAGTGTTTAAACCCTAACCCTAACCCTAGCTCGGGTACTTATAGAAAAAGTTTCAAAATCCCGGCATCAAAACACTGTGCTAAAAATGTTACCCAAATGACTCCAGATCACTCAGAAATACTTCATGTAGCAGTGTTGGCATATAATAAATGTATTTAATGTGAATCTGTTTGAAATTTGCACTATTTCTTCTTTTTGTAACCTGCATCAGAAATAAAGCATACAATAAGCCTGTATTGTTCCATGTAAATGTTCGTATTACAATTGCCACTAAATCTTACCGCAAAACATCATTTTATATAATGTAGACTGAAATGCAAAAATAAGTGAGATTATCATGCAGAAAGTGTGTTTGCAAACTTTTGTGTTTTGACCATTTTTGATTGACAGGTACAGTACATGGCTTATTAAAAATTGTAAAATTGGGCAAAATTGATTTGTTGAGGAAACAACAAAACAACACCTATCCTGCAATTTAATCGCATCTGAAAGCATAGAAAATGCATCAAAACATTTCCAGGAGTGTTTAAACCCTAACCCTAACCCTAGCTCGGGTACTTATAGAAAAAGTTTCAAAATCCCGGCATCAAAACACTGTGCTAAAAATGTTACCCAAATGACTCCAGATCACTCAGAAATACTTCATGTAGCAGTGTTGGCATATAATAAATGTATCTAATGTGAATCTGTTTGATATTTGCACTATTTCTTCGTTTTGTAACCTGCATCAGAAATAAAGTATACAATAAGCATATATTGTTCCATGTAAAGGTTTGTATTACAATTGCCACTTAATTTTACCGCAAAACATCATTTTATATAGACTGAAATGCAAAAATAAGTGAGATTATCATGCAGAAAGTGTGTTTGCAAACTTTTGTGTTTTGACCATTTTTGATTGACAGGTACAGTACATGGCTTATTAAAAACTGCAAAATTGGGCAAAATTGATTTGTTGAGGAAACAACAAAACAACACCTTTCCTGCAATTTAAACGCATCTGAAAGCATAGAAAATGCATCAAAACATTTCCAGGAGTGTTTAAACCCTAACCCTAACCCTAGCTCGGGTACTTATAGAAAAAGTTTCAAAATCCCGGCATCAAAACACTGTGCTAAAAATGTTACCCAAATGACTCCAGATCACTCAGAAATACTTCATGTAGCAGTGTTGGCATATAATAAATCTATTTAATGTGAATCTGTTTGAAATTTGCACTATTTGTTCTTTTTGTAACCTGCATCAGAAATAAAGTATACAATAAGCATATATTGTTCCATGTAAAGGTTCGTATTACAATTGCCACTAAATCTTACCGCAGAACATCATTTTATATAGACTGAAATAGAAAAATAAGTGAGATTATCATGCAGAAAGTGTGTTTGCAAACTTTTGTGTTTTGACCATTTTTGATTGACAGGTACAGTACATGGCTTATTAAAAACTGCAAAATTGGGCAAAATTGATTTGTTGAGGAAACAACAAAACAACACCTATCCTGCAATTTAATCGCATCTGAAAGCATAGAAAATGCATCAAAACATTTCCAGGAGTGTTTAAACCCTAACCCTAACCCTAGCTCGGGTACTTATAGAAAAAGTTTCAAAATCCCGGCATCAAAAAACTGTGCTAAAAATGTTACCCAAATGACTCCAGATCACTCAGAAATACTTCATGTAGCAGTGTTGGCGTATAATAAATGTATCTAATATGAATCTGTTTTAAATTTGCACTATTTCTTCTTTTTGTAACCTGCATCAGAAATAAAGCATACAATAAGCCTGTATTGTTCCATGTAAATGTTCGTATTAAAATTGCCACTAAATCTTACCGCAAAACATCATTTTATATACTGTAGACTGAAATGCAAAAATAAGTGAGATTATCATGCAGAAAGTGTGTTTGCAAACTTTTGTGTTTTGACCATTTTTGATTGACAGGTACATGCCTTATTAAAAACTGCAAAATTGGGCAAAATTGATTTGTTGAGGAAACAACAAAACAACACCTATCCTGCAATTTAAACGCATCTGAAAGCACAGAAAATGCATCAAAACATTTCCAGGAGTGTTTAAACCCTAACCCTAACCCTAGCTCGGGTACTTATAGAAAAAGTTTCAAAATCCCGGCATCAAAACACTGTGCTAAAAATGTTACCCAAATGACTCCAGATCACTCAGAAATACTTCATGTAGCAGTGTTGGCGTATAATAAATGTATCTAATGTGAATCTGTTTTAAATTTGCACTATTTCTTCTTTTTGTAACCTGCATCAAAATTAAAGTATACAATAAGCATATATTGTTCCATGTAAAGGTTTGTATTACAATTGCCACTAAATCTTACCGCAGAACATCATTTTATATAGACTGAAATACAAAAATAAGTGAGATTATCATGCAGAAAGTGTGTTTGCAAACTTTTGTGTTTTGACCATTTTTGATTGACAGGTACATGCCTTAATAAAAACTGCAAAATTGGGCAAAATTGATTTGTTGAGGAAACAACAAAATAACACCTTTCTTGCAATTTAAACGCATCTGAAAGCACAGAAAATGCATCAAAACATTTCCAGGAGTGTTTAAACCCTAACCCTAACCCTAGCTCGGGTACTTATAGAAAAAGTTTCAAAATCCCGGCATCAAAACACTGTGCTAAAAATGTTACCCAAATGACTCCAGATCACTCAGAAATACTTCATGTAGCAGTGTTGGCATATAATAAATGTATCTAATGTGAATCTGTTTTAAATTTGCACTATTTCTTCTTTTTGTAACCTGCATCAGAAATAAAGCATACAATAAGCCTGTATTGTTCCATGTAAATGTTCGTATTACAATTGCCACTAAATCTTACCGCAAAACATCATTTTATATACTGTAGACTGAAATGCAAAAATAAGTGAGATTATCATGCAGAAAGTGTGTTTGCAAACTTTTGTGTTTTGACCATTTTTGATTGACAGGTACAGTACATGCCTTATTAAAAACTGCAAAATTGGGCAAAATTGATTTGTTGAGGAAACAACAAAACAACAGCTTTCCTGCAATTTAAACGCATCTGAAAGCACAGAAAATGCATCAAAACATTTCCAGGAGTGTTTAAACCCTAACCCTAGCTTGGGTACTTATAGAAAAAGTTTCAAAATCCCGGCATCAAAACACTGTGCTAAAAATGTTACACAAATGACTCCAGATCACTCAGAAATACTTCATGTAGCAGTGTTGGCGTATAATAAATGTATCTAATGTGAATCTGTTTGAAATTTGCACTATTTCTTCTTTTTGTAACCTGCATCAAAATTAAAGTATACAATAAGCATATATTGTTCCATGTAAAGGTTCGTATTACAATTGCCACTAAATCTTACCGCAGAACATCATTTTATATAGACTGAAATACAAAAATAAGTGAGATTATCATGCAGAAAGTGTGTTTACAAACTTTTGTGTTTTGACCATTTTTGATTGACAGGTACATGGCTTATTAAAAACTGCAAAATTGGGCAAAATTGATTTGTTGAGGAAACAACAAAACAACACCTATCCTGCAATTTAAACGCATCTGAAAGCACAGAAAATGCATCAAAACATTTCCAGGAGTGTTTAAACCCTAACCCTAACCCTAGCTCGGGTACTTATAGAAAAAGTTTCAAAATCCCGGCATCAAAACACTGTGCTAAAAATGTTACCCAAATGACTCCAGATCACTCAGAAATACTTCATGTAGCAGTGTTGGCATATAACAAATGTATCTAATGTGAATCTGTTTGATATTTGCACTATTTCTTCTTTTTGTAACCTGCATCAAAATTAAAGTATACAATAAGCATATATTGTTCCATGTAAAGGTTCGTATTACAATTGCCACTTAATTTTACTGCAAAACAACATTTTATATAGACTGAAATGCAAAAATAAGTGAGATTATCATGCAGAAAGTGTGTTTGCAAACTTTTGTGTTTTGACCATTTTTGATTGACAGGTACATGGCTTATTAAAAACTGCAAAATTGGGCAAAATTGATTTGTTGAGGAAACAACAAAACAACACCTATCCTGCAATTTAAACGCATCTGAAAGCACAGAAAATGCATCAAAACATTTCCAGGAGTGTTTAAACCCTAACCCTAACCCTAGCTCGGGTACTTATAGAAAAAGTTTCAAAATCCCGGCATCAAAACACTGTGCTAAAAATGTTACCCAAATGACTCAAGATCACTCAGAAATACTTCATGTAGCAGTGTTGGTGTATAATAAATGTATCTAATGTGAATCTGTTTGAAATTTGCACTATTTCTTCTTTTTGTAACCTGCATCAGAAATAAAGCATACAATAAGCATATATTGTTCCATGTAAATGTTCGTATTACAATTGCCACTAAATCTTACCGCAAAACATCATTTTATATACTGTAGACTGAAATGCAAAAATAAGTGAGATTATCATGCAGAAAGTGTGTTTGCAAACTTTTGTGTTTTGACCATTTTTGATTGACAGGTACAGTACATGGCTTATTAAAAACTGCAAAATTGGGCAAAATTGATTTGTTGAGGAAACAACAAAACAACACCTATCCTGCAATTTAATCGCATCTGAAAGCATAGAAAATGCATCAAAACATTTCCAGGAGTGTTTAAACCCTAACCCTAACCCTAGCTCGGGTACATATAGAAAAAGTTTCAAAATCCCGGCATCAAAACACTGTGCTAAAAATGTTACCCAAATGACTCCAGATCACTCAGAAATACTTCATGTAGCAGTGTTGGCATATAATAAATCTATTTAATGTGAATCTGTTTGAAATTTGCACTATTTGTTCTTTTTGTAACCTGCATCAGAAATAAAGTATACAATAAGCATATATTGTTCCATGTAAAGGTTCGTATTACAATTGCCACTAAATCTTACCGCAGAACATCATTTTATATAGACTGAAATAGAAAAATAAGTGAGATTATCATGCAGAAAGTGTGTTTGCAAACTTTTGTGTTTTGACCATTTTTGATTGACAGGTACAGTACATGGCTTATTAAAAACTGCAAAATTGGGCAAAATTGATTTGTTGAGGAAACAACAAAACAACACCTATCCTGCAATTTAATCGCATCTGAAAGCATAGAAAATGCATCAAAACATTTCCAGGAGTGTTTAAACCCTAACCCTAACCCTAGCTCGGGTACTTATAGAAAAAGTTTCAAAATCCCGGCATCAAAAAACTGTGCTAAAAATGTTACCCAAATGACTCCAGATCACTCAGAAATACTTCATGTAGCAGTGTTGGCGTATAATAAATGTATCTAATATGAATCTGTTTTAAATTTGCACTATTTCTTCTTTTTGTAACCTGCATCAGAAATAAAGCATACAATAAGCCTGTATTGTTCCATGTAAATGTTCGTATTAAAATTGCCACTAAATCTTACCGCAAAACATCATTTTATATACTGTAGACTGAAATGCAAAAATAAGTGAGATTATCATGCAGAAAGTGTGTTTGCAAACTTTTGTGTTTTGACCATTTTTGATTGACAGGTACATGCCTTATTAAAAACTGCAAAATTGGGCAAAATTGATTTGTTGAGGAAACAACAAAACAACACCTATCCTGCAATTTAAACGCATCTGAAAGCACAGAAAATGCATCAAAACATTTCCAGGAGTGTTTAAACCCTAACCCTAACCCTAGCTCGGGTACTTATAGAAAAAGTTTCAAAATCCCGGCATCAAAACACTGTGCTAAAAATGTTACCCAAATGACTCCAGATCACTCAGAAATACTTCATGTAGCAGTGTTGGCGTATAATAAATGTATCTAATGTGAATCTGTTTTAAATTTGCACTATTTCTTCTTTTTGTAACCTGCATCAAAATTAAAGTATACAATAAGCATATATTGTTCCATGTAAAGGTTTGTATTACAATTGCCACTAAATCTTACCGCAGAACATCATTTTATATAGACTGAAATACAAAAATAAGTGAGATTATCATGCAGAAAGTGTGTTTGCAAACTTTTGTGTTTTGACCATTTTTGATTGACAGGTACATGCCTTAATAAAAACTGCAAAATTGGGCAAAATTGATTTGTTGAGGAAACAACAAAATAACACCTTTCTTGCAATTTAAACGCATCTGAAAGCACAGAAAATGCATCAAAACATTTCCAGGAGTGTTTAAACCCTAACCCTAACCCTAGCTCGGGTACTTATAGAAAAAGTTTCAAAATCCCGGCATCAAAACACTGTGCTAAAAATGTTACCCAAATGACTCCAGATCACTCAGAAATACTTCATGTAGCAGTGTTGGCATATAATAAATGTATCTAATGTGAATCTGTTTTAAATTTGCACTATTTCTTCTTTTTGTAACCTGCATCAGAAATAAAGCATACAATAAGCCTGTATTGTTCCATGTAAATGTTCGTATTACAATTGCCACTAAATCTTACCGCAAAACATCATTTTATATACTGTAGACTGAAATGCAAAAATAAGTGAGATTATCATGCAGAAAGTGTGTTTGCAAACTTTTGTGTTTTGACCATTTTTGATTGACAGGTACAGTACATGCCTTATTAAAAACTGCAAAATTGGGCAAAATTGATTTGTTGAGGAAACAACAAAACAACAGCTTTCCTGCAATTTAAACGCATCTGAAAGCACAGAAAATGCATCAAAACATTTCCAGGAGTGTTTAAACCCTAACCCTAGCTTGGGTACTTATAGAAAAAGTTTCAAAATCCCGGCATCAAAACACTGTGCTAAAAATGTTACACAAATGACTCCAGATCACTCAGAAATACTTCATGTAGCAGTGTTGGCGTATAATAAATGTATCTAATGTGAATCTGTTTGAAATTTGCACTATTTCTTCTTTTTGTAACCTGCATCAAAATTAAAGTATACAATAAGCATATATTGTTCCATGTAAAGGTTCGTATTACAATTGCCACTAAATCTTACCGCAGAACATCATTTTATATAGACTGAAATACAAAAATAAGTGAGATTATCATGCAGAAAGTGTGTTTACAAACTTTTGTGTTTTGACCATTTTTGATTGACAGGTACATGGCTTATTAAAAACTGCAAAATTGGGCAAAATTGATTTGTTGAGGAAACAACAAAACAACACCTATCCTGCAATTTAAACGCATCTGAAAGCACAGAAAATGCATCAAAACATTTCCAGGAGTGTTTAAACCCTAACCCTAACCCTAGCTCGGGTACTTATAGAAAAAGTTTCAAAATCCCGGCATCAAAACACTGTGCTAAAAATGTTACCCAAATGACTCCAGATCACTCAGAAATACTTCATGTAGCAGTGTTGGCATATAACAAATGTATCTAATGTGAATCTGTTTGATATTTGCACTATTTCTTCTTTTTGTAACCTGCATCAAAATTAAAGTATACAATAAGCATATATTGTTCCATGTAAAGGTTCGTATTACAATTGCCACTTAATTTTACTGCAAAACAACATTTTATATAGACTGAAATGCAAAAATAAGTGAGATTATCATGCAGAAAGTGTGTTTGCAAACTTTTGTGTTTTGACCATTTTTGATTGACAGGTACATGGCTTATTAAAAACTGCAAAATTGGGCAAAATTGATTTGTTGAGGAAACAACAAAACAACACCTATCCTGCAATTTAAACGCATCTGAAAGCACAGAAAATGCATCAAAACATTTCCAGGAGTGTTTAAACCCTAACCCTAACCCTAGCTCGGGTACTTATAGAAAAAGTTTCAAAATCCCGGCATCAAAACACTGTGCTAAAAATGTTACCCAAATGACTCAAGATCACTCAGAAATACTTCATGTAGCAGTGTTGGTGTATAATAAATGTATCTAATGTGAATCTGTTTGAAATTTGCACTATTTCTTCTTTTTGTAACCTGCATCAAAATTAAAGTATACAATAAGCATATATTGTTCCATGTAAAGGTTTGTATTACAATTGCCACTAAATCTTACCGCAGAACATCATTTTATATAGACTGAAATACAAAAATAAGTGAGATTATCATGCAGAAAGTGTGTTTGCAAACTTTTGTGTTTTGACCATTTTTGATTGACAGGTACATGCCTTAATAAAAACTGCAAAATTGGGCAAAATTGATTTGTTGAGGAAACAACAAAATAACACCTTTCTTGCAATTTAAACGCATCTGAAAGCACAGAAAATGCATCAAAACATTTCCAGGAGTGTTTAAACCCTAACCCTAACCCTAGCTCGGGTACTTATAGAAAAAGTTTCAAAATCCCGGCATCAAAACACTGTGCTAAAAATGTTACCCAAATGACTCCAGATCACTCAGAAATACTTCATGTAGCAGTGTTGGCATATAATAAATGTATCTAATGTGAATCTGTTTTAAATTTGCACTATTTCTTCTTTTTGTAACCTGCATCAGAAATAAAGCATACAATAAGCCTGTATTGTTCCATGTAAATGTTCGTATTACAATTGCCACTAAATCTTACCGCAGAACATCATTTTATATAGACTGAAATACAAAAATAAGTGAGATTATCATGCAGAAAGTGTGTTTGCAAACTTTTGTGTTTTGACCATTTTTGATTGACAGGTACATGGCTTATTAAAAACTGCAAAATTGGGCAAAATTGATTTGTTGAGGAAACAACAAAACAACACCTATCCTGCAATTTAAACGCATCTGAAAGCACAGAAAATGCATCAAAACATTTCCAGGAGTGTTTAAACCCTAACCCTAACCCTAGCTCGGGTACTTATAGAAAAAGTTTCAAAATCCCGGCATCAAAACACTGTGCTAAAAATGTTACCCAAATGACTCCAGATCACTCAGAAATACTTCATGTAGCAGTGTTGGCATATAACAAATGTATCTAATGTGAATCTGTTTGATATTTGCACTATTTCTTCTTTTTGTAACCTGCATCAAAATTAAAGTATACAATAAGCATATATTGTTCCATGTAAAGGTTCGTATTACAATTGCCACTTAATTTTACTGCAAAACAACATTTTATATAGACTGAAATGCAAAAATAAGTGAGATTATCATGCAGAAAGTGTGTTTGCAAACTTTTGTGTTTTGACCATTTTTGATTGACAGGTACATGGCTTATTAAAAACTGCAAAATTGGGCAAAATTGATTTGTTGAGGAAACAACAAAACAACACCTATCCTGCAATTTAAACGCATCTGAAAGCACAGAAAATGCATCAAAACATTTCCAGGAGTGTTTAAACCCTAACCCTAACCCTAGCTCGGGTACTTATAGAAAAAGTTTCAAAATCCCGGCATCAAAACACTGTGCTAAAAATGTTACCCAAATGACTCAAGATCACTCAGAAATACTTCATGTAGCAGTGTTGGTGTATAATAAATGTATCTAATGTGAATCTGTTTGAAATTTGCACTATTTCTTCTTTTTGTAACCTGCATCAAAATTAAAGTATACAATAAGCATATATTGTTCCATGTAAAGGTTTGTATTACAATTGCCACTAAATCTTACCGCAGAACATCATTTTATATAGACTGAAATACAAAAATAAGTGAGATTATCATGCAGAAAGTGTGTTTGCAAACTTTTGTGTTTTGACCATTTTTGATTGACAGGTACATGCCTTAATAAAAACTGCAAAATTGGGCAAAATTGATTTGTTGAGGAAACAACAAAATAACACCTTTCTTGCAATTTAAACGCATCTGAAAGCACAGAAAATGCATCAAAACATTTCCAGGAGTGTTTAAACCCTAACCCTAACCCTAGCTCGGGTACTTATAGAAAAAGTTTCAAAATCCCGGCATCAAAACACTGTGCTAAAAATGTTACCCAAATGACTCCAGATCACTCAGAAATACTTCATGTAGCAGTGTTGGCATATAATAAATGTATCTAATGTGAATCTGTTTTAAATTTGCACTATTTCTTCTTTTTGTAACCTGCATCAGAAATAAAGCATACAATAAGCCTGTATTGTTCCATGTAAATGTTCGTATTACAATTGCCACTAAATCTTACCGCAGAACATCATTTTATATAGACTGAAATACAAAAATAAGTGAGATTATCATGCAGAAAGTGTGTTTGCAAACTTTTGTGTTTTGACCATTTTTGATTGACAGGTACATGGCTTATTAAAAACTGCAAAATTGGGCAAAATTGATTTGTTGAGGAAACAACAAAACAACACCTATCCTGCAATTTAAACGCATCTGAAAGCACAGAAAATGCATCAAAACATTTCCAGGAGTGTTTAAACCCTAACCCTAACCCTAGCTCGGGTACTTATAGGAAAAGTTTCAAAATCCCGGCATCAAAACACTGTGCTAAAAATGTTACCCAAATGACTCCAGATCACTCAGAAATACTTCATGTAGCAGTGTTGGCATATAATAAATGTATCTAATGTGAATCTGTTTGAAATTTGCACTATTTCTTCTTTTTGTAACCTGCATCAGAAATAAAGCATACAATAAGCATATATTGTTCCATGTAAATGTTCGTATTACAATTGCCACTAAATCTTACCGCAAAACATCATTTTATATACTGTAGACTGAAATGCAAAAATAAGTGAGATTATCATGCAGAAAGTGTGTTTGCAAACTTTTGTGTTTTGACCATTTTTGATTGACAGGTACATGGCTTATTAAAAACTGCAAAATTGGGCAAAATTGATTTGTTGAGGAAACAACAAAACAACACCTATCCTGCAATTTAAACGCATCTGAAAGCACAGAAAATGCATCAAAACATTTCCAGGAGTGTTTAAACCCTAACCCTAACCCTAGCTCGGGTACTTATAGGAAAAGTTTCAAAATCCCGGCATCAAAACACTGTGCTAAAAATGTTACCCAAATGACTCCAGATCACTCAGAAATACTTCATGTAGCAGTGTTGGCGTATAATAAATGTATCTAATGTGAATCTGTTTGAAATTTGCACTATTTCTTCTTTTTGTAACCAGCATCAGAAATAAAGCATACAATAAGCATGTATTGTTCCATGTAAATGTTCGTATTAAAATTGCCACTAAATCTTACCGCAAAACATCATTTTATATACTGTAGACTGAAATGCAAAAATAAGTGAGATTATCATGCAGAAAGTGTGTTTGCAAACTTTTGGGTTTTGACCATTTTTGATTGACAGGTACAGTACATGGCTTATTAAAAACTGCAAAATTGGGCAAAATTGATTTGTTGAGGAAACAACAAAACAACACCTACCCTGCAATTTAAACGCATCTGAAAGCACAGAAAATGCATCAAAACATTTCCAGGAGTGTTTAAACCCTAACCCTAACCCTAGCTCGGGTACTTATAGGAAAAGTTTCAAAATCCCGGCATTAAAACACTGTGCTAAAAATGTTACCCAAATGTCTCCAGGTCACTCAGAAATACTTCATGTAGCAGTGTTGGCGTATAATAAATGTATCTAATGTGAATCTGTTTGAAATTTGCACTATTTCTTCTTTTTGTAACCTGCATCAAAATTAAAGTATACAATAAGCATATATTGTTCCATGTAAAGGTTCGTATTACAATTGCCACTAAATCTTACTGCAGAATATTATTTTATATAGACTGAAATACAAAAATAAGTGAGATTATCATGCAGAAAGTGTGTTTGCAAACTTTTGTGTTTTGACCATTTTTGATTGACAGGTACATACATGGCTTAGCAAAAACTGCAAAATTGGGCAAAATTGATTTGTTGAGGAAACAACAAAACAACACCTTTCCTGCAATTTAAACGCATCTGAAAGCACAGAAAATGCATCAAAACATTTCCAGGAGTGTTTAAACCCTAACCCTAACCCTAGCTCGGGTACTTATAGGAAAAGTTTCAAAATCCCGGCATCAAAACACTGTGCTAAAAATGTTACCCAAATGACTCCAGATCACTCAGAAATACTTCATGTTGCAGTGTTGGCGTATAATAAATGTATCTAATGTGAATCTGTTTTAAATTTGCACTATTTCTTCTTTTTGTAACCTGCATCAGAAATAAAGCATACAATAAGCATGTATTGTTCCATGTAAATGTTCGTATTACAATTGCCACTAAATCTTACCGCAAGACATCATTTTATATACTGTAGACTGAAATGCAAAAATAAGTGAGATTATCATGCAGAAAGTGTGTTTGCAAACTTTTGTGTTTTTACCATTTTTGATTGACAGGTAGAGTACATGGCTTATTAAAAACTGCAAAATTGGGCAAAATTGATTTGTTGAGGAAACAACAAAACAACACCTTTCCTGCAATTTAAACGCATCTGAAAGCACAGAAAATGCATCAAAACATTTCCAGGAGTGTTTAAACCCTAACCCTAGCTCTGGTACTTATAGGAAAAGTTTCAAAATCCCGGCATCAAAACACTGTGCTAAAAATGTTACCCAAATGACTCCAGATCACTCAGGAATACTTCATGTAGCAGAGTTGGCGTATAATAAATGTATCTAATGTGAATCTGTTTGAAATTTGCACTATTTCTTCTTTTTGTAACCTGCATCAGAAATAAAGTATACAATAAGCAAGTATTGTTCCATGTAAAGGTTCGTATTACAATTGCCACTAAATCTTACCGCAAGACATCATTTTATATAGAGTGAAATGCAAAAATAAGTGAGATTATCATGCAGAAAGTGTGTTTGCAAACTTTGGATTTTTGACCTTTTTTGATTGACAGGTACATGGCTTAGCAAAAACTGCAAAATTGGGCAAAATTGATTTGTTGAGGAAACAACAAAACAACACCTTTCCTGCAATTTAAATGCATCTGAAAGCACAGAAAATGCATCAAAATGTTTCCAGGAGTGTTTAAACCCTAACCCTAACCCTTGCTCGGGTACTTATAGAAAAAGTTTCAAAATCCCGGCATCAAAACACTGTGCTAAAAATGTTACCCAAATGACTCCAGATCACTTAAAACATGTCCAGGAGTGTTTAAACCCTAACCCAAGCTTGGGTTCTTCTAGAACAAATTTAAAAACCTGGCATCACAACTGTGTTGAAAATGTTACCCAAATGACTCCAGATCACTTAGAAACATTTAAAGTAGCAGTGTGGGCATATAATAAAACATCATTTTGTCTGGATTGACCCAATCCAGACAAATGGTTGAAACCTGTTTAAACCGTGGATTCCTAAAATTAATGAACCAAGTAAGATTGGTTAAATGGTCCCCTTTCATCTGACACCCTTTTATATCCCCATGGTTCATTAAAAAGGCAGATATCTGAAGCCAGCTAAGGCTGAAATCTTATACGTTTTACTCAGTTTCGTGGCAATGCATCTTTTACCCAATCTATCCAACTTGAAAGAAAACTGTGATCCTATTGTGTGCATTTAACACGGAGAACAGGAGGCACTTCTAGGTACACCCCTACCCCGGTATCCTGGCCAAATTTCCCCATCAGCCTTTATCAATCATGGCCTCCTAACAATCCCCCTCTGTGAATTGGCTTCATACCTCTGCTCTCCTCCCCACTGAGAGCTGGTGTGTGGTGAGCGTTCTGGCGCACTATGGCTGCCATCGCAATATCCAGGTGGGGCTGCACATTGGTGGTGGTGGAGGGGATCCCCATTACCTGTAAAGCGCTTTGAGTGGAGTGTCCAGAAAAGTGCTATATAAGTGTAAGCAATTATTATTAATTATTATTATTATTACTTCTGTACGTTAAGGATTGTGGGAGGGAGGGACAAGCTTGTGAAGGTGATACAGTGTTTTCTTTCAAGAACCGACGGGATGAGATCCTCGGAGCAATGGGCTAGATGTGTGTAAACTCTCCCTTTTTGTTGCCGGTATGTTCTTCAGGTGTCCACCACTGTGGAAGAGAACGGTGCGCTCGCACTCACCAGCAGCGACTCTCCATTCTCCGCCGAAGAGTTCCTCCGCCCTGAGAGCCGACCCTGATTGGCCATGTTGCCTGAACCCAGAGGGGGTACTGCTGGAAGAGATGAACGGCAAGGCTGTTCCACACACCTCCTGAAAAGTCTGGACCCACTCAAGGTATCATTTAAATAAAAGGGTAGTCCAGTATGACGGAGCTTTAAGACTGTAGCAGAGAAGTGAAGGTGGTATCAGTATGACACAACGGAGCAGGCGGGAGGGTAGATTTGGTCATGGCTGGGTTCTGCAAGTGAAAACCCTGACCACAGCATGAGTTCTGCAGCCAAGACAACTTACTGTAAATACCTGCTGTGCCACAAGCAACAGCAATCATCTTTTCTAAAGTGGGTGTGAGAAATAAACAGTACTTTTACTGGATTGGACTGCGATTTGTTCTAGAGAATTCATATTCCGTAACAGATACTGCATGACTGTAACAATCACTGTCTTATTAATCATTCATCACTGAATATGGGATGTCTCAGGAGAATTAATGTCTCATAGTTTCTTATTTTTAATATATGTAATGCATACTGTAAACTATTCTAGCTTTGTAATAGCAGCACGGTTCTGCATAATGTTTGACAGTGAATTGTTTTGAGAAATGCAAGTCATGTGTTTAGACGTGACAAGACATAAATAAAAAACTTCATTTCGGGCAGACAGACCTGCTGTCTGTTGGACACTTTTTGTAAAAGTGAAAGAATGGAAAATAAAACCAGGCTATTAAACGCATATTGTACATATTACTCAATAAAAACAAAATGACATATAGAGGCTATTTTGTAGTAGTGGGTGAGTCCGGCCAGCATTCTGATTCCCTACCACCTCACCTGCAGGCAGGGACGTTTTCTGTACCACCACCTCTGGCAGCCTCCAGGTGGCGCCGTCCTCATCCCAGACAGCCTCCCGACGCAGGCGGTCCACGTTGCTATAGTTGCAGTCGCGCCGGATGAGCGGCTGCACGCGCTCCAGGATCTGCTGCAGGAGCTGAGCCTCGCGCTCCAGCCGGCGGATGGCAGCCAGGTAGTCGATGCGCTCCAGCTCAAACTCGGACTGCAGGTCCTGGATCTCGATCCGCGCAGCCTTCAGCTGGACCGAAAGAGTCAAAAGTAAGGTTAAAATCCCCCATTTCAGCATTACGCAGAAATGAATCATTCTGATTCCTATACAGGGGGGCTGAATGAAATTGTTTATGTTGTATGAAATTACCAGTAGTGAATACATTGTTAGGGCAGCATAGTGGTGCAGTAGTTTAGATAAGATAAGATCACTTTATTGGCCATATACAATTTCTTGTATTATGAATTTGTTTTTTTGCATACCATAACTTGCTCTCCATGAGACACACAGACAGGGAGAGAAGCTTGGGGTCAGAGCGCAGGGGCAGCCATTTATACAGCACCCCTGGAGCAGCTGGGATTAAGGGCCTTGCTCAGGGGCCCAACAGAGTATTTTTTTACCAATTTACCAATTTAGAAAAAGGCAAACTATTCTATGATGAATAGTTAAGAGTGCAGAATTTAAATAAGATATGTTTTCTTAAAAATGTACCATGTAAGAACTCTACAAAGTAATACTTAATTTTGTTTGCTTTTTTTGTTCAGTTTTTGCCACCACAATACAAAAATATTTTGCTGCTCGGGAATCTGTCCGGTGAACAGTAACAACGGGCTCAAAGGAATGTTCTAAAATAATTAAAATCTTTTTAGTCTTGAACAGAAAAGATGACTAGTTCAAGTATAGAAAATTCTCAGATGCAGGTGACAGAAGTCAACCCTATTGGGTGTCTTCACAGTCTACAGCGAAATGCAAAGCAAAGGAAACAAACAGAGACCAACAGTAATACAACAGAGTATTTTAAAATGAAGAACGGGGAATGTTATTTTCCGTAAAAGGTTGTAGAAGACTGGAACAAGCTACCCAGCCATGGTATTAAAGTCAACAGCTGGATGAGATCCTCATTAAATTAATTAGTGAATGAACTGGATCCCTTCATGTACGTAATGTGATTTTAGATCCTTTGGGATCAAAAAGGGATATACAAATACAATTATTACTTTAAAAGACTTTGCTTAGTGGCACAGTGAACGATAACTGGAGCACATAGAATAGTAAAAGCAAAAAAAGGGAGCAAGACAGCATCGATCCGGAGGTCTGACCTTCTTCTGTGAGTTTTCCAGCAGCATGCTCTTGGCATGCACCTCCTCCTGGATGGAGTCATAGACCTGGAGCAGCACGCTCTCGCCCTCCTCGCCGTTCTCGCTCAGCGCCTCCACCAGCTGCCTCTTCCGCTGGTCCGCCAGGCGCTGCCTCTGCCGGTGCCGCTGCCGCAGCTCCTCGTTGCGCGCCTGCTCTCCCCCGACGAACTCCTGCTCCAGCTGCTGCAGCCTGGCGGGACACAGCGCCCTCTTCTCAACCCGCTCGCCCTGGCTCACGAGCCGCGCGCCCTCCCGCTGCTGTGTAGAACACTCCCCACAACCGTGCCAGCCAGCAGCCATGTCCCCCTGCAGCTCACAGCTGGCAGCCCACTGAAGCAAGGCAGGTGTGAGCCTGGTCAGTACCTGGAGGGTACTGAGTCTTTAAACACTACGGCCAGCTTACAGCACATCACCATGTGGACCATCATACACTTCCAAATGTACTACTTTGACACTTACTCCCCATGAATACTACACATCTAGAAAGAAAGGAAACAAATATCTATTCTAAAACCAATTTCAACAACAATATCATATTAGGGACAAAGGGCCAATGAAAGGGAGTGATCAGTGAGTAATTCTAGATACTAAAGCTTTCCAGGCACTCTAGAACCCCACACAAACTTCTGATTGCATTACAAATGTCCAGTTGATCTCTTTACCTCTCCAATGCGTGTTTCTGGTCCAGGGGTCCTGGTGTGGCGCTGGGGGGCACCTCGGTCTGCTCCTCTCCCCCTGTGCCAGTGTGCCGGGACACCTGTGGCTGGCTCACATGCACCTGGAAAAGACAGGCATGATGTCAGTACAGTCATCTAGGCAGAATGTACTCACCTACTTGGCTAAAGACTATGCCACAAGTTATTGCCAAAAAAGCAGGAGGCTTACAGATAATGAGCATCAAAAGAAACATAGAGCTTAAAACTTTACCAAATTCTCAAAGTTATTATATGGAAAATGACAAAACCTACACTGACATTTTATTGAACAGATGTGACATGAGTCAGCTCATGATGCTGATTAACATTTATTATCAATTATCAATATAATCTTGATAATTGATCTTGGTTCCACTATAGGGGTTTTCCTACTATTCAGAACCTTCACAGCAGATGATGAGGGAACCATTCTACCTTGGCCAGGGACTGTTCCACTCCGGAGACGTCCTGGGGGGCAGCAGTGCCGGGTCGAGACAGATCCTCATCAGCAGCCTCTACCGCAGTGCAAGGGACCCCTACAGCAAGAGACAAGCAGAACCTCTTCTGTCTCTTCTGTAAGTTTGCAGTGCAGACCTGAAGACCACTGTGTCTGAGTTGTGCATATACACTGCCCTCAGTTGTGCTTATCATAGCAGATCATCCTTTTTACCTTTTAAAAGTGTCATTCACTTTCAATGTCTAAGGCTTTGCAATACATGTAGTTCCAGGAGTTTCCTAAAAGGTGACAGGCAACAAACTCAGCAAGCATAATAAACACAGGGAACTGCAAGGTCTGCTTTCATAAATTGGATTCTTAAACTGGTCTGAAAACATGATGTACTGTAGCATTTTTCCCTATTAAGTACTGCATACACAAAACCATGCAAATAAGTAGAACAATTACAAAATATTGTCCTAAATTGATATTAGGCATTCAAATTATGGAAGAAGAATGAAACTAACCCTGTCAGAGCTATCATCAGGATTTTGGAGATCGGCTTCTAAGGCTCTGCAGTCACAGGGCGGTGGTCTTACCTGTACTGGAGACTCGGCCTGTGCTTAGTGTCTGTCTACCCAGGCTGGACAGTTTGGCTTCGTAGGAGGTGCGAAGTGCAGCAATATCCTCCTGTAGCTTGGCCTTCGACTCCTGCTCTGCATCGTATTCCGCCTGCAGCCTTGCCAGCTTCTCCTCATACTCCTGCCCACACAAATGCAGAGACTCAGTTTTAAAAAATCCAGATAATTCCTTACACGTGCATAGCACTTTTCTGGACAATCTACTGAAAGAGTTATTTACAGGTAATGGGGACTCCCCTTCACCATTATCAGTGTGCAGCTTCCACTTGGATGATGCAACAGCAGCCAAAGTGCACCAGTAACGCTCCCCATACACCAGCTCTCAGAGGGGAGGAGAACAGAGTGATGAAGCCATGGTAAAGACCAGGAAGATAATCCAGCCAGGACACTGGGGTAACAAACCTGCTGTTTTTGAGAAATACGCAGGGATTTTTAATGACCACTGAGAGCCAGAAACTCGGTGTAATGTCTCATCTGGAGGACACTTTTTAATAGTATAGTGTCCCCATCACTATACTGGACCTACACAGACCACAGGTTGAGCGCCCCCTACTGATCCCACTAACACCTCTTCCAGCATCATCCTTAGTTTTCCCAGGAGGTCTCCCATGCTTAGCTGCAGGGGGTTGCCAGTTATGAACTGCAGAGTGATACAGCTGCTGGCTATAACGTAGCTTCAGCAAATCCCCTCCACAACAGCACTCTGCAGCAGCACATTGCCCTTCACTCTGCTCACGAGAGATTGGAGCAAAGCTGGAGATTTACAGAGGAGGAATTAATTACAGAACAACATTCCTGGAACCTGACTCAAAACCTTAGTGTCAGAATATGGGATTCCAAGCAGACATCACCAGCATGCCTCCAGACAACTGTCAGGCCCTGTGTCCCCACTAGGACACTGAGGTCTGCTTCAGGCTGATTAGCAATGCAAGGCAAGGGCTCTAGCCCCAGTTCTCTGTGAGCCCCAGTGGTGGAACGACCTGTCTGCCTAAGTCAGAACTACAGACTCAATCTCCATCTTCCAGAAGAAACTGAAAACTCATCTCTACAGGATCTACTGAATTCGGAAGCACACGACTAAACCCAGACTTAGTGACTATGAAACTGTTTTACTACTTCCTGTGCATCAAGCAGCACTGAAACTCCTTAGCACTGTGCAACATTCTAGCATGTAATTTACAATGTGCGTACTGCTTTTGTGGTTTTATTGTTGTTTTATGCTACTGTTAGCTGCACCCTTTGCATCTTGAGCAGATGCCATTGCAAGTCACTTTGGATAAAATTGTCGGTCAAATGAATACATGTATATATGTGTCAAGGATACAAAACGCAGCAGCTACAAAAGATACTGCACAGCCTTTGGTGCAAGGGTGCACACTCTTTCCAAATAAGGAAAAAAAACTATAAAGTTTCATTGAGAAATAGACTGCAATGAACAACAACAAAGAACACGTTACTGCACACTTCATATCAACTCAGAATTCTAAAGCTCGACAGGTAGACAGATACCTGCATTCAACAAGACAGACCAATTCGGCAGTTTATTGGAGGACCTACAATAAGGCAGAACACGCATGCATGTGGAACCTTTATAGAACAAATACTGGAAGAATATTTCGCAGTTTATATATGTGAGAATGTCATCAATTCTTTTCCCACCAAACCCTAGACAGTCAGCTTCAAGGTTAAAAACATCTTGTTTTGAAAGTGTGTGAAAATAAACCTTTACGTGGTATTTAAGTAATTAACGAAAATAATCAATTTAATGAACTTACTTATACTGTAAGTATATAATTATAATATTAGTATTATACTTATAATAATAAGCAATATAATCATAATTGGATAAATAAATTAATAATCATGCACTACAGGCTTGGTAGGCAGAGACTGCATTGGAACAGCTAAAATCAGAGTTAATCAGAAACTGTCAAATAGCCCATATTGTAAAAACCAGAGGCTCTAATACAGGCAGCCAGTACAGTGGCTAAAGACTTTGCAGACTGCTCCGTGATGAGTTCAGACTGCTTGGTATTAGCCACATAATTTTTGGCACATTACCTGCCTTATCTTCTCTTTCTCGTCCTCACTGTCTGAGGCAGAGCTGGAGAAGGGCTGAGACTGTACGACACCGGGTGCTCCCGAGACCTTGCTGGCCAGCAGAGCTAAGAAGGTGGGAGAAAAATGAAACAGTTTTCTTCTGAGAAAAGAGGCAGTGAAGACAGTCAGAAATCTGTGGTAACGTTCTGTTAGTCATTAAATTCTTGTTTTATACACAGTGCCAAATTTGAATTTCTAATGCACACAGTATCATCATTCAGTTATTCAGGAAGCAATAAAGATACTTTGGGCTTCACTGTTTAAAATTAGACTAAAAATGGACAGTCTAGAAAAACAAAAGATAAGTGATGAACTTAGTTATACTGGACAAAACTACACAATCTTTAATTCAAGCCTCAGAAAATGCATAAGCAAAACATTTTCCAGATGGCCTAGCTGAAACTATTCGTCTGTCATAATCTGAAACACTCCTTTCAAAAGTCGCATAGGCTGGTTCTTGTAACTGAAGGCTTACTTTCTTCAATCCTTCAAGATACACTGAAGGTACATTAGTTTCACTTAAGCTGCAGGATGGGTTACAATTAACCAAACCTCAAAACTACAAGAAAAGCGTGACCTATTTAAATTAAATTACATTGTGCTGAACCGTGAAGTCATGGAGACGATCTGCTGGAAAGACTCACTGGAAATGTGAACATCTCCCAGCTGCCCGGACAGGAGAGAACGGAGCTGCTTGATTTCCTCCTGGTACTCCCGCAGGAGGGCATCCTTCGGGTCCTCATTGATGCGGGGCCGGTTCTGGATGCTCTTGGCACGGTTGGCGTAGCGGAGGGTGCTCAGGCTCTCCTCGTAGTTGTTATCCGCCGGCGAGAGGCAGGCCACCATGAGGGTGCGCGTGTTGCCCCCGAGAGAGTCCTGCAGCAGGCGGGTAAGCTTGGAGTCGCGATAGGGGATGTGCTTGGCGCGCCCATCCACCAGCGCCGAGATGACATTGCCAAGCGCCGACAGGGACAGGTTGATCTTGGTGGCCTCTCGCAGCCGCTCCCCAGTGGCGCCGGTCTTGGACTGACGCTCGCTGCCAGCCAAGTCCACCAGATTCAGCTTCCCTGCCCTCAGATGATCCTTCCCGCCTGCATCTGAGCCAGCCAGGGAGGAGGGAAGAAAAAGAGTCATTGAGGTCTTTTCAGATTTTAACATACAGGAGAACATACAGGCACATATCCTTTTAGACATTAGCAATAATAAGAATGAATAATTCCTTACACTTATATAGAGCTTTTCTGGACACTCCACTCAAAGCACTTTACAGGTAATGGGGATCTCGCATCCGTTGCTGATGCGACGGCAGCCATAGTGTGCCAGTATGCTCACCACACATCAGCTATTAGTGGGGAGGAGAACACAGTGATGAAACCAGTTTATAGACCAGGGATTAGGAGGCCATGACTGGTAAAAGCCAATAGGAAATTTGGCCAGGATGCCAGAGTTACACCCCTGCTCTTTTCAAGAAACGCCCTGGGATTTTTAATGACCACAGAGAGTCAGAACCCCGGTTTTGCATCTCATCCGAAGGACAGCGACTTTTCACAGTATAGTGTCCCTGTCACTATACTGGAGCATTAAGACTGCAGGGTGTGCGCCCTCTCCTGGCCCCACTAAAACCTCTTCCAGCAGCAACCTTAGTTTTCCCAGGAGGTCTTCCATCCAGGCACTGGGCAGGTTCACACATGCTTAGCTTCAGTGGGTTGCACGTTGTGAGTTGCTAACTTTGGAAAAACAAAGTTTTATTTGCATGTCTATTCTAGGCATTCTCCTCTTGTGCTTTTATTGGGGTGCCTATCCATGATAGAAGCAGTAGTATCAACATGGTAAGCTTTTGGGTGTCTGCAATTACAGTTGTACACTCTCCGCTGTTTGGCACTCTCACCAGTGTTGCAGATCTCCAGGTGAATGGTGAAGATGGAGTGGGAACGAGAGGAGTCCTTGTTCATTAGGGTGTAGCCCACTGAACGGTTTTTCCAGCCTTGATCCATGATGCGCTCACACTCCCCCACGCTGTGCACCACATGCATGGACAGATCCCGCACATATACGCCCCATTCCGGGTGCTCCTTCAGCTGCACAACACACAAGCACAGAGGGGATTGACTCTGGATCACTAAAGCACATTACAAAACTATTTTTTTCCCATGGTCTTTCTGGTCATGAATTATTCCTCAAATGACTGAGTGCATTATGGTTTTGTCAGGAAAAAATATATAGGAAAACGTTTGTCACCCATCTATCCTCTAGGAAACTTGGAGAATGGCCACAAGAAGACTTGGTATTGAACAGAACATGAAAAAGCTTTGATGGATGAATACTGTACATACAGTAGCTTGTATAATGCAAAGGAACACGTAAAGGTTCATTCCATGCCAAAAAGAAAAGAGAGACAACATTTCAGCTGTGGAGCCTTCTTCAGGTATCTTCAGCCTTCTTCTTTCAAAATGTTGTGTCTCTTTTCTTTTTAGCATGGAATAAACTTTTACTTGTTCCTCTGCAGCCTACATACTGTATGCTGACGTACCTCTCTGTTTGGATAGCTTGTGTGATGGTTAGTGTACTTTGCTTATTTTCAAGTGACATAACACCTTTTAAAACACAATTAACACTCATTGCATTTGCATTAGATCACAACTTAGTGAAAGAGAATAGTTGCTCTTTCATGATTTGATGCTTTAAAGAATTATTAACTGTTAAAAACAATTCTGTCAAAAATGTTATTGTCTCATTTCACAATTGGTCAAAATAAATGCACAACCACACAGACATAAATCAGCTGGTAAATATTTAAGATGTTCCAGTTTTAACATCGCCCAAATCCTAGAGTACCAGGATACATACTGTATCAGAATATCATCACACTCGCTAAAAAACATAAAAGTACCATACGTAGATTTCTGAAACCAGAAGTCGAACCATATAATATTTTTAGAGTAGGTTATTTTTTACTGTTCTTTTCTCGCTGCTTACACTGCACAAATCACACTCTGTTGTAATGGGAACTAGTGCCTGGCCTCGTTTCAGAGTAGAGGGAGGACGTAACCTTGGAAACAGGTTTGATTTTTTGGAGCCCTCTGATGTTAAGTTGGCTGGAGCTCTGAGGTAATGTCAGCACACAGAAAGACTGGTTTACTAATAGTCCTCCTCTGCAATGACACTAATGCGTGAAGTATTCACCTATTACTTCTTCTCATTCGCTGGTTGCCGAGGAGACAGCCATTATGCCCCCGCTCCTTGCTCTCCCATTATAACCACAGTGGTTGCTGTAGAAACCAATTGCAATGTGGATACTTCACAAAGGTCTCACTATTTGGCAAGAGCAACAGTGTACAGAAATATTCACTAAAAAAAGGCCTGCAACTATAAACAAAGCGAGCTTTCTACGAAGTGTCTCTTTCCAGACAAAAGGAAATGTGACCTTACTGGCTTCCTTTTAAACATGTGCTTAAATGCAATAATGCTTAAAAGATACATTAATGCATTTTCGCAATCCATTTTTTCCTCCAAGGTTGATGGCAGCAGAAAAGCAATAAATATATGTAAAGTATAACAGTAAACTAATACAGCTCTCCTGTCTTTTGATCCCCATATAAAAACAGTTTTCACCTTGAAAAGAGTACCTGCATCGGGCAATTTCTATCAATGTCCGGTGCGGAGTACCTGAGATATGGTTGATTTATAACTTAATTTATAACATCAAGGCTTGATTTCTGCAACACTTTACTCAATGGCTCCTAACTCTCTTCTCAGTAAGTTGCAATATGTCCAAAAATCTGCAGCTGGACTCTAATTCACACCAGACCTTGACATTATATCACTCCTACACTTAAGCCTCTATGTTGTTTGCCTATAAAGTATCATATTCAATAAAATATCTTGTTACTGACTTTTATGGCTTTAAGCAATCTGGCTCAGAGAGTAGGAATGTAATCACACTCTCTAAATTCTTTCATGTTCACACATTCTGTGGAGGTTGGTCCTTTGGTCACTGTACCCAGGACTGTACCTTGGGCATTTGGTGACCATGCTTTTACTGTTGCTGCTCCATTGTTAAGGATTATTATTATTATTATTATTATTATTATTATTATTATTATTATTATTATTGACCTTGCTGTACAAACATTCTGGATCCCAATCTTAGAACAGAGCTTTGACATTTATCCAATCTGCCTTGTGAAAGTTTGTTCAGAATCCAGATCTCACTTGATGGGTCTTCAGCAACAGTCAAACTTACTGTTCTTGTACGGACAAGTGTTAAAGCCTAATGCTACTAATTAACCCCCGTGGTACACATGATATGAATCAGTATGTGTTGACATACAAGATCAGGTAAATATTCCCTGGCTTTAATTTCCCTTATTATCATATAAAAAAAACAACCTTTTAGTCTTGAACAGACAGGACTACCTGGGGACCCAATTCAAGAATTCAGAATTGTTAAAGGAATTGACAGAGTCAACCCAGGGGACAATGGAATCAAAATCAAAGGACACGATCAGAAACTACAGTATGTGGAACTGCATTTAAAACTGAACAGCAGGACTCCCAAAGGGCTGTGGGAGTATTAAACTACCCAGCCATGCAGTTGAAGCCAATACCCTATGAACTATGAACTTGCTTAATAACCAATGTTCTGCTTTACTTTACCTAGAATTTGCCTGGAATGTGATCTAGGTATTTACAACACAATTCGCTTCAGAAAAGACTTGAAAGCTGAAACAAGATAAAGTACTATGAGGCAACTGAACAACATTACTTAAAATTCTAAGGTTATGCTTTTCAATGCTTTACAAATGGCATTGGGTGCACTGATTGATGTCAATCTCATTCTCTTACATGTCTTCTGCCAAGCATTAGCTTTTTAGCTATACTGTATATTTATTTCTATTTTAACAAATATTTTTTCAGTTCCTTGCATCTAAAAAAATACAGCATTATTAACATTTCATTATACTGTACAGCCAAGTGGACACACCCAGAAGGATTAGAGAGGTCCTCACCTCCAGTTTCTGTTTGGTGTCATTTCCCAGGAGGTCTCGAATTTCCTCATTGTAGATTTCAAGGTAGGAAGCTCTTACAAGGAACTTTGTATTTTCTGCACACTAGTGTGAAAAAAGTAAAAGAAGAGAGTGAGAATTTTCTGTGTGAAATTGCCCCACCAAGTTTAACATGCAATTTTTCCTTTAATAATGAAACCAAACCATCACCAGATGGGCCAAATGGCTTACTCTGGTTTGTAACTTGTCTCATGTTCGTACTGTATGAATCTCCAAGGTTACCAGAGTGGGACAGGGAGCGTACAGGAAAGTAAACTCACCTGTGTACAGCAGGACTGTATTGTATAGCCTCATCTCAAACAGTGCATAAGTCAGCTATTGTATGAGTTAAAAAGATCATTTGACAGATGGTGATTTGTTATGACAAAACAAACCAATATCTTTTTCGTGGACAAAACCTCAGGAAATATATGTGATCAGCATGTCCACTTCTGGCCCCACGTTTACAACATTTTAGGTCTCTTTAAAAGCACAAATACCTGAAAGGCTTGAAGAACTTGTTCAGTTGTTGTCCAACTAACTCATCGAGCTAACTGAGGCCATTAAGAGCTAAGCTGGAATGAAAGCCTTTCGAGACACCAGCTCTCCAGGACCAGGGTTCAGCACCCATGTTCTAGATTGCAAGCCCTCTATGCAAAATTATAGACTAATGCTTAAAGTTGTGATCGCAACCAAGCTCTGCCATACACACTAGGCGTAATGACATTCATGTAACACATGAACATGTAACACAACAGCCATCAAGCTAATCATTACTGTTAAATATTTAATATGTAAATCCCCTGCTGTGAACTGTGCAATAACATGTAAAGTAAGTCCATACTTGAGCGCAGAACCTAATTAACTGAGAGGAGAGCAATTCAAGGTACAGTACCTTTCTCAGGGCTAATACATAAGTATCAAATTTCCCACCATTTCAGTTATGACATCTGAGTCCTTGACCACTACTCTGTGTTGCACCTATATCCTTAAGTTGTGAATTGAAATATAACCATAACACTCTAGGTACACTTGTGGGAAACATCACTCTCTGCAAAGCAATGGAAGGCACATGGCAAGACTAATAAACAGGGGACCATGCTAATACACTGGGAGTAGCTTTGTTCTTCAGCAGGGATGGAAATTCTCTGTCCCCAGGTGCTACAGAATCCTGTGGTTCGATTCTAATTTTGATTTTAATCACTTGAGCGAAGCATTAGGGCAAGAAGCCCAATCAGCTCTTTCTTCAGCAGCGGCTAATTCGCACGTACTCTAGGTCCTGCAGGGCTAGAGTTGCCCCTCCCTGGCCTACGACACAAGGGCATGAAAAGACAGAATATGCAGTGACAAGGAGTCAGGGGTCTGCGTCTGCACCTGTATGCTCTCAAAGATGTGCTCGAAGGCTCGGGGTATCACACCTCTCTGGCTGGGGGGCTCGGGGACCCCCTGCATGGTGAATGACTTGCCACTGCCTGTCTGCCCATAAGCGAAGATGGTCCCATTGTAGCCCTCAGTCACCCCCTGGCAACACAAGACAGGAAAACCGTTAAAACTCCATCCATTTTCTAACCTCTTAAACCAATACAGGATTGCAGGGTTGCTGGAGCCTATCCCAGCAGGGCAGGGGAACCTCTGGATGGGTTGCCAGTCCGTCGCAGGAGACACAGACACAAGCACAGACACATGCAACCTACTAGCATGGTTTTGGACTGTGGGAGGAAACCAGAGCGCCCACAGGAAAAGTTTTTATTCTGTGGAATAAAGTAAAGGTTACATAGTCAAACCGAGACTAGGTAGCTGGCAAAGTTAAGACAGAGGTTACACCACATCCAAACAGCAGGCAAGCTACAACACACTGAGGTCAAATGAAGCACTGGGCAGAATTACATTTCACATTGTCACTTTCTCTGAGCCCAAACTTGCAATTTAGGGGATTTTCTGGGTCATTTGAGGAAGAATACATGGCAGAAAAGTGATGCAGTCAGTGATGCAGGTGACAAGGAACATTTACTCTGGTGTTAGGCTTTTCCTGTGAATTTGCACTTACAGTATGCAACCCATTTATTTGTCTAGCAGTATATAAAAATACTCTGCATAGATTTTACATTATTATTACTATATTGTAGATACAGGCCTGTACATGATTACAACAACCATTGTAAATGATATACTTTAACTTTAATTAACGTAGTAGGTATTTGTTTTGGCAAGCTGTTTGCAGCTTCGCTATTGTTCTTTTTTGTTAGTAGACAAAATAAACTATGCATCAGCTGTCGAAGAGCTCGATCTTCATCTTGCTCTTAAAGGAACGTACTGTATGAGCCTCATGTTGTCGTAACGCATGGATACCCTCGGTGGCCAAGAGAAGACACCAGTGCTAACTGTACCTCCACCAGCGGATAGGCGATCTCATTGTACAGCTGCTCTGTGGTCTGATCGCTGAAGTAGGTGCCGTCGAAGGTGAACTGTTTGGGCGGTTCGTCGGTGGCTCCCGGCTTCTGGATGAAGCACTGACAGAGGCTGGGGTCCATGGTCACCACCGTCTTGCAGTTCAACGCCTTCTCCCGGTCGTTCGTCGGTCGACACCGGACCACGACTTTCACAGACTCCGAAGCCATCCTGCCCCCAGGCGCTGCGTAAAACGGAGCTACCCGAACTGGCTAAATATTGGACCGACGCGCGTTTAAAAGAACATTTTTTTTTCTGATGAATCTGCCGCTAGGATGTGCACCCACTGTGTATTTTCGCGAGGAATCGGATTAAAATAGAGAAAAAAATAGCACCGATTAGCTCAGTAATTCTAAATATATAAACAGTTCGTTTTTTATATATATATCAAGAAACAAAGTTTTTTATACACTAGACTATACGTATAGTAAAATAGCAATCTCGGTACAACTCGGTATACAGTCAGTGCAATCCTATCATGATAAGATATATATATATTTCGCTTTGCTTTTTTAATAACAGTATTTAATTCACGAACTATAGCTCACGTTCACCATTTTAAACGAGTACTGTGCGAACCTCGCTCATATTCCTGTAGCCCGACATTACTGATGCTAATGCATGCATTCTAAAGGAAAACCATCTTTTTCATAAGTAATAAGCAGCTTTTTGCAACATGCATCTTGTTTAATGACAACGTTCAGACGGCAAGACTATCATCGTCCTTTCATGACAACGTTCCGACAGAAAGATTATCATCCGTTCATCACCACCTTCACTGCGTTTTCATCCTTAACAGACGATGTGGCCGTTCATCTCCCCATATATATATAAACCATGTGGTTTTACGTCTTTATCTCTGAATAAACAAATACCGATTGCTGCTTTTATCTCTACCTCAACACCAACAACCCTGGTCCTCTTCCCGTGGCGTTCCAGGTTGCCTGGCAACCACAAACTTCTGCGTGCACGTCACCAAAAAGTTTAGGGAGCGTCAATAAAAATAGAGTTGCACGTCCTGTGCATTGTGTGAAGTTTTTTTTTTTACCGCATACACATGCTCTGCTGTTCAATGTTGCTTGGGCACACTGGAGATGTATCCAATACTTTTGGAATACCTTTAGTAATTTTAGTAATTCTGATAGTAGACCCCAGGGAATATACTTTATTCTCTCTCTTTTCCAGACAATACTGTACTGAATCAGTCCATTTGAGTGATACCATGCAGCCACAGCCAATATAAACCGTAAGTTTGTCCGGTTCATTCAGGTCGGCTATTTAGACAGGCCTTTATTCAGCATTGCATGAATTGTACGCCACATGCTCCTTTAAGAACAAAACTCTGTATCATTCAATAATTTTAGGGCTCATTCTGGACAGTACTAAAAATGCCTTTGTTAGTAAAAGAAGCGGAATGATATATTCTGACTCATAAATGAAGCAGAATTCATATGAAAGCACAGCTCCCTCTTGTGGGTTCACAGTACCTAGCAAAAAATGCAAACGCGTGAGCAGTGCTGTAGGTAATAAACGGTAATAAAGATTTTGAAGACCAAAGTTAATATCAGTACCATATATTAACATTCACACATATCTCCCGATAGTTTCAGTTTTGTACACAAAACACTGTTGAAATATTCAGGTCAGATTTTGTATTCAGCTGAACTTCTTCAATAAGATTCTAGAAATTAAATGCATCCAGTCCTAGCGAGGGCACAGTTCATCGTGCATTGTTTAAAATTTCTGTCACCTCCTGTCAGGTACAGCAGTAGTCGAAAGGTGCACATGTTTCCGGATTGATGGATATTAAATTAGTAACAGAAAGGACATAACCGTGAACAAATATTACAGAAAGATGCACAGGCTTTTACAGTATCTACCAAAGCACTGCAGAAACTACAGAATGATGTGTTGTCCTTACTACAGGTTAGTAACTCGGTTCTTGGGCTTTGAAAGCTGTTTTGAAGTAGAAAGCTGAAACCGTCTTAACAGGTTCACCTTTCACCTGGGCTGCTTCCTTCTCCCCTGTGCGGATATACACACCTATGTTCCAGAAGTCCACTGCGTAAAGCAATTTTTATTTCCTCTTACTTTTCCCTTGTGCATTTCCTGAGGTTACAGGTGTCACACGCAGCAGTGTGTCACATTTAATTTATTGCAATCAACAGCTTTAGGAATTTATTTAAAAGAAAGGTTTTTGTGCAACAAGGTTCCAGTATTTTGTATGATATAGGAGTATTCTAAACTGTGGAAAAGGACAAACCAGAATTGTTCACTATCTTCAGATTTGATAACTATAACAAGTAATCTTAGCATCAGTCAAATAAACTATTATTAGTAGTAGTAATAGTAGGAAAAACACCAGTTTCAGAGCTGGAGTTGCAGCTCATCATACCCACAGAAGATGAGCTGTTATACAGGCTTACAGGAGGTTTGATTCAACATTCAAAATGGAAGAAATAAGATAAAGCCTAAGTGAGTGTGAGGACAAGAAGAAATTAAAAATCTATTGAAATTAGACCAAAGATTTAGAAATAAAATTATCAAAAAATCACAGTTCTTTTCAGATTAGGCTGTTTTTCAAGTTTTAATGTAAAATTATAGGTACAGATATACAAGTTATTATTAACACATGAGTCTCTTACATTTCAGAAGTACAAAAAATATTTACAAATTAATATACATAAAAAATAGTACATATATACTAATCTAAAAATAGTACATATATACTAATCTCCATTACTGTGCTCCATTACAAGGTTTAAACCTGTTTTAAAGTGTCTCTTGGAAACTAATCATCATTTTAATGAAACACGGAACACTACATTTTAAGTGAGCAAAGACCCTGACTGCTCACATGGGGAGAAACTTGGATGGATGAAACAAAGAGGAATAAGGTGGTCAAACCCCCATTTCCATTTTCTCACTCATAATCCATCTTTATAGGTGGGATTGTTGGAGCCCACAGACTGCAGAGGATAGTGTAAACAGATTAACATAAATAAGCATTATTTTCTTAAACATTTACTGTAGACACTGATATTTTAAAACAGCTATCCTGAGGGATTAAAGGGGATTAAGTAAACAATGCAATCAACATTTTTTGACATAATGTTTATTCATGTTACCTATCCCGGTTTTTGCTAGTTTAACTATTTACTGGTTAACAATTTAAAAAATACCAAGATTCATTTAATCATGATGAGCACCATCACTTAAAATAACAGCAGTGTAGGATTGCATACTTAAGGGTTCCAGTAATAGTCTCTACACGTTTTTGCCCCACCCATTCATGACATCATTGTCCACTCCTTCCTTATAGCATTGTAGGAGACAATGTGGAAGTGATGACATGCTCTTCCTACCTTTCCATCCATTAATCCGTTCAGGTTTTGACACGCTGTATGAACTGAGCAATTCAGAGCCATTTGGTGGAAAGGTGTCTCCTTTACTGACTTTACTGCAAGCCTGGAGGCACCCAGGAAGTTGCTTCATAAATACAGGACTGAAAACCACATTTAGAGTTTATAGATCGTCAGAAAAGGGGATCACATCTAATCCAGCTGGTTCACAGTTCTCCAGTCGGCCTTCCTTGTGCACCCTGCTCCTGACGAGAAGCTATGACAGTTTCTTTCACGATAAGCTTATGCTGATTGTCTCGTTTGGCCTTGCTGAGTGTTTAAAGCCTCTTGGGCCTTCTTCCCACTCATAGCAGTGGTTTACTCGGGCAGAACTCAGGGAACACCCCAGTTCCCCTTGAAACTCTGTGTAGTGCTCAATTAAAGCTCCTATGGTGTCAAAGTCCTTGAGGTGGTTCTGAGGGTTGAACAAAAGAAACAGTCCGTATATATTAAAACAGCTAAAACTGAAGATATTAGTAAACAGTCATTGATTGGGAGGTATAGTAATCTCAGAATTGGTTACATTTTGGGGTTAATCAGTGTCATCACTGTGGAAAGAAGTACAGGGAAGTCTGTGTAATACATTGGTTGTTATATGATAAATAAAAATAATAGTTTTTATTCATACATGAGCATTCGTGCATTCGTGTTATAAAACGCTTGTTTTAGTTTCCAGTCATTTCCTGATACTATTCATAAGGAAAGGAACACTAAATATCTTCGGACCCCTGTAATTTAATTCTTCATCTCGCTGGGACAAGGCTGTGTTGGGAAGTGATGAAAACAGACAGCACACATAACTCCTACCTCCAGAAAATATTTGCCCTCGGCGTTCACCTTGACGTTGTAATTAGCCAGGCCGGAGTGGGTCCGCACGGTGAGCAAGCTGCAGCCAGAGGACCCAGACTGAGGGTGCAGCAGGAAAGCCCCCAGTACATCGTCAAGGAGCAGAGAGGAGCTGCCTTTACTGGAACACACACGCACAAGGCTCTGAGAGGCATCACTGAGGCACCGGATTGAGACTGAAATCTTTTAGTCTCGCATCAGCTCCTGGGTAATTCTGAATTGACTGATCTGGAGTTCAGTTGCTAAGGGCCATGAAAGCTGGGCTGGGCCGTGCATCACTTCCGTCTTTTCATAATTGTAAAAATGCTTGAAAAAGAAATAACTGCTAGTATGGTGAAATGGCAGCAAAGCTGTTCTGAACACGTCAGTCTTAGCACTATGACAAATGACTTGTCCTCGCCTGTCAATTTGATTCTGAAGTGAGAAAAACTGTAGAACGTGGACTACCAACACGCCTGGAAAGCCCCGTCTTCTGCTTTCTGCTTCGGCTTTTGTCTTTCCCAAGCTCTCATTTACATAGTCGGGAATATTTACTGAATTGAATACATAATTGTAACACTACCAATCAGGCTCAAAAGTGTTTTACGGGTCAGTGTCCCTTTAATCAGTGAATGTTTAGAGGACTTCGCTGCAAAAGACCTCTCTTAAAATGGCCCCTTTGATGGGATGACTAAAGTATTTTGATTTGAATTTAGTAAAAAAATAAGTGACTAAGATAATTATGTCAGATGTTTAACTGGCTACTCCAGTTGGAACAGAGCACAGAAGACTCTTGGTGATGGAAACACAGTGGTGCGCTGTGTTCACTGCTCAGCACCAGAGAAGCTAACCTGGCAAGATGTTACAGTCACATACAGTCTTTTAACGACAGGTATTAGAGACCATGTGTTATGTCAATTTGCCAAGGTCCATGGGGAGAGCCAACTGGGATGGTGGGTTCAGGAGTGTGTTGTTGCTACAGAACTGCGTGACTTGTAGTGATTCTTGGCAATTTGACTGCATGGCATTACAGTGATCAACTCCTGGGACCTTCTTGTGGGCTCAGCCAGATGTGACAACATCTCAGTCGTACAACATTGTGCACTGGGGGTGCTCCCCTCCCCAGACATGAGCCCCATTTGTTGGGGCTCAAACAAAACTTGTCTGTGCAAGTGAAAAAAAAAAGATTTTCCTGTTTATCTTTGTGAACGTGTTCATAGTTGATGTGTATGTGATAGGTGTCTTTTGTTGCACAACATAAGTATTCTATCTGACCTTGAAAGTCCTGCCCAGGACCATACTGCCTCTGCTAAGGCTTCCTCTGTCTCTGCAAGGGTGGGAGTACTGCTTCCCTGAATGTCCAAGCTCCTCCAAGCCCTGCCTTGAAACGAAAAAAGTAATTTCTATGAATTGGTTTCTTCACTCTGTTCTCCTCCCCACTGAGAGCTGGTGTGTGGTGATCATACTGGCACACTATTGTGTGTGTTTTGGGTCTGATCGGTATCTTGACAGAAGCTGGACAAGTAGTTAAATATACAGTATCTACACAGGAAAGCCTTTCTCCCTTTATTGTGATCACAGTAGAGTTCAGTGAAGATTTTAAATGAATTTTAATTTCTTATGAAAAATGCCACTTTCCAGAGAACACCTAACACTCTTTTCACACCCTGAGAAACGCCCTGGGATTTTTAATGACCACAGCGTGTCAGGACCTTGGTTTTTCACCTCTCATCCAAAGGACGGCGCCTGTTTACAGTACGGTGTCCCCGTTATTTAAAGGGCGGAAATGGAAACTGCAGCTCTCGCTCCACGAGCAAGGAAATGCCTCACCACAGGACCAGACCTTGGCAGAGCAGGGCAGTGGGGGAGTGCTCACCCTGCGGGACTTGGCGGCGGTCCTGGCTGGGCCGCGGTGTGTGCGAGCTGTAGGTGAAGGAGCGATAGGCGCCAGAGCGCAGAACTTTGTTCCGGATGGCCTTCTTTCGCACCAGCGTGGGAGAGGAGACCTGATTCTCTTCTGGGCTGCTCTGCTGCTCCTCATCTGGAGTGGGTTCCTGAGACCAAAAACAACACTTATCACTGTCGGGTAACAAATGCACCCCTGTGTAAGTTTTCCTATCCTTATTATTCTCTGCTCTGTTAGTATCAAGCATCTGCTTTCCTGTCCAGTCAAAATTTGTGATTTATAAAAGGGTTAAAAAATTAAAAATGAAACGGCACAGAGCTTGTTGGACTCAGATCACTATCATCAATACCAGGAACCAACTAAGAACCTATATAAGAGGAAGCTCAGCGAGAAGGAATAGCACATCCACAAGGATGATGGCAAAGGAAAAGAAAAACTGTTTTTATTCTGCAAAGCACTTTTTTTACTTACTTCAAAGTAAGAAAATTAATAAAAAGAGAGAATAAATAAATAAATAAAACGCAGATGAAAAGAAGACAAACAGGTAGAACATAAAAAGAGTTTCAGACAACAGATTGGTAGCTAATTGATCCCAAGGTCTCATCCTGACATTCTTGAAAGAAGCCAGGATATCAGCATCAACAACATGGCTGGTCAGCCTGTTCCCTGCTCCCACAAACTTTTGGGTAAAAAAGGATCCTCTCACGTCTGTTTTGAATGCACAGGTCACTGTGTGCTCTCTGGTTTGTGTTGTTCTGAAGACGTTTGCTGGACTGAGTTTATGTCTTTAAAGATTTGGAATACTTGTAGCAGATCTCCTCAGAATCTTTTCTGTTGAAGACGAAAACCATGGGATTCCTTTAGACACAGTAGGTCTGTCATTGACTCCCATCACAGAATAAAGCCAAGACTCACCTTTTCACTGGGCACCAGACCCCCCTGGGTGGGAGCCCTGCGGAAGGAAACCAGGGCGCTGACATTGAGGGAGATGCCCTGGTTGAGCAGCATGGGGGGGCGGTCCGGGATGGGGCTTACAGACAGCTCCTCCACCTCTTCTGGGTGTTTCTGGAGATAAACCAGCTGGAAGCAGCGGCACAGCAACAGGTTCAGAAACCGGGCCTGAGATTGGACACACATCAGTAGGGAGAGCGGTCAGTGCTTCCTTTTGAACAAGAGCGGGGGAATAAAACATGATGCTCTCCTGACAGAATAAACACAAAGAAGCTTCTCTGATATCAGCACAAAGGTAAAGACTCAGTTAACAGCTTCTGCAAAAAGAAACAGATTGGGGAACAAACAAACATCAATTATAATGCAGGCGAATACAGAATCCAGTAGTCCTCCTTGACTTCTCCCATGATCCTTTTCATACTCAGACCTGTCTTCAAACACAACTCAATACTCACATACCGAACAGCTTTTCCCTTTCCAAAATAACATTATGTTCCATGTCTTGCATTAACAAATATGAAATAGCGTCCTGAACTACAGTCTTGAGAGAAAAGTACAAGTTACAGCTGTGGTGTCAACTATCTTACTGAATTAGCCTGGGAGGTGCTGCCATGCACCTTTCCCAGGAAAAGCACGCTGAGACCTTGCCTGGTAGCTGCCCTTACCGCCCTGGCATGCCTGCCCTTGAAAAGGTGACAGTACAGCTGGCTATCCGGACACCCAGGGTTGTGCGAGACAAAGGCAAACTGGGCTTCTGAAGGGGAGCAGGTGGAGAAGGACACCCTCCGCAGGGCGTGAGCCATCAGAAGGACCTGAGAACAGAGCGACCAGAGGCAGCTGTCACAGCCCTGCGAGCACATTCCCAGGCATGGCACAGCTATAATGTATAAGGCATTTCACTTAGTCTTTAAACCCTGGCAGCCTTTATAGAGACTGGGACAAAGGCATAAAAAGTTTTAGACCAGCAATAAATACATTGTGCCAATATCTAACAAACAGGGTCTGACACCTGGCATGTCTAGCTAAAGTTACAGTTTAAACCCATTCTTGCCTGTGTCCACCTTCACAATAGAATACCTTCACTTCTGTGTATGATTTAGTATCACAGTTGACACCGTCTGTGAAGCGCTGTTCACATCCCGATTTTGGCAGAAAAGAATAAATCAGGGAGAGGCATGATGGCTGCCTTGCAGCACAAGGGCTGATGGTTCAGCTCTGGACCTGGGGTGGTATCCGCATGGTGTTTGTATGTTCTCCCCGTGTTTGTTTTTGCCGTGATTTCACTTTGGGGGCTCCACTTTCCTCCCAGAGTTCAAGGACAAACTGGTCAGTTAATTGTGTGTCTGTGTCTCTGTGTGCCCTGGGATGGACCGGTGTCCCATCCAGTGTGTATCCTGACTTGCATCCATTGAGTAGTAGGATAGGCTACGGCCCCCCCACAACATGAAGCAGTTAGAAAGTGGACGGAAAGATAACTTAAGTCCTTTTACTCCTTTTACAGGTGACACAAAATATTCTGCCTTTGATGAACAACAGGTTGTAAAGGCTGGCAAAACACAAACTGTTTCTTACGTTCTCGTCCTCGTCATACATCTTCAATCCACTGAGGGAGAACTTCAGGGAGACAGGTCTCCGTCTGTTGCAGTCCTGGGAGGAGGGGAAAGTTAGTCAAAATGAAACAACGAGAATTTAAATGGTATAAAGACCGTGTGAGTCTGGGCTGAAATTCTCAACAAGAAGCACAGGTACTCAAGCAGCTGAAATGGATATATGGTCCTTTTCTAAGTTTTCTACATGTACATTTACATGATTGAGTGTCAATGAGGAACAATGTCTAAAATGTGCACATACCTCAGAATTTAAAAAGTAAAGTTAGTCCTTAAAAATCCTAATATGTTTACCTTAATTGTTCAAAATTATCCTTATACTTTACAAACCCCAGGTACATACCATACCTAGAGCAGGACCCGAGCTATTTTAGATGATCATAATCTATTTTTCCCAATATAGCTAGGAATCAAATTTTATCTGAAACTCTGCTATGAATCCATTTTAAAAGTTATTTCGTTCCTACCTCACAATTCTGTAGTGTAAATCTGAATAAAATATTCAAAAAACGTACCAAGATCATTTCATTAATACTGGATAAGGAGCAGTGTAAAGTGAAGAGTTTACTCGTAGCGTTTCTGGCAGCCATCTTTAAAATATTAGAATTATATGGTCACAAACTCCAGCCAGTACTGAAATTTGTAGTAAATGAAAAGTCCAGCGTGCTCAAAAGGCTAACAAGGAACAAAGTGGTGACAACACTTGCTTTTTTACAGCTGGAATGACTCAGAGTTCAAGGCTGTGGATGACAGCACTGAACACCTGTAGAGTCTGTCAAGCCCACCTTGAGAGACTGCAGCTGCTCATGGACCAGTTTGGTCTGCTCATCCAAGCAACAGTCTTCCACTGGAAAGGAGCCCACATACTGTACATAGGGAACAGAAACATGGGCTTGATGTAAAATGGGGCAGAATACTCAGGGGCTAAAGCCCTGCAGTATATGTGAAACAGACTATAGCACAACTTAGAACAGAGGCCTCAAACTCAGTTTTGGAGGGCAGGCAACCTTTGGTGGTTGTTTCACCTGAGGTCTTAGTTATTTAGTGGCTCTAGTTATTTAAAGCTCTCAGTTACTTAGTTGGTCTAAGTATTTAGTTAACATCATAACTGCAGTGCTTCTATCCAGCTGGGGCTGCACATTGATGGTGGTGGAGGGGAGTCCCCATTACCTGTAAAGCGCTTTGAGTGGAGTGTCCAGAAAAGCACTATATAAGTGTAAGCAATTATTAATTAATTATTATTATCCAGTCACTGGTATATTTCAAAAGTAATCATGATATCAGCCAAACGGAAAAGATGTTAAGAAAAATCTTGTTTGTGTGCAATCAGGAAAACAAGCCTTTTAGTTGTTAAATTGACTACATGGGATGCATAAAAACCGATACCAGGCCCTCCAGGAACTCATTTTTAGGCTCTGTTCTAAAGGCTCAGTGTGCCCACCAGCAGCAGCATGGAAATGTCAAGAATGTGAGGGGGTGAGAGGAACAGACTGACACCACATAACACGATAAGGATGCAATAGCTGTGGTCATGTAAACATTTAGAGACATTTCATTCACCACTGCGAGTGGAAACTAAAACTACCGAGAGCACAACCGGATGTGAGATTTGTAAGAAAAAAAGGAAATAAATACAAGACACTGTAGATTGGAAAAGCAGAGGTAAGAGTCCCCAGACGTGAAAAAAATATATAACAATGATCGAGACTGACATTCAAAATGTAGATGCAAAACGGTATAAAATTGACAATATTCTCATCCTAAGAAAAGTAATGCATACAGGTGTCATTTATATAGTATGTCACTTTGGAGTGTCTTTATCATTCACTGCAATGGAATGAGTTGAAAAATAATACAAACTGAAGTAAAACAGACAAATAGTGCATTTTGAAAAGGGGTGAAGTAATCAAATCTTTTTAACAGGAATATAGAGAGTGATCTGTACAAATCTGAATGGCCTGTTTTTGAAAGAAGTAACAACAAAATCAACAGTTAAATAAACGCTGTAACAATTTTCACAACAGTATAACATGGCACAAGTTTGATTCAAGAGTTTTTAGACAGAATTTGAAGTTTGCTCTTTCTTAACAACATTTTGTGAAGGTTTAAGATACAATAATCAGAAACCATGTGGTACTCAAATGTTCAGAAGATTTACATACAGGATTTGATATCCCATATTTCCTGACACAGGCATCTGCTTTTAATCATTATAAAAACAGACTTGTTTGTGATATATAGAGGGGAATATACTGTATATCATTCACATTACACAGGTGTTTGATTAGTTTCTACTTTCATGTGCTATGAGCAGCTTTGTAATATTTAATTTAAGTTAAAGTCTTATATTAAAACAATGTTAAACAGCATGTTTCTTTTACTTATCAGCACAACGTATACAAGAGCCTGCAGCTGGCAGAACCTGCGATGAATGAAAATGATATGCAAATAGTGTCTATTGGTTTATCTGATGAACAGGCCTGAAAGAATGTTGACACCTCATAATGGGAGCTACCTGCATATTTCACAAGTATCCTATCAAGTAAAGCAGGGTAAACCTTTTTAGCCACAATCAGATGCATTAAACCCGGCCTTGAAAGGATCTTTTGCAGTGGAATCCCAGCAAGGAAGGGATTTAAACAAGTCAGTTACACTATACTGTTTTTTTTGTTTCTGAGCATGCCTGCAGAATAACACAAAGGCAATGCAACGGCTCACAGAACCTCGACAATTTCAGTTTCAGTCCACTTGCTGCCACTGTTTTGATCTTGAAAACTAGCAAGAAAACAAATGAGCCATCGAATAAAGCCTTCGCTTAAAATTCAGAATCACTCTTTTTGAAGGGCTACTGTACCTCTGCCGACCTGGTCACAATGCTCGCTTCCCTAGTCGGAGTCTCACACATTCCACCGGTGTGGTCTGCCCTGTTTTCAATTTGCTGCTCCCTGCCTTTGCCAGGCAAACTGAACCCGAGACCCTCTCGATGCTGCAAGCCTAGGAGAAATAAAAGCGAGAGAAGCAACATGACTGATTGCTGCAGTCGCCCTCATGAAGAGAGGCTGCACTGCGATGCCTTTGTGGTTAGAGCACCAGAGTGCTCATGCATTGTGCAGGCAAAAGGAAATCAGACAATAGCATGAGGTGTGAACCTAGTTTGTCTCTGCTTATTAAAGAAGTCTGGGGTGAAGTCAGTAAGGAGGAAGTTAAAAATAAAATCTACTCTACCTAGTAAATACGTACACCTTTTAATAAAGCATCTCAAACTATATTTCTATAGGAACACAAAATATGCATTTATAACTACAATTATTTAATGAAATTAATACTAATTAATATTTATAATATCACACATTTAGAATGAATAACTCATATTCACCATTCAGATCATACTGGCACACTATCAAATGTTCTCATTAACTACTTCTGACGATTCTTGACAGGCAAAGTGCCTTTTGTGCTTCAGTGACGAGTCATGTCATGTTTTAAAATGTGAGCTTCCTTCTCTGCCTGGGTTTTAACAGAAGTCTTGGAGGTAGGCATGGAAACCTGCGGATGACGTTTGAAAGGGGTTCTGAATTTGCTCCTTATTGGCGCAAACCCAGAATAACGGTGTACTCCCTTATGTCCTTCATTTATATGGCGTCTGTGAATCTAGAAGTTAAAATGACAAGCTAAAACAAACTTAAATTTGAAAATGAAGGCCATTGACTAGAAATTTTTGGAGAAATGGATTCTATCTCACGTCACTGTCTTTTCATTAAAATCATTTCCTTCATGGAAAAAAATTGAACCAGTTCTGCCTCTGCACATTTCTACTTTTACAGTTTTAAGATGTCATAAATAGGATTAGAATTAATTAATAATAATTATAATTGCTTACACTTATATAGCGCTTTTCTGGACACTCCACTCTCCTCCACCACCACCAATGTGTAGCATCCACCTGGATGATGCGACGGCAGCCATAGTGCGCCAGAACGCTCACCACACATCAGCTATCAGTGGGGAGGAGAGCAGAGTAATGTAGCCAATTCATAGAGAATTAGTGGCTGGAATTGTTGTGTCACTATTATTTTCCCCAAAAGCTGCTATATCAGAGGTTAGACAACGCCAGACCCTGGGCTGCGTCGAGCTCATGGAGACAAATTGACTTAAACTCACAAACTGCAGGTTTGCACTGCTGTAAGAGTTCCTAAATTCGGACTGCTTGTCTTAACCTGTAAAATGCAAACAAACCTTCATTTGTATTTAAAAAAACTACTGCGCAGACATTTTATGTATAGACAGTCCTCTTTGTGTGACATGTCTAAACTCGCGTCTTGTTAGAGTGTTATTCTTTTTTATGTAAGACCAACTCCCCTCCTGAAGGTATTTTTTAGTATGAAAACGGTTTATTATGAAAAGAGATTTAGAAAGCAAAACTGTGATGCTGTGTCATGTCCATTGATGTAAAAACCCCAACAACGAGGACAATTTGAGATAACCCGGACTTCCACATCTCCTCCCCCCCCCCCCATCTTAACGAATACTGTTTGGACTAATAAAACATTTTAAAGAAGTATTTTATTTTTGTCATACCCACTGAGCCACAGACACAGAAACATACAAGACTATGAATAAAGAAAATACTGCTAATAAGTATTGTCAGTTTACAGTGAATGAATCGAGACATGCATTCATTTACAGTCCAAAGGAAGAAAAAAAAAACGATCTGACACACAAATATAAAATGAGGTTTCTTTTACCCAGTCCTCGTACTCTTAAATGTCAAAGCCAATACTCAAGTTCCAAAACATGGACAAAAACGTACAGTATGATTAGCAAAATCGTCATTTCTCTACACGAGTAAGTGCTTCGTGTCCAATCTGATGTGGAGCCCCTAAACTGGACAAAATGTTACACGCTGCGACCACTCACCTCTGCTTTCACTACGCTCTACCTTGTGGGTCCTGTTCTTTGCGCACTCGAGTTCGTCTCGTTTCAGAAAAACTGGCAGACGAAGGGGAAATCATATCCCACACAGAGGTTATGAGCAAAAAAAAAAAAACGTTATGCGCGACTACTCCTTAGTTAACACTCACAGGCGGCCCATGGAGCTCTTCAGTCGCCGGAGTACCAGCAGACAGCGCAGCGCACTTTCACAATTCTGACTCATTCCCCAATCCTTCGCGTCACCAAAAATACCGAGAACACGTTTCACATTTCCAGCTTCATCACATTTGGTGGTTTAAACCACACATAAAATGTGGATAGCGACTTCTTAAGACGTTTTATTTTCTTCGCCTTTTGTTTCTTAACTATTTTCTGGAAATCGCCTAGTCCTGTTCCTTCGGGCAGCGTTAATACCTCCAGGTACGCTCGCTGAAGGTGTGGCTCTCCCTTGGTAAATTACTAGAAATAAAGGAATGAACTGCACAGCCCATCCTTAACCGATATTAATTAAATTCATATTTTCATAACCCCGTTCTAGACCCGACTGGGGGGTGATGGCGTGAGAGCAGAAAAAGTTCGTTCTAAGAAATAAAACTAATCGAAAGTATACCTCGTGTGTTCCCAGGTTCACGCCTTTCCAGTAAACTGATCTTTGTCTCTTATCGTGGGAAGTTCCGTTCCTGCAAACCCAGCGGTGGAGTCCCAGGGTTAGATTTTAAAGAGGCAATGATGATGGAGTACGCCCTGGAGGACATTGTTGCGATGAAATAGTAGAGGAATTATACGACAAATATAATTGCAAGTCACTCTGGAAAATGTGTTAGCCTATTACAGCTAGGTAATTCACAGCAGTGCATTTTTCTATCATTCTTAAAGTGTAGCAATTTAAATCTCATATTCTTAAACATAGATTACTTCCATACAATTGGGTATGATGGCGTGTACAAAATACAGTTCTTGTGTAGTGAAAGTATTACAGTTGGTGAAGTGATAACGAGTTTCAGCTTTGTATGTCCTCTGCTTTTGTGGCGCACACAGCTATTTGGAAATACATTTTCACCTGTCTCAAATGAAACACAAAACTACAATATGAAACGGGCATCCAATACTAGTAGGAAATGAACTAGTAATGAATCGTTTCTAAATTATCGCCAGTCACCTCAGTGGTTCGGTGACAAGCAATTAGACTTCCATGTCTGGAACAGAACTGCGCACTAGAGCAGAACATTTTTAGTTATTTTTCCTGGAAAAGAATAGCGTTTGGATGAAAGCTAGATTTCAATTTACAATCTCCTGATACACAAAGACATTGTAATGCACTACAGACGATATGTGTTGTTGGGAAATAAGAAATTCGAAGTAAAGAAAAACTCTGCAGACACGCAACTAATTATTATGCATAAGGCATCCATATCCGAATTACAAGAGTATTTAGAAATAAAAGGTGAAGATATCGGAAAGACAGTAACTTCTCAGACGGTAAATCTTCTTTGCCAGATTAAGAAAACTTTTGAACAGTACCTCGACAATCGAGTCTGTGTAACTGTCAGGTGATGACAGATTCCGATCATTTATGACCAGGGCTCCATCAATGACCACGTGTCATTTTCGTGTGAGCCAAAGTTCAGATGCAGCATGGGCACAATTCTCCTTCTGTTCGTGTTTTCTCCTTAATTTCCACGAAGATATTCAAACAGGCTTATGACTGAACATGGAATTGAGACAGAATTTGCTGTACTGTAGTGTAATTTCTTCTGAGCTTTTCAAAAGTTCTGATGTCCAGCACAAAAGTGCCTGAATGATGGAACCCAGGGCCACAGTCCTACAAGTTTGGGAGATCCAATGGCTGAAGACACAGATTTAAATGATAGTTCTACCAATTAAATATACAGTATTACCTTAGGCTGAGGAGTGAACATTCAAACAGAAAAACCAAAACACCCCAGGGATATAGAATCATGTTTCTACAGGTTAAGCTGGTTAGTCTTGTTGCAGGGAGACCCCAATTAACAAGGGTTACACAACTAGCAAAGTCAGAAGGTTTTAGTGCCTGATCTTCAAACGTTTTTCAGCCCTACACTAAAGCCCATCTTATTCAGATAAGCCATAACATAGGGTTTTATTGATTTTCTGAAATCTGGAGAGCCTTTTCATCACCATTACCACTATCGCAACACTTTAAATCAGGTATAATGTTCCATCACCACACGTTTGATAAAGTCAATGACTCAATTGTCAAACACATGGACATAAAGATTGCTGAGCCACTAAATTTTGGGACACCTTACACAGCCTGGGCGAGTACAGGAAACCACAAGAGTGCACTGCAACATGATGTGTGCATTCGTCTCCTGTTGCTGATTGTGACTTGGGGTATATCCTGTTGTTCACTGTCCCCATGACACACGGGCTACTGTAATAATTCACAGTTGAAACTATCCGAATAAAAGAGAAAAGAAGGCTATTAAGAGTTTTGAAAACACACCAGGTCAATATTTGCCGTAAACCAGGTTTAAAGAAAACCTGTCACAAAATAAGAGAAAGCAATCACAGGAGAGTTTTGACAAGGGTCCAGAACTTCTTTAAGCTGCCTCTGTGTACAGAACTGAGCAACGTAACCTATGTGTTCTGTTCAGATGCTGTTTTTTGGAGAGTTGAGAGGCTCCATGGGTTAAGACATTCACTTTGAGAGTAGGCCGATCGGAGCTCTGTGATCTGAAATGTTCCAGGGTGGGTGAGCTGAAGGAGCTTGTCTGCCTGTCTTCATTCTGCCCATGTAGTTACAGGAGTCATCAAAGTAAACAGAGAAGCAAAGCTACCATCAGTGATTCAAGTGCAGAGTGGCAAATTATAGTTTACACACTACTTTCTGCTCTATTCCAGTGACAGTAAAACAGTGGGCGCATGTAAAACTTAAATATCGTTCCGTTTCTTTTCTTCTGAGGATAATTCTACTCTGCTGGTAGGTATTATTGGATGTCTTTGCACTACAGAAGATCGGTGGGGGGGGATATTCTGTTTAACTGTTTATATGTATATTGTACATTATAACACCTTTGTTAATATAGTTTAATGGGCATTTTGTTCTTGTTCATGCTGAATCATATGCTCATCAAAGCATTCAAGCTGTTATATTGTGGGTCAATTTAATATATGTCATATGATTGTTTTCTCTTTTCCGGTAACTACAGAACGTACTTCATCTTCTGCAATGTACTGATAAATTGATTAGCCTAAATGTATCAGTTTGATCCAAAGCCTACAAAACAGTCAAACTGCTAGCACTCAGAGGGGATCAGCAATATTTGGCGATATGCACAAGGCTGGGCTGTCCATTCTCATCAGTACTGTTTTATTCTTGCACTAGTAAAGACATATTTTTGCATATCAGTGAACCACTTCACAGTTTTATGAAAACACTTTCGTGAATAAATCTCAGAATGCAAACTGCTGTTTTACACTGTTGGCTGAGTGAGCTACTACTACTTATTTAGGATATTAAGACCAACAGAGATTGTCTTCACCATCAGTCAGTGACAAGAGAACCATTGAGCACTGTGAGCCCAACCAGTAGTGAAGAGATTAATATTACAAATCTTAATTAATAAAAGAGGAAGGCAACTTTTGTGTTTTTTTCTGAATAATTAAATTTAGAAAAACAAACTGCACAGAGTACATGACTAGTCATATTCATGCTCAGCACACATGTACGTAGCAACGTCAGACTTGCCAGAATTTTTCAGGAGAAAATAACATGAAGTACACCAGGCCCCAAATTCAAAACATACTGCTTTGTTCCATCAGACTGAAAACCAGCGCAGATATCATTCTGAAGTTAGGAGCTGAAAACATCGAAACAAGCGACTGAAGCAAAATGATTTACGCGGGAATTAAGTTTTTGTCTGGACTCATACTGTAGCTGTATATAACTCCCTTCAGTGAAAACATGCAGTTTCTTACTAGTTGTAAGCAAGTTATCCTGACATGAAATCAAAGAAAAAACACCATTTGTAATTATTTCAACCAAGCTCATTTTGTTACGAGCAACCAAACAAATGAAATACAGTTAATCAAGTACAAATATACAAGTAACTTTATTAATGGCTACAGAATAAGCATCACAAATTAGGGTATGACATGCACGTAAAGAACATATTGAGCAAAGTTCTAAAGGGTTATCCAAAACAAAGTTTTCTTAATCACAGCCATACACTAACACACAGAGAATATGGCCAAATTCAAATTAGCCTTTCACTTTAATTCGTTTATAGAATACAGCAACAAAAAACAGGTAACTTTAAAGGACCACTGATTTAAATAAGCTCTTTTACTCTTTTAAGATAAGCTTATCAGTTTTTACAAGACTATTTTTGGAATGAGTTATATATATTCTTTGAACTACTATCGATAATAGAAAAGCTACACCAAAATGTGTTCTTCTTCAACCCATTCCAAATAACTTGTCCTGCTTAATACTTACAATCTGTCATCCAATCATAGCCCTTTCTGTCCAATTTGCTCCACCTCCCTTCTGATGAATGACAGTTTTTCAGCTTTCAGACTGGAACCATATAACATTTGGAAGCTATAGCCAACTGCAGTCTAGTTTTCCTTCATAAGAGTTTAAGGAGGAAAAATCTTCAGTAATCCTAAAAAGAAGCTGTCCTGTCAACATCATAGCTGAAATCTGAACAGGAGGTCTAGACGGTGCTGAAATAAATGTCCCTCCGTTTCATTAAGAATGTCCTTGGCACTTCCAGATTAAAAACGACAACAGAAAAAGATGTCGGACAAAAATCGTAGTGACGTGAGTGAGGTACAAGTATGAACTTGAGAAACACTGGTCAAGATAATATCCCTTTAAGGCTTTACAAAGACTTCCAGAAAGGTGACAACCATTTGCTCAAGAGCTGGAGTGAAATGGACACAAAATGATTCAGACGGAGACAGTAACAGACATACTGTACAGAAGTAACGAACCTAAAACCTTTAACTGTTGTTCAGGGCAAAAGTCTGAAGTTAGAGTTACAAAATGCTTAAATCTTTACCAACTGGTTGAGTGGTTTAAAGAGACATCTTACATTTAAAAAAAAAAGAATATTTGCCTGCTCTTAAGGAACTGGCAGGCCAGGCACAGTTCACTTTATGCTGTGAGCTGACAAATTTACCGTGGAACGTATTCACAGTACGTGAATAACTAAATAAAAAAAAACTTAAATGACATTTACATTTGCAGTGTACTCTAGTTTTAATCTATTTTAGAATCGCAATATTTGGCTTTGAGAAAGGAAAAGCTGGTCTTCCTTACAACGCAAGCACTAAAAGTTCCCTAAGTAAATGTCTGAAATCATTAAAATTGGCAGCCGGGTTAGCTTTGTTTTTCGTGTAAAACATTTTCCTGCCTTAAAATGTAAAAACAAAGAGATATTAAAAACAGAAGAGCCAAGGTTTAAAAGGATGCCTGTTTCCCCCACATGCAAACCTAAAGACTAAGGAGCAGAAAACAAAACCGGGAGATGGAACAACAGAAAGACGAAAAAGCATTGCAGTGTCTAGAGCTACAGTTAACCTTTAACCCCCGCTGCGATCACTTCCTCGTCCGCTGGGATTTGCGTGCTGCTGGCTTGGCCTTCACGGGCGACTTGGCCGGAGTCTTCTTGGCCGGCGGTTTCTTGGAAGCCCGGCTCGTCATCTTCTTGGTCGCCGGCGTCTTGGGCTTCTTCGAGGGGGCGGCCCTCTTGGTCGGGGATGCCTTGGCGGGTGCGGGGGCCTTCTTGGGGGGTGCTGGCTTCTTGACGGGGGCTGGCTTCTTAGCCGGGGCGGGCCGCTTGCCCTTCGGGGAGAAGACCTGGGTGCTGGCCTTCTGCGCCCCCACGCTCCTGTTTTTGCCCGCCGGCATGGGGCGCTTGGGAGCGGGGGGGGTCCGCACTTTGGGCGGGGGGCGCTTCTGAGGTGGCCTGTGGGAGGCACAATAGAAAGTGAAAGACCGCACCCACCCGCCACTGTGATCCGTGCGATTTCACTGCCTGACGGCACTTCGCTGGCGTTTCCTGCAGAGGTCCGGCACTGTAAACTACTAATGATCAAAAACCTGAGTAGCCAAGCATCTAATTTCTTTCTTTTCCAGTGGAAGATTACTCAAATATTCTACATGAGCTTTACATCTGGGGCTTTAAATGTGCAAAGGCGCACCCTTATCACACACCTGACATACTCAGCAAATGCTGTAAAATAATATGCAGCAGTCTTCCTTTGGTGAGGTGCGTGCGTACAGTGAATTCGTACACTGAGATCACCAGGCCTCAGGTTTTACAGAGCTGGCCTGCCGTTTCTGTTCACTCACCTTTTCTTGGGAGGTGGCTCTTCCTCCTCAGATTCCGACTCTTCCTCGGACTCCTCTTCCTCGGACTCCTCCTCCTCAGAAGACTCCTCCTCCTCGTCCTCCTCCCCTTCCTTGTGTTTGTCAGGGAACAGAGTAGCAGGGCTGTTGGGAGAGGGAGAAAGGTCTACAACAATGGTGCTAACACTGCTACAAATTTTAGCATCTTCCCTGTCACAGAATGTGAATACAGCAAAATGAAAGGCTAACCTATTCCACATATATCAACGCACTTCAAACTTTAAACAGAATCAGATGCTTTTTGGCTCCTGGTCTTTCAACCACTTGTGCACATTTAAACCTCAGATTCCCCTGTACAGTTATCCAAACATGCCCTAGATTTAACAGCAAGTCTACAAATACACATGCTTCATAATTCTAGATTATTTATAAAGATGATTTTCCTCTCAACAAAAGGATGACAAGTTTTCACCATCAGTAAATCATAGCATCAAACGATATGTTTTCCCATTAGCGTATGAAACAATGATTCTGTTTAAAAGGGACTCAAGGGGATTCGTTCAGGGCCCTCTGGGCACCTCCTGCCTCCACATCGAGAACCTACCTGGGGTAGTAGGGGAAGCACAGCTGGTAAGTCCCACTGAATCCCTTCCCAGAGATCTGCTCCATCCAGCCGAACATCTCACACCTCCGCAGGGTCCTCTTCAGGTTGTTGACTGAGCGGAGAGAACAGAGACGGTAATAAACTGGTACATCAAAATAACACTCTCCATACAAAAGTCAGCTTTCCCAAAAGAAACACCTACTGGGTACATTTTCTTCTACTTATGAGGGGATACAGTGGTAGCTGAAGCTTACACTGCCATTTAGTCACAAGTACACGGATGAACGATGCAGTGACAGAACCAGTTACTATCTGGAGATGCAGGCTTTGAAATGCAAAGACTCTGTTGATCTAGAGCATGGCACAAACACATGCAGGAAGGCCATGGGACCCTCCTAACTGAATAGGAGCCACTGGGAGCCACAAGATCTTACGCTGGAGGTAGACCTTCCCGCCCTGGTTGTTGTCCAGGATGAATCTCTTGAGCGCAGTGGTGCTGCAGGTTTTGGGCTCGTTCATGGCTGTGATGGCCGACAGGATGGCCTCCTCGAGTGGGCTCCGGTTCAGGAGAAACTTTTCCCCTGCCTTCTTGATCTGAAAGACAAAGCAGCGCAAGTAATTGCTCTGAATGCATCTGCCGGCGATAAAATCCGCTGCTCTTTTTTCCAACACGAGCCAACTGAGCAGCCTTCACATATTGATCTCTAAAAAGAGCGGATCACATAAGGATCCCTGAATAGTGCTTCTATAAATGGTAAATAAGGACGTGGAATAAATCTCGACTACTAACACAGGAACAAGTACAGGTCCACTGCATCATTCAAGTGGCACATTTGTTTGTGGAGGGGAGTCTCCATTACCTGTAAAGCGCTTTGAATGGTGTCCGGAAAACCGCTATATAAGTGTAAGGAATTAATATTACGTTTGCAGCCTACACACTGATGCAGCTCCCCACTGAAATTAACACTTGTACTATACAAAAACAATTGCATGCTTGTACATCAGCTGTAAACCATAAGATCTCACTGCTGCTTTCTTCTGAAAAAAGAATGAAAACTCCCGTACTTATAAAATAAATTCAGAAATTGCCTTTTATACCTTGTCTTATGAGTAGAGACTAGGACTCCACTATAGCTACATGACCTTTGGGAACTCCTTTGTGCAAGATGCCATAAAAATTGCTGCATAGAAGACCTCACCGTTTGTTGCACGTGATTGTACAAGCATCATGAAAAAAGTTCCATGTACTCCTTTTGTCTGAAAACGGGATGCACAGAGCTTTCTCATGATGCTTGTACAATGCAACAGGCAATTTGAAAAAGATTTTTATACTATGTAAAAGGCAATTCGAAAAGAGCATTAGGAATATTTTTTTTGATTGAATAATAATTATGCTACTGCTTGAGATCTCCAAATAAAGCTGATGGCTTTATTCTCATTCCTTTACCATCATTCAATATAAAAGTGTTAGATCAAAATTATACATCGATCTCTCAGTAAATCCCATATTCCTAAATGTATCATAACTGGACAAAAAACCTAATAAGAACAAAAATAAAGAGTATATGAGGTTATGAGCAGAAGATGATTAGCAAGCAGAAGAAGAGTGTTGTGTTACAACATTGTGTGTTCAGTTTGAGAGTCAGCCCCAGATATGCAATACAACATCGAACAGTTAGAATAAATTAAATCAGATATAGCAGGCTCCGTCACTAAAGAGAACAACAGGGTTCCCATGTTGCCTATCCTAAATGACGTGTGCAACATGAATTGTTTAGCCCAGGAAATGAGGGCTCACCTGGAAGGTTCCTGATGCTCCCTTGCCAGTCAGTTGTTCTAACTGGCCTTTCTCTACAGCTCTCTGTAAGGCATTTTTTAATATGTGGGGTCTGGAACAAAAAAAAAGTGGGAATGCATTCAGTTGATTAGCTTCATAAAAAAATACTATTAAATCAAGGATTAACAATCAGGAACAGATGTTCTTCTACACAATGCAACACACTTGTAAGACGACCCCGCCATCGCTACCTGCTGTCCACTTTCAGCTTGGGGAAGTACTGCTCCACATATTTCTTGATGAGGCGGTAAGAGGCCTCCTTGGGTTCACAGAGGCGCGTGAAGATAAGAGGCAGAGTGTCCTCCAGCTTTTCTGTGGGCTCTGGCATGGTCACTGCTCTGGAAGGACCCGAACTGCTCTTCTGGAAAAAGCAGAGGATAATATCAGGAAAAAGAAAACAATACCAGAATCTTATATCGTCCCCTTTTTGTGTCTGTGCTATTAATTATACTTGTGCCTAATAGCTTTCTTCAAATTTTGCACATTCCATCTGATCTCATAAATATCGCTGCCGAGCCCTAAATAATCTTTAAATAGTCTTGCAATGATCCAGCTTGAAATGCAATCAACAGCAAAATTCCTGGTTAGGCTGTGCGCCCTGATCCCACAAACACATAACTAGAGTTCCTGAAGTGATCAGGGGTTTTGGCAAGACATGGGAGCTCCTGGTAAAAATATTAGCCGTCTTGCTTTTATCATGAAAATCTGAGCTTGCACTAGCAGCCCATTAAATTCCAGCATCCTACGATTCTACGGATTGTCCAGTTTTACGAGCCCAGTCACAATGCTCTTCCTCCGCACAGCTCCTGAGAGGACCCATCCGTAGGGCTGTATTCTCCCTCCCACTGTGACCTGTGTGGCAACGAGAGGCTGAGGAGCTGCGGGGTTGGTCTCTTACCTTCTTGGATTTCTGGGCTTGCTTACTGTTGCTGGAGACCACAGTAAAGCTACCGGAGAAGCCCTTGCCTTTCACCTGCCAGACAAAGAGCGGCACGTGATGAACACAGAGACACAGACATTATCAAGTGGCATCAAACCAACTCTAGAGTAAGCAGCATGCCAGCTTCACAACTTATTTAACGGGGAACTACAGTCACAATTTCAGACCGGTTATTAAGGGGGAACTGCAGTCTCAATTTCGTAGACTCGGTAACAGAATAAATTAATCGACAAATCAAATTTCAAATAAAGTACACGATTGCGAACTTTGTGAAGGTGCTGTATGGCTGCCATGTTGTTGCAGGCAGATAAAAAAAGATGCTGTTCTCTTCACGAGCGAGAGTGATAGTTTGAGGAAATCGTGATGTCCTGGATGCCCCAGTCCTTTCCAAAGTTACCCCCCCCAACACAGGTTCCTATGCTATGGAAGAGCTGTGGTAAAAACACTTTCTTCAAGGGTACTACAGGGGTGTCAGCTGCAGAGACTTGAATCCCTGACACCCACTCCATACTGATCCCAAACAACACGCATCGAATCTTGAATATTAACAGGAAGAGTAAAAAAAAAAAAAAACAGTACTATGCAAAAAATGTGAATCATATCTCTTAAAGTCCATTTATAATTTCATTTTCCTACAAGGGGGGAACCATTTTTAAAAAGAAATGTGTAAAAGCGGTGAAAGAAAGCAAATGACAGCTCATATAGCTACAGGAAACAAAAAAAAGTCAAATAAGAAAGTCGTATGGCTGCAACAAGCCACCAGCAACTTCTAGACACGTCAGCTCTCACGTGCGACATACGAAAGCTCTTGGTCACCTGCTTGATAGCCCCTCTCTGCAGCACGCGTTTCAGGGCCTGCTTCAGCAGGTAGCCCCTCCTGTCCAGCTCCAGAGATGGGTACTTCTTCAGGATGTACTTCCGGATGGCAAAGGCAGAGGCTCCCGTTTTGTGGAAACAGGCCTGTAAGAGGCAGGAGAAGATTCAGGCAGCAGAGGGTGGAGAGCAGACTTGACAAGCATCCTGGTTAAATTCCACTCTGGAGGTGCACAACCTGGCTTCTCTACAGTCACAGGTCCAACGGGTGAAGCACCTTTCCCCTATGTCTACTTCATGTGCTGTGCAGTGGAGCTGCCATAGAGCACCTAAGTGGCTGATGCACTTCAGTGGGGAAGGAAGTGCCCCTCCGAGATGCAGAGAGCTCTGGGATCCTCTGGGATGAAATGCACTAAACAAATTCATTAACTGAGTGATTTCCACTTTCTGCACATGTAACGTTAAAGCACATGTACATGCCAATTAAAAAAGTACTTGAAGTAACTAATTCATGTCTTGTTTGAACTTGTTTGAAAGCATAAGTTTAATCACGTGGAAGAATTCACTGTGGATCCCTCTTTAAGACACGTTTTGTCATTTTAATCATGTCTCAGAACATTACACACTCTCTTCCTCACTAACGGAGCCATCTCACAACAATCCCATCCTAAAAATCATTCCCAAAGACAAAAAGCAACATAAAGTTTCATTTCGGTCTCCTGTACTGACGAGACAGCCCGGCAAGGTGCCATTAGAACCGGAGTCCTAGCTTTGACCTTGGACAGATGCCACTAAAAAAACAAAAGAGGGAAATACCTGAAATATACTTTGTGTATTTAGAACATTTAGGGTTGACAATCCAGGTAAGGAATATACTGTATATACACTATGCTCTCAAGACTGGAACCTGTGCAGAACATGGGCTCCGTTTAAGAGAAGATGTATGATTCCATTTCATACCGACTTCCTTACTGTGGAAAGCCACAGAAAAAGCTCAGAGTGGATAAAATACGTGGCTTGTTTTCTCAAGACCACGAGCGCCCAGACTGGTCCCAGTGTGTGAGAAGTGGGGCACCAGTGACAGGGAACACACCTGGATGGCCTCCGTGAGGATGTCGTCGATCTTGGGCCGCACGTACAGGGTGACCTGGGAGCGCTTCTGGGAGCGGGCCAGCTGCTTGGCGGACATGGTGGCCCAGGCGGGGATAGTCTTCCTCACCTTCCTCTCCTTCTCCTTCACGGCATCTTTGTCCCTGCAATCAACCAGAAGCAGGGCCGTCACTTCTGACAAAACAGGGGTACCGGAACACAGATGACATTGGGGGGATCCCCCTCTGCTCTGGTGTAGCTTGGCTGTGGAGCCAGTGGTGTGGAGGTACCATCCGTGGGATTATGACTGAAGGCCTCTTAATGGGTCACAATGGTATCTTCACACCACTGGCTTGACACCCCCCATAAAAACCTCAATGGTCTCGGTCTCCTAGGGAGTCACTCATATACTTTATCACTGTCCCCCCTCTCCAATGTCCTACGTTGCTCTTACATGTTGGTGGGGTGGAGGGACCTCAGAAGTTGGGAGCCCCCTGCCATTGAACGTCTATGTTCTAGCTTTTCATTGAATTTGGGAGTTGCCTAGAGGAGGAGTATAGGGGGACCTGGGGGTGCCCCTACAGCCTCCCGCAGATGAGACCCCACATCAAAAAGACCCCCAGCAGGTCCTTATTCTAACTGCATAAGAACAACCACAGATTGGTGAAATAAAGGAGATGAAACGCAACAAAGCTCACAATCCCGAAAGCAAAAAACACAACCACATAGGGAAGATCTTGGATAAAACAGGTTTTTTCGACCAAACTTGATTCTGAAACGTGAAACAGAGTTGTACTGTCTTTGAGCCTCGGCAAACAAAAACCCAGAGAATTTAACAGGGCCTGACCTAAATTGCTGACGCACAAATTTCCACAAATAAGCTTTTGTTTGCTAGTACTGAGCAACAGCCTGCAGCCAGACAAGCCAAAGGCTAGTCTGAGGTCACACGTCGAACCTGGGACACTCATTTGGTGAAATGTGTCAATTAAACTCTTCCATCCATCTATTTTCTAACCACTTCATCCAGAGCCTATCCCAGCGAGTACTGGATGCAAGCCAGGACACACTCTGAACAGGACACCGGCCCATCGCTGGGCACACACAGGCACACACAGGCACACACACTCAACGTGAGGGACAATTTTCCCAGAAGACAAATCACCTGCCAGTATGTCTTTGGTCTGTGGGAGGAAACCCTCACGAACACAGGGGAATATACAAAGTCCACAGAGATGGTATCCTAGGTCCGAAACGCAGGACCTAGGGCACCCGCACTCTGGGACAGCAATGCTAATCACTGTACTTCCATGCTACCCGTCTTAAACTCTTCCCTCCTCCTAAAACTTCTCTTCCGTCTCGAAGACACAACTACAGGACGTGCTGGACTGTGAATCCTGAATCCCAGCAGAGCAGTCCCAGAGCTTGAATTTGAATTTTAGGGAGACGTGGGAAAACGCACATCTAGGGCACAGAAGACATTCTTCCTCCAGCCCCGCGTCAGGGAGTAGAATGTCTTCTGGCGTCCTGAAACGCCACCACAGACGAGTATAAACCCCCCCCCGACACTGAAGCCCTGAGGCCGCGACGAGATGAGTTACTCTTTCTTCTGCTCCTCAGCAGGCTTCTTCTCCTCCTTCTTCTCCTCCTTGCTTTCGGGTTCCTTGCCGTCTCCCTTGGCCTGCCCGTCCTCAGCAGCAGGGGCCGGGGCCGGCGCCGGGGCCTCGCTCTCCTGCTCCTCCCCTGCGGACGCCGACTCCTCGGAGCTGGCGTCGGGCTCTGCGCAGAGACAGGGAGGAAAAAGAGCAAGTCCTGCTTACTCCACCAGTCAAGTGGCAAAAGACGGGCAGAGGAGCTCACTGCCATATGTACATACAAAGTGGAATTCTTATTCACGCTGATCTCTCAGGACATACACGGTACAGCAGACAACGCATCACACTGTAGACGGGGCATTACAAAACAGTACATAACACACAGTGACAACCAGAACAATAAAGATGCTGTAGAGAACAACAAACAACATGGTAGTCCAAGTCAAAGGTGCACAGTGGAGAGGTGCATTCGGTCCTGTGGCACTGCACAGTTAGCTGTTTATGATGCGCACTGCAGCAGGGTAGAGGATGTTCTTAAGATCAGTTTGTGGCCGTGATGACTGGGATCCCCAACGATGAATCGGGCTTTATTGTGACGGCGGATGGGGCGAATCTCATCAACTGATGGCAAATGACATCGGATAACCCTCTGTACCATTGCCACAACCCTTTGTGGAGAAGGACCTTTCCCCATTTTCAACTTATGGAAATTACGGAATGTCCTCCCATTGAGATCAGGATGGCCATGTCCCAGTCCAGTTTCGCTTTTTTATTGTCCTACATGTAAGGCACTATATAACTAAGAACAGATGCGGCCTTGTTCTATACAAGCGTCTCCAGCTGTAGTTTATACAGGGTCAGGAAAACCCCTCCATACACCATTTCCCTCTGTTATATATCCCTTTATCCCCCTCCAGTGGGGGAGATACCTTAAAACAATTCCCATAATCAGAACACAAGAAAGGTCATTGGGCCACTCAGTCTACCACATTCATCCTGGCTAGTATCCTATAGAATGGGGTGTCTAGAGAAACAGTGTCTGCAACGTGGCTTTGCAATTTGTCATGTTAAACCGTATTTTGCTCAGAGGTATACTGATGAAACGCAGTTTAGGGCCAGTGCAAAATTCCTTGCCTTTGTACTTGTCTAGAGAGCGTCTCGTGGCACTGCGACCGAACAGGAGGGCGCCGTTTCTGCCCAGAACCTGCAGAAGGAAGTCAAAGCCCTCGGAAGAAAGGACAGACCCCCTGGGTTGCAGTGGAAGGGGTGTGGGGTGCATGACGCTGGGTGCACCCCGAAGCCCCAGATCCCAGACCCAAACGAGGGCGGCTCACCTGCTGCTGTGGGGTTCTTGGGGGCTGTCTCCTGGGGTGGCGTCCCAGCAGCTCGGCGGATGGGCATGGCTGAAACCTGAAACAGGGGCACAGTGACTGGCAATGAGGAACAGCTCTGGCAACATCCCCAAATCGACACACGGGAGACTCACTGAAAGGTCCTAAACACCTGAGCTGTGCACCAGAAGGAAACTACATCTTGTGTTGCAATATCAGGGCTAATAGACCTTCAGTAAAACCGAAATGTTTAAATTACCTCTTTAAGTGACTGGAATCTAGCTCTTAAGAATCACTGAGTTTAATTACCATTTTTAACACAAACCCCAACGCGGCACAAGGTTTGCTACTGGTGTAAAAATATCTTTGTATAAGTAATAGTACTTTATGCACTTTATAGAAATGCACGTAGCTAGATCTTCTCCTTGCTCAAGGCTAAAATATCTCTCGCTCTATCGCGCTTTTAATTGGTGTGCGTGTTTTAAGAAAAAGCAACAATAAAAAAAGATTAGAATACTGTATGCTGGTGTAAGAAATATACATTTTTAAAATAAAATTACCAACCAATCATTACCGAAAACCTAAAGACCGCGCAGGCGTACTTAAAAATGTGTCTAGGGCCTATGCAAACAGAAATCCTACCGACTCATTCAAAAACAAACACCGTTAGGAAAAATTAAAAAAAAAAAACAGAAGAATGCTACGCTTATTACTGCCCGTGCACAGCGCACACCTCGGTGGGGATTTTCTTAAGGTTTGGATTCGTACCTCGGTTCTCCACCTCCATCGGGGAGGTGAAAACGGGATAACACAATAACAGAAACAAACTACACCTCCTACAATAAAAAAATGGAAAAATTGGCCATTTTGTCCATTGAACCTATACAGTAATGGCGTTGCAGTGAGCCGATGTTTTTTTTTTTTTAATGCATGAAGTTACAATGCAAAACAGCGTTTGCAAAAACAACAGATGAGAACAACTAATGCATTTCCACCCTGGTTTATTTTCCTCCGTTTCGATACACGCTGCTCCTTTTACTTTCTTACCTTTATTGTACTTGATGTATTTGTTTGTATTCAAACTGTCCTCTCCTTTTATTTAGAATTTGATCAGCACCCCGGCCCCGCCTCCCTGCGTAGGCACGTCACTACGTCGGGCGTCCAGGATCCTCTTCTTAAATTCTGTCCAATCACGGGCTCTCCTCAGTCTCCGGTTCTGCACCATTGTGTGCGATAGTGGCTGTCCGGGCACTGCCGAAGGCACGATGTCTACCACGTTTATATTTACCGAAAAATATGTATTCTGTATGTGTAGCAAATGAAGAGACCCGGCGTAACAGCTACGAGTTTTAAACCGAGTTTTAACTAACCCCTTGCCCATATATGACCGATAAAACCAGAAATTCGAATTCTGGAATGGCTTATAATAACATCTAACGTCAAACGCCTTTGTTCGGTCGCACTTGGATTCGTCTTGAGAGAACATCAAAATAGCCGACCCAATTCGACTTCAATAAAGAGGGAAGGTTGGGATTCTTGTTATAGAGAGCTAGAGTATATAAAAGTTTTGCCCCCTTCCTCCGGAAAAAAAAAGTCATTTATTTTTCTAAAATACCATTTGACCTAGGTGTGTGTACTGTATGTTACATCAAGTATTGAAATGTTTTAATTTGTCAGATCGCAATAAACTAGCAATACTACTTTCGCAAGAAAATAAATAGGGGTCAGTAGGGGTCTCCGGGCACTCGTAACTACAGATGTGCTCCTTTACAAATCCATGCCCACAATCTGCCGCATTATTTTCATCAACCTCCGCTCAAAGTCATAAGCCTGTCACATGGAACACAATGACAGCAGTCTTGCGCGACAGCTACCTCCGGATTGATGCGTGAGAATCCCCGCTGTGATTAACTCTTCACCTTAAAAACCCAAGTATCTCCGACCCTAGCAGCGATGAAGCAAGCGGTTAGCCGGCATGTCCCGGTTTGCTGAAGTTTATGGAAGCAGAAACGCGATACAAAAAAAAGGAACAATAGGTTTATTCCATGCTGAAAAAAAGAAGAAAGAGAACACAACGTTTTGGTCGTGGAGCCTTCTTCAGGTGTGCAAGAAGGCTGAAGAAGCACACCTGAAGAAGGCTCCACGACCAAAACGTTGTGTTCTCTTTCTTCTTTTTTTCAGCATGGAATAAACCTATTACTTGTTCCTTTGCAGCCTACGCATGCTGACGCAGCTACCCACCTGAACTACAAAAAAAAAAGGCACGCATACTCGTCATGCTCAAGCCACTAAGAACCTAAAATTAAGATGCAAGTCCACCGCTTCAGAGGGCATGAATTCGTTAGCAAAAAAGACACTTTACTATGGATGCATACAGGATAAAAATGAGTCCAGCTGCTGAGTCCAAGTCAGGGTCGCGGGGGAGCCGGCACATATCCCGGTAACCCAGAGGCGCAAGGCTGGATACACACTGCATGGGTCACCAGTCAACTGCAAGGCAGACAGAGACTCGCACACACTCACACCAGAGCCAGCTGTCCCCAGAACTAACCACTTAACCTACCAGTGTGTCTTGGGACTGTGGGAGGCAGCTCCCGGAGGAAACCCACACACATAAGGGGAGAGCATGCAAACTCCACACAGATTACACTCCAGGACAGGCGCAGGCAGGCAACAATGCTAACCACTGCGACCACAAAGACGCAAAAAAAAAAAAAAGGATGTTGAATGTTTAAGTACATTAAGTACTACTGAGGTGAAGTCATCAACCATTGAGTACAGACTCATCTGGTCCATTTGTGCTCTGGGGATTCATACACAGCACTTTTCAAGTGCTTCACGGAACACTTCTTATTTAACAAACATCTCAGATGCAGAACAGATGACCCTGTTTTGGTTCTGACCATAAAACCTTCCTATTCATACTTCGTCCTCATGAAAAAAAAAATATAGTAGTGTGGTTCCATTTGTTTTACATTGAATTCGATCTACTGAAAATGAAAGTGTTTTCAAATTAATGCATACAACAAATACACTTATAGCAAGTCATTTTATAAATGGAAAACGTTTCTCATGACCTTCACAGATATTTGCGAATGTAAGGACTTGATATTTTGCTGATAAAGGAAGGTTAAGGGAATTGAAAATCATATTTTACTATTGAGGACAAGTCTTTTGTAAAGTTTGTCAGGGATATACCTAGTGAAAACATTTGGGGTTCAAATCCTAGATAAGGCACTGCTGTAATCCTACCTTTAGCTTATTAGAGGAATTGTTCCAGATGTCAAGATGACAAATTTAAGCTGCTTTGGACAAAATTATCAGCCAAATCAATAACTGTTTAACCCAATACCCACAAATAGAACTGTACCATATTCAATACAAAGCAAAATATATAACTATAAAAATGTTTAACATAGCTAATCTTATGTATTGTAAAGCTAACAGTACTCACAGGCTCCTATGATGGCGACTACTTCAGTGCTGAAAGTTGTAAATGACGTTCAAGGGCTTCCTTGCTCTTCAGTCATCTTATTTTGTACTGTATATTGAGATTTGTCTTGATATTTTCCCATACTCAGGAGTAACTGTTTAAAACCCAGTTTCTAATATGTAATTGTAAACAAACTGATACAAACCTTATGAAGTCAGGTACTCCAACAGTATATGTTCAACAACATCCTGAGGAACACCACACATGAAGTGTGATCACCCATGGGACAGGATTACAAATCTGGAGGTTCTCCCAACAGCGAAAACAATCCGCACTGGGACTGTATCCAATATCAAATACAGGGTCATGGGGGGGCTGGGGCCTATCGCCAGCAAGCAACAGGCTCAAGGCAGGATACACCCTGGACAAGAGGCCAGGTCACCACACACCCACCGCCATCTTCCACGCACACATAGCTGAAATGAGAACAGTGGAAGCAAGGCCATATGAGCAAACCTTACGAAGACGGCAGGAAGAGCAGCCTGTGTTTCAGCGCAACCAAGCCCTGTGAGGGGGAGCCGGCTGTCTCAGATCCATTTGGCACTCTACAGGCCTTTCAAGGAAGACGGGGATACATGATTTATGACTGCAAGGAAAAGGCACCACTGTCCCACTGCTATTTTAACAACTAAAGACCAACAAAGACTTTGTTTTTGGTGTGTCCAAGTATGGTTAGTAATCTCATTATCCAGTGTCAAATCCAAACACTTAACAGATTTACAATCATAGTGCCGCTACAATGCAAATCCCTGCATCATATGCTTCATAATTCTGGGGGAAATCATAAGCCATTACCTCCAGTTGCTTGTACCACTGCTGTGGAAAACCCTTGAAGTGCATTTGACAATACTGAACACAGTATGTTTCCATTGTCAACTGGATTGACTGTGAAATACACCACTACTTTCCTGGAAGTCTTCAGCTGCTGTACCTGCTGTTCCTGACCGAACAATTTTGTCTCAAACAATATGGGAGACTTGTTTACCATCAAAACAATACCTAATAAGGATTGACTTACACTTCTCTTCCAGAAGTGTGCAAGAAATGGACCACACTGATGTTTCATTTAGTTTTTTTAAATATCTTTTTTCTTTAATGTATTTACAAGCTTTAAATTTGCTCTATAAGTCTGAAGTATTACAAGCACTTTATGTTCAGCAACCATACGTTATTTGATTTTTGTACAAGTTGCTGTCTGTACGTTCACTTAATTCTTAATTCTTCATTGTTGTTCATTTGAAGTTCTTGCAGACTGTATTGTCTTCTGAATGCGGATTTCTGCCCGTTTGGAGGATAATATACATATCACTTAGAGCAAGCCAAAGCAGAAGGAAGAGTTTTTGTGGTTATTTAATAATAACCTTTAATCTCTGATGTCTTTTAAACATCTGCCCTTCCTGTGTCTCCCCCCCACCACCCACTGACCCACCCACCCCCCTCCCCAAAAGAGCATTTCTTTACCCTGTTTTTCACCAAACAGTTTGGAATCCAGGGAGGCAATTATTCTTTCACGATTATTTTTTATCGTCCGCGCTCGTCTCCTTCTCGTGAGCATCTGCAAATGTTAAATAAACTTCCATATTTGCAGTCCTTAAAAAAATAATAAATTAAAGAGTTCAGAACCTATTTGTCTTTGTTGCACAGAAATTGGTTTTAAAGTCTTTCTTAAAAAGTAACAAAAGAAGGTTTTAAAATTTAAAACAAAAATATTTTCTATAAATAATACATGTTTAGTGCTCTCGCCTGTGAACTCAAACTCAAATTGCTGCAAGTCTTAGAACCGTACCATGAAGTTTTCAACCTTTTTTCATCTATCTGTGCATGTTTTTTTTCATTGTGTTCAGCAACAATTGGCCTTTCTGCACTAATTGGCGAAGATTCTCTCCTCTCGTCAATTATCTTCCGATTCCTCTTCAGCTTCCCTAAGCCATGTGAAAAAGGCTGTGACTGACTTCAGCGCTACTCCCTTGCCCAGCTGCTCAGCAGGGTCCTTGCTCGACTCCCATTTGTAGAAAGCATCTTCTGAGATCACGTCTTCATCGTACAAACAGTCAAAAAACATCCGTAGCAAATCTGAAAATGAAAAGCAAAGAAAACAGACTTTCTGAATTTCCTCATTCACACTTGAATTTTTATCAGTTGTCATTTTAGGACACTTCAGAGATGCAGCAGCTGAAAGGATTTTAGAATTAGCATAGTGAGAAAACAATGGTGGCTTTAACACAATAAGAACAAGGAGATCGAGCATTCAACTTTTTAAAAACGTCCTACTTAAAAAAATAGAATTCTTTATGTTATATGATGTTAGTACTTGACTTATGCCAAAAATTAGATTGAACTTTTGAAAGACATACTTACTAGGAGGTTGATCAAGTTTAACTATCAATGCTTGAAGTGCATAAAGTGCTTGCAATTGTCTCTCAGTATCTGAGTTAAGGTACTTGAGTAATACAGGCAATCTTCTCTGGATAATGGCAGTGTCCACTCGACATGCTGTGCTCTCACCTATACAACAGAGATCAGTGTTAATTTGTGAAAAATCGCCAAGTGCTGTCACTCTCACCCCAGGCAAAACATGTACTAGGAGAGCGACAATGACCTTGCATTTCTGTCACGATTTCCTCTTCTAATGTCAATCTCCAGGACATTCCTGTAAACCTCCTACTGTAAAGTGTGGAACTCAAGTTTATTACTAAATAAATTCAGTTAAGATAGTCATATAGCCTTGGGGGTTGGACAGAGATGAAGCACCATTCCAACAACTTACAACCCAGAAATACAGTGCATTTGCTGAACAAAAACACATTTACGTACATTTAAAAACACTGCTGAAAATATACACAATAGTAAGTCTATGTGTATATAATGTGAACTCATTTAAACTCTTGCCCTAAATCAATCATTGACAAGCTTACATAAATTACGTATTAATAATGTGATCTGTCTTAAGCAGTATATTATGATAACGTAGTCCAACATTAACAGCACACGTTCCACTCCTTTGGCTGTAAAACACCTGTGCTGAAGTACAAACTCAAACTCAGAGAAGTTAAAGAGTTTTTAAACAAGCAGAAGGAAAGGCTGTAGTGATCTCTACACACATCTGCTCCTTCACGGTCTGAACCAACAATGACTGGCACCGATTCAATTAATCTCGGAGTCAGGGAAGAGCTACACTTCCCACTACAGCTTCAAAAGCAGTTTTGGGACAGAAACATTCAGGAGAAGTTAAAATTCACAAAACCAATAAGTTACATAGTCAGGTGGATGCTGTAAAAAAGCTGCCTATGAATTTAAACTACACTGTTCAAATACAAAATAATGTTGGCTGCCCAAGGCTGCAAACATACACCTGTAACCTCATGTGTAAAAATACCACCAGGAGCAAGAGGATGAGGGTTCATCGTCTTCTTACCTTTCACTGCTGCCTTACACACAGCTGTCATTAAAGCTCTAAGGAATGGAGGTGAACTCATTTGAGATTCATCTAAATTGGCCTGGAATGGAAAAGGACAAAACATGTTTGCATTGCATGCAGCAATTAATATCACATGTAAACATGCGACTCTTCATTACAGATTAAGTCAGAACTGATGGCATAACAATTTAAACTTCTCTATAAAGGACTGGTCTGTGACATTTTTGAACTTCCTTCCTGGAGATATCAGTAAACGAGGGACCAGGATGAGGAGATTTATCCGTTTTCTTGCTTTACTTGAAGCTTTGAAACAAAATGTACCCTTTTTTTAAAGCTTCAAACACATTTTCTGACATTATTGGCTTTGTAGCTGAAAACATTTCGAAGATGCCTTTGTTAAAGGCATCACTGTAGCTGCAGTTATAGGGAACACAGGATGTGGAACATGAGGAATGCTTTGCCTCATCCCAGCTCTGGTAGCTGCTGAAGTCACGAGCAACATAGGAACACAGGACAGGTCTGCAACCCCTTGATTATCACCCCCCACACTGCCTGACAGTGAAAGAGGTCAAGTAAATAAAGGCAAGCTGCTCGAACTCTGTACCTCTACCCAGTCGAAGATTTGTTCGTCGCTAGCCATGTCCTCTAGAAGGAGCTTCTCTAGCTGTTTGTTCAGTTCATCGGGAGAAAGCTCTCTCTTTGAAAGTGCTTCAGTGGGACTTGAGCAGTCCGATATAGTGAACTCTAGTTTCTGTTGGGAGAGCACAAAGAGCTGTAATGGCATCATTCTTTCTGAAATACATGATCAACTGCTTTATAAAACAGCATAATACCTCTTAGAATTATTTTTCGGATCCTGTTACAAACAAATTATAATACTAAGATAACAGTACATAATTAGTGTTTCTCAGATTGTGCGTTTTCATTATTTCTTAAAGAACTTGCTGACCATAAAAACAGAGCAAGGATTTGGAACAGATCCTGAGAAACATATTTGAAAAATGTCTTGTCTTTGCATTCAAATGGGAATACATTAAAACTGTTCACTGAAACTATTGCCAAGAATATTCCCTGAATGTTTTTCTTTAATTTAATGCCTTAATAGCTGTTTTTTTGTTATACATGTAACAGGATCTAAAAGCCCTATTTATCTAATGGAGGCGTTGCCACTTTTTATTTAAATTTTATTTTCTTAAACAGTAGACCTCATATCATATTCGGGCTTGCCCCTCTCCTACTACAGGCTTTTGTTCTCACCAGATCAGAGATAAAGTTGTGCACATCTTCACCCTCTGGCAGGAAATCCACCCAGTTCAACCCCGATTCCCTCCATAAGGCCCCCACTTTCCTATGGCTCTGGCAAAGAGAAAAGAGCTTCAGCACCCCAGCAATACACATGAATAAAACCAGTTTCCCTGTAACACCACACTCCCTTGTGGAGAAATCTTGCACAGACTCCTGTGAAAACTGCTCACCGCAGATACATTTCCAGACAGCTATTGTTTTACCTTATTGCCATAACATCAAACCACTAGATGTTCTTAGAGTAAAATAATGCACCGGTTCAAATATCTTCACATTACATGGATACTGAAAGTTTGAAACTGACAGTTGTATTGGGGATACTTATCCGAAAAGAATGGTAAAACAAGTAATTTAAATGTTCTATATCAGTTTGGTTCTGGAACATTTAATCCGCTCTTAACTTATTTATTCATTCTTTTTTGCCATTTGTCTCACGTTTGCATTTCACGAAGATAATGGCACTGTCCAAATCAGATGTTAATGGGGAAAAAAAACCATTACACTACAGCCATCAAGATTCAACATTGCACTGAGAAATGAAAGACATAGCGTGTGTGCAATATGATTTAAGTTATAAAGATTTTATAGCACTTAGCTGTAGCTGAATTTAATAAAAAATCGAAAATTGTAAGGACAGCATTTGTCAAATATCCAATAGAATGGTCAACTTGAAAAATGGGTCAAGGAATTTCTTGATTGCCTATCTCAATATAACTGCAATCACCCCCATCTCCATGTAAACCACCTGCTACTGTTTGGATTCCACATGCCCTTTCTGCTTTCTGACCCCAAGCTACTTAAAACAACCCCTGCATGGTAGAAAGAACATGACAAAAAGTGCTACTATGCGTCTAGAAACTACAGATACTGTATCTATTGTTGCAGTATGATGCATCAAAGAATGTCCTTATATACAGTGCAGTTCAACCAGACCTGCAGGTGATAACATTTTTGCACTTTTATCAATTTTTACATGGAACTTCACATGTGGTTTTAAAACTGATTCCTTTACTGAAAAAAAAATGTAATAAGTCAGAAGGCATGCAATTTTGCACATTACATAAAATTGCACTGTATGGAAAGAGAGCAGATGAGTGAAAAGAATACTAAAAAGTCCCTGACAAGTTTTAAACAGAATCTAGGACTTTTTATTGAAGGTGGGGTACAGAAAAGAAGCTAAAAGTAAAAAAAAACACTAGATGTTCTTAGAGTAAAATAATGCACCGGTTCAAATATCTTCACATTACATGGATACTGAAAGTTTGAAACTGACAGATGTATTGGGGATACTTATCCGAAAAGAATGGTAAAACAAGTAATTTAAATGTTCTATATCAGTTTGGTTCTGGAACATTTAATCCGCTCTTAACTTATTTATTCATTCTTTTTTGCCATTTGTCTCACGTTTACATAAAATTGCACTGTATGGAAAGAGAGCAGATGAGTGAAAAGAATACTACAAAGTCCCTGACAAGTTTTAAACAGAATCTAGGACTTTTTATTGAAGGTGGGGTACAGAAAAGAAGCTAAAAGTAAAAAAAAAATCTTACCATTTGTTTGCATAGTAAGTGCAGTATTTCAGAAAATAATATCCCAGCTCTTCCCACAGGAAGTAAAGGTTTGCTAAATTCACTGCAAATAAGAGAACAAACAAAAATGGGAGAACCCCATTAGATAATGTAATAAAGGCACTTAAAATTCACCAAATTCCAACCTCTCCATTATGATGTCCTGCAGTCTGTTTTGATGCTCTGAGCCAGAATGTTTATTTTAGCAGCTGTCCTGACCACAGATTATACCACAGTGGTCTCATTCCTTCCTCTAGATCAGGAAACAGTTGGTCTTTACTTGGGCTGTAGTTGACTGCTTTATGCAATGAAAGGGCCACATCTAGCAAAATCTTGCAGAAGAGCAAACCTTAAAAAGGAGTTGTAGAAAGAGGAAAAGAGGCCAAACCGAGACTAAGAACATAAATGGCACAAATGAGAGAATGCCATTAAGAATCTAAAACATTTCTTCAGAAAGCTGTGATCTTCCTCTGCCGCCTGGAATATATGAACTTCATAAGTATAAACCAAGGATTATAATATACCCATATTATGTTACGGAATACCTCTGTAGCGGCAATGCTTGTTAATAAGACAGAATTAAGTGTTGCTGTGCTTTCCCAAATGAGGCCTCATCTCTCTGTTCATCTCTGTGGTGCAGCCACAGAGAAACTATTCATGCAGGCTGATTTAAAGATGTTTTCTTTTGATAAGGGACAGCTCCCAAATGGGGATGCACTTAGCTAAGCATGGCTATCATGATCAATGGTCATCCATTGGTGCCTATCTGTCTAGGGAGTGCCAGATGGACATCTGGACTGCATTCCTAAGTGTCAGGAGTAAGTGACTCATATCTCACCTTGATCAACCAATCAGGGACTGGTAGGGCCGAGTAACCCACGTGGGACTCTGATGCCCATGGAACTTTCAGCCAATGAACGAGCTGAAGTTCCTCCAGGTAAAAACAGGCAACCCAGAGGGCCTGAGAGACTTTTTCTGAGACAATTCTAAAGGGAATTCAAAGGAGAATTCCAGGGCAGGACGGCCCAGGAGCAGAAGGCTCCCAAGGGCAGGACATTCTCGCAGCGCGCCTCCAGACCATCCTGAAACTCAGCCCGGACAACCACGGAACGGCCAGTGTGTCCGAGTGCCAGAACTTTCCTCTGTTCAAAGAGTATAGAGCGGAGGTGGCCAGAGAGTAACAAGAGGATCCACCCGAGGTTAGCATCAGCAGCAAGCCTCGTGAACAGGTCGGAACTGTGGAGAGCTGAATCACTATTCAGAACTAGCGCTTCATCAGGAACGAACCGGTCTTCTTCCTGACCTGCTGGGACCCACAGTCATCTTTTCTCCTGTGCACAAACTTTGCTAGTTAAAGCCAACACTAACTAGCCGGTCAGTGAGCATCAGCAGCGCACCGTCGCAAGCAGCACAGCACAGCCTGGCACGGAGCCAGAGAGCCCGCAGGAGATCTGAATCCCCAGAGATTGGATGAGTATTCAACTTCAATGCATTACAGCTCGAGAATTCAATTGTTATCCCAACCAGTTGATATCAATTTAATTCCTAAGAGTTATGTACTTATTTTGAGTATCTAATGTAGAAGTTATAACCAAGTTCACTTTATGAAACGGTCTAAATGAATGATATACCGAACGTATGTCCTCTTGATATGTGTAACACTTCGTAACTGACTGAATATATACCTTTTGTATTCTGATAACCCTCTCGATAAGATCTGTTAGGTTTATATGCATATTCTATGTATTAATAAATGTATCCTCGTGTATTAGTACCTGTGTGTGTGCGTTGTTTGAGTTATATCGCATGGTTGGATTCTTAAGCCATTAAAAGAATCATTTTGTGATTTACGGCTACAATTAATATTTGTCCCCGTAAATGCCCAAACCCTACAGAACTGGTGCCTTCAGAGAGCGCACTACACCTCCATCTCTTTTGGTTTTCATTTCAGCTAAAGCTCTTTTTCAATTAAACTTATTAAAGCTTTAATTTAACTATTTAAAAATAGTCTCAGATCCTTTTATTTAGGAATATTGTTTTAATTACCAAGTAAGATTTAACTGGTGAATTTATTGACACACACTTTAGTTGTGTGACAGTGTCACCTGATTTCATACTTAATAAATTGTTTAAAAAACAATATTTAATGAAGTTAAAACACAGATCTATTTGCTCCATTCTCCGGACATAATACACATAAATGTCAGGTCAGATATTTTGGAAACTAAGAACTCTGTGTAAAAGAGAGCTAAAATCAAGCAAATGGTAAAATTAAAGGTTAAATACTTTATCTAAATAGGGGCTGTACTTAAGGACCGGGACTGGGAAACACTGATTTAGCACGGTTAGATTAAGACAACAGTATGACATACTGGGACTTAACTTGATAAGCCTACACTACACTCTAAAGTTTTGTGTAATAAAATGGGGAAAAATATTTGTTACAACATTTAAAAGAGAAAAGTTGATCCAAGAGTATCTGTGCCTGACTCACGTAAATAATTCTCTCATAGAGATTCCTCCGTCACGGAACATGGGGTTGACCAGCTCTGCGAGATACAGCCATATATGAGGAATGTCAATGGCCATATCGTCCGCCAACTCCAATGTGTCTGCAAACCTGCAGGGGAGAGCACACACAGAATTCAATCAATTAAAAGGCATATAAAGAGAGTAACAGTGTGAAGAAGAGCTGCCCATTCAGCTTATTTGGATCACTTGGATTTTAATATATCCCATCCTGTTATTTCTGAGCTATTTGGCTCAACAAAATGTAGTGGGAGGCTGGGAAGCTTGTTCCACATTCCTACAATCTTTCGTGTAAAGAACCGTCTCTCACCTGTTTTGTGTTTTCTGCCGGTTTTATTATTTCATACTTGCAGACTCGTATCACAAAATGTGTTTTTGAAACGAGTGAGGAAATCTGCTGAAATGTATGCAGGGGAAATTTCACTTCGCTAATAATTTAATTCATTTAATTAATGAAGCATGATGCACTTTACCCTTTAAAAAACATTATATACTTGCTTCATAGATTCTGTATTTAAACCACAGACCCATGTAAAAAACACAAGAAGAGAACAAAATTCAAACACGGGTTTAAAACTATCACTGATAAACACCCCTGCACTAGTCGATTCACTGCCTGAAAAAGGAGTTTCATCAGCTTGACTTGGCAACATAAATATCCTGCAGTAAACTGCGTTAAGTATCCTGCAGGGCTCACCCTTTGAAAAACTCTTGCTTGGAGAGGGTTCCAGACTGCACCAGTTGGAAGAACAGCTGCCCCATGTGATCTCTTGTGATTTGACTCCTCTCCAGTGTGGACTCCACACCCACCCGGACAAATACATGTAGAAGTGCTAGCTGATCAAGCTCCTCCACACACTGTACTGCTTCCTGTACAAACACACACAAGGGATTCAGAAGGGTCTGGCTCGATAACCTCTAAACAGTGTCCAGTGCAATCAATCCTCAATTCCAGTGACTGACCAGGTATTACATTTTTAATAAACTATACTGTCAAGAAATTTAGTGCTAATTATGCAGAAGATTTTTCCATGACTCTAAGCAAGGATATTTAAATTCCTTAAAAAAAGAGATTAATACATACTTCCAACACCTCAATGCTTTCAAAGCCTGTTTATTTTGGAGTTCCCACATCAGTTTGAAAACATGAATGTGCTACCTTATAGTCGTTAATGTGCAGAAACTCATCAATAATGGATTTGGATTTTCGTTCCATTTCCTCTTCCGTCATTGTAGGCTTGTCTGCTGTCAGGGCCGCTGGAGTCTCAGACTTTCCTGGAATGACAGGATGTAACAAACTCCAGACAGATTCTGGCAAACACAGACACACTTGTATTACAGAGTCGTAATCTAAAAGTCCGGCGCAGAAGCTATTCATTCAAATGTGGAATTATTTGGTATTACAACTGAGCCAGCAATATATTATACTGTTTGGATCTCTTGTGTACAGCCCATTCCATCCTCGATGATCCTTCATACCTATTGTTTAATGAATTCCAATTACCCAGAATACAGAAGACAGACAGATATCCTCATTTAAAAACTAACAGGTTCAAGTTCTCATTTATTCCTGTGGCCATAACCCTTCTCAACAGTTGATTCTCTTTTTCCTGTTTATGTGTATGGTTTATGTTTTTTATACCGTCTGCTGCTGTAAAACAACTTACCCCTCGGGGATAATAAAGGCTCCCTCTCTCTGACAAATAAGCTGATGTAACACACAGAACGAATAATAATACAAAGAGCTATCACCTTGTATAGCACTTTGTCCCTAAACTGCTATCTTCACCAGCGCAATATGAGCTCTTAGGTCTGTCATGCAGTAATTTAAGGCGTTTGAGTGTGCTCTCTGTAAAGATCTGAGCTCTTTCTGGGCGGAAGAGCAGATGCATGCAGCTCACCGGTGTCCCGAGCTCGACTGCTCTCGGCCTCCGGCTTCTCCTCGGCGACTGTCAGCTGCTTGACCGTCTCCAGCATGTCGTGCCTCTGCTCCTCCTGAGCCTGGCTGTCCAGCAGGTCCTTGCTGCTGCCGCCCCTCGTGAAGGGTCCGGGCCGAGAAGGGGCTGCGGGCATCGGCTTATCGTTCCTTTCCCGACCGGCGCTGCCACGGCTGACAGGGTAGAGAAATACAAAGCGAGCTGTTAGTGCTTGTAATTTCTGGTGTCCGCTGGCGAGCGGAGCAAGTGGTTTTTGATCACGGCACATGGCCATGGTCACTCAGCTGCCATATCCACATTTCCATCCATATACTGTTTGTAGAACGGCCTTAGATCACAGGAGCCCATCGGGAGTTTGGAGAAAAAAATATTTTGCTCCTGAAATTAAGACTCCTGCAGCCATGCAGCAACATCAGCGAGAGAAGCACAGACTCTCCCGTTTGACACTGTGGAGTTTGCATCAGTCCACATCCAGGTCTCTTCAGACATTTTATTTGACCAATTTTCAATGGCAATGCAATGAAAAGCCTTTAAATACCTTTCTGACTGAAAATCTGTTTATGTGCCCTTTTCTCCCCTTGTGATTTCTTTCAGAACACAAACGATGACATTGTCAGATGATTAAAGACATTTGAGTAGGGAGCTGAGTCAGCATGCATGGGCTGCAAAGCAACAGGTAAGGTAAAGAAAAGGTACAGTAAAGGTAAAGAAAGGAAACAATGTTTCAGCTGTGGAGCCTTTGCTCACACCTGAAAAAGACTCCACAAACAAAACATTGTTTCTTTTCTTTACCTTTCAGCATGGATTGAACATTTACTCTTTCCACTGTTAAATGATCTTCACCATAAACCTGGAGACAAGGATCAGGCAAAGTCTATATACATATTTCACTTCTTCGTCAGATTTTTGTTTTGCCTGTTTGTTCCTTTCTCACACCGAGGAAGAAAACTGAACACTTACCCGCTGAGACTTCTCCGAGACTCGTAGTCTGAGGTCACTGCTGGAGACACAGTGGCCGCAGGCAGGGACGACTGGAGGGGAGAGAAACGGTTTAAGCTGGTGGTGCTGGAACGGGATGAATCTGCAAAAAAAACAAACAAAGTTGCAATTTAATACTGTAGCTGTTGAGCAGTACCGATGCAGAACACAGGATAAGAACAGAATATTTCTTGATTACAGGAGAATAGTTTGATTGCAGTGTGGTGCACATGAAGTATTCATTGATGAGTGAGAGACTAGGAAGATGATTCTAGGGAATTTGAACATATTACAAAATGTAAAGGATTTTTTTAAACTCTTGACGCGTCTACACCTTCCACACAAAATACAACAGGGGTCTTTATTTTTAAGTTTCTGCAAGAACACAGCAATAAAAGGGAACAATATATTACTTATTATTTATGTATACTACATGTTTCTTTTAGACGTGACTACACTTCTCAGAGCTTCTTTAACTACACATTTAAAACATAATACACAACTGTACACTACACTACATTCAGCTGATATCATACTAACAATTTCACCATTCAGAGAAACCAAGACATAAACCCCATCGTGAACACCTTGCCCCCCCCGTGCGTCCTGTGCACACTGTATGGTGAGAAAAGACTGTTAAGGCCCTTAGCCCAACTACTGAGAGTGGCATCTCCTCACCTGAGTCACTGGACTTGGCTCCTCCACTACTGCCCTTAACCCAGCTCAGCTGAGCTCTGGGACCCAACTGGATCTTATCATCTATCGTAGGCTGTGGACAGACAAAAACACACTACTCTTAGATCGCATGCTTCCAATTTAGAGGAAATGAAACTGCAAAGTGATAAATCTATGATACTGATTGCCTTAACCAATTTCCATTCTGTTCGATCAGGTTAATACTGTAATACTATAACATGTTTACAGAAAATGAAAAGGAATAGAGTGGGTAGTGTAATCCTTCTTTCCAAAGGAAAATTATTCAGCACACTAGAATTGTAACTAATGTTGTTTCTTAAATTGTAACAGAGCATTTTGAGAACAATCTCAAAAAACAAAAAACAATCAAAATGCAACAAATCTGCCAAATTAAGCTCCCTTACAGTAATATTTTAAGAGTTTCCACAGTGTATTATGTTGCCTTATCTAACAACACTGTATTTATTAAAGTAACAGGATAAATCTTTACTGCTGGAAGAAAAGCTAATGAGTGCTCCAAGGTGTCTTGACAGCCTCTCAGTATTAATACCACTGATTTCCAGCAGATGGTGGTGTTGTGATTATCAAGAAAGAAGACGTGACATTCCTCTGCATGTCAGTGGAATTTAATTGTGGTGATGAGACCTTTTCTAGCCATGATGTGATTGAGAGAACATAGGTTTTATTGTAAAGGTTATTAAAAAATATTTCAATATCTCCTTTAGAAAATACAGTGACTGGTTTAAGAAATTCCTCCAGCATTAAAAATTCCTTAAACTGGCTTTCACAAGATGCACTTTAGGGGGAAATAACATTACAGAATGCAGCAAAGGTTTCATTTTGAAGCCAACATGTAGTAAACTGCACCCAGAGGCTCCTGCATGAAGAGTTGCCATCTAAATTGATATAAACCACAAACAAACCTAAGGCACAAGTCATGCTGCAAAGGACAAACCAACAAATGACTATTCCCAAATCTTTCTTTCTCTATTCAAGCATTTGGAACTAAAGTGAGATATCTGCAATACCTACATAATAACATTTCCACCACACAAATGTCTTCAGTTGCTTTCCTGTCATTTATAAATGATAAGGCTACCTTAGAGATTTTTGGGATCTTGCTAGGGTCTATCGTCCGGCTATTCTTGGTCACAGGCACAGTGTTCCAGGTCTCTTCTCTCTGCATCACTGTGAACACACAGATAGCAATTTCTCTGTCATCTCATTGCTAGAAATGTTATGCATGAAATTGTATATGGCTCATAAAGTAATCTTATCTTATCTCAGTAAGTCAACTCCCAGTTCCCATCTAAATGTAATCAGAGATGTACACAAGCTGATACAGCTGAGAATAAATGATAAATTAACACAAATGACTTTGAAACAATATTAGGGAGCAATGCCAGTGACTAGGAGATGAAGCTCTTTGTTGCTGACGGCGCAGAAGATCCCAGAGGGGGCTGGTGATAGAAACCCTTTAGTTTTCTAAAGGGCTTTAGCTTTAAAGATGATTATGGTTAATTATAAAAACATAAAGGCTGCAAAAGAGAGAAAGCCATTTAACCCATGTAACGTGTTTGCTTGCTTTTATACAAAAAGTGCCAAACCAAGAGACCCAATTCAAGGATCATATCCAGATACTTTGTTGAAAACAACTAGGGTAGCAGTTTTGACATGTCTGGATAGCTTGTTCCAGACTCCCACAAAACGTAGTGTAAAAAAGTGCCTTGTGGTCTCAGTTCTAAATGCAATTTCTCTTGGTTTCCACTTTTGTTCACTAGCTCATGCATCACTGTGAATATTGAAGAAGTCCAATAAGCTAACTTTATGAACTGCCATTGAGGACTTTGAATACTTGAATCAGGTATCTGAAAATCAGGCTTTTCTGACCTGGTCTCCTCTTGTCCTTGGATAGCAGCTGCTGATGAACTTTCCTCTGCTCCTCCTGCTCCTCGATCTTGGCCTCCTTGTGGATCTGCTCAATGGTTTTGGGGCCCTGATCTGCTCTCCGTGACACCCAAATATTCTGCAAGGCAAAAGGTCAGGTGTCTGTCACTCACACCACTGAGGACCCCAGGGGACTCCTTGTCTTATGTATTCTCATTAAGACATCAATCCTTCATCGTACTACACTGATAATAGGCATCTGTTATAACTATAATACGTAACAAGTGCCAGGGGAAAGGAAAAAGGATATCGACATAAGCTTTAGACTACAACTTAACTAAATAATTCTAGTTTTGGTACCTGTCTTAAAAATTCAAGTAAATTTACATTCATGTTAACAAAAATATTTAGCCGAAATGAAACTGCTTAATTTCATAAAGGCATGGAAATACTATAAAAATGACCTTCACATCTTTCTTCAAACAAAAAGTTTGGTATTAAAACTTTTCTTCCTTTGCTCTTGTGCATCTTAAAAGGATCGGAAATACTGTGACTACAGCTCATGTAAGATAAGCACATCCTGATGTGAGGCATGAAATGGCTCTGACCGTTAAGAAACTTAGTATTTTGGCATGTCAGAAAGAATCAGCTATTACCACTGGCTAACTGCTGGAAATGTGATGGGAAATTACATTGCCAAAATCCATCAGTATTCAAATGTGTCTAAAGAAAGCTGTCCTACAGCCAGCTACAGCCACCTGAAGCAATGTCAAAAGGAGGTCAATAAGGCCCCACTCTATTCCAGCTGTAAAAAATCTTACCAGCCTGAGATCGATCACGTCCTGTAACATGAAGCGGATTCGGGATGATGTTTTTCGCTCCTTCACAATTTTCTCCATTTGGTTGAAATACTGATCCATACGAGGCTAAGAGAGGATAAAAAAAGAAAGTGTAAATACCGAGGTTAACCATAGCTCCTATTTTTGTTCTGCATGTGGAAATGACCATCTCTGACATGAAGGATTCCAAACACCAATGAATATTACAGTAAACTATGCTAGATTTCTACATTTAACAGTGATTAAATGTTATTAAGGGGGAAATCCCTTTAAAACATAATTAATGGTATGAAATGTTTGGAACAATATACTATGACAATAAAACCTTAGCAAAATTGATTTGGAACTGGTGGTTTGTGAATAGCTAAATATAGGGGAAATTGTAGGGTCTGTGACGGTTTTGTTCTTTACAATGAAGCAAATAAAGGCTGTTGGTTAATGATGCTCCACACAGAAAAAATGTCACAGAAGTATTGTACTTTCTCAGTCATTGTTCTAAAACAGCTCAGGTACAGGCATGACAACTTCATATTGTCTGTACAAGAAATTGTTCAACTGATAAAAGTAAAATTGCCAACTTTTATATTTTTATCTCTAATATAACAAATCTAATATATATACATAGATTAGCAGAATTTAACACTAAACCGAACAGCAGTCCCTCCTCCCATCCTGCACTGTAGTAAGAGTTTATTAGCACAGCTGGAAGTCATCTGTCTCACTCAGTTCTGCCAGAAAGAATGGAATATGATGCGTTTAACCTCTGGGGCACCTTCTCTGCCATGGTTTACCTTTCTGCAGTCAATTGAAACCACCTGCTTTAATGCCGGGAGGGTTTTTTTTTTTTAAAGATCAATGCTGTTCTGACTTGTTGCTCTGGGTACATCACTTGCTTCTCATGAGATGGGGGACTCACGGAACAGATGTGGTTCTACTAGGCCAACAAGTGCAAACCCATTGACCAATGACAAACTGCTTGTAGATGCCAGCACAGTATGCGGTAGCCTTTTGCAGATCACAAATGCAAAAGGTAGCCACTTATTTTATAGACTCTAAAAAACCTATATAAAATATGTAACTGTATAATGAGTGAGCACACTATACAGACTTTTGAAGATGAGAGTGTATTTAATCAATTTCTTTCCAGCCTTTCCCAACGTGCTGTACGTCAGCTTCACCTTTGCCTTTTCAAAGTCCAAGTCCTTCCCGATAGTGGTGAGGAGCCGGCACAGGCACTCGAGGGATTCCTCATCATGATTCTTCAGCAGCTTAACCACACAGTCATGCATGATGGCCTCTGTCAGCATCTTAAGTTTGAAGAGCTCCCCAATGAACTTGATATTCCCAATGGAGCGTCGCCTCGCCTTGTCCTTGGCTTCCTCCAGCTCCTCCTGCAGTTGCTCGCGCTCCGTGGACTGGAGGAGAGGGAAGAGAGAGGAGATGCACTAAGAGACAGAGTTGGGATTCAGTGTAGTATGAGCCCTAGGACTCACAAAAGTCTTGCAGCATATAAACTGAACTGACAGTAACATTTACTTACACCTGTGAATGAGAAGGATAAGCAATAATCTGCCAGATGTTTTCTATTCTTGTAGAATGCATTCAGCAGCAATTTTCAGTTAAAATAAATGCAAATAATTTAAAAAAAACGACAACAAAAGGCAACAGTCTAACAGCACTTGCTGTACATATCTGGTAGATAATTGATAAGCTGAACTACTGTACTATGTCTACATGTCAATGAGAAAGTTAAATGTCCAACAGTCTTTGGTAGACTTGGATCCAAACTCATGACACGAAACAGATTCAGACAATTCTCTGATCAGAAGTGGGAACAATATATCTGCTACATGCCTTAGAAACATCCTTAAATTATCATTAATAATAATTAAAAATATTAAGAAACAACCCATATTATGACACTTTGAGCAAAATAAGAAAAGGAAGTGGGATAATTTTGAAATTCTGTGCAATTAACAATAACACAATAGTGTTTAATTCCTGACTGATATTAAAAATATTATTTTAATTTTAATTCTTACTGAAAGAACACTGGTTGAGACTTACTGATGAGGCCGACTCCAGTTCCTTCTGTTTCCTCTCAAACACGTCATCGTCCACTTTGTCCCTCTCAAACTCTTTCTGGCAGCGGTTTAACAGCAGCTTGCGAAAGTTCACCGTGCTGTTCGGCTTATCTGCCATTTGCACTTTGAGCTGGGGAGACAGGAGCAAAAGCAGATCAGTGAGCATGACCGGTATCTTAGTGTAAAAGGATCAATCGGTTGTGTGTGAACCAGTCTTCGCTTGTGTGTGTCCATCTTCCACTTCCACAGCTTTAAAGGCAGTGATCATAAAGCAGGGGTTTACAGCATTAAGGGAAATTTCCTCTTGGAAGTTCAGTCTGTCCACCCATCTGGTATCAGATAGCTACTTATTCCTGGTAGGGGTCTTGGAATCCCAAAAACTGTCCCTTAATAGCAAAAGGGGGATAAATCCCTCGACAGGACATTAGTTCATTGCAAAGCGCAAGGATAGTTTAGAAATACCAATTACCCACTTTGAAAAGTGGCAGTAAACTGGAGAACAAGGAGGAAACCTGCATGAGCATGTGAGAATATCCACACAGAAGGCATTTAAGAATGGAACTGAATTCAGGATACAAGGGCTATGAGGCAGATAACTACATGGTAGATAACTACCATGTCACCTTGGTGTCATTAACTAGCATTCCGATCATTTGCAAAACAGAAGTCCTAAGAAACTAAGAATTTCAAACATGTTTTTATTGATAACACGTTTCAATTCATGCTTTACTACGAGTAAAGTAGTAATTATGTGATCTTTGTATGGTTGGGGTACCACAATTATATCCTTATTATGTTAGCAAATTTGCTTTTCAGTGATATATTAGAACAGCCCCCAATGTCACCCTTTGCTTTTGTCCCCCATCCTATAACCAATAAACGCACCACTCTGCTATATATTCAGAAGCATCCAGTTCATTATTAACTACCCTGACTCGCGCACATAAATGTAATCCCTTCAGGCCTTTACCTTAGGTCCTCCAGTCCTGACTCTTCCTAACATACTGCATTCGACATCTAGCCGAGAAGTCAGAAGACTCGGTAGGAATGGAAAGCCCCAGGAATGTGTGCTTTGTGTTTCCACGCCTCGGCGGGAAGTTGCCCACACTTACCGTGGCGAGGCAGCGGCACATGTTGGCATAGGCCACAGAGAAGCTGGGCTCGTCGATGGCTTTCTCGAAGACCAGGTCAATGACCCCCTTGAGGCGCTCCTCTGTGTCAATCGTCAGCTCCGTCACCTGCTTCATGAGCTGGTTGAACATCTGGGGGGTCAGCTTGTTCAGGATGCTGCGCACCTTGCGGAAGAGCTCCTGGACAAGGAGACGCATGCCTAGTGAAACATTCTTTCATATCATCACTCCCCAGATAACCTACACCAGGTATAACAGTGCTAGAGTTTAAAACAAAAGCTGACAACAGCCAAGATCAGTCATCCTCAACTTTAATTCGTAATCAATCATGATGTCACTTCCTCACTTAAACATCATAAATACTGCACATTATCTCCCCCTCCTTGCATTCATTGTTTGCATCTCTCCCCCACCCCATCTCCACCTCTGCAGCTGCCCCGTGGTCACTCCTCACTCTGCAGGGGAGGTTTAGCCTCCATGCCCTACGGCCAGGCCTCAGCCATGCTGGTTAAGCCAAATTACTGTGATTTTAAAATGCACATATACCTTTTATACACCTAATTCTTGGCTGTTTTCTGAATTCCGCATCATTCCTCACTCTCAAACCAGGTTTCGAGCAAAGACTTTTCAAAATTGGACCATTTTAGGAACGTAAATGATTAAGAAACCAAGCTACTCTGCTTACTTATACATGTTGTCGAAATCCAAACGACCCAATGAAAAAAAAAATGTCTATGCCGGCATTAAAGAATAACTGCATAAAATCATTTAAAAAACAATAATGCAAAGACCAGTCAAAATAAGAAAACTGAAAAATAATACCTCCACTTGCATTTTTCAAATAAGCCATCATTAGTTCATTTCTCATAACCAGTATCATCAGTGTGGCTGCAAAATAAAATTACAGAACTCTGCATAGGGCCACTGAGGACACATGCAGCCATGCGACTGCTAGCAGGGCCAACCTTTGTTTTCTGTGCCTCGGGGTCCTCAGAGGGCCCCTCTCTCTTCAGGGTGGGCTTCCAGGCGTGCTCAGCCTTCTTCAGCTGCACCTCGTCGTTCACCGACACGTTCATGATGATCTTGCGCGGCTGGGGCCGCCGAGGCCCTGCGTTCAGGAGCTGCACAAAGCAAAGATGAAGAGGGGAGTCACTGACTGATAAAGAAATACGGTTTTGTGAGCTCCAAAACAACAACAACAAAAAAGATAAGTAAGAAAACTGTTTTTTCCCCTACTATATTGAATGGTTCACGTCTGAGCTTCAGCGCTATGCCCTAGCCTCAACGCCATGATGCAGTAGTGGTAAGATCCTTCATCTTGGATGTATGATCCTAATATCCTAGGTTAAGGGTGAACGGGAGCACACAGCTAAACCCAAAGAGTGTCAGTATATATTATGAAAGGATATAGTATACTTTAAATTGAGAGGAGAGGAAAAGTTAGGATTGTAAATTGTGGTTTAATTCACTCCATGGGTGACAAAAAATGAAAAGGCTGCCATCTAACCAGATTTTCCATGTTGTTTGCATTATTTTTCGTCATCTAGATATAATGGCAAATAAACATATTATGTGAGTGCTAATCTGCAATTCTATTATTGTATATTCTTTGCTCGTCACTGAGTACACACCGCTTTGAACTCAAGCTTTGTGCACGTCTTCCCCAATGCTATCATATCTCACTTTGTAAAGGTGATCCTTGACAAAACTTGACAGGACATTTGTAGTTTAGTAAAGAGTTAGCTATGGTAGAATATATGTGACCTTACCAAAAGCAGCATTAAACGATAACTGAGGAGAGAAAGAGGGACAATCTAAGGAGGCAGGCTAATATCACCTGCCCCTCCAAAAATGTCAAATTAAAAAACAATGGCAATGTGAGCCAGTATCAAACAGAGCAGGCAATGGCTTGGCAACTGTGTTAAATGTCAATTGTGAGGCGGATGTTTATATACACCTATGTTACAAGCAGTAAACCAGATCCAAAGGCTGAATAACAGGATAACAGGAACTTAGAGCTCTGACAAATCATAAATGACCCAAAAAACAAGAAGGAAATTAAAGAGTTATAACAGATGTTAACAGTTTTCTTCCAAAAACCTTCGACAGCTGTTTTTTTTAAACAACAAAAATTCAGAGTGGGAATGGCAAGGAGGTTTGAAGATAGTGGGTGGCCCACACAACTGCATACTGTCTTTTCTTTCTAAAAAGACTCTTTTATAAAAAGAGAACTCACAGCAGCTCCTCGTCCTCCTGAAATTTGCCGGCCGAAGTCAGCGAAGGCAGGGGTGAAGTCGGGGCCTCGCGAGATCACTCTTGTGTCTAGTGTTCTCATGGGCAGCTTGTTTTGGTTGATCTGCAAGAACTCCGAGTTAATGCACTGAACAGAACTAGTGGGAAAAACCCCACTCCACACAAACCAGTCATGTACATATTCTGACGCTACTAATCCAAACTGATGGAAACAGAGTCATAAAGTCCCATTATCTAATACGACACAGAGGGTTTTATTTTTAACATCTGATTCACTCTTTTTAAGCTTTACAATAATGAAATAGAATCTACACAGTGACATACATGAGTAAATGCAGTTTTCTGAAACCGAGTGTTATATTCCACAGTCTAGTCATATACCAGAAAACAACAGTCAGATCAGAGCCTGCACTTTCCTATGTTGGGGTTCAAGGCAGAACTGGCCACACCTTGTCCAGCACCACATCGCTGATAGGCGGTAGTCCCTCTGGTTTCTGCACACAAGCGGGCATGAACTGGAAGCCTAGCAGGAACTCCCGGTCATACTGCTTCTTCCCTTCAGTCTCCATGGGCTCTGGGTTTGGGCAGGTCGGGGAAAAAAAGTGGAAGTGAGACTAGAGTTGAAGGAGTGGTGGAGCCAGAACAGATAACTACTCAGGCAAGGCGAAATGTTAACAATCGCTACGGGCTGCGCAAAATGACGGTAACTTTTGTTTTCGAAGGCACATCCTGCCGTCGCGGGAGGTGGAAGGGGGCACACCTGTGGAACCCTCTTTTTCCCCGGGGGCGACACCGCTGTCGCTGCTCTCGGTTTCGGAGATGTGCTCGCCGCCGTTCCTCACGGGCTCCGGCTCCTGCTCCCCGTTCTCTTCCGGCACGGGGGGCTTCTTCTCGCCCTCCGGCGGCACGGGACTGCAGCGCTCCAGCTCGGGGTCGGGGGCCCTCTCTGCACTCAGCTCCTCCCGGGGCTCAGGCTGCAAACACAGGGGGAGAGTGAGGCCTCTCGAAGGCACACAAGTCCTTTCAGCACAATCGAGCTCGCACTACAACCTGCACAACATCCTCTTAACATGTCCACAAAATAAATGCCCACGTCAACTACAGGGAATTCGGCTAAAAGCAGAGCATTATACTTGGTATAACACCCCAACTTAATCATGACTCTAAATGCACAAAATACAGAAGGCTTTCCTCTAAAAGTAAGCAGAATGTCTCATTCCAGGAGCCCTGGTCTTAATAGTAGGAGAATCTACACTCAGTTTTACTTCCACACACACTGCAGATAATGCTACCTAACCAAATACCGTCACTCATTTATGTCAAATGTCAACAGCGTTTATTCTGTTTCTATTTGACTGTGACTGATGCCACTTTAGTGCTTAGTTTGGAACGAGACAGTATGAAATTGAATAAGAAAAAGGATGACAGACACAAATTACTGCTGCCCTCGGATTCTACCTCTTGAAATGCTGTGGAGAGAGATGAGTAGCTGCACTGCTTACCTCACTCTCTTTCTCTGGCACTTCTCCTACTGGAGTCCCTTCTTTTGGTTTCTTCCAGGTCTTTGGTGCAGTAGGAGCAGCATGGGCTACAATATAAAACAATAAGCTAATAATCTGTCTGCCAAGGAAGCAATCGGGCAAGAAAGAACCTTTAAGAAATAGATTATTTAAATACCGTATGCTGAGAACTACAAACATTTTTTCCCCCAATTACAACAGACCCTAGTTTTTCCATCTTCTTCATGTTCCATGTTTCATAACTTTGTGTCTGCTCTACATCAGGTAACAGAGACGTGAGATAAAATTGTGAAGTCTGGGAATGGAACTTCATTAGCAAATTCCATGTTTCAGCTAGAAAAAACTCAATTAGTATGACAGACTTCCAAGCTGAACTGTAACTGGATGATAAGATAAGGAAAGTGAGCTATTAAAAGTCATTAGAGAAGTCTGGAATGAGAAAGGAAACCCTCATCCAGTGCCCAATGAGCTCATTCATAAAACAGACAATGTTTGACATTTAAGCACGGGTTTCATGTGTTTATTACAAAAGTACATATACTATGAACAGACCACTTATTTTCCCCACTTAGGAAAATGCATTTTTTATTGTACTGGGTTAATGTAAAGGCCACAGAAGCAACCCATAGTAAAGTCTTTTGATCCTTTAAGGATCTATCGTCTTTCAAGATAAGACACCACATGCTTTTGCTATGCGTATTCTTGTTATTGCTGATTTTATTGCAGTAGTGGCATAAGTTGCGCGCATTAAGATTGAAAACTGCTGGGCCAGCTGTCTCAGAAGCAAGTGTCTTATTTGTCATGGCATGCCATGGTTGTTTTCTTTGAGTTTGGTTTCAGTGCTATAATTACATGTGTTTTTTATGTTTCCGCTCTTCCATCGCTATGGAGACAGTTCATCTAACACAAAACGTTAATGTCTATAAAACTTTCTTTACGTTTCTCAAATTCTGCAGCTGGAGAACACTTCTAGGCAGGGGTTCATTATACTGTATTTTTCAAGACTAGCACAACACCTTATTGCAGCACACTTCAAACATGGTCTAAGGAAAAAAACACCCCTCCAGCATAACACAGCTTCCTTTACTTGAACACCCACTCATCTAAGAAGGATTCTTTACACTATGTTTATGCACATCCTTCTGATAGGGAACTATTCATCACATTTTCAGTCTAGCCTTTTTCATACTTAAACCATAGTCCTTTCACATAAAAGGTTTTGCAGAACCCAGCAGTTAATGGCACAACTACATAACACTTTTTTTAAAGTTAGACCATAAATTGAAATGTGAGGTCCTTTGAGCATTCCTAGGTTTGCTACTCAGTCAGGGTTGATCCTCGGCCCTAATCAGTGGTTTTCCACATCTGAGATTTATTTTATTCCAGATTATAAACGATGGGACTGCAATTAATGTTTACGGTATACTGAAAAGAAAATTAATTCTGGACATCTCTTAATAAACTAAGGCATCAAGAGGAAAGATATGAACGATTCCTGTGGAGACAGAAATTAACAAAGTGCAAGAATAATGTGCGAGATAAAGTGGAATAAGCAATTAATTTGTTAATTATTGTGAAGGTTTGCTCTGCAACGAGAGCACAATTAGGCTCTTCTAACTCAGGTTTCAGAGATACTACATGGATGTGTTGCCAATACCTCCGCATACTAATTCTAAATTAATAGCTTTGACCACAACTTTACCTTGATACAATGTTTCAGCTGGGGTGGAGACTGATTTAAAATTATGCAGTTTTAAATAATATATTCACCCTTTAACTTTCAGTGGAATTAAAATAGAAATATTTTTATGGTGTCTTGAAACCTTGAGTGCTTTAATATGTACTGTAATATATATATTTGTATTACATAGTGTGTGTGCCTCAAAGCAGCAGCCACCACTGCCATATCGGTGTACTGGATTTAACAACTCTTTCATAACGATGCACGTCATTCCAAATGGGACCTTAATTGCAGTGGTATTTCTGCTGTTCTGCCAGACACCTTCTGACAAGTATATATGATGAAAGTACTGTAAGACTAATAAAGAATCAAGAATCATCTGCATTATATGTAACATATATATATATAAAAACTAAATCAAATGCTACGTTCCCATAAATAACCGCTTTATCACCAAAATTGAATTTTTTAATGTGGCAGCATTACAATGTTGTATTGCTGACATTAAAATGCACCTCAGCACACAGCAGCACCAGTACCAGGATGGATTCCAAAAGTCTGGTAGTTTTTGACATTTTTGTATTAAAGACGCACACAGTCTGATAATAAAACACTGGTCTTTTAACCTAAGCAGATTCTAAACTAAAACAGTACTAAATATTTGTACCTTGATCTATGGATATCACTGATTTCCAATAAGACTGTTTCGGGAATCTTATTTAAAGCAGAACATTCCTATGGTAGTTAAAATGGCTTCACATCCCAGTTAAAAAAAAACACTGACTGAGAATGAGGTTGAAACTCTGTAGGTACACTGAACTGATTTAATGTTTTTCTCAGGATATATAAAGTGCAGGGAAAGTTTGTTTTGTTTTTCACGTTTCTCTCAGCTGGTTCGCTCTGTACTTTCACAGACTACCTTCCTGCAGACCAGTAAAACACATGCCCGTAACCACAGAGCTTGTAGTTAAATGATACATATAGTTTATCATATTTTTAAAAAACAGCTAATACCATGTTTGAGCAAATTATTTCCAAATGCGTGAAACTGAGATACCCTCGGAGTCTTAGAGGTGCGACATTTACATACATTACATCCACAGTCACGAACATTCATCCATTTTTCTAACCGCCTCATACAATACCAGCAAGCAACAGGCACAAGGTTGGGTACACCTAGGAGGGGGTGCCAGTCTACTGCAGGGCACACGAGAACACAAACACACTCACACACAGGGTCGACCTTCCCAGAAGCCAATTAAGCTATAATAATAATAATTATTATAATTGCTTACACTCATATAGCGCTTTTCTGGACACTTCACTCAAAGCGCTTTACAGGTAATGGGGATCCCCTCCACCACCACCAATGTGCAGCCCCACCTGGATGATGCGACGGCAGCCATAGTGCGCCAGAACGCTCACCACACACCAGCTCTCAGTGGGGAGGAGAGGAGAGAGTAATGAAGCCAATTCAATGAAGGGGATTATTAGGAGGCCATGATTGGTAAGGGGCAATGGGAAATGTGGCCAGGTCTTTCGACTGTGGCAGAAAAGCAGAGCACCCAGAGGAAACCCACATGAACACATGCAAGAGGGAGAACGTGCAAAGTCTAGGTAAATACAGTAGCACCCCAGGTGCGCTGCAGGGCTGCATTGCTAGCCACTGTGCCACCGTGCAGCCCCACATAGATGTACAGAACTCATTCTTGCCAGCACTTCTAACAAGTCAAAACAGTCTTACCCGTACTGGGGCCTTTTCTGGAGCCAGCTTGTGGCAGGGAGTTGGGCTTTTCATCCTGTGTAACCTCTGCTCCCGCTCCTGCTTTAGGGGGATTCTCTTTCACCTCTAAGCCCACAGTGATTCTCCTCGCCTCCCCTGACTCAGCAGTTCCCTGACTGGCCACCAGGAGGCCAGGAGGAGGGGGAGCAACAGCAGCAGCAGTAGTGATAGCAGCAGTGGTGATGAAGGAAGGGGAGGCAGCTGCAGCTGGGGCAACAGCCGCAAGATTTGTCTGAGGACTCTCCGCCCGGACCTCTCTAGAAACGACTTCCTGGGCATCTGCACTGGAGTTGGAAGCTGCAGGCTGAGACTGGGATGGAGAGGCCAGCTCCTGGGATTGCGAGTCCGAGTCACTGCAAGGAGAGGCGGCCTCTTTTTCACTCAGGCCGTTCATCTCCTTTACAGCGGGGGCCGGAGAAGTGGAAAGACTCCTGGGCAGTTCCGGCATGGCCCGCTCAAAGTCAGAGCTCTCGGGCTGAGGAGAGACAGAGCAAGCTGGCTTTGGCTCCTCCTTTGGAGCCGGCGGTTCTGCCCGTTCCCCCAGAAGCACGGGCTTACAGGAGCCAGCAATGGGCACAGAGGTGGCCGTGACTGGGCCGGGCACCACAGCTGGACTGGAGGTGGGAAGCTCTAGTTTTTCAGGGGGAGAGGAGTCCTGTGCAGGCCCACTGGGCTCTTTCTTGTCAGCAAGGGTGTCAGGCAGTCGCAGCCCCGGGGATGAAGACTTCAGCGCAGTAATGTCCAGTTTTGGCTTGTCGTCTGGGATCAGGGAGGGTGGAAGAGAGAGCACATTTATGAAGAAAGAAGTAGAGAATAAATAACCCATAATTCTAATCAAAGGTCAAATGATTATAATCAAGTTAAAACATCTTAGCCAATGAGGGATGTCAACATCAGAATATCCACGTTCTCTCCTGCAGCGGAAGCAAAAGAGTTCCCACACTTTTAGCCTGTATGAAGGCTTGCCTCTAGGGAATTTCAGACTTATCAATGAACACCTAATGGTCCTACACAGGAGAGGTCTGCCTCCCAGGGCTGCAACATTGATCACTTCAACATCAACAGCAGCTCACAGGCATTTACTCCTTTTTCATTACAGCAAAAAAAAGGATGTTTTGTCCTTGTAAAGCAAGGTCCTGTCAGCATTTCACATAATATACAGCATGTTAAAATGACTGCTTATAGTGGTTTATACTGTTAGTAAAAAGGACAAATTACGTTTTCATAAATATCAATATAATCATAAATGTTTTTACAGTACATTTCCCTCCTGACAGTTAAATAATGTATGGCATCCCCCCTGTAACTGCAGCTGCTTTTAATTCTTTGCTTACTAAGCTAAGGTGGAATCTTAGACTGTTCTCCATAGTTAGCTTTACTACAGCAAATGAGCATGAGGCTGGACCTGAAATGTCAGGTGTCTGAACCAACATGTTACTGAACCAATTAAAACAGTTTAATCTAGTCAACTCATATAATTTAACCCAAAATGACCAATTTAATGTTATTACAATATAACAAATGTTTTTTCCTGTAGTGACAGGTTCTATGGTCTGCATCCAGCATGGCATTTAATCTTAAGACTCTAAAAGGTAGCAAAGGCTGTGAGTGACAAGACATTAGCCTAAGTAATGCTACAAAAAGAAAAAGGCAGTAGTTCTCAAGGTCTGCATACAATGCTCTATAATTGATTAAGATGAAATTGCTTTTAGTTTGGGAACTCCCATACATTCCTTAGAAGTCAGGCTGTATTCACATCATTACTCTAGGTTTTTTAACAGTGAATTGTACCCATGACAATTCACAGATCCATAACTGTGAACTAACGGTATAACAGTCCGTAGCGATCAGAGTTTCCAGTTCATCTGTACTGTGCAAACTCCAGAAGTCACGACTCTTGAACAATGCACAATATGTGAATGAGGGTAAGCTGGAGCCACTGATGCCCTCAGTAATGGAAAAAAACTTCAAACTACTGGGAAAGAGTAAGATCTCAGGTGGAATAAGTTCACACCTGAAACTTGCACAATCTCATCCATCCATTATCATGAAACTGCTTGCCCTGGTGAGGGTGGCAACAACCCAGGGTTTATCCTGGATGCACAGGGCGCAAGTCAGGACAGAATACACAACTGCTCCCCTCGCAGGACGACGCAGTCTATTAAACTCACACAGTTATCATTTAAAAATAATCTTATTTTATGACTGGAAATAATAAACGATTACTTTTGGCGACAATATAAAAGTCATTAAAATTTTAGAATCTCTCAGCAGACACTTCATTTTTACAGCCATCCATTTCTTCTGAAAATGAGCCTTTTGACATGATATGACATTTTATGAAGCCAGAAAATAAGAATGTCAGTCAGAGAGTTCAGTGCGTTTTAAAAGAGGCCTGCTTTTCCGAGGATATTTTATAGGAGCAGACAGATGTTTGAAAATAGATACAACTGACCTGTTACAGTTGTAGGCCACACAAAATGATGTCTAACAATGACTACAGCTGATTTATCGTTGCTGGATAACTTATGTTCTACATGTTAGATAGTTTAAAAAAACTGAACTTGTTCAAACATGTTTCAAAATACAGCTGGTAAAATACCTGGATATCACTCAACATTAAGTAAGATCAATTTAGTAAGGTCAACTGTTAATGTCTTGATTATGACACTAGCTCACAGCAGAATGGACATCATGGGCCATCTTATTTCTTGGAAGAAGTTGCTGTAAAGGGTGAAGATGTGATTTTCTGCTGATGCAGTCCAACTGTATGGTATGGGCAGTCTGTAGTGTGGATCATTACCGACAAGGAGGAATTTCTGATTGAAGAATAGATTGTGCAAAAAGGTATTGTGCAAAACATCATATCTAAGCACAAACTACTGCAGGGAACAAAAATAAAAGTGCTAACGTTATCAAACCTGGCTTTATGTCCACGGCTGCAGCAATAAGCTGGGGATTCTCCACACTGTACAGCATGTGCCCGTGATCTGGGACCTGGTTGCTCAGCTGCTGGGATTTGAGGTAGAAAATGTGAGGATAATGAGGGTGTGGACATAAAAACTAGCAACGTGGAATGCACACACGCACACACGGAAAGAACGCAGAAACAGAAAGGAGAGGAAGATGAAGGAGAGATTGCAGGGAGCAGGAACAGGATGGGGTTGGGACAGTGCCACATTGGGTTTGGATAACGAAGTGGGGGGGGGGCAGGGGACACACAAGAGGTCAGAAAATGCAAAGAAAGAAGAGAGGGATTAAAAGAATGGGTAACAGGAATGGAGAAAGAAAGGAGAGACAAATACTGTTAACATCAAAGAGAAGACAACAGTGTCACAACACAATAGTGATTGTTCCCTCTACAGAGTGGATACAGTCCTCTCCGAGGACAATGTTAGAGACGTGGCCTGTTCACTTGCAATATGACTTAACACTTAACATGTTGCAAATCTAACATACAATTAATACTTTATTACAAAATCCGTAATTAGCTTTATGAATAAATGAATTTAATTAAAATAAGATAGAAATGTGCTTACTATAAGGAAATACAGCACTAAGCATATATTCTTCCTTCAACTACTTAAGTCTTCTCTTGCATTGTATAGAAAGGACTGGACTTTTATCCCTTGCAGTGATTATACGGATTGATGTGATATTTGATGAAGATAAATGTCTTCCTTATGCTGGAGGCCCATATTCTTTTCTGCCTTTTTTATCATTAGTACAAGTGGTTGTCTGAAGTCATTTATAATATACAGATGTTTTTATTCACAAAATAATGAGAATTTATTATATTCTTGCACGTTTAATGAGTAATGTGGGAATAACACTATCATGAACAGAACTCATATTTACTTTAACAATATTAAATGAACTTGCACTCTTCAAGTGCTCAGTTTGCTTAATGTACTGAGTGGGGGCAGAACACACTGTAGCTTTAATTTTAACTGACTTTTTTTTAATTGATGATATTTAAATCAAAAGCTCTGCAGTTACACCCACTTTGCCATGTATTTGTCCAGTAAAAGTTATAGAACACAAACTGTGAAACGTCAGGAGTATTTAATGTATACTTCAGAAGATTCCACAAGGCAGACTTTCAGCTTTGCGACATCATTTGGTTTTAAAACATTTTCTTCTGAACTAACAAAATCTTGAACGTGTCCTAACAGCACAAATCAATACAGCCTTTAGTTTTGATCTTGCCTTTCCACTACCAAAATTATACTGAATTGCACTGAAAATACTATTGTACAGTCGACAATGAACAACTTTATTTCATGATCACATCTGTGACAGTCCCTGTAATAAGAACTTGGTACTTAGTACACCATACTAAATATGGTATATTTAGTACCATATTTCAGTTGCTATGTGCCTTTAGGACTGTTTTCAAACTACACTAAATCACATTGGCTTAAATATGTTGGCCTTTTAATTAATCTTTGGCTTATTAGTTAATTCACTATTGAAGGACGATTGAAATCTTGTTCTGTGTTAAATGACTGTGCATTACTGTATTATTTTAAAACATTTTATCCATATCTGTAGAGGGAGCAAATCAGAAAAAGACAAGACAACACTTTGAGGTAAATGCAGACAATACTGTTCGTAAAGCATGGGCAGTAAATGTGTTTGAGGTGCAGTATTCCTTTTCTCCAGTTATGTATACAAGCCCATGAGAAAGTTTAACCTGAATGTTCATGCAGAAACTGCAGACATCAACTATGTTCAATTTTAAAAGATCAAGCATTAAAGATGACAGGAGTGTGTTGTAATGATGCTGTAAAACAAAGCTTACAGAGAATTTAAACAACAGTTTAAAACTTATTGAACATTGAAATTAAAAATGGGTTTATATATACTGTATCAGAAAGTCATATCTACTGTGATGTGACTTGCAGGATTCTGAAGAAAGAAGTGCATTTGAGGGGTCTTCTGGATTCAGGTTTAAACTGCTTTACAAAATGTCACAGATTTAGGCTACAGTGAGAACTCATTCTCTCTGCACTGCACACATGGCGGAGTGACAACTAGCATAGGACACAGATGAGGAGGTACTGTACATCTGCAAACCTCGTGGATATCAATTTTAGTGTGCTAAGATTGTATCTCACAGGCTTAGAACTTAACAATAATAAGTCACAAAATATATTCCCCTCTTTTTTTCTGGAGAAAAAGAGCACTACATTCCTAAAGCATCAGAAGCCATGGTTAGAAAAACCACATGCATTACAGATACATCATTTATTTGAATGGCATGCAGATCCAAGCAAACAGATTTTTTTCCAAACAAGTGAAATCAAATGAAACAATGGTCCAGATAAGCCTAAAGACAATCACTATTGAATTCTGACACTTAAGAACCCATCAACAGGAAACGTTAAGCATTATGTAACCAATACTCAAACCTTGTGGTTCAAATTTTGCTTCACACAAAACAAACAAGGGGGCCATGCAAATCATCACTGCTGTCCATTGCACAGTTTTGTCATTTTGTCTTTCCAATCCATGAAAGTAAACATGAATAAAGGAGAGACAATGATCCTGAATGATCCAAAGAATGAACTCCCATGAGGCCAGGCTCACCTAGTCTACCCTGGTTCCCTGTCTCGTGAAGAAACCAACATTCCAGCCTGAACTGCAGGGAGTGTCCTCTAGCTAAGTTTATCTCCATTAGATAACCCAGCTCCCAGACATTGGTGCAGAGTATTTTCCTACATCAGATCACTAGTTTCCAATCAGGGAAAAAAAAAGATGCTCACAAGCAACTAAAATATGTTACCTATTAACTAGTAATGACGAAATCCCAACTTTGACATTTAAAAAGGCTTAATTCCATTTAATTCCTTGAAACCTTAAAATTCAAAACGGTCCTTTTATAGACAGATAAAATACACAAAGAGCATGATCCAATTTCAGTATTATCCATCCCATTACATCATGCTAGGTCTGACTGCAGTTCTCTTTTCCCTGGGCGGTTTCTTACCTGTGGTGGGGTGGGAGTTGAGGAAGGTCTTCCCACAGGAGGTGTTGGATTTCGGCTCCCGCCCCCTCCAGACATGATCTCTTCCGTGATGTCCTTCCCACCCTGGTTGGGATCTCGAATACGGATCTGCAGAAACAGTGGCAGGGGAGAAAAAGTTGGGACCTCACAAAAGCAGTCGAGGTGCTTTGACAAAGCTTTGACCTACTCAAAGTAGGTTTTAGACAATTCAATACAGTATTCCCAACCCAAAAATGCAGACCTTTTGCTTCAAGGTGCTTTTGTACAATGGCTCTCAAAAAAGATTTAAAATAAATGTTAGAGGGGGTAATAACTTTTAAGGGACCACAAAGATGTCTGATTTGTTTTTACAGATTACTTTACAGCCAGTACTGAGAAGCAGGATTACAGTATCATCTCAGGCTGGGAAAAAAAAACACTAGGTAAGACCCACCTGAGTAAAGCCACTGGGAGTTTTACAGCATCTGCGCTGGAGCCTTTTTTAATACAGAGAATATAGTCTATTTCATGGTTCAAATTATTGACTGCAGGACAAGCAGACATCCTCTGAACACTGGAGGGTCTAATTTCCTTTTCCAAGATAGTAACCGCTGTAATCTGAAAACATTTTATTCTGTTCTATCTAGAAGAAATGGTTAGACTTTTAAGCAGCGTCATAGATCTTACGCCAACGTGCCAAAGGAGGTGCTTGTATAAGAGATTCCCCCCCCACATAATTTCAAATATCTAATTTTGAATGATGAGTGCCTCCAGATTAATACTGCCTGTATCAGTTTCAGATGACCTTTTACGACAGCCTTGTTTTCAGCTACACACCTTTTGACTGACAAGATAATCCTGGATTTACAATTTTCCAGATCATCTAATTCTGATGGGGAGACCTAACAATACTGCCCCTATGTGTGCACGTTTTTTTTTTGCGTTGCACAGATTTGGCAGAGGGTGGTCTTGGAAAGGCCAGTCCATTTTGTTCAGGTGAACATTTCAGAAGCACCCCGCTGGCCCTTCAGACACTCACCGTTTTCTTCTCTCTCTTGGCAGGTGGAGGTTGTTGCGGTGTAGGCACTATGATGGGTGGAGAGGGGGTGTACACCGTCTGGCCAGTGTAATAGGGTGGTGCTGTTTAATTAAAAAAAAGAAAAGCTAAGCAAAGGTTCATATTAATTCCAAGTAAAAGTGCTGTTCATTATTAAAGGTGTTTCTGGCATAGAGAACTCTGATAGATTTCAGAACAAACAGGGATTCTGGAAAAGATTAACCATTACATTTCTAACAAACCTGGGGTCCTGCATCACACAAGATAGCCGTATGACCCGTGTATTTGAAAACCCTTTCAAAATCTCTGCACAGGCTGGACTGAAACTTGGCAGACTTCACCAACAACTAGAGCTTTTTAAAGTTTGCACCCGAATGGATGCTATGATCATTTTTACAACTGCAATGGATCATAAACCACCTAAAATAATGTAGTTCAGGTGGGTAGCTGCGTCAGCCTGCGTAGGCTGCAAAGGAACAAGTAATAGGTTTATTCAGCATGGAATAAACCTATTACTTGTTCCTTAAAATAATGTAGCCCTCCATGTGAAATGCTCCTGCTCAAAAATTAACTCCAAACCTTATAGCAATCATTTTAGTACCAACAGGATGGATCTATAGTGAAGATGGGGTTCCTGTGTAAACTAAGATGGCTGCCTGAGTAATGATTTTTCTTTGCTACGCAGCCATACAAACCCGAAATCCTGCTGTTCAACAAACATTTGGCCAATTAAATCCAGATGTAATATTCCTGTGAACATACCATCTGACTATCTTTCCTGCACATGCACTACTTTGATTTCTCAATTCATGCTGCCTGTCATGGGAACCGCTACACTGACTGAATCAAAGCTTGGCAGGTTTTAGATGTAATCAAGGCCGCTTCTGATCTGTATCTCACACATTGCTCTAATAATTTTCCCACCCAAAGCAGGTTACATGAGCAGTCTGGATAAACGCGAACGGCTCCTTTGCAAGCACTGTTTGGTAAATAAAGTTGTAGGAATAACAAAATTTGATAGTTCTTGTTTCAGTGTCAATGTAATTAACATGTCGAAACGGGATTCCTACATGAACCACAGGCATTTGACTATCATGTTGTTCACAAAATTCAAACTACCACTGTTTTGGGAACTCCTGCACTGACTGACCTGAAAACCTGGTGTGTTTCATCATATTCAAATCGACTTCAAATCTGTATTTTGCAAATGGCAGCGATTTTTTTTTAACACCCACACAAGGTCATCACATTCTTGGCCAAACATACCCTGTAACATTAACTGTCCTTTTAAAAAAAAAAAATTCAGTCAATGAATTCCAAATTTACTAAATTTTATACTAGTTCATCCTTAGTTTACTTAAAGTTCACTCAGACTGTCAAATTAGGTGCGTGGGGATTTGCTAGGAAGCCTTCAAAATTGTTTGCACTTTACCAGTTCATTTCAATATTATCGATCTTAAATGAAGTACATGAAGCACAGTGAGTACACAGGTCATTTCAATAAGATTTATCCAGATTACTGTTTGTTAGGTGAGGTGGAAGGAGGTCAGGAGCCTTCCTGATTTCTGCTACTCTGTACTGCAGCGTCCCCCTGTACACTAGGCATTCTCCACCTGTCTGCTTGACCACTGCTGTTCCAGACTCTGCTGGCTTTGCATGTCTGTAGACTGTGCAGATGAGAGAGAACTAACGTTGGCGCGTACCCAGCCCACAGGCGTAGGATCATGAGAGAGCCAGCTATCAATAATGAGGTTACCAAGAACAGAGAGAAGGGACTGTATTGTGCTGCTTCCACAGTGCTCAACCCATTTGTAAATGGATCTGTGGGAGTTTCCAAGACAGAAATATTACTATGTGATATTTTTTTTCTTGAGCTAAGAAGCATTTATTTTCTTAAGCACTGGGATCCACCCAACGCTTCTGTTAAAAATATAAACCGTACATCATGAACATTCCTTCTAAGACCATACACGGTTTTAAATGTATGACTTTAACTGCCTCTACAATCCAATACAGCCCATCACCAACTATATAAACACCAGAAGAAGGCTCCACAGCCGAAACGTTGTTTCTTTTCTTCTCTTTTCAGCATGGAATAAACCTTTACTTGTTCCTATATAAACATGCTACAACATTAGGTCAAGAAAGTAAAACATAAATAAAAATATATATATATAAGCCTACTAAAATTATAAAAAATGAATTATTCAAAATGTTGCTACTAATCAGTTAATTATCTTCTCAGTAATTCAAGATGTAATAGTCTTATCATTTATTATTACTTAAGTATTCACTTTTGTTTACTTTAAATCTTTCTCGAATGTGTTATTTTGTTTCTATGATCAGCAGTTCCCTGAGACCCTACTCATGCTCACAGGGTTACATCCATCTGAACCCTTCATCATATGTGGAATTAACAGGTTGCGAGGACAAACGGGTGATGAATTTCTTTTCCTTTAGATAACCGTCTCTGGCAGGAGTCAGGTAGGGGAGCAGAGGAGGTGGGACTGACAAGCACTGAGTCCTCAGAGTAACAGACAGACAGCTGCGGCTCATGTGCAGGAGGCTTATAAATGTGTCTTTTCTGGTCGTAGCAAGGGGGAAGTGGTGAGAACAGAAGCAGGGGCGGTCTTGAAAACAAAATCCAGGCAAAGAAAGTAACCCTGACAAAAAAGATTGGAGTTTTCCTCACTCAAGAGTTTTTCTGTTAGTTTGTTATTGTGGTTGTTCCAGTTATTTTTACTCAGGAGCTGTGAGGAACCAATGAGAAGTTTTGCTTTTCCTTCTTTGACATTTGAAAGGCTGCATAGTGCTGTCTCACTATGAAAAGAAGCAGCAGATTATTGCCATTTCTTGTTACACAGTCACAGTAACTGAAAGGGTCAATTTAAGTGACGTGATTGTTCTGGCACAGTGATTCGTATGAGGTTTGCAAAAAAACATGAACTATCTAGAAGACTTGGCTAGAATATCACTAATCACTATTGGATGTAAACACTCGTCTCAAAACACTAAAATCACCATTATCATCACGGTGGCGATGGAACACCATCAAGGGAAAAAAAACACAACCAAATCTGGAAAAATAGGTACAAAAAGAAAGACCTAATCTGGTACAAACATATTCAGTCAATAACAAACTTGATATTTTCTTAAATTAACATGGCTTTTTAGAGAGACCACATTAAAAGTGGCAAGCTTGGTTCAAACTACTCGGTAAAAGTTGCTTCTGGCAATGAAATACACTGCACAAATCAGTGGGAACTCACCCAATGATATTTAAAAAAAAGATTCCTCCTTTTAAGCATTTTAAAGAAGGAGTAACAAAATTTGTTTATGGTAGTCTAGTATCTGAGCAGTCAATAACACAATTATTTTCTTAGACACAAGATAATTGTGTACTTTTCGTAAGGTCTTTTACTTAAAACATTCACCTAGCTGCAGGCACAGTTACCTATAAAACACTTCAGTGTCTGTTTATAAGTATTACAGTTATGTAGTTAAGTAGACCAACTATGCAGCTGATAGATAAGGTGTAACAAAAACCAAGACACCAGTCCTTTCAGTACATGAATCCGAGAAATGACTTGAAGCATCTGATAACTCTTAACACTGGATAAACCACTTAAAAATGTTAATTGCGTTCCTGCTTGATAAATGTTTTCAGTGCCAAACACCGCTAACTGGAAAGGCAAAATCTGATAATCTGAGTCAATTGCTTTCCAGGATATCAGCTCTGAATTTTGTACCAATTATACATGAGCAGATTGCAAAACCAGTCAGGTTCCCTTATGTACAGCAACAAGCAGCACAGAGACTCTGTGAACCCCCAGGGGACTCACCGTATGGTGTGGGGAACTCTCCTGGGCCAGGTCCAGGGTAGAAGGTGTTGGGCCCTGGAGGCTGCACTGAATACTGCTGTGGAGGCCCAACGTAGGGAGTGCTGTGTCGATACTGGGAAATAAAAACAAGCAGAAACATATGACTAACTGGCACCAAATTCCACAACAGACAGGAAAAATAATCAACAAGACGACCACCGCCAGGGGTTAAATTAGAGTTAAGGCCCACCAAAGACCCCACCCATAACTGGTGAAGACCAGACTCAAAAGCAGTTTTCAAACCATCCAAAGTCACTGCCTATCAGCCCAGAAGCTTGGGACCGGCTCTCCCAGTGCACACCTCACAGTTTCCCCCTCTTGCTAGGCCTTCTCACCTGGGGTATGTAGTACTGGGCTGTCTGTGGCGAGGGGAAAGGCATGGGTGTCATGGCCATCATGATGGGCTGGTTTGGGGGATAGACAGCAGCAGTGGGAGTCTGGGATCCAGGCCGAATGGAAGGGTTATTACTTGGAATGGTGGCTCGTGCCGTTTGCATCTGAGTCCTCTGGAAAAACTGCAGGAGAGAAAAGACGAAATTATGTAGCACAGAGAAGACTAGCTCGGAGCAAAGCCTGCTGTGACTGCTTCAGTCCGGCACATTGGCTAAAAGCATGCTCAGAAAAGGTCATTTAGGATTACAAAAACATCTGACATTACGGGTTACTGATGTCATTCATGGAGTTCTCAAAACCTTTTATCACAGTACAGTCCAGTACCTAATTTGTCTCCATCATAAACCCTGTGAAATTTAAAAAAATAATAAAGGTTCTATGCATTTCCAACAAATAATTTAAGGCTGTACACAAGGCGTAATAAATTTACAGATTATGCTAAAGGCAAACATTATCTTAGTCTCTTTAATGTACAGATGTCTGAGACTAATAGAATTTGCTGAAGACCACTTTAATGATGAGAAATTGTGTTTTGATTAACATCAAGGTTGCAGAAAAAAAGTTAAGGTGAAGACCAATAATCTGTTTAAGGCACAGGAACTATCCCCTCAAACAGAATGATAATAGATATTAGCATCTGTTCAGGAAATAAATTAATAAAATGTGTAAAACATGTGCCCTCAAACCCAGGGTCAAGGACTGTAAACAGCATAATATGTAACTGTTTGTACAGTGGCTATCCATGCTGGGCATGCCCTGCAAACAAGCCAAGAACAAGTCAGGCAACAGTTTTGCAAGGGAAAGTCAGTCTAACAAACACTGCAATACATTTTCACATAACTATGCAGTAGCTGCTAACTGCTTACTGACATTTAAGTTTGAAAGAACCTCTCCTTTTAGACTTCATAGTATTCTTACTTCAACTTATTTAATTGTTCCTTAGCTGAAAATGCCAAACCACTGCTTTTTCTTTGCTAAAAAATAAATCAAGACACCCTTCAGACTCCAAAATAAAAAAATAGACAAAAATGAAAGTTGCGAGTGTCATCTGTTGCAGTTTGTACCAATCTACATGAAGAAAAATTCATTCATAAGTGTGGAAGCAACTGACTATGAATCATAAATCTCTACATCAGAGGTAGCCTAGTGCCTTAAAACTGAAAAAATATCTGAACACACAAACTGGTGAACAAAATCAAAAGGGTGATGTATTTTAAGAAATCTCAAAAACTGTTGAGACAGAGCTGATAAACTAAGCTGGAAACAATTTGGGGGCTGGGATAATTCTACATTCAGCAGCACAGACTGTATGATATAGTGGTGCCAGTCTTTTTTCTGTTATATTTTTGGAGAGTTTCTAAAAAGAGTCTTCCAGATGTGTCCACGGTAGTAACCAGACATTTTATGTTGCTCTTCCAAAGACTTAAAAACGAGACTGCATTGCCTTTATGTCCAGTACTCCTGGGCATAAAGGAAGTGTAAAGAACTGCACGCTTATCCATGCCACTTTCGTGAATTGGGAAATGAAGTTGATAGGATATTGATTCTGTGCAACCCTGAAGGAACAAGAAATCGGCATTCTGCAATTCAGGGTTAAACGTGATAGGTTTATACACATATAAATTGCAGGTAACAGGTGTAATGAGAATCCTCTTTCCACGTATGTGGTCAAGGTGTAATAAAGTCATTTTGGGCTTTCAGAGGCAGACGATTTTGCTAAAGTTTAATGTCACATATTAGGATTCACAATGTGAAATCCATTTTGAGTAAAGAGCAGACAGAAAAGTAATAATCAATTCTAGACAGCGCACAACACCAGCAGGGACAGTGCACATTTTAAGAGACATTAACATTTCTGTGCATTAACTGACACGTGTTTCAATTTCCACTTGATGCTGCTAGTGGTGCAAGATGTACAGAAAAGCTCCAGCATTCAGTCTAAACCATGGTGGGCCCCGAGAACTGAAATCCAGTGCAGATTTTTACAATGCAGGGCATGAGTAAACATGAAATAGAAATCCCTTTTATCTTCACAAGTATGCAATGATGTCACAGTACAGATTACATCCATTTTCCAATCGCTTCTTTCACTTCAGGGTTGCCAGGGAGCCAGAGTCTAGACCTACAAGCAACAGGCAGGGTACACTCTGGACGGGACGCTAGTCCATCACAGGACACACACAGACACGCGCGCGCACACACATACGCATAGGGACAGTTGTCCCACAGGCCAATGAACCTATCAGTATGGTTTTGGACTGTGGGAGGAAACCGGAGCACCCGGAGGAAACCCAGGAGTACACGGGCAGGACATACAAATTCCATACAGATAGCGCCTCGGGTCCAGCTTTAAACCAAGGAGCCCTGTGCTTGCAAGGCAGCAATGCTAATCTTTACACTTCTGTGCTGCTAGCACAGATGACATATTTTATCAATTTAAACTGAAAGTTAAATATTGCAACAAAAGATTTAACATAAAAACAATACTAGGTGCACCTAAGCAAATGGTGCAACACATCAAAGTTAAACACCATCAACAGCATTACTCACAGGCAGGAACAGAAGTCCCATTGTGCAATTCATCTATAAAAAGCTGTTATTACTTGTCAAAAAAAAAAACTTTACATTCACCCGTAAAGTTTAATTCATACGCTTTACTTGATTTATGACTTACAGTAATAATATTTACTGCATTTCCTAGAAGAAGCTTAGAATTAAAAGGAAGCATGTGATAACGAAGTACTATTGAAATCCAAATTTGGTTACAGGAGAGCACTGCTGTCCTAAATCAGTACATCTTTTCTTTCAACCAATACATCTCTCAACCAATCTTCCCAATGCAGAAGATTGTCCCATTTCATTTTACTGTTAAGAAAATAATAAAAAAAACAAATTAGCCTGGATGACAACCTAAAAGAGGCCACCAACTTCATTTTGCAAATATTCCATGGCTGCTAAAAGGCTACAGCGCAAGATGACTGAGAAATGAAACCGCATTTAGGCAATACATTTTCAAGATAGCATTCAAACAGAGCAACGCTGTAGACTTGTCAATATTAAAATTCATAGTGATTTAAAATGAATGTTGTGATACATAAATGTTTGAAAAAATATGCAAAGTGAAGAGTTCCAATTGCTTGTATTGATTCAAATCATTTAAAAGTACTTACTTCATATGCAAAGAAAATGTCTTTCACAATTTTATGAAATATTAGCATTTACTTCTACAAAAATGCCAGTGAAACCAAAATGTATACAATGTCTCACAAATACCAATGAAACAATTTGTGGGAAACATCAAGACATATTGCCTCAAACAATCGATCTTCCAGACTATATTCCTTTTTCGAAAAACCCTACTTCAATTAAAAAAGGATTTGTTTCTTCTACATGCATTTCACTGAATACCAAAGAGAAATGAAAATATGTAAATCGAAAAAGAAAAACGAGCAAAGTAAAATAGAAAGAGAAAAGCTGTTTTCCCAACATAAGAGTTGAGAGGAAAAACAATAGCCGAGACCATCTAAAAAAAAAAAATGAACTGAATGAAATAAGAGAAAATCTTAATTAAAAAAACCAAAGGGGGTGTGCATCCTTTGGGGTGGGGCACGGGCTGCAGCAGACAAATTTGGGTGGAGACAGGGGGCTCATGCCATGCATATCCAGAGACTTTAATTACCTGTATCGGCCTGAATCCTCCCTTGAATATTGAAGCAGGAAAGAGAGAGAAGCCAATGGCACACTGAGCTGATGCGTGTAGAGGATAGACAGACAGGCTAACAGACAGAAGGGGCATCTGCCCACAATCAACAGACAGGCAGCTGTTTGAGAATTCAGCTCAGCACCTAGGTTACATGGTTTGTTACTAGCACATGTTTTTTTTTTCTGTCACCTGAGACGTTTCTTTATAGCCTACCACTGAAAGCCTCCAAATGGCACAGGCCTGTATCTTAGAAGTGTGCATTCTTGTTCAGGAAATGAAATGACATCACTTTTTAGGTAGAGACAGGCACAGGAAGCAAGCAGTGAACTTGGCTGAACCTTCAGGGTTCACTCAGTGAGCCTGTTGTCGAGAATGCATTCCTATCTGTTCTCGTTTCTGAGAAACCAATTGCTTTGCAGGCACAAAGGAGGAGGAAAATGTGAAATAGCACTGTGCTTACTTTATTTAACAGAAAAACAAAAAATGTACTTAGTATTAACAGTCTTTACTCACTCTTGTCCAGATTCTATGAAGAAAAATCATCTCCATTTCAGGACTAAAGCAGTTTCATAATTTATGAGGATCAGAGTTTATCATTAAGGGAAAAGATCAACATGCTCGTCAACAGTTCACAAATGAAAGTAAATGTTTTGTCTACAGAACATCCAAGGAAGGACAGAACTGGTAGCTGTCTGAAAACTGCTCTTGGCAGCTACAGCAGTTGTCATGACATATCCTACTGAAGATCCCAACACACTTTTGCGATTAATTCACAGTATACATTTCCCACAGATCTAGTTTTTGCAGGCCTGTATTTTTAAGCGTCTGTAAACAAATTCTCTACATAAAAATGGTCCTGCTTTACTTTATTGATAAAAAACCATGCATCCTCCCCTGGCATACACACATGCAAATTTGCTCTACCTGTCAGAGCATGGTATTTTCAGCCACTTCTCTAGCAGTTTGTTTCCGTTCTGTTATCATTTATCTACACTGTAACAGCAGAAAAAGATTGCTACTGTATGTTTTCCAGTATGATTATGTTCTTCTAGTAATGTAAGGTTTGTCAACAATGACCAGTATTTTCTGTGGAATAACAGCTTTTAAAAATGCTGAGTGGAATAAGCAATCCAAAGTAAACATACTTCCATTTTCAGAACAAAACAAAACCTTCTTTAGGCAAAGAATGAAACCACATTTGTACATGGCCCAAATATTGTACATGGCCTTTTCTGTACAAACTCTTCCTTTCTATACATTCATATATTCTATATTTAGAGTTGAATTTTGGACTGACACATTATGCTGATATTAGAAAACAATATAAAAAAAGGCAATAATAAAAAGTAAAAATCCATCAACTCTGTGCCCTACACATCCAGAAGAAAAGATTTACCTCCCTCTTCTGATTGAACAAATGAGAATAAGTCACCGCCACTATTTGGTAGAAACTAGCCTTTGGACAATGTTTATATGTAGGATACATGTAATGTAATGTTTCTTTATTAGCCCTATACAATTTCTTGCATTAGGAATTCATCTTTTCGCATACCCCAGCTTTTCTCTATGAGACACAGATACACAGACAGGGAGAGAAGCTTGGGGTCAGAGCGCAGGGTCTGCCATTGTACGGCACCCCTGGAGCAGGTGGGGTTAAGGGCCTTGCTCAGGGGCCCAACGGAGTAGGATTCCTTTGCCGACCGCGGGATTTGAACCGGCAACCTTCCAGCCACAGGCACAGATCCTTAGCCACAGAGCCACCGCCCCGCCCGAAAATTCCCAAGGAAAAGGTCCTCTGGGAGCTGCACAGCCCATGTATTTAGTACATATAACCCTGTACTAAAATCCAATCAAGATAAAGATATTATGGTCTAATAGCACTGTTCCACAACGTGACCTCAGATCTTTATTTGCCATTATCTAAAACTCTATGCTAGTGTTTTGAGCTGTTCAGATGAGAGGTTTAAAAAGCAACAAAAATAATAGCATTACACAAATAACATTTCTGTTGAAAAGAATGTTATCTATATTGCCAAATCCAACATTGTCCAACAGGAGACAGAAGAAAGCACATGTAAATTAGACCTCTAGTGCATAACTTGATTGAAACCTTTCTGAGGAGGCAATTTACCACACTAACTTACAAAAAATACAATTAGAAACAACGGCATCTAACTGCAAAAATCTTACAGTAAACATTTTTGGTAGGATCTATTGAATATTAGCTTGTACTTCAGCCTTTTAAAGCTATGAAAAATTATGAAGCATTTTTAGAAAAAAATCTATTAAAAAACAGAACTCAAAATCCAATAAGAATTAATCAGTGTCCACAGACACCTCAGCACCCCGAGCAGAAATGCATTGTGTGCAAGTACAAAAGTGCTTTCAATTTAAATCCTGCAGAGACATGGAGCACAATACGGTGATTAAGAAGGTCATCTTGATGAAGTTATCAGATGAATTACTGAATAGATTATGCTGCCTGATAAACATCACAAACGAAGGCATCAACAATGTCACAGTAAAAAAAAAAAAGAAACATATGGTTAATTATTTTCATCCATAATTGGGTTTGCTACATGCTATGCCTCCCACACTGTAACTCCACACCGCCCCAGGGGAAGGGTCCTCTGGGAGCTGCAGCAAGGTGTGCTGCTTCTCTCCACACCACCTTTCCAATGCAGACAACAGACGGGTCAATCAGAAGTCAGATGTCACTCCTACACGTACTGCACAGTCCTTAAGACTAGCTCACTCAACGCTGTGCAATCAGAGAACCTCCTGACACCTGGGGTATCCCGGGGCACACACATGTTTAGATACAGCAGACACAAACATAAACATTATTAAAGGGAGAATTTTTAAAAGTAAGTGTAGCACAGCCCAGCTGTCAAACCTTTTATTATAGAGTTGTAATCCAGACCTCAGAAGCCACTCATTAACCCAGAATTTCCAATTTATTGGGATTTTCTGTGAATTCTCACCTACTATGCTAGTAACTTTTGCACATGTTGTGCATATATTTGTCCATGACCCTCTGTAAAAGTGTCTGTATAACATTCCCAACAATTATTGAAACAGTGTTACGTTGCCTTAAGTTTCTTTATACTATGCTGAGATTGTAGGCAAGATGAGCTAAATTATTCATGTAGCATGAATTTACATCTTTTAGATACAGTAGATACAAACATAAAAAATATATTATAAAAATATAAAAAGTAAATGTTCAAACAGAAGGAGAAGACTCCATATTTTCTATGAACTCTGGGCTTTTGTTATTGGTACTGTTAATATAGTTGATTCTACCATCTCTTATGAATAGTTGCATCCTTTGGATTTTAAGACTCTTGAAGACTAGTAATCCCTTATAACATCCATTTCATAATTATGTTCATGAATAAAACAAGGGTCTTGTTTTAGTTTATGTGTATGTGCTGATGTTTTACAAATTAACAACCTGGAAATGGGTTTGTGAACATCAAAGCAGAAAAGAGTGTGAAATAAAATAAGCACAGTGGTAAACATTATCAAAAAGCAGGACAAGAACAAGATGAAGCATTCCCAAAGAAAATCAGGCTCCTAATCAGCAGACAATTTGATAACTGGCCATTTGTCCTGGCTTTATACACATGGCCTAACTGAATGGCAAAAACTCCTGATGACAGTGCAGCACTATTTTCCTTACTGTCCTGTTAAGCCAGTAGATGCCAGTTTACAGGGTGTCTGGCATACACAAAACCTCATGTTCGTCTTTGTTGATTTATAACAACCATGTAGATAAACCATGCTGACTGAACTTTCAGACGAGTTACATGCTTTATACAGCATCATTATTTCTACGACAAAGAAAAAAACATCTCGATCTGGGCTGTCGTGGGCAACACATATTGCAAAGTACAAACGGTGCGAAGGAAATGAAGGGGTTCATTACCTGGTGATGGGTAGGACGAGGCCCCGTTGCAAACTGGGGGGGGGGGGATGTTCAGGGGTGGGAGTTGGGAGCAAAGCACAAAAAGAAAGGAAAAGCAAAAAGTGAGAAAGGTTCAGTAAATAAAACAACAAAAGCGGGACAGTCTAGTCACTTGAACAAGGAATTGCTTATAAAGATGCTACAGAGACAAGAGCCTTAACAGTGTTCAGTAGGGTGACTTGCCGTTTGTACTTACTGATGTGACACCAGTATCCTCTCACCCACGTCAAAAGCACAGAGTTAGTGTGTGGGTCACAGTTAATGTGTGGGCCAGTCTACACATGCTGGTCAAGATTCGACAAAGTCGGCTTATTGTTTCGTTCTGATCCAAATTCAATGAAAACCATTTTGGAGCAGTCTCCCTTGACAACGTAAGTTCTAAGTACTAAAACGACAATGTAGTTCCTAATGTTTAATCAAATCATTGCCAGTTTAAAACTAATGAACACACAACTAGTCCAACCAGAGAAGATGTAAGAGCTGTGAAAGAGAACATAGTGAAAACAATTTATAAAGGGTTGAGTTTAATTACTTTGCACCCCAAGGGCCGTATAATACAGCTGTTAGACTACAGCACAGGTCTGAAATGCAGTTTCACAGACAAACCTCTCGCTTGATTTACATTACAGGACGTAATCAGCAGATCAAATGAATTCTATGTATTTACATAAACTTTTTGTGCCCTCACATTCTGCTGTAATACATTGCTTGTGGGACAATTTTCAATTATAAGAATTGTATCGTTATATAAAATGCTGGGAATAAATGTTTCCAACTCAGTCCTCCATGCACAGCTAGAAATGATGACCAAAATGTTCTTTTATAAAATATACATTCAAAAAGTTCTTAAGTTTTTAAGGGCACGTCACACGCTTATCTCCAACACAGCACTGCCCCTCGTTCTTCACTGGTCTGAATCATAAAGCCGTCTTGAGTGTCCTGCTACCATCCATAACCCCCAGAGCTGCTAGGATGCAGAAGAATACGTACCGGGCGCGTCTGTGGCTGTGCATTCATTGGCTGTGTGGGGGGAGGGTACACCAATGGTGTGGTACCAGCATTCTGTCCAGAGGTGTATGGAGACTAAAGGCAGGGAAGGAATAGTGAAAGAGAGAGCAAGAGGGTGGTAAAAACAGGGCTTAAAAACATATTTAAAGCAGACAAGCTAATTTTATAGCATGGCACCTCGGCCCGAGGTTCAGTGAGCTGAAAGCCAGATATTCGCTCAGATATCCACATTTCCAGCTGGTGTTACTGCAGTCTTGGCATGTGCTGGAGGCCGCTGTGCAGCATGTTAAAATGTTTTTTTTTTTTGTCACCATGGCGAGAAATAAAAGAAAAGAGGAAGTTGCAAAAGGAGGGTGGTGGGGGTGGGGAGTGTCTGATGCCTCCTATACACTTCTGCATTGAAAAGGCCATGGAGGCTGGCTATTGACTCGATATACTTCTAGGGGGCTAAAAAATAATTTCTGCTTCCTTGGGTTGGGAGGCCTGCATGAGAAGGCGTGATAGCTGGAGATATTATTAATAGACTTCAACAGTTCCTTGGAGTGACGTAGGTGGTTATGCGATTCCTTCTACTGCCATGGCGGGGAAATCTGAGCTCTTTAATCAGAGTGAGCATGATAGAGAACAGCTGAGTCACCCTGACAGACTTTCATTTCCTGGTCAATTATGGAAAGAGAGGAGCATGCACTGACAAACAAGAAATGAAAATATACACACCAAAAAGTTTCAAAACAAGGGAGTCACAAAGTGACACACATTGGAGCACACTTGGAGACATACAGTATTGATACCCCCATTCCACAAAATCATACTGAATACCTTCCACACACCAAAAGAAATCCTATCACGCACAAAACAAAGATTTGCACAGCCCAACAGTCTCTCCCGCTACATGCTGCAAAAGTCTAGACAAAAACATAACTTCTGGCCTGCTGCCATATGTGAATTACTATCTAATGATCTATTCGGCTATTACAATCAGGTTTCAAGAACTGGGGGAGCCTACATCAGAAGAAATCCCAACTGGCTTCATCAACATCACAATTTCAGCATGATCATGTCCGATATTGACCTTATTGTCTTTAAACAGGCTTTGATCTATATCACTGCCCAGATGCTGCAGACGTTTGCTGATGTTAAATGAAACAGACAACAGACAATATGTTGTCTCGAGTACACAGTTCAAGAAAGATGTGTACCTTAAGGTTCTAAAGGTTCTGGGGACAAATGCAAAGACTGTGAAACAAAGGAAGTAATAACTCCCCTGCAGAATTCTTTTTTTGATATTTCACTATTCTTTTGAACCTTCTGTTGCCCTCAGGACATGCCTAAGTGAACTGTTGAGGCTTATTTTACCACATTATAATGATTGGTGGGTTATTTAGTCAAATATTCTACACACAATTATTCCAACCTTTCACTTTATAGCGAAACAAGACCTCATTGTTTTGGTCTTTGAATGTGTATATTTAAAACTACTCCACTTTGACAAGGACTTGAGAGCAGAAGACAATGTAAATGGTACAAATTCTTCACGACAAATCTGCCCATCATTGCACAATTGCCTGGGGGGAGCTGTCCATAGAGCTGTACAGAATGAACTACTTCACTTCAAAATCTATTTATTTGCAACATACCGGTCATGGATTCAGGTAAATCCATTAGAAATGTTAAGGGATGGATAAACCTTTTAGAATCCAGCTACCTTATTCACAAGTCACATTTTCTTTTTGAAGGAAAGTTTCAGTAGTTTAAAAGGTGAAGCATACCAAAGCACAGATATGGCTCCAGAAGAAAAACAATCAACAGCTGTTTGCTTCTGACTGACAACCTGAAGATATTTCCAGATTGTTTAGATGTTCGCCTGATTACATCATAATCAGTGCTGTTCACTTTAAATACCCACTCCATTCCCAACCCATTTTATCTATCAGTTTTACATATGACTATGGAAGTGCATTTGTTCATCTTTAAAGTGGTTTGTTACTAACAGGAAATAAGTGGAATCTGAAAAAAAAATCATTTAAAAGATGTGTAGGTATACATGTAGTAGTATGTATTGGTATGAACATAGTATTAGAAGTGGCAAATTAAAATGTCAATTTATAGCTTAAACAAAGGAAGGCAGATGCACAAAGAGGATGTCAAAAACAATGAGCCCTATGCACAAAACATCCACTCCAAAAATAGTCAGACACAAGCTATCCCACCACGCACACCCACATACAGAGGCTAAAACACTAGGCATCACCAAATTTAGAGGCTCACATAAAGCTGAGCACAAAGAAATAAAGATAACACCCAACAGTAACAAGCCCACATTTATCAACACAAACAAACCCATGTGAAATAGTCCCTTAAATGTCCACACTCTGTTGGGCATCAGCTGAACTACAGGGAACCTGTGGTTTTCTATCCCTTTTTCTGGCCCAGAACAATCAACCAAAATACATTTGTAATGTATGAACACTGTTCATCTTGACCATTACTCTGTTCATTAAAAAACAGTATTTTATTCATTTTCAGATTTATTTACATTCCTTACTTGTGTAGATGCTGGATATGCACCGTTACAAAACACACAAGCTTTACAAGCCAAGAGGCCACAGTTTCCTTCGCATTTTCCCTGGGTTCTCATTATGTCACAGATTAGAAATGTTTAGTGTGCAGCTTCTTAATGAAAGAGCACTCCACAGGCCACTAGCAATTTCAATTTATAGCTTTAGGTTTCATATTCACAAAGAGATGGTTTAAGGGTTCATCAATGAGCTCACTCAGGCAGACACAACCAGACTATCTCCTCTCCCACCTGTCAGCACCTCTCTCCCGCACACAAACACACACAGCCCGCAGCATCAAGCACCTTGGGGAGGGTGGGGTGGGGAAGGAAAGAAAACAGCAGGACAGTACAGGACATAAACACAGACGTGGACTGACAGCACTGAGCCGGAACACAGACGCATACATAAAGAATCACAGTGACACACGGTCGCACTCACCCCTCCGCCTGACTCCCAGCCCATAAGGTAGCGATATAGGTGTACTGTGGATACTGATACCTGAGAGAGTCCTGGGGAAGAGGCGTGCCCGGGCGGCGTGGCCGCAAGGTTAGGGTGTCCCTTGGTGATTTCGTGTGTTGAATATGGAGGGCCAGGTGGCCTTGGTACCTGAGCCACAAAAAGACGGAAAATGAGTCACGAAAGACTTGTCACATACTCGTTAAGTTGAATTCAGTGAATTCCGGTGAATTCAAAACAGCAGGTCACATATTTGGGCATTTCTAAAACAAAGGGCACGCAATCTCACGAGTACAACACCAGCGCTTATCTACAGGAATGACTACTATAGGATAACGTAAAAGAGCAGAAATTCAATGTTGTTCTGTAAAGTAAATTCAGTGCATCATGATATTAACTAAATTACTTTGGAATGATTATATTCTGCACATTATCACAATTTTTGATGACTCTGTACTCACAATTTAGGTAAAAATATGCTTCTGATTCACTGGTTTCCACTTTGCCTTAGTAGTTCTGTAACTAGAAGTACTCTGTTCCTAGAACTGTAAGGTACTATGTACTAGTTTAACCAGAGAATTTAACCACTGAACCAACAAGCAATCTCAATGCACTGGTCCTTCTGAGGTTTGCGATTAGTAGTGGCTTCACAGGTATTGGGAGAACGTGACCCAGATCTGAAGTTTAACAGGAGATTAGGGTGCTAATCTCCCTTCATTATAGGATCCCGTGCTGTTGTTTCAATACTGCTGCCTTAGCATCAGTGGCTTTGACCTCAGGTCAGATGAAACTCTGGTTTAAGAGAGATCTACCAAACGGTACTACAGCTTGGGACCTTACAGATCATAGGGCCCTTTATAGGGGACAATGTCTGGCTTTAAATTAAACCTACTGGCAAAGAATAAAGACAAAGGAGCTGGCACTCTTTTTTCAGGAAAAAAAATATTTACTGCTCTCCCCTGAGTGTTCCAATAGTTTTATAAAAAAATTCAAAATGTTCCTAAAATACAGCATTCCATGTTATACTCTAAATGTAACATTTTGTTCTAGCTACCCAGTAATGAATAAGGTTTTTTTCAATATTTCTTTATGCTTTGAACACCACCATTAGACATCGGTCCACAATCAACTACAAATGAACTTTGTTTGCTGGAAAGACATTCATCAATGGACACTTAAAATGTAAGCCAGGTTAGATCATCTGCTTCTTCCTATAATCCATCAATTTATGTTATATGGCGTGTGCATTTGTGAGACTATCGGCATTAATCCCTGTTTATACTGCATGCTATTCTACAAATTCATGCAAAGGCTTTTTCAAAAGACCTCGGGGAAAAAATCAAATTTGTCTGGGAAGCCTCCCTCTTCAGATTTTCAAGAAACATATTCTCCAAAAAAATAACATTCCAGAAAAATCCAGCTTTTAGTGCAGCCTAAAATAGCTCATTGGCATGGCCAATAAAATAACCTCAAACAGAAGAAGAAAATGAGCAACTGGATAGGCAGCAACAACAGGGATAACACCAATCTTAAACTTTAGCCCAGTGATGAAGCAGACTACTTCACAGACCTGCACCTTCTATTCCCACATTCAGTTTTCATTAATCCTTTACTCATGGCTCAACATAACCTTAAGGTGAGTAATACAATGTGTAAGTCTGCACTGCTGCATTTCTCTGCCAGGAAACTGGAGGAAATGAGATGCAAAACGGCCCTCTTCACTGGTTAAACAACCAGAAATAAATATATAAATCAATTAATAGCTCATATCCCCTTTGAGGCTGAAGCTATAAAACACTCTTAGGAACAGCACACAGGGAGTGGGTGACAATATCAAGCACTTAAGAGCACTGGTGCTACAAGTAGTTTTCTACCTCACTGGAATATTTCAATACAAATGAGATGGGACTATATTCTGTGCTGACTGGCAAAATCTGTGTGTTGAGAAACTTTAATGGCAGGTTACTATCCCATTATGTGGGACCCTAATGAGTTCACTACATGAACAAATCCCAATTCATAGGAATTCAATCAGAACTTTTGCAAAAGTGGCATACTTTGAAATCCATTATAACGTCAAGGAAATGCTGGACTTTATTTTTGGATGAACTCAATACAATCAAGCACTACTCAAGTGTAACTATTTTACTAGAAGCAGACCATAAAAACAATGAAAATCTAAAAATGCTTGAAACTATGGCATGAAACTTAGTTGTCAATGGTAAGGGGGTAAACTAAAGTCATACTAGTAATTGGTATTAATAGTTAGAAGTGAGGATCAAAGATGTTGAACTATTTTCTGTTCTCAGTTTTTACATACTGCCCCTTCACAGCCTGTGGACATCAGCAGATATTTCAGTGACTGAGTGCAGCCTGGAACGTCACAGGCAGGGCAGGGAGAGTCAGCGGGCTGACGCTAACTGATGACTAATTATTCGTGAGAATCTAAAAAGGTATCGGGAGGTTTTTCCACATAATTAAAAAAAAAAACACTTTCAAAATGACACTGCTCTTCTGGAATATACTCCTGGAAATATCTCTTTGATCCCGAGAAGTGGTATATTATAGTTTATTTGTCTTTATAAAAAATGTTCTGGTAATGCTTAAAATACTGTAGAATCAGTATAGTACAGTATCTATACTGTAAACAGACTTAAATAAACACTTCAGTAAATGAATAAATAAGGAGAAGTCTTCACGGGATGTAAAGACGTCAGACTCACACTGTAGACAGCAGTGACTCCGGGCTGTCCAGGGAAGATCCGATCCTCTAGCGGAGGCTGTACTCTGGAAATCCTGAGGCACGACATATTAAGGAAAACTCTGGCACAATGTCAACTTAAGGCAAAACAGGTGAATAAGAGGACGATAGCGAGGACTGCAAATTAAACAGGTTAAACTGCCACAAAACATAACTCACAATTAACTGAAACAACAAGACGGATAAATAGCTCACTCTCCGGGACTCGCTTCTTATTGCAAAACTGTAGTGACGGGTAATGTTTCATCACATGCAACATTCCAGATAAATAAGAGTTTCATTTCTCATGCTACATAGTACTGAATTGTAACCTAGCACATCAGTACATGTAACGTGTTTATCTACACTTAACCAATATTTTTTCACTATTATATTTAGAAGTTGTGAAACCTCTGCAATATTTTCACACTAAAACAAGCCAAACTGCAGCATTTAGAATGCAGAGGTTCTCGGACTGCAGACCTTCCAATTAGCTCCTTTGCATCATATTGATCCATCGAATTATCGGTCCAAGACCTGGGATTGTAACATTTCCCACTTGTATTGAAACTTTGCTTTAACTTTTTTTTTTGAATCAGTGCAAGTACATGGGCTTTTAAATACCCTATGTTCTCATTTCAGGTTAAATGCATTTAAATACTGTAACATATAAACAACAAAAATAATCAATGTTGCAGGTTTCCATTTTTTGAGTTATTACAGTTTATAGGCTTGATCCAATTTTAGCCAATACTGACAAATGTTAGTTGAGCTGCTCTACTAACTGATAACTTTAGACATTTTATAATTTATTAACCTTTAAATCATGCCTGTGTTGAATCTCAATTTAGTCACAATGGCACAGATGCATCTTCTGGAAAAGGAACAGGTGGGGTAACCAAATGTTCACAAAAGGTTCTCTAAAACAATACAATTTAATATACAGACAGCTTTTTTATTAGTTTTTAAAGATTAAAATGCTGTGAAGTACTTAGATTTTGCGTGTATAGTGTTTTTATAAATGTCCAAATGTGATCAAACATTTATTTATAGAATAATTAACAATAATATAAAAAAGATAGCAGAAAATACCATACGGTATATGCACATCCAAAAGTGCAGCAAACCCAGCCAAGAATATGTTTTACAATTTACAAGAAGCATACAATACTACTTTAGAAAATATTCTACAAAATATTCTAAGGCAGCATGATCTGTATATGGAATACTCTTTAATGCCTCTTTCTAAAGCATCACAGGCATACTTAAGTTAGAACCAACTTGATCTTCTAAGCATTTATTCAATTCTTCTGCTAATATTAGCAATTTAGCAGCAGACCAGATATCCCTGTTGGCATTCCTACAGCAATCATGTTAAAAAAAGTCTAATTCACTGTCTTTAAAAAAGTCCAGCAATCTATCCTGTAAAGCTTATTTCAAATGAGACGAACTCATCAATCTGTAACTTTTAAAAAGTCAATCGAGTTGCTCACCATATGAAGTTTAAATGTAACTTTCAGTTTCTGTTGTCCGCTGTGCTCTAAACTATTTACCTGGAATGTCTGAGTCAAATTGAATACGGATTAAAATGGGAGCCGAGACCCTACTAACTTTAATGATGCTGTGCCGCGTTTTGGAAAAACAGCTTCCCAAAAAGAATGCTACAAAATGAACTACTAGGCGTTGCACAATAAAGGGAAATCAGTATTTTGCTGAACTCCTTTTTCCTTGTTTTTGAAGGATTATGATTAAACACTTTAGCACTGATTTATTTCATTTTATCTTGCTCTCGAAAACTTGTCAGCAGTAATTTCTGATGGAAAGTTTGGCATGCCAAGAATAACTATCGCCTACTACAGAAGCAAAAGGACATTCTGTATGAAATTAAAAGGAAAACACAGATGATTCCTTCTAACGTGTGAAGTATATGCATAATTGTACAAACACTGATGGATTATAAAAAGCCTTGACAGCCACATATGGAAAATACATTCAACATCGTAAAAAAAACAGCCACTTTCCAAAACCCTTTGATACTTAAAAGAAAACAGGGAAGCCGGTGCACTTCAATAACCTAATCCTGAGCAGTAAACATGCCTGCAATCAAAGTGGTGACGAAGTGAAGTCACATGATTTCAAGGAAATGGAAGCTCTCCTTACTCTCTCTTCAAGCTGCTTTTACAAGTTTTCTTATGTTTCCTCCACCCTCCCATTCTCTCTGGGCACAGTGGAACTTTACTTGCTGCCTGGCACTGAACCAACAAGACCCCCCTCCACAAAACAAGTCTCCAAAACTATGCTTCTTTAAAAACCCCCAAACAGAACTACACCACTGACTAATGACACCGAGAAAAAATCTCCAGCGTTGTTTGGGCATGCCCTGCTCACACAGAGCTGTGCGGGCATATTTGAGAACAACTGTTCCCAGTGAATAGGACTGTTAATATCCCTTACAGTAAGTGAATAATGACAGACACCAGTTCAGTTTTGTCATAATAACTTACAGCCTATTCTTAGAAGCTCTTATAAAATCAAAAGCAACTTAACAGAAGATAAACTATGCCTTTTAAACTGATTTATAAATGAACTACAATACATAATTGGCTATACTTTATAGCAATGATAATCTTGCTCCCTGCAAACAAAAGGAGAAAGGAAGGAAAAGAGAACAAAATAGAGAATTTTAATGAATTTTAATAAAAATGATTATACTTAACAGAAATGCCATTGTTTTCAGTCTGTAGTAACTAATGATTTAAAGATCATGGTAATACCTTCACAACTGTGGCTACTCGAGAAATGGAGCATGGACAAAAATGACACTTTACCAGACTCACCGACGGCCAAGAAAAACCATTTAGAAAACTTAACTGCCCTCTCTACGTTAATGAATGCCCTGACACTATACACAAGCGTCTTTCCCCATCTGTAACTAACCTCCCACTACACGTTCTCTGTTGTTATTACAGGTTATATTTGAATTGTCACTTTTTTACTGAAAGCAATAGCAGCATACACTTCACAGGAGGGACAGATAATATCACCGTCATAACGTCAGCAACTCTTCGCCTGTTTTTTCACACATAAAAGAAAATCATTTTTACACCTATTCTTTACAGACATGCCTTGTGCTTGAAAATTCTATTTGGTAACTTTAAAAAAATAGCCCGATGATTGTGTTACAGTATAGTAGCAAACACTTAATAGTATTTGGTAACAGAACGAATGAACCAAAACTTGCATAATGTACATATTCATAATCAAGGTGCAGAACTCAGTTACTCTATTTTTAAGTAAAAATGGGGAACACTTGTAAGTTGTTGACAGGTGACTCAAGTAATCTGTTCAAGTAATTAAGGAAAAACCAGTCCCTGAATGCCAAGGGATTTTTGCTCCAAATGATCTAAATTACCTAATTTAACAAATAACATGCTAAACTGACTTCAGTAAAGTCCTTCAGAATTAGATTTAATGTCTACCCATAAAACCTGCAGAGTTGGCACTCTTTAGAACAAGGGATGGAGACCTTTGGTTTAAATTAACTGTTTTATAACTACCTAAAAGTAACTAACTCAAAATCCATGAGTACAGAGGCAGATATCATAATTTCAGAATTGGGACTTTCAAAGGATTCTCTTGACATCCAGAAACATCTGATTTGACAGCCGGGGGAAAAGTGCCCAAACTTGCCAATAACATGGAATGTCTCTCGATGTCGCACCCTTCTCTACATGAAGTCCTTTGTAGAACAAGCCAGTTAAACCCTGACGCAGAAGAGTTACTAGGGAGCACATCCATAATATTTTCTTCTGTGACAACAAAATGACCTTTGATATACGCCAGACTGGAGTTGAAAATGGATGGCAGCTGTAATGCGACACTGGAGTACATGGGGAAGGATAAGCAAAGTCTGTGTCATAACTGCAGATGGAAACAGATCTAGAAGATCTTCACAACTAAGCTAAGTGTCTCAAGATTTATTGAAAATGCAAGCGCATACATACAGGTGTGGGATTTTTAATTAAATGCAATGTAGCTGCAATTGTATTTAGTGCTGCAATGCAACTCCATAATATAATTCATCTCATCACCATTCCAAAAAGGCAATAATTCTCCCATTTAAGACAGAGCAGATCTTTTGCTATATCCCGGTGTCTGAAAAACATCTGTAGTGTTAGAAGTATTTAATTGTATGTGAATGCTTACACTATAATTTCGCCTAACAAATCTGGTGTGAACTAGGCCAAAATTATAATATACCAAGTCTGACTATTTGGAAATCCTAAACTCTTAGTCATACAAAAGTAACGTTAAGATGGATAATCTAGCATTCAATTAACTGCTTTTGAGCACAACACACTTTCATTTGGGACAAATACTCCAATACAGCAGGTTTTACAGGTAATGACAATTATCAGTCTCAAAAGATGAAGCTACCTCCAATAAATTAAGCAGGTGATTGGTTAAATTACGTTATTTACAGATCATGCAGAGCAATATTTTACATTAATCTATTAACTTACAAGTTCTCTTTAGGAGGTGCAAGTGATAATTTAAGGTGACTTTTTATGATGTAAGGAGTCGCTTCCCCTACTTTTCAAACATCAGTTCAGATCGAGGGCCTCTGCGAAATAAGCAGGAATATGCCCCCAGAATATTAAAGATCAGTTTACCTCTCAATTATGCCACACGGGGCAATGGCAGCCAGAGTACTGCTGTACTCCCAGAACTGAGCAAGAGACTCCACTGTAAGACCGCACTCCCCACTCGGGCCCGGAGCCAGGAGGCCTCAGGTTTCTTGTTTATTCTAGCTCAGAGACAATAACTCCTAGATCTCACAGCCCTCCTCTTTGACACGCATCTTGCAAGACCGAGGGAAGAGAGAAAGGACAGCTTGTACAAGTGCGGCACTGCGGAGATGCTTCTCCCATCGCGGAGCCCGCAGGGGCAGGAACCACATTGTTACCCCAGCGCTACGGGGAACAATCGGGGCTTTGTTATCTGGTGAAGGCCCACTCTCCCCTCCTTGGAAACACACGCCTCCCAGAGAAGGAAACCTGTGGCTTCTAGGATTCTTGTGCAATTATTAGCCCATAGAAAACTCACTTATATGCACTGCAGGAAGAGAGCATACAGGACAGACTAGCGTAGAGTAATGCTGAAAATGAATGACAGTCCTTGTCCAGTTTTCTACAACTCATGTCATTCCCTGTGTGGAAAGATGACGAACCAGGGTTTGCAGAGACACGAGGCGCTCACAGGCATACAGTATTACCAGAAGCTCATCACAGTGAGGATAGCTGCTATAGTTTCTTGGAACACCAGGAAGATTCACATTCAGCCACAACCAGGTATCATTAATTGCATAAAGAGGGATTCCTCATTTTCTCTAACACCTTATGGATCTTTGGAAACAATTTACACATTGTCAGGTAACCATGTTGGAATGATCAACGGAATTAAGGCTCAAGACATGCTGAGAAGACCAACACATTTCTTAACTTTTGAACAACGATCATTACATATTGATTATGCTGTCACCAATCTCACCTTTGTTTCTACTTCAAACAGATATTGTTTTTATGCAATCACCACATTTATTAAGGTTAAAAACAAATAACAAAATTAATATCGCTACATAACAAGCAAGTGCAATGTTCACTTTAGCCCTCACATTTCACCTGAGGCGAAAGTACAAATATTAGACTCTGTTAGATCAATAATGCAATTTCTGAACCACAGGAAAAGTGCTAATCTGTGGGTGAGCAAATTCATAATAAAATGCATAGCTGGCTCTTGTAACCTAAGACAGCCTGATGTTTATTACAGCTGTACATGACCAGAAACAGCAAAAAAGATTACTTGAAAACCATGAGGTCTTGACAAAGGGTGCCTTCTCCTGACGACTAATACTGCAGTTCTCTCCGACAGACTGCTGAACAGGACATACCTAGTTGTCACAGAAGCAGAGGATGCTTGATGAGATTCAGCAATGCCTGAGCTTGCAAGAAAACTGCACTGCTTCGTTTCCAGAGCTGGAACCCGATACCTAATGTACAGCACTTGCCAAGTCTCTATTTCACACATGTGCAAAGATATTTTGTGTTGGACATTTTCATTGTTTCCTCGGCTACAGCTTCCTTAGAACTGTGCCAACGAAATCTTTTCCTCTAATAATCAGATACTTGACAGAATCACCTTTGGTGGTTTATTAGCCACTTAAAGCATACACATTTGGCTACAACAAATAATTTAAAGATAGAACTAATTTGTTCAAGATTGTAGCATGAGAGCACTCATTTCTTACAGGCAAGTTTTCATTATCAGCGATGGCCTCCTGAGAAAAAAAATACACTACAGACGAAGAGAAATGTAACCTTTCAGGCAAGGATGGATAAGGGAAATGCCCTGTCCACCGTGGATTCATAGATCTAAAAAAGTATAATACAAATACTTGAAGCCCTTGTGCTTTAAAATGAACTGGAAGTTTGGTGTTTCCATTACCCGTTCAAAAACATAGAACTGAGCAATTCCACACGTAAAAACTGTCTAAATATGGCAGCACACAACAACCAGTTGCATCCACGTTAAATGTATTCTCCTTATACATGACTGTACAGAACCACATCCCCAAGAAGGCTGACAGCTAGTAGGGGGAAAATGCAAAGGAAGGATAATGCTCTTGAGAGGTGATGGGAGGGGTGGGTACATAGAAGTACCAAACACACACACCACAACAAAGCAGCCTCATTAACGGCAGCACAGGATGGGTTAAAAATGAGGATCTTCAGTTCCTCCCTCAGCCGGACAGCAAGATGAAGTTGTTGCCTGCGTCTCCGTTATCCTGACCCTGGGTATTGTCGGCAGGCTCGGGAAAGCGCCACCTCCGACTGCCGCCCTGCATCTTAAGCAGCGCTGCCATTGTCTACAGAGCACAGCGGCAGCCACATACATTGCCCGTTACCCGGGCAACCAGGAGAACTAGATTCCCCACCCCCACCCCTTCTGGCCGAGGGAACATCCCTTGGCTGGGAATTCCACCCACTGGGAAAGATAGCTGGAGAAACCACAAGGCATGTGACAGCCGGGTCCTTAACCTCACCGGCAGCCAGGGAGGAGAAGAGGAAAAGAAATTCAAACAAGGCTACAAGATTCTCCAAAGACCGCTACAGATACAAGCTTTCGGCAATGTAAACCCACAGCTGAACAAAACCCTGGTGTCTCACTTAGTGCTCGCTAGCCTAACCCCTTTCTCAGGGTGTCTGGAGTACTAGCATGAGAATAACACCTGCCTTTAATTGGAACAAGCACTAATATTGAGAAAGCAGCTAATTAGTCACAGAAGATTATGATTGCTAGGGGGCTTTTTTTTTCCTCTCCAACAGCAAAGGACACCTATTCCAATAATTACAAAATGTATGCAAACGAACTAAGAGGCCCAAGTGCACGACCATCTATGTACAGGCTACTTTTGTACATTATTCCACATTTCTTCTACACATGATGCAATAAGAGCCAGGTAAACACAAGCAGGTCAAAGTTACTTGTTCCTTCTTTAGCACAACACTTCATTTACACAAATGATGGCAATGATATGTAACAATCCAAGTACACTCAAAAACCTCCCTAACCGGATAAATACATCATATTCATTGTGATTTCAATCACTGAACTGAGAGTTGAGGAAACAAATCTGCACCATGCCTGGAATGCTAAGAGACAACGGTTCCACAGCTGACCCCTTATTAGTGTGTTTCACAGTAGCAGCATGAGGACAATTCAACAGCACTCGTTTTTTTACAGGGCGGAAAAAATAATTGTGTTCTTGTTAAAATCGGATACTCATCTGGCAGACATTTTAATTGAGCAGCAATTAATTAATTGTGGGGTCCCTGGTGATGGCAGAATTAACTGATAAGAATTATTAAAAGGAGCTGCCTCAGCTGCCATTGATTCTGAAACCCGGATTGCTGAAGACGGCTTGGCAGAGGTTGCCTATAGGCTTCCTAGCTAACATTAAAATCTTGCATCTGATCTAAACTCTTGTGAACAACTAAAGCAGTAAGAGACCAAATCCTTTAAAAAATCAATTACCTTCAAATGACACTGCATTTTCTTAAGAGTCAACAAAAGATTACATTTAAACTGCATATCAGATCAACAAAGGATCTTCACATGACATCTAATTTAATGTGCAAAAAGCATGCTCAGCACATTCACAACATGGAGAGAAATGGGAAAACCTCTCTGCTGACGTCTGAATAGAATGAACAAGACCACAGGAAAAGCCTGAAGGGATTTCAAAGGAAAATTAGAGCAATAATATGAAAGATCTGGGGGAAAAAAAATTGTCATAAGAACAATTAAAATACTAGTTTCTGATTAAATATTTTTTAAAGAACAAAAATGCCTTTTTAATCTGAATGGGCTTTTCTTTCCTTTAATATTGCCTAGTGCTAGGGACACCCTGCAGTCAATGGATTGAATGAATTTCCCCTATTGTATTTGTTTTAGTGCAGGAAGCAGCAGACTGTTGAACAATGAATTGATACTGCTGGGACCAGAACACCGTGCCTTGTATTGTAGCGTGGTACTCTATACGGACACTGCTTCTATTGGAATAAGTAAAATGCTGAATAAAGTATTGTTACTATGACACAAAACAAGCTGAAGCAACCTACTGCAGCAAGAAAACAAGTATAATGTAATCTAACACTAACCACTGCTTGTGCTGATTGTTAGATTTGCTTAACTAATATCTTGGCTGCTTTGATTTGGAGAACATGACAGGGCAAATAGTAAAGTACTTTGTTTTATGTGTGAGATAGGACTTGCTAACATAACCAAAGGCCCACACAATCTTCAAGCAATATCTGAAATACGTTTCAAGTTCATATGATCACCCCAAAGCAGGACTGAAGCATCCCAATAGTTTATTTTTCAGTGACCTTTTCTTATATATTTGTCTCCTTAAGGACAATTCTGTTCATATATACTTTTGTTAAAAAGTTTAAAAGTTTAAAAGTTAGCTTTTAAAGTCTTTCAATTCTTTGATAGTACATTGTATTTAAGATCAAGAACAGATCAAATGTTTATTGTAACATGCATATTCTGGAGACGATTTTCAGCAGAACAGTTATTTGCCCAGGTTTTGAGTTGGAACCTAGTTTCACATTATATAATCTTAGATCCACCTATATGTTTTTATATATTTTATAAGACATCATATTTTTCAATAATTCAATATAAAAGTATTAGATAACAACTAATCAGACAAAACTTTCCAAGATGATCACTTTGATCCGACGTGGTGCAAAAACGTGTTTCTCACTGGAAGGAGGTTATATACTGTATGTGAGACCTTCCAGCTCACACCCTGTTACTCCATGTAACATGAATTCCTCTTATCAGAGAGCCGGAAAAATGAGCACAACTAAAACATGGCCAAAATTTCCAGTAATTCTATTTGAGACATCTTGGATCACTACTCTTATCAGGTTTCAAAATCTGGCTGTAATGTTTCTGAACAACTGAAGGGGCACATATAAGTGGAAAAACATAAGGATGAGCAGACATTTTGCACAATCGAACCCCAAACTCCAGAGGATCACAGCTAGACACAGCATACTACTAATCCAACATTAGAGAGAGCAGCCAAACAGTGAAAAGATGTGGCTATAAAAACTGAAGAACTTACAGAGGCTTTCATTTTTTATGTCTGAAAGTTCAGAATGTTTTCTTTTTAATGAAAATTACTATTTAAAAGAACATTTATAGAAAATGTATATAAAAATAAAAAATGTAATAGGTTCAAATTTCTGTTGATTGCAGTAGCAGTAGCAGAACTATAGAGTCAAATATTTCAAAAGGAATGGTAATTTTAGTTATTCTCTGTTTGGATATCTTTGAAGAACGTTTTTCCCCAAAGTGCAAGCTAACGTATGCTGCTCACGCACTCTCAAATTAATATTGAGAAGGTATGCCTTCAGTCAATACTTTGATTTTAGCCTATAAGCCACAGTTATTGACAGCACCTCTACCGCTTAACTGACATCATTAATATGTACTGTAAGAAAATGTGCCTAGGGCATATTGCAGATTATATCCTTTGAGGGCACACCCTACATTTAATATACCAAGACTCCAAAAAGATGTATTTTTAAACCAGTTGTACAGCTACTTACTGAAGTTGCTAAACTAAACTAATCTCTCTACACTGTAGATGTTACTTGGGGATTCAGAGATTTCCAGATCAATCCAAATATCCACACTGCCTTCAATATGCCATGTTTAACACAGATGACGAAGAATATAGGCATTTTTTCAACAAATATAAAGTATTAACTTCCTTAAAAAAATAAGGTTGTCGGGAAAATACCTATAACATTTTTACCTCAAAATTATTAAGCTATTTTAAAAAGTAACAACTAAATATAAAACATGAAAGGTTGGTAACTTCTAAAGCAGAATAACAGCAAAGAAGTTGTAAAAGCAGCAGAGCTTTGATATGTCTAATAAAAGGAAACAAACCTGCAAGCTGAATTCGGATGACTGGTATACAAGCTGCAATCAGTAGTGAAACTACGTTCTAAAATGTTCTTAGAGATCTGAGATTCTGACGTACAGTAAACTTGTATTTACAGTAAAGTACTCTCATTAATTCTGCTGTTTTCACCGTAAAGATAGGGAAATAAGGAAAACAATACAATATCATTTATTGTTAAATAAAATGGGGAATCCCCTTTCCTGTTAAGCAAAAATCAAATTGCAGTTCAATGTTCATAGTCAGAAAATATTTCTCTAAAGTGTGGGAGAAGTGGGTTATGAATAATCAGCACAAAAGGTTTGGATGATTTTTTCTTAAAACTGAAGGTTTGCCACTGAAAGTGGTATACTGGTCAAGAAAACTGTGATCAACCTCAGGGGCAAGTCTTAACTAAAATGTCAAACTGTTCAGCTAAGATAAGTGCACTCTCTAGCTTATGTAAATGCTGGATATAAGGATCCTTCGATTGAAACAGTAACAAGAGGTTAGCTCAGACTGAAAAGTGCAGTAACCTCTACTGCAGAAAGTTTATAAGTCTTGATCATGCATTATACAACCCTACAGAAAGCCTCCTTTGTGGTTTCCCGACCTCCTCCACATCTAATTCCAAGTTTGGGGTTAACAATAGTTTTGTTGTATCTCAAGTCCCTAGCGCTGTGGCGATCTACCAGCACATCACATTATCAAATAAAGATGCAGGTCCATGCTGGTTTTCAAACTTTAACTTTTTTTTAAATTAAACATTTTTTCATAATAATACACTATTATTTTTACACTTCAAACATACCAGGGGTTACAAAGGACAGATCTGCAGCAAAGTGTATTATTGGTCTACCGGTGAATACTTAGTAGGACCCAAGAGGATGCTTTTGGTTTTTCTCTCATTAACAGGCTAGCAATCCAACACACAAAGATAAATATTAAAGCATTAGGTACTTTAAAAGCTCACTTAGTATTCAAATTAAGATGTATAAAAATGTTTATTGAAAAACTAACAAACCACTTTATTAGGTGATTGCATTTAAAATTAAAATCTCAAAGGTACAACCCATATTTTAGTTTCTCTACTGCTGTATTAAGGTCTTCTCATTAACAAATCTGACAAACAGCAAAAAATATTAGAGGTTACAACTTCATTATTCTGTACTTCAATTGTGCCAAGGTTTAACTGCAGCTACGCTGCGTAATTCATTAATTTCGATTACAATCATAACTTCTCATTTTGTACTCACAGATATGACATACTCAAAGAATAATGACAAATATATTTTGGAAAACCGAATGGAATAATTCAGGTTTTAAAACACTTTATGAAAGCAATGTTTAAACTGAAAGTACTATAAATAGAAAGAATTGAAACAACATCAGAAAAGATCATCACTACAAAACACATAAAATAAATATCCTTATAAGAACAAAAAAACAAGTTGACAGCACATTTGAGTACTGTACTACAAATTACTCTAAAAAACCTTTCCTTTCCCTAGACTGGTTAAAGTTGAAGTGCAAGGTTACAGTGTCTTTGTGGTACAGTTCAAGAACATTCCTGAATCCCATACATCTTCGGCATTGTTTCACTGGAGTCTCACTGATTGTCTTTTTACTTAATAATCCTGGACTTACTTCATGCAACACAACCACTTTTTTATTTTTAACTCACAGGGGGAAAAAAATCAAATATTTGGCCTCTTTTCTCTTCTGCTGTGTACAAAGAAACCAAAGGGGAGCACCCATGAAGGCCAGAAAAATCGCAAACGATGAGGAAGCAACGGACAAGTGCCCATGGCCTGCTACAGCACGGAGCTACAGAGCATACCCAGCACTAACAGCAGAAAGAATGATTTATTCTGCGTGTCAGAACACCGTCAAGCACTTAATCACCATATAGCAATTGTATCAACTGTGCTGTGCACAGCAGAGGCGGCCCATCATGGACTGTGGAATGCCAGATGTGGCCTGCCTGGGCTGTTCAGACTAGGACGGGACCTGGCGCAAAGGCCTGCTGAGAATTTGCCTGCATGCTCCAAGCTTTTCCTAGGAAAGAAGCAAAGAGAGATCATGGCTGTTTGGTCACCAGTTTGCACAGACCCAAACATATATGACAAATTCCTTGTGCAGCTCATAAGCCCAGGGAAATAAATCCAATAAGTACAAAACTGAAGGACCTATATTTTATGGATGACCGCCTTGGCTTCATAACACAGAGAACAGATGCTAGATGAAGTTTCAGTAGTATTTATGTTCCCGGTAATTCAGACAAACCTCTGAAGTGTTCTAATATTGCACACGCTCGTTTAAAGGAGGTTCTGAAGTGCAGAAGTTCATATGAACTTAAATTCTGTAAAAAAATATACATCTACACAAGCACATACTGTATGCATTCTCCACCATATATTTGGAATACTCCTGTGAGCATATACACGTTAGAGAAACCTAAGCCAACAAAATGAAACTATCAATTGCATTCACTTGCTACCAGCTGCTCAACACAGCAGGACTGACTTGGCTCATGAACAAAATCACTGCTGCCAGTTCAACAGAAGAATTACAATAGAGCACACAAATTAAGTGCCTGTAAAATAGGAAACAGGGATTGCACGCAAAGGGTAGACCACCTTTTTTTAAAAACAACGAATGTGCAAATTAAGTCACCATAATATCACCAAGAATTTGAGACAGCTCATTACTATTGCTTTTGTTATCCAGCTTTTACTTCTGTTGGTTATTTAAGCAAAACACTCCTGAGTCACTACTGTTGACTTGTCTTAATAGGCGGGGCACCTGTGGGACTTGGGGCAGTGGTGTCAGGTTGAGGTGCATCTGTCTGTTCGTCAGCATACACACAACCTGAATCACACAGCAGAAAGATGCTGTCAGCCAGAGAATATACCACACAGGGGATGCTTGCGTGTCTGTAATTAGTCTAGGGCATCACTGAGATGCAGGCTAGTTGGACTACAAAAGTCAGTTCCAACATAGTGTATAAAGTACAATACAACCTACAGCCTTCTTCATTTCCCATGCACAGATGAGGTCTGAATGTAACAATTCAAGTAGCATATCCTCAGCTCTGCAACTGTACACTCATTCGTCAAACTATAAGATAACAGAAATTAAGGAATTATGATGCTCTGACAATGTGTGGTGTCCGACTGTTCTTCAAATAATATTTGTCCTTGTGTTTTAGGTCAGTGGTTCCCAATCCTATCCTGTGGGACCAGTGTGTCTTCTCAGGCCTGAAAGCAAACACTAGTAAGCCAACACTCTAAACATGCAAGCAATTAAAGGCACCAACAAGTACCAGTGATTCAGACCTCAAATGGAACAAAAGCCAGCAGACAGCAGTCTTTCAGGACCAGGGCTGGGAATCACTGTTGTATATAACTATAGGTTTATATAAATGACACCTGCATGAGACGTTACAGCTCAATCAACACTTTCACCCACACCAAGTCTGGATTAGTGATAGGCACAACAACATCCTCCACAATACTATGCAGTTGTCATCATTCAAGCCAGTTGTCCACAGTCGCTGTCCAAGCCTGATGTCACTGCTGCCCAGGGATTGCTTTGCAATTCTGGTCTAAATTATGAGTAGAAGTGCAAAGGGTTGTGTTAGTACAGTAAGGAACATTATCTGAAACATTTTATGAGGATTATGAGTAAAGTGGCTTGAGGCAGAATACAAAGTCGTAAACAAAAATACTTACGTTTTTTTTGTCGGCCTTCCTCTACAAGCATTTTTATGCATCAACTGACACACAACGTTTTTGTTTTGTGATAAATTGTTTGCCCAAGGCTCGTTTTACAGCCTTGTAAACTTTATTTTTGCACCACTAAAATTAAAGAGAGGCACTACTAATCACACTACCCTAGAATATCAATGAAGACTGAAAGCCATTCTATGAGCCACTAGAATATGGAAATTACTCTCCAATGTAAAGGAAAAAGGCTTTTCTGCATTCAGAGGACTGTCATCACAAAACGGGAAATGGATCAGTAACTCTGACTCAGCCAGCACAGTGTAGATGTAAAACAGTCAGCATAAAATGTACACTTTGTGTCTCATGTTGAATAAATTAGACTTTTGTAAGGATATTTTGTGACACTATCTTGTAAGCTCACTTTTATTTTACCATGTGGGATACAGAATTATTTTGAAATTAGTGAGCAAAAGAAGGTGCAGGTGCACACGTACTTATGTTATTCTGTATTTATAAATCACATCACAAAACAGTGCAGTATAATTAAAAATAATAATCTAGAATACTACATTGCAAGGTAAAATAAATGAAAAGAAAAAATATGCAGGGTTAGCTACATTCTATGTACCTGTGGTGTGAGTATTGTACTCATCAATCCAAAGAAATGATTTATCAATATTCGAGAACCTTTTATTTATTTTTATTTACATTACACTTCCCAAAAACAGGATTTAGAAAACGATGATAATTACTTTAGGCCATATGAAAAGCTACTTGCATTATGAATTGCTTACAAAAATGACTAATTAATGCTTACATTAATCTTTGACTTTTGAAGACTTTGTGAGCTCCTAACCACCCTGTTCTTCGATTCAATAAGTGATTAATACAATTGGCAATCTGGCACAAACACGTACCTAGCACTCCCAGTGAACTATCAACATGAGAACATTATCACCTTGTTTAACCTGAAAAGGGTTGTACCAGCCACACTGAACTCAGGTGCAGTGAGAGAGAGAGAGCTCTGTGGAGAGTATGTGGCACACTGTACTGGATTAAAATAGGCAACCATGCATGGGAAAGAAACTGAGCTTATGACTGCAACTTGTCCTGAATGACTCACTGCAGTACTAACATATTCGGTGGAAAATGTCAATGAAAAATGTTAGATTAATAAAGCAGCATCTAACCCCACAGGACTGCATTGAAACCTATGATACCAGAAGAAATTAAAGGTGGACCATATTTTAGAAGAATCTGGGAAATAATAAAGGGAGAATGATTTTTCCTCATTAACAAACCTTCAGCAAAATAAAAGCAAAACTAACAATTTACTGTTATGAGTCATGCCAAATAATAACACTTTGTTGTATACTGACTTGAAGTGCATGTCCACATATATTAAACTACTGTATACACTACACAGGCTGAGAAAGCTAAACCTTTTTAGTCTTGAACAGAAAACAGCAGCGGCCTGACCCACGTATTCAAAGTCTTCAAAAGAACTGACAAAATCAAGCTAGTGGAATTTTTCAGAATAAACAGTGAACGACGCATCACATCAGAGGGTACAAACGGAAACTATGTAAAGTGCATTTAAAACCAATAACAGGAAGCAGTTCTTTACACAAATGGTTGCCAGGGAATGGAACAACACACCCGGACATGTTGCTGTTGAAGCCAATACTGAGACTTCTTTCACAAAACGGCTAGACAAGAATCTCAGATCAATTAGCCACTAACTACCAACGTCTAATCTATAACCTGTCTTGTGTCCTTGGGTTCACATAACTGTTCGAAACTGAGGTATCATGTGAGCACATTAATAGTCATCAGGAAACAGGGGGGAGGCTGACCAGTCCATTGGAGATCACCCCTTACAATACAAGTATCCAGCAACCGGTATAGCAGCTTAAAGATTTATCCATCCAGCTTCAAACCACTCCATCCAGTTCAAGGTCACGGGGAACAGGAGCCCATCAATGCGAACAGCAGGCGCAAGGCGCAGTACACCCTGGACGGGACGCCAGTCCATCGCCAGGCACACGCACACACTCACACCAGGGCCAATTTTCCCAGAAGCCAAATAATCTACCACTATGTCTCTGGCCCGTGGAGGAAACTGAAACACTAGGTGGAAACCTACGCAGACACACAGGCAGAAACATACAAACACTATGCAAAACTACAATTATGGATAGTGAACCTAACAGGGCAAAAAGAGCACCTCCATATTAAAAGGTGGAACTCAAAACTGCACAAGTGGCACAAGCAAAGTCCAAGGTAACTAGCATTTCTAAACCTGGCCATCACCAACTGAGCAGGTTCCTAGTCCTTTCACCAGCTATGTCATCATTATTAAATCGCAGGCTGTTTCTCAGTCTTCACCCTCCCCTTCCAATAGCAGTTAGTACCTGGGGTCTCGCCATTCTCTCTGAGGCTGGGGAGGCAACCTAACAATGCAGGAGGGGCACCAACACAGCTCTGGGGGACTTGATGTAAAACGGATAAAAACGACCAATGGAACAAAGCCATTATGAAGTCATGCAGTCAAAAGGCACGCATTCAGACACGCTCATCCCATACAAACACCACAAAAAGCATGCAATGAAACACAAAAGCTTTAAGCCCTTCGTACACGTCTGCTGTTACAATACACACTGCGGCTCCTCAGTCTGTCGGGAATGTTACGAGGGTGTTATAAAAAGCAGACACACTTTCCAAATGTGGTGGAGTTAGCTGCAAAAATGTCCGATTTCCCTTGAAATAGACCAAAGGGCCTCCAAGGACCAGACTCCCTGAAAGCCAAAAAAAAAACAAAAGACCCTAAGGGATATCTTTCCACAACACCTACAGCCATCCTGCCATTGCTCATGGAGCCCTAGTCCCACCTCTCTCTCCCCCAGACTCTCGCCTCTTTACTCCCCAAACCAGGGGTACGACTTGACATCGCTCAGATCGCCCCCTGACAGCGCTGACCATGGGTTTGAAGGGGGTAGGCTACACCCTCGCATCCCCGTTGACGCAGCATCCATTAAACCAAAGCGGGCAGCCGGCACCTGTCCGCCCAGCTCTCCATGCAAACCCGGCCTCGGGGGAGGAGGGGGGTGGCTGTCAGCACCTCTGCTTCACGCCCCGCTGCCGTCCAGCCCCACGTCTACACCTCGAATCACGGGAATAAAAGTGATCTTACCTGTAGTTACAGCGAAAAGAATACATCCGGTTTACTGGGCGCAGCAGGCTGCTGCGATCCCTTTGTGCAACAGTGTCTCGCAATGCTGCCTTCACAGAGCCGCCTGGCGCACACACCGGCTGGGCATATGTAAACACAACCCAGTGTTGCAGCCAATTCACCGCTTTGCCGGTATTAAGGGGGTCGGACCTGCGCGTCACAGGCAAGACACTAGGGAGCCGGTTAACTCACCCTGCTCCCCCACCCCCCCAAAAAAAAAAAAAAAAACAGATCAAGTCCAGCGTTAATATTATCGCTCCCGAGTTCAGCGGATCAATGCATTTTCACCTCGTTTGGTACCTAACACGGCACAGGCCCACGAAACAACGGCTGTCTTTGCCGCAAACCGTTTGCCGAGAGAGCGAGAGAGAGAGAGAGAGGGGAGGGTGGGTAAAAAAACACCGACAAGAGCCAGGCCCCACGCAGACGGAATAAATGTAAAATCTTGAAAACTGCGCCCGGGGGTCGTTGTGCCTTTTTTTTTTTTCCCACTCTCCCTCCTCCCCGAAACGCAGCTGCGCCGCACACCCGGGTTAACCTATCCCACCCGTTGTCTTCTACCAAAACGGAGAGAGGGTGGGGGGGTGAGGGGAAGAAACACAAGACTCACACACACACACAACACAAAACTTGACGTTCCGGGGAGCGCAGACCGGACCTGTCAAGTTCACGAACAAAGCCCGGCGTTACTGGACTTACCGGCCCCAGCCCCCCTCGCCGGAGCACGAATGCCCCGGGACCCTGCTCTCCGGAGCAGGTATGTTTCTGGGGGCAGACGGGGGGTATGTATCTGGTTGCTATGTGGGTACCCTCACCGAACCCCCCCCCTTCCGACCTCTCTCCCGGGCCCGGGGGGCCGGGGGCGACACGGCCGGGCGAAGGATACTGCGGCGGCGGCGGCGGCGGCGCGGCGGGCGGCTGCGGGGCGGCCGGGGCTCCCGGTAACGCCACGGAGGTCGGGAGAGCCCGCAGTTGGCTCGGCGGAGACGGCCCGGTTCCGGGTCCACTTCCTGCGGCAGCGGCTGATTTCGGTACCGCTTTCGGCGGCAAACTCATCGCAAAAAAATTCAACAAAAGAAAAATAGATGTAGGCAATAATAAATATTGATACAGAGGTGTAAAAAATATATTGTACACATCTAAAAAAAAAAAGTACAGCGACAGATTTCCCCCCGGACCAGGCCCTTAATCCCTGTGCTGTACTGGGACAGTACAAAAAAAATGCCTTTTTAATGGAAAGAGTCGCTTTTATTGGGGTTTTATCTTCATGGGGACGGCGGGGGGGTTGCTTTCCCCCTCCCCGGCCGGGGCTTCCTCGATTCCGGTTCGGTTCTGCTTCCCAGAGGGATGTCGCCGGTTTTTCCTTCTTCAGTTACTTAATGTTTCTTGCTCAGTAATTGTTATTTTAAAAGTCCTTTTTCAGTGAGAAGGGAGATTTCGCTCAACATGGCGCTGCGGCCGCCTCCAGCAGTCCGGCAGGACGGACAGGTTCGGAAAACGTCGGTTGCTTCCGGAAATGCTCGGCTGCTCCCCCCCCAACGGGGGTGACGTCAACATTCGGGTATCTTCGACTCCCTTCGCCAGCGAGGTTTGGGGATTTTTAACTCCGGCTACTTACGGAAATTGTCGTTCTGGAAATCCCAATTGACAGGGTGTAAAAAGCGTGCTGTTTGTGCTCGAGAAGGTTATTTATGTACATGTATCATGCCCGTTTCACAAGTCTGATTAATAAATGCTAGAAGCCCTGTTGCCTCTGATAAGTGAAAATGATTTAAGCAGTGCTCAATAAATCAATAGCAGTTATACAACGTTGAAGAAACATTCACGATTTTACCATCCTAGAATTTGAGTGTATGGTTCAGGAACCAAAAGTATTAGCGTAAGTAGATACAAAACAACTGAAAAAGATTGATAATGCATTGAGTATGTACTCGGGAAATTATTCTTACTTTTTTTTAATCAAGGTGAATGAGGTGGCGGAATTTTCTTAAAATCCAACAGTCCTTTTGAGTGTGTAACCGTGTCCTAAATTGTCCTTTTTAAAACCAAAATAGTTAAGGATCTTAGTGACATCTAGCGTCTGTCCTGTGAAGTACCGCCCCTGCAAAGGCATTGCTTAATGTTTACTTGGATGTTCCAAATAAAGTATTACTTCCTTTTCTAAATACCTTGACTTAGTCCAATGTAAAACGCTTCATGTACATACGCGCTTTATATGCACGTATGGCGTATGATTTTTAGGATTTAAACTTTTTTTAGCAGAGAAGTGTATTTGATTTTTAAAAAATGTCCTAGTCTCATATGCCACAATCTTCCATCTATTTTAAACAGCTTTATCCAGTACAGGGTCACAAGGGAGCCAGAGTTTATCCCAGCAAGCAACGGGCACCAGGCAGGGTACCCTCATGGATGGGACACCAGTTCATCCCCAGACAGACACAAACCTGCACACACTTGCAAAAGGGTCCTTTTCCCCCTAGAACCAATTAACCTACCAGTACGTCTTTGGACTGTGAGAGGAAACCGGAGCACCTATTGTTAACATGGGAGAACATGCAAACTCCACATAGACAGGAATTTCTGGAACTAAATCCCAGCACTGCGGGAGTCTTAGTCTTTACCACAAACGAAGGTACTGGGTTACTTGCATAACGAACCATACAAATTAGATATAAGAAGACTAATATTGTGTGTTCAGGAACTGATTTGAGCTGAATATGTAATAAAACACCGCACTCTACAGAGGAAAAGGCATGGGTCACCAGAAGGTACTGTAACAGTGTGCTGTACAGAAAGCGAAAAGAACAAAAAAACACGTCAGAGAGTAATGGTTTGTAGGGCTACCTGATTGCAAGTAACTTACAGATCCAAGCAACTTATGGAGTAGTTCAAAGGCTTCTTTTTTTTTTTTAAATCAAGCCCCACAGTTTTGCAGTTGGTTCAATCACCTGTACTCCCAAGAACAATGCCTTTATTAATCCAGTTTTGCCACTGAATTTTTATGGGCGTTCCCTGCTCCTGTTTCAGTACGCCAAACAGATTCAGTGTTAAATCTGTATAGTACTTGCTTAATAATGACCCTCTCCCCTTCCAGTCATTTCACCATCAATATCGCCTATTACTCCCATCATCCCAAACAGCGCAACTGCTGTCAGACTTGAAATCAAGAACACAAATGTACTTCTTTAAAAAGGTCTTTAATTACACTTTCAAGTTGAAAGCTTAAGGCATCAGGCTTTTCTTACAATTGTAACTGTAAACAATATATAGAGAATTGTTTTGGTTTTACATCCTGTCATTCATGATGAACTCACAGTGGGGCACAGATTGTTACAGCCCAGTTCATCCCATTAGGATAAAAAACTGCTGTTTGTAAGAGCTACAGTTAAAATAGCCAGACTATAGTGTCATGCAGTGATTTAAAGAGGAGTTGTCGGAAGAGACTGGGAGAAAACATTTTTGTTATAATTCTAGACCAACAATTCTATATATATATATAACAGTGTTCAATGGAGGTTCATTCATTATACGAAATCTTAATGACAACTTTCAAAGAACAAAACCAACAACTAGACAACCATACATATTCACCAATGAAGACCTGTTTCTTGTACAATGCAAACCCCATTCAGTGATCAGAATATATTTACACAAATGTACAGAAACAACAAATAAAACAGAAATAATTTAAGAATATGGTCTGAGAACCCAGTCCACCCTTTTCTTTCACAAACCATACATTAATTTTGTGCACAAGAACAAATCAGCCCCTTTCACCGCTGTACGTTTGCGCAAGCAGGTGTGTGGACAGGGGAGGTCCTGCCCCAGGTCACTGAACAGAAATGGGTATCAGTTTCTCGGATGGCACTGGATTTCACACCCCAACACACAGGAGCAAGCAGCACAACTCATCCCCAAGCTTGGTCTCCTAGGGAATTTAAAACCGTTAGTGGATAAGGCCTGTTGAATTCATTTAAAACAATCAATTCAACAAATGATTCAATCAAGGCATTAACAGCAGAAAACCACTGAGCTCTCCAAGACCAGGACAAAGTACAACTGGCCTGGAGGCTTGAAGCTAGCAACTAGGCTGTGCAGCCCTGGTTCACAACAACCTGAAAAGCCCATGGAAAGTGTGCCCATGGAAACCGTTTTTACTATAGAGGCAGTGGTACTTGACCAATAAAACCCAGAAATAGTGGTTAATTATGTACATAAGTTCTTGATGTAATGGACGTCTGACTGTTATGTACTGACAGACCAATGGATTTTTGACAACACAAGTGAACCAACACAGTTAACCCTTTTCTGTTGCGCATTTAGTTTCTTGCATTCCATATAAAAATTACATTTAAGAGATAATTGTATTAATTCTATACAGTTCTTTTTTTCATTTATTCTGTGGTATAATCAAAGTGGTTATATTGGATTGAACAGCCTTTTCATGTGTAAAATCAATGAATAAGCTTTTTAAAGTCCATAAGATAGTACAATTTCAGCTAGTACTGTTCAAGCTCACTAATTAAACTCCATTTAACTACACCCCAAGAACAGTAGAGTGTAGTATCAACACTCTTCCGGCAGTTTTGCCTGGTACATTTGGTATGACACAGTTTAAACGCAGCACTGTTTGTAATATTTTTATCACTTCAGGTAATTATAATTCTTTTTATTTGCTTGTAGATCGAAATTAGAGGCCCTTATTGTGTCTTTAAAAAGGGTCACCCCAGTTACAAAAGCTTTGAGAACAATGCAACAGAAAAAAGTTTGTTGTAGCATTCCAGCACATACAAAATAGACTAAGTTTACTTTCTTAATAATATTCTCCTTGGTAAATGTGTGTCAGTCCTGAAAGGCTGCAGTCTGATGATTAACACATTAAGCGCTGGTAGGTTATATGTAACATTTTAATATCCGGACAGACAACACACATACAGCACTACAGTAGCTTAAATCATAGCAGCCTTCCTCACTGAACTGCAAATCAGTTCTTTTCTCTGGAAATTTCTTTTCCAGTCAGTATAAGCATCTTAGTATTGCTCAATAAACTACTAATAACAAGACACATCATGGGAGAAATAGTCTTCTCTCAACTTGCTATTTTGAACATTCCTTGCTCATTAACCTTCCATCACAGTTTTCTCATGAAACAGCTGATTATGAAGTTATTTATATATAGGTGTGTAAGACTGTTCTTCAAAATATGCAGTCATTGATGATGGAATAAACAAACTGAAAAGCAATTATGTTTAAGTATCCAAAAATTGAGCTACAATAACAGGAACTTACAACAACCATAAAAATAAATAACGTGCTTAAAAATAATCATTTCTACACAAAACCTGAATCATGAAAAGTAGAAGTTCTCCCTCTTTTTTTTTCTTATTTTCCATTTTCCAGTGTTTTGCATCTTTTCCTCTTCCCCAAAAATATTTTAACAGAGTTTCATTTTGAAGTTAGTGAAACAGCATGCTCTTCCGAAGTTAGTGGAGGTCCAGTGGGATTGTCGGAAAGGATAGCATCTCAGTGGTTTATAAATGTTGACGGCCTCCTTCTGCAACGTTCCCCATTCCCGGAGTTCCCAGTCACTCTTGTCCTGGATAGGCACGGCACTGGAAATCACCAAAGCTCACATTTACGTTGGGGGTTCATGGGGGAGTTGTGCTTGCAGTTGAAGTGCTGGGAGAATTCCCTGGAGTTGGACACGGTACCGATGACTCGAAAGCGAGAGGGACTGTGTGGGTCTGTGATCACGCCTTCGCGAGAGCTCTCAGGTGTCCGCACTGAGCACCACACCTGCAGTCGGGGAGAGAGGATACACAAGATTCACTCCTTACGTGCAGAGACAACTGCAACAAGCTCACACAACATCTCACTGTTGTGAGTCGGCTCTTTGCTTTCCTAGAAATAACAGGATGCTGATAAGATGACATACTCAAACAAATGTGTAGTAGATTGTGCACTGAGGCGTCACACAGACAAATTGGAGAACAATGATGGTACATGCCAGAAGGCACTATATCTATAGGAGTGCCGATGATTTTACAGCCTACAAACACTGTCCCCCCCACTAAACCATCCCTGCCTGGACACCAGTGTTATTTGTGCCCACTGGTACAGTATGTACAGTCAGAGATCAAATGACCAATAATTTTAGATAGATGTTTGAACAGACCAGTGCTTTAAGCATGTCAATTATTTAGCAGGCTCTACAAAGGATGCTTTTTAAAGAAATTATTTAGTGAAAAAAGCCTTCTCTCAGCTCTGATTTTGGAAAACTGGATTTTGACAGGTGGTGTGGAAGATAAGCCTAATAGAATCTTTTTGGCAACGGATTTAGTATTAAAACTATATAGATCTTGCAGTAAATTGATAGAGAAATCTCCCAGTCCATGACACCAAAAAAATACCTGTAAGATTAGGTCAGACCCTGGTCACAAAAAGCCCTGTAAATAATATGTAACTACAACTTTTTCCTTAAAAAGGAAAAGAGAACCAGCTTCACAGTCTTAATTGTGCCATGCACTTAAACTAACATTTAAGGGAAATTATTGAGAAATGACAGCAGCCAAAGACTGAGAGAAAGTAGAATTTTTTATTGAGGTGTGAAGACTTGGCTAAACCCACTTGGCTGAGGACCAACCTCCTGGCCATTGGACAGGGAGGAGGGATGCGAAAAACAAGTGAAGATGAGGAGAGGGTGACGCGTGGTATATATGGAGACATACAGTATATGGAGACTGGGTGCTTATATCATAAGCGCGAGTTGTGGCAGCCAAGTTTAATTCGTTCGGCTGCCTTCATCCCTCCTGAACTTTCGTCAAAAACTCCATGAAATCAAAGTGAAGTTGAGATTGAAGTGCCTTATAAATGACCACAGTTCCACAACATCCTCACTGCATTTTGTTGCGAAATAAAAGAGCAGCAAAAGAGACAAACCTGTGCAAACCCAATGAAAAACAGCTGCTGATTGGTCATTCCAAGAGTTGGCAGGACCTCCTCCTCACCATTCTTCCAGATCCAATTCTCATAGGCCTTCAGGAGCACAGCAGAGGACAGGCAGGATCAGGAGATTGGTATGTCCACATCGAAAAATATAAAAAAAAGACATCTCACTCAATTCAACTATAAAAATGTTCTCAAATCAAAGACTACATTTAAAAGTAAGTATCACAGACATGGTAGTCAGGTTTTCAGTCACAGATGATGGTTTCAGTAAAGACTATTCACACACTGCTCTGTTCACCTGCTGGTTAACATCTTGACATTTCACGCAGCTGAAAGAACATGTGAAACAAAGGGCAGGATGCCCTCGTTATCCATCATGTACGGTATTTTTTCGGCCCCTACCGAGACATATTTTAGCAGATGTCTGCGTAGTTGCTAAATTCACTCCAAACCAGAGAAAACACGAATTATTCTAATGTTCTTTCTGATTTACTACAAAGCAAACAGAAAGGAGGTCATTAGAGGTGAAGACTCAGCTTGGGAAGTCCGATACTCTAGTCTAGGCAAAATATGTTTTGTATTCATTCCAGGCTTATATTGGCTCTTATCCTTCACCTTGTAGGCAGCTTTCAGGCCCCCGTTGTCTGCGATGTTTTCTCCCAGAGTGTGTTTCCCATTCAGGGCCTCTTGGTTGATGCTGTAGTTGCCATACTGCTCCACCATGCACTGCGTCTGCTTCTTGAAGGCTTCCACTGAGGCCGACTTCCACCAAGACCGCAAGTTCCCTTCCTTATCAAACTCCCTCCCTGTTGCAAGCACAAACCATCACCACTACCACTACTTCAGCTTAGCAAGTCACTTAACATGCTTTAACTTGTAGAGAAAGAAAAAATCTTAGTAAACATACACATTTGAAAAAGAGGTTCTACTACTGTTGCAGTTTGTTTCGCTTTGACACCAAAATGGTTTTAATAAAAAGCAATGGCAATGAAAAGGGGTTGTACCTTGATCGTCAAAAGCATGGGTCAGCTCATGTCCCATCACAACACCGATACCGCCAAAATTTAGAGCCCTAGAAATAAAAATAATTCAAAACACAAGCCTGTATTGAAATAAACACTTGATATCATTTGTTAATCCTACTTTTCAAATATCTTTCTCTTAATTATGTGTGGTTCATCACATCACTCCTTATACTTTCACATGTAAAGATGTGCTTCAGCAAAGGGAAGCCGACAGATACTGTATACAAGAAAAAGCAAAGATAGCTTAAAGTTAAACATGGGTAAATAAACAATTGGAAAAGTACTACAAACCGTTTTTATTTCTAATTGTTTTCTTTGCTTACATTTTTGGTTAGCAATAATTACCCTAAATAGCCACCTTCCTAACAAATTAAAACCAAAGTAATTCTAGCCAAACATACTCAGCAGCACAAACAGCAATTCCATGTGCAAGAATCAAAATAGTACAAACCATCCATGACGCTACTGCTGCCGCAAGATGTTTATACCTTGTTACAAAGTTTTTCTAGGGAAACACTTACACAAGAACCAGTTGCATGATAACAGAGGAACAGATTTAGAACTCAATATTTAGGCCATTGAGCAGATGTTTAGAAACATCAAAGGAAGGAACAAGAATAGAAGGGATCTGAGGTGAACGGGATCTGGAATATCTTACTTTGGCCAAGTCCTGCTGTAGAAAGGGGCCTGGAGAATCCCTGCAGGGAAAACCATCTCATTCTTGGTTGGGGAATAGTAGGCATTCACAGTCGGAGGAGTCATACTCCACCTGCAAAGTCAAAGACCTTTTACTCACAAGTGCTTGTATTCCTAACTGTGGGCACTTCTCATTGACACTATTTATAATCACTACTCTATCACGAGTTCGACACTCGCTTAAAATAGATTAGAAATAAATATTTTGATATTTGTATGAATAAAACCATCCCTTTTATATAAAAAAACATATTATTTATAAAAACATGTTATTTAAGTATGTGGATACAGCCCCAGATTGTTCATTTATATACTTTGTGTCGAACTATCTTTGTGGGGACATTTTCTATACAGGACACATCTTACTCAATATATAGTATATACGGTGATTTATGTGTGTGTATATAAAGGACATTTTTTAAACTGTGCTGAATGATAAATAGTTTGATAACGAGTGTCACACACACACACACACACCTCTTATCTTGCTCAAGCACTCTACCATTGCTTGAACATGTCAGTGAGGAGCCCAACACTTTTATCAGTGTTGTAGATGGAAAGTCTCTGACTGTACAAGCACACAGCAGAAACATTCCCTTCTGGATCATATCAGAAACAGGAAAGTCACGAGACAGACAACCTGGTATTATGTCAAGTCAAGCTGAGGTAGAATAACTACTGATGTTTTTATAATTAAGAGGAACAGCAATGCTGGCATTTTCAAAGACATGTCTGCATTTTATCATCAATGGTTTTCACTAAACACACCTAAACTTAAATGTGAAAAGTAGCCTGTTTTTCCTGTGAAATCTCGCACTGAAAGTTGCAATTGGAAATGTAAAGCTGACAGACAGCTTCCAGTGTTTATTTTATTGGTTTTATCACCGTCAAACAGGAGAATGAGCTCGTTGTTTAGACTGGAGCTCAGCGCCACAGGTCTTCCTGCCCTGTCTAGCAGAACTGATTAGTCCCAGGTCCCTGCTGAGTGCGCTCTTCAGCTGTTAGCTGGGGAGGGCCAAGGACAACCGAGTTTAAGTGTCTGTTTTGCAGAAATTGCACTGAGCAGAGCCACCTTGAAGGTTTTCATTAGACATATCACTTATTAAGTCCTGCTTATTGAACTGACTCTATACAGCAAGCCTGTGCTGTTATAATTAATGCAGTGTTAGTTCCAAAGCAGGGAAGTGAAGACCATTCCTTCATAGTATTTCTGCACTTTTACTGTTGTTTTACCTCAGCATTTCTACACACACTTATTATGTTAATTTGTTTGCAGTTCTCGTTTTACACACACCCACTTTGGAAATGGCAGCCGTTTATATCTAGTCTCAAACAGTGGCTCCCATACTGCATGGGGAAAATGAGGAAAGGCTCTTCCAGCCCACTCAAATAGCACCTGACGTCACCACAAGTCTACAGGTAACCTCCAAGTCACAGGTGTTGCCATTATGTTAATGGCACCTTGGCTGAGGTCACTCCTCTATGTTCCTGGTCAGAGTGCCTATTATTGTACCGTACCTTCAGTGTGCTTTCCTGCACTGAACTATGGGAGTGCCAAGATAAAATACACCATGTACTTTCTCATGATCCAGGGCTGGAAAGTGCAGACCAAATAGGTATGTTTAAACCATAGGAGACCACAGGAAAGAAAGTGTTTTAATAAAAACAACAGGAAGAGTAGAAAAACACCCCTGCAGTGACTGTGAAACGCAGAGTTTTTTTTGGCTTTCATTCTTTCGGTTGCCCTTTATCCGGACTACTCACTGCTCTCTGTTGGGGGCTTTTCTCAGCTGATCCGCTGTGACTCGGGAAGAGAAGTTGTAGTACTGCATGATGTTCTGGAAATACAGATCGGATACCACCTCGTACTGCAGGAGAGAGAAATATTGTCAAAAACAATCGCCAGCCCACTGAGATCAAATCACTTATCAGCAAAACCCCTGCTTGACAATTTAACCTTTACTTCACTGAACCAGTGTGCCTGCTAAATGTACCAAAAGCATTTCTATCAGGGTACAGAGTACTGGTACTGCACACCGTTGTGTGGATAACTAAGAATGGTCAGGTTAAAATAAGAGTTTCTCCTCATATCTTCCACTTATACTATAGATATAACAAAACAGGAAAAGGTGCCCAGTCACAAGTACAAAAATTCAATTGATAATCACTAAAAAGCAAAAGCTTTGCATAATGTGTTCCACATGCATAATGTGCTCCAACAATAAGCTTCTTGATAGTTGCTGATTAGTAAAAGTTTCTATGTAATCATAGTCAATATTTTTATCTTTTTACTTTTGTAGATATATACTCTAATTTGAAGAAAAACACCTACTTGATGTTTAAAATGAACCTTTCATATGCCCAAAAATAGTACTCAAAAAACATGACAACAGACTACTTATTTTTTCTGTATCTCAGTTTCAAACAACAGATTGAATACTTGCATCATTAAACACTTTGTCCAGCTCCTTGGGATCCATGATGAACTTGGGGTACCCTATCATGTTGTAAATTGCATCTGCCTAGAAGACAACATGGGAAGGAAAGGTAAGAGGGTGGAATTTAGCATTTCATAAAGCAACTGCACTTTGTTAACAGAAGGTGGCACTATAGAGCTATGAAGAAAACAACACCAAAGAATCAGCTTTTATATTTCCAGGATTTAAATATATTCCTGATATCTTAACATTAATTTAGACCTAAGCTCATTTACATTTACTCTTACTTAAATCCCTCCAGTTTTAACAGATCAATTAAGTTCTGAAATGGTAAATCTCAGCACGACGGGGCAGCGATTAGCCTGGCTACCTCACAGCACTGAGGCCCTGGGTTCAATTCCAGACCTGAGATGCCATCAGTGTGAAGTTTGTATGCCCAGTGGGGTTTACCATTTGTGCTGGGGATCCAGGGTTCATTTCAGCAGTGCTAGATCCCTGAGCTCTCAAATGGAGAGGGGCAGATAACTATGTCATGCAAATTCTGTTCAGGGTGAACTCTAAAATCCCCCATGAGGAATGTTCATGATGTGCAGCTTGTAAGGCAATTTCTCAGATACATTGCATACCTGTGCAGACCTTAGTGGACCACATTGACATTTTGATATACCTCAACTCTATAAACCACTGTTTGCAGTAAACTGGACAATAAGGGACTGAAATACTTGGGAGCAATTCTCTCGGGACAGAAAAAGCAGACTTGCCACACCTTTTCTTTTGCAGCTTTTTTGGTCTCTACGTCCATCCAGCCCACAGATCGTAAACTCTCTTCGAAAGCTCCCTTAATTTCCGAAATCATGTCTTCTGCCTGCAAAAGACAAGGGATGAAACAGTCACAGGCAGATGTAGGTACAGTGGAGTTGTATCTGCTGTAGTTCTGGATAAAAAAACAGAGCCTTTCATGTAACATAAGACTGTGTTTTTGTAAAAGGCCTGCATTTGAGATTTAAGAACAAAAAGCAGGTTGCCATACACAAGTTTAGTCGTGTATGTTTTCCTGCATGCATCTGTATGACGAATAACCCCCAAGGCAGGGAAATGTGTGGGGAAAGTCCCACGTGCTTCGGTCTTGCCAGCAGGTGGCACTGACCACGCTGGGGAAGAATGTCAGGACACTCACGATGGTTTTGCTGTCCTCTGAAAAGGTGGCCTTGACAAACATGGCTCCCAGCGCAAAGCCCAGGGCACTGTCAGTGTCGCTGACGCACAGCTTCCATCGCGGGGTGCAGCTCTGAAACACAGCCACACGGGCGCCCACAATAAGCAAGTACTGAAAGTTTCACGGGCTAGATCTCACTACTCTAAAAAAGAATAAGATGCAATATTTCCCTAGCACTAGAGAAAAATAAGAAGAGAAACCTGGCATGGTGTGTGCTCAACATCACTGTAACAGCCTAAATCAACACTCAGATCCCCTTTCAACTTAAAATTGAACTGTCTGTTGAATATCTGTCCCATCTGCTGGTGTGGAAAGCATGGTAGAGGCACCCACACGTAATTGTGAACTCAGAATATTACTGTCCTTTCAATCCTAGACGTCCTCATTACCTGTTGGATCTTTCCTAATTGCATATTTTCCAGCATTTTGTTTTTATAACAAAGACCAAAGTGACAGTACATGTTTCATACAGATTTTATCCTTCTGATCCTGTCTTTGAAATATACTTTTAGCAGTTTTTGCACAGAACTGATTTTTTCCATTTTGCATATTAAAAACAAATATCAAGCCTGTGAAGGTTTTTTCCATCCATTTTTATTTTGTGACCATGAATGTGAGCACAGCTCTCACCATGGTACTTTCTCTGGAATGCCAGAGTCCTTGATTTCAACAAGGTTATTCCCGCAAAGAATACAACTGCAAAAATAAAATGCAAAGTCTCTTGTGCATTTCGCAACTGTTAAATGTTAACAGTTAACAGCACCATACAAAAGTTTAAAATATGAGTTAAGCCGAAAACCAGCTTGTCTCTTTAAGAGGCCTATGCTACTGCTTCTATTTACCCCCTGAAAGCTACAGGACATCCTCCTGCTTCCTTTCAGTGGCTGGGCTATTCGGAATAAAAAGAGACTCCCCCCCGAGAAAGTAGGTCACATGCCAAGAGCCACCACCAGCAGTCCCTGATTGGTGGACCCTAACATACTTTACAGATCAGCCAGAGGTACTGGGAAAGAGGTAAGAGGTGAAGGATCGTGTGATCAGCTGGACAGTGCGCAACAAACAGGATGACAGATGAGAGCCCAAGCAGTAAGTGGGAAAAATAGCAACACAATACTGCTTCCAAAGGTTAACCGTTCCAAATACATTGTGGTTCAGATTTATATTAAAAAGATCATAAAGGAAGGTGACAAATTACAGGAGCTTGCCTACCACCTCTATTTGTTACATCTTCACCTGTCTGTACACCCCGAGAACAAGTGCGATTAAGATTTCCCAATATACAAGTGGCAAGTAAACTGAGCTACGGAACTGCCAAATGTTTAATTCTCATATATGTCGACAATTCCTGAAACTACACCAAGAGAATGAGGGCAATTCTCCTCTGACACACCTATCTGACAGACACGCGCCTCTGCTCCAGTAAAGTGCGGTGGAGGAGTGATGAATCTCTCCCCAGCATCACTGGAACATTGTAGGTGCCCGTCAAGCCCCATCAATCACCATTAGCCTGAATAGAGAGTCCTGGCTGACAGGTACAGTACACCAACCATACTGCCCACATTAAGCCTGTCTTCCCTCTCTCACCTTTTTGGTCCCATACATAGCTTCCAGGAAGCGATTCTCAGCATCCTGAAACCTCTGGTCCAGGTTAGAGGCCATCTTGCGTACCACGGTCATCATCATGTAGTTATTGAGCAGGCTAAGGATGACAGGGTCATATCAAAGCACGTCATCAACAATATTATCCACCTGTGGGCCATGATCAGACCACCCACATGCCAGTGCTTCCCTACTAAATTCTACAGTTAAAAAAAAAAGACACAACAAAATGGTTTAAGGGGTGCCTTTCACAGCAGTAAATCAAAAATCGCAAATCATTATGGGCTAGTAGACTGTAGAGTGTCATTCCTGGTTTACGCTAAACTTGAGGGAGGCTTAGGGTCGCTCCAGATTTGTACAAATGTGAAAGCCTTATCAAAAGGTTATTAGAGGAATCAAATCCCGCTGATTGTCATCAGGTTCCTAATAAACAGGAGGGCTGGCCTGCTCTTATGCAAGGGACAGGCCGGTAAAGTCTCAAGACTAGTAAGGTGAAAGTCTTCACCCATGATGAGGATGGCCTGGGGATGGGACTAGTGTGGTGGGTTAAAAAGTAAAGCCTCACTGGCAGACAAAGTAGAAGGATTAGCTTCAGAGTTGACACATTAGTGGGTGACCGATTAGGTTCAACTCAGATTAGACACTCACAAGCCCCGTTTATCCTGACAAATGACTATTATGTTTTGAGAAATTACTTGATTTATGACATTAGTTTACATTTTTTTAAAACATTTATTCCATTATTTCAATACCATTTTTTGCTTAATGGCTCCTTGTCACTAAAATTGCCAGACTAGTACACAGGGCCTCTCTACCTTACCTCTTGTTGGTGCTGTTGATGAGGCTGGAGACCTTCTGCAAGTACTCCTTGGCATAAACCACCACCGGCTCAGAGTCATTTAACTCCACAGGTGCGAAGACCGCAGAGAGAAAAGGCATCCAGTCCACTGCCGGGGCCAGCGTCTGCAACACACACAGCCCTCTAATCACTGAGTTGCCATCTCCCCCTTAAATGGATCAAGAATGGCTGAGAATCATGGGGTGTCCTCCGTCATTTCACCCAGAGAGCCACCATAGGCTGCCAAAAACTCTACACCTGAACACTCACTCAGCAGTAGATTTTGAAATATAGGCATTGTTTCAAAGCAGCTGTTGAAAATGAATATTCCTGCAGTCGCAACAGAATGTTGTCCTGGTCATTGTTCACACACTCCTACATCTGCTGTTTCACACAGCGAAAAAAAATCCAAGAACGTGAAGCGCAGGATTAGTTTCTAACACAAAACAGGGTGTTGAATTCCAGTGCACAACAGCCTGCACAGAATGTTGGCTACTCCGTATAGAACCTATTACCCCAACAAGTGGTGGCTATGCTTGTGGCCCACATTGGGAAAGCTAGTTTAATTGCAGTTCCTGACCTACAGAGTGTATGGCAAACTGTAACAAGAACCTAATGCTCTCTTGTGACAAATTCATTTTTAATGGTCACAACCCTCTCCGCTTCCTCTTCAGTTCCTTCAGCGTGGGAATTCAGCTTCTAAAGCGAAGTCAATACAAGAGATGCTTTCGGGCTGCCAAAAGCAGGTGGGCAGAAAAAACGGGTGCCTTTCAACACACCTCATTTAACAAGCCCATTACCATGCCTTTACTTCATCTACAGCAGGGTCTCATAGCAACCACGCCAACACAACACTGGGCAATGGACAGTAAAAATAACCAGAGACAGGTGGGCACTTGAGCTGTTGAAAAACATGCCCAGCTGGGACAGGGTAAACACCAATTTCTGTACCTATTAACATCACCCATTAATGGAGAGAAATGTGTATTTTGTCTTGGATTATAGATTTGCTCTGGGAAGATCCAATTATCCCTTCAGAGCTGATGATGAACATTAGTAACGTTAGCACTTAACTTCTTCCCGAGTAAAGATGAATGGGTTATTTTAAAGCCAGAGAAAGATGAGCATAAAATGTGTTTTTTATAACAAAGATGTGGTGCCTTTATGCTGCTTGAAATCATTAGCCCACAAGTCCAGTTGGTTTCATAGTAAGTTAGCAATTGTTTCTATTACTGTATTTGATGCTTTATAACCAACGGTCTCACTACCAACAGGCTGCATTATTTTATAAAATTTCTCCCAACATTTATTGAAATAATGCCAGCATACTCATCTTCCAGTCTTCCATTACAGCATCTGGTTCCTACCAACTGTAATTTAATTGATAATTAGCAGGAAGAATATAACAATTAAGGTCCTGGTCAAGACAACTGTGCAATGGGCTGGCTGGGAAGGGATGAAATCTGCACAGCTCTGAAGTAATGCTTAATATGCTAAGTTGCCAGAACTAAATAAAGTGTCACTGGGCCAAAAACCACAACAGAAATCAAAACATCCACCATTTAGAGGCTAAACTGCCCGGTTAATTTACAATTCCATCTAAAAAGCCTAGTCTTGTTTCACTAGGAATAACACCACCCAAGAATTCAGCACACTGAAAGGTGTATTGAGTGTTTTAGTCACAATAAATACTGGCTTGACCCACTTGACAAACCTCCAGGCCAGTGGACGAGAAGGGGAGTGGGACCCCCCCCCGCAGAGTGAGGGGTGACCAAGGGGCAGCTGCAGAGGGGAGATGGGGTGGAGGAGGGATGCAAAATGATGTATGCGAGGGAGGAAAGGGGATTACGTACAGTATTTATAATGCTTTAGAGAAAGTGAAGCAATGACGTCAGAATGGTTTACAAATTACTGACAGCTGAGGCTGATTGAATTTGGCTGTTTTCATCCCTCCCGCACTTTCGTTATGAACACCATTAAATAAGCATTAGAGATTTTATGACTGTGTTCATTTGGGATGCATCACTGTGTTTCTGCCAGGGACACTTGCCACACCAGCTGCAATTCAGCAGGAAGTTTTCGCTATTTTGTAACGTTCCATTTCCTGCTCTAAAGAACCAGGCACGCATAAGGTAAATCAAGCCTGAACAAAAAAAAAAACTGTATGATTCCCCTAGAGGAAAACTGGAAGCAAATAAAAAGACTGAAAAGAAATATGGGGGACTATAAAACCCTTTCTTCTCCTTGTAAAGGGGAAAAAATGTAGAATAATAAGCAGTTCATCTGAAGAGTTATTTAATAGCTTGCCTCCATCTGTTACATGTCCAAATACACTGAGCTGTTCTAGTTATCCCATTAAAGGAGGTACAGCTTACAGAAGTACTATAAACTTTTCCAAAAAATCTCTAAATATGATTAACAGTGCACGAGCTACTGTAAGAGATTTAAGTTTTCACTGTATGCCGCAGTGTTTTTTCCACCTGCTGAACTTTCAGATGATTTATACACCTTAACAAATGAGTGTCTCACACTATTAACAAAGGCATGCAGTACAGGCCAGACTACAGCACGGACTCCAGACTCACAGGGATTTGGTTTCTATAGCGCAAAAGCCAAGAGGACTTGATGAAGACAAGAGGACAAATTGAACTGAAAACTTTACAAGTATGCATATACAGTACTGTATAATTTAACACACAACAGCTAAGGGTGTATAGCACATCTTTACAACAGCAAGGAATGAAGAGAAGGAACACAAAAAACACTCATTTGTTATAGAAACACATTTTTGACACTTTGTCCATGCAAGGTCAAGTTCACTTCAAAAGAAAACTTCCACAAAACTTCAACAGTTTGCAAGAAGAGAGAGGGTTACAATTCAGCACACATGTAGAAGACAAAGACCATGTAATTCAAACTGCATGTTTCATAAAATCTGATAATACCATCCTAAAACAACCAAACAATAGACTGTCTATTAGTTCCATTCCTAAATCCATTAAACATCATCTCTATAAAAATACGACAAAAGATAAATATCTTAAAGGAATCTGTGTGTAGAAAGCTGTCTAACTAACAAAAGCTTACTGGAAAGGTATCATGGCATACTATATAAATAAAGGGAATAGAACAGTAATATGAAAACATTTGATACCAGCTCAGTTCTTTTACAGGATTTATGCTTGAGTGATTAAAGTCATGGTTACACAAAACATCTTAGACAGCTAGCACATTTTTTTTACCAGATGTATTCTTTTACAACTGCTTTATCCACTATCAAGCAATTTTAACTTTGACCCAAGAAGACCTGATCGCCTAAGCCTACTGCCCAGGAAGCCTACAGTATTTGACTGACCTGAAGCTCTTTGACCGACATCTTGTGATAAATAAGCTCCTCGTCTCTGCGCTCCTCCTGTGGGACGGTGATTTGGGCAAGGGTGGTTTCGAAATCCAACACTTCCTGCATCTGCACCCTAGTTGAGTCTTCAGAGCCTCCCAGGAGCACTCCCAGCTCCACCAAATAGTTCAGATAGGCTGTTAACACCTGGGGATCCAGAGAGCACGTTAAATGACAACAGAAAACCAAGCCCTGTGCAGATCACTTGAGATTAACCTGCCTGGAGTATCTCTAAGGAGTATCTCTAAGATTGTAAGGCTTTATTAGAAAGCTGCTCAAAATCAGATTTTTAAAAGAAATTCTCAAAGCAAAAATCCACCTGGCACTCAACCTCTATGCAGAGAAAACTTGCTACAAGAAAGTCTGAGCATTTAGCAACCTTCTGAACATAAATGCAGTGACAAACTCTGGTTCTAATGGATAGGGTAAAACTCCAATTCCACCCAGACTGTCAAGAGTCTGTACCCCACATCAGATGGATGGTGACAGACAAACAAGTTGGAGGATCACAATGAAATGACAATGACAATACAGAGGAAACACTGGGAAATATTAACATGAACATCAACGCCAGACCTTGCAAGAGGTTCTGAGTTAAAACCACAGAGTTTGTCTTCATTTACCCCATTGCAACAAAGGGAAAAAGGCACACTGGATTAGTGACTCAATCTACCCCACATACTGTAGATCAAAGTACTAATTAAGTTTGATGCAATCAAGAAGGCATTTACTTTTTTATAGTATTTCAGGAATTCTCTAATTGGATCTGAAGCCATTTCAGGTTGTAAAAGAAAACCGTAAAAAATAATTCTTTTTTTTTCTAATTCTATACCTGGTGGTGGATATTTCCTTCTTGCCATCTTTTCAGGATTAAAACTACACAGCCAGACAGAGCAGGTAGGTTAATTATCTTCGGGGCAAATCAGCCTCAGTGCGAGTGTGTGTTTGTGTCTGTGTGTGCCCTATGATAGATCGGCATCCCACCAAGGGTGTATCTAGCCGTGCACCCATTGCTCGGAGGGATAGGGTCCGGCCTCACTGGGACTCTGTACTGAATGGGGCAATTAGAAAACGGATGGATAGATGGATTGTACTTGTCATTAGTACAACAGAGAAATCAAAAGGGAGAGGGCATTTAGACATCAATTTCTCCTTCCTAAAAATCATTCAGAAATGAATCAGCCACGTCACCCTGCAACTCACAACTGGCAGCCCACTGAAGCTCAGCAGGTGTGAGCCTGGTCAGTACCTGGATGGGAGACCTGCTGGGAAAAACTAAGGTTGCTGCTGGAAGAGGTGTCAGTGAGGCCAGAAAGGGGAGCTCACCCTGCGGTCCATGTGGGTCCTAATGCCCCAGTATAGTGAAGGGGACACTAAACTATAAAAAAAGGGTGCCATCCTTAGGATGAGACATAAAACCGAGGTCGATGTGGTCATTAAAAATCCAAGGGCTTTTTTTGAAAAGAGTAGGGGTGTAACCCCGGTGTCCTGGCCAAATTTCCCATTGGCCCTTACCAATCATGGCCCCCTAATAATCCCCATCTGTAAACTGGCTTCATTACTCTGTGCTTCTCCCTACTAATAGCTGATATGTGGTGAGAGTACCGGCACACTATGGCTGCCGTCGCATCATCAAGGTGGGGCTGCACACTGGTGGTGGTGGAGGGGAGTCCCCATTACCTGTAAAGCGCTTTGAGTGGAGTGTCCAGAAAAGCGCTATATAAGTGTAAACAATAATATTATAATTGATGAAAGAAACTACTAATCTGTGTACTTTGCATGATGAAAACATGACAAACTAAGCTGCACTACAACTGGAAGCATGTGGAAGGGTTTGGGATGCAGTGGGTGATTCCCACAGTGTAAGTAAGGCAACTGTACTACATTAGGAGGCATAAGCCTTCAGGAGAATACCATTGCTCACCTTATGGTTGGCCGTTTTGTTGACATAGTAGGTTCTAGAGGGTAAGCCCAGCCCCGACTGGTCTACCTATCAAAAGAAAATATCTTGTTATTTATATCTCATCCAGCCTTTTCTTAAAATAAGCCAGGGTTATCGGCTTAAACAGTGTGGCTGGGTAGCTTGTTGCACACTCTCATAACCCTCCACATAAAGATGTATAAATTATTTAAAACCAAGAAGAGGATGCACAGTTTTCCACTGGTTCATGTATAACTTTTTAATTGTATATCTTTCAGGGTTTTTTTATCCGCTTCTCCAAATTTGGACTCGCTGTACATTAGCATACACTTGCCAATATGCAGTATGAAAAAGCAAGATCCTGGCAGTGTTAATCTAAGACACAAAGTAGTTCAAAAATGAGAGTGGAAGAGGCCTACTGAATGACAGCAAAGCAGTCGGCTCCTTTTCAAGAACTGGTTCCTTTGCCAAGGGGGACTATCACGTCACCGAGCCTTGCTGAGCTAGGATGCCAAATGCAGGGGGACACTATCCATTACCTTGGCCTGCCCTTCTTCATGTAGAAACACTAATCTATGCCATTTTCAGACTCACTGCAGATGTGGCATTTTGCTAACTTCTTGAGGGATTTCTTAGGCTTGAGATTTAACTCCTAGACCCAGCATTTCACGAGAGATCCCTTTCTCTCTCCGGGATGGGTCACACTCAGACGTCCTCAACATCCTCGATCTCATCTGTCATATGAATATACAATCCTTGGCTGAAGAAACACCTTTTGAGAACTTCCTGAAGTCTCCTTGATTGACATGTGTTCTTTCAAGGGTTTGTGTTGGCCTTTTTACACCTTCTGTCAGGTCCAAGTGCTGATGACGTTAGAGGCACAGGTGTCTTTTACAGGCTCAACTTCTTTATATTTCCTGACCTGCAGTCTTTTCTCTTTTTTGGGTCAGTATCAGATCGACTCAGATTCTTGCTTAAAAGTGGCATGGATTAAACTATGTTAAGTGGGCTCCGAGACAAGAGATAGGCAGGCCAGGAAGATGTATCAGTATCCTATTGGAGCCCTTTGGAATCTGATCTCAGTAAAGGTCGGTGATGCGGCACTTCCGCATGACTGCATTCCTTTCCCGGGCACCAGGGTTGTGAAGACAATACCGTATTTCCTGACATGCCACAGAACCAGATCAACAACCAGCCTACTCATCATCGACAGATGCAGATAGTTGTAAGTCCCGTTTCCAAAAGACGGTAATCATGTCAGTGTGAAGAGAAGGCTCCCGATCATTAACACATGCATCCTGGCCTGAAGCTGTGAAGCCCACCTGGATAATATTGCTGTTGGAGTTCTTGGAGTCGGTGCTGACGTACACGGAGAAGAAGGGAGAGGTGCGGTAGCGGGCGGACACCGTCTCCAAGACCTCTTGGAAGTGGTCTTTGTCCCAGTTATCCGTCACAGCCCAACCTCCAGTCTGAAACAAACGCGCACCTGTTGTTAACCATCCCTGGACAAATGTTACAGTTTTATTTCGTTGGGTTAAGAAATTTATTTTCTGGACAAAGAGTGAAAGAGAAATCACGTAACATTCTGCTGTCAGATGCAGCCACAGTTAGAGTAATTTGACTCTACAAAAGATCAAACAAGCAGGTTTCATGCACAGTACTGGTCCTGGTATGCCGAGTATGTATATATAAAAAAAATATTTCCAATCTCCGTACAGACATTTGATTCTTCTCGTATCTTCAACTGCTTCAGGCATCCAGTTACTTCAATATAATCGAGGCTATTTTTTCCTTTCTCGACATCTGTATTAAGTGACTTACAAATACATTCAATCTGCACGTGTTCAGAAGAGGGGTACATTATTCCAGTAAACACATTAAGCAGACAAGGTTTTTCCACTACATCTGTGGCCAAAATGCTTGTTTGGTCTCTAATTACCAAGGCTAAATTCTCTTTGCTGCTGGACATAAGCACTGGGAGCAATGATTACAAGAGATACTATAAACAAGATGAAAAGAACAAGGCAGAAATACCAGGAAAACATAAAAAATAAGCCCAAGTAAACAATCTGTTTGCACTATTAAATAAGAGAAACTCAACAATTAAAAAGGTTGCATCTGGAACACAGAAAATGGGTTTTCTTTGTGTATATACCCCCTGAAAATGGAAAACGTGGTAAGAATAGCACCACAGAAGTTTGAACACGGGCTGAAGGAGCTGTTTGGGCTCCTGTGTGTGCAATACCCACCTGATTAATGAGCTCCTGTAGGGGCTGGGCTCCAAGCTTTTCAATCTTCTCTTCATTCATGCAGGCCTGATAGTATCTCTGGGCCTTGCGCTCTGCCTCGCTCAGCCCAGTCATCGTGGTGTTCTCTGTCAAAACCAGAGTGCGTCAGGCAGGGTTAAAGGGCCTCTTCCACTCGAAAGTTAAGTACAGAGAATGTCAGTCTGGTAGCTCTCAGTTCCACACTAGTTTTCCATGGCACTTGGTTGCCATCTCTGAATCACTTCCCCTCTTCCCTGAACTCACTTGACCACCCAGCTGTATGACGGAGAATCGGAGGAATGGCCAACTTCCTAGCATTCTCCTTCCTTCGCTGGTTCAAGATAACTATTAGAAACCAACAAACAAGAGGGCATCACACCAACGCTAGGAAATGAGAGGCCATTTGGCTCGTACCCAGCAGCCGCTTCATGATGGCCTGGTTGTGCTCCCACAGGTTGTTGAAAGTGCCCCAGCGAGAGTGACCATCGGGCAGGGGGTTGGCTTTAATCCAGCCACCACAGGCAAAGGAGTAGAAATCCTGGCAGGGATCGACGGAGCGGTCCAACGCCCCCAGCACAGAACTGGCCACTGTCACACAGGACTCCGAAAGGCACACCCGAGGATGGGCTGAGAAGATGCAAGACAAAATGGTGACAAATGCATACCCATACAAGGAGTACCACACGATTCTGTGATGCAGATCATTTACAGACCATATTCAGGGTCATTTAAAGCTCTGAAAACTGCAGTTATTCTTCAGCAGGGAACCCTTTCAAAGTAGGAAGCATTTTCCCCCCAAAAAAATAATTTCCAATACTGAAAAACAATTAGCCTGAGGTGTACATGAAAGCTACAAATACAAAACAATACAGTGTCCACAGGATGCTCTTCAGATATACATTACCCGCCATATTATACAGAATATAGGGGCATTTTAGTTTAATGTTTAAAAGTAATTAAGTCAGTCATGACCCCAACCTTCCAAGCAAATTAATAAAAGAAACAGTAACACACCCCATTTGAAAGCTTAATCAGAGCACCTTTCATCTTCCGAGAACATTTTGGTAGTGGAGAACTTTACCAGGCAATAATTTAAAAGATAAACATATACTACACACTTACGGAATCACAAAACATAAAAACTCCAAATACTGTTGTGAGAATTCTGAATGTAAATCCTTACCTCGAGCATTAATGCACTCAGAACTGAAACAGCATTGCTTTCATATAGTACGAAATACTCAATAGGTAAGTCTCTGAACTCATGCTCCAAAGAGATTCCATCCATTTTCTAACCTCTTAATTCAATACAGAGGTCATGGTAGAGTCAGAGCCTATCCCAGCAAACAACATTCACAAGGCAAGATGCACCCTGGTGCCAGTCCATCACAGGGCACAAATAGACACAAAAAGACACACTCACTCTACGGCTCACACACTCCCTACTAGTCTTTAAACTGTGGGAGGATAACATACAAACAAACTCCAGTCACATAGCACCCCTAGAATGGAACCCAGAGAATCTTGGATCTCCAACACAAATGCACCCAAATAAACACAAGTAGAAACCTCCGCTTAGCTTATGTCCAAATGCAAATTCCTCCTTTCGTCTAGTGACCCTATACACACACTGGAGTCTTATAGTGGGGGAGAAGTATTAAAAGACATTCAAAGACTTCCCAATTCATAACAGTACATAGAGTAAAATCCTAAAAAATTGAAGATGAGAGGTGGATGCTTTCAAATTAAGTTTTAATTCTCTCTTTTACACATTTGAGTAGAACAGCATTAAGTTCTAAAAACACCTTTGGACTTGGTCTTTGGAAGTGTTTTGCTGCTCATAATTGTTTCTGGCTGTTTCATGACGGAAATAAAAGGGCAGCCTTTGGAAGGAGGGAGCTCTTCCTTTGTGGAATCAGAAAAAAAAATGGAATAACACGATTGTCCCTTCCAAACAATGCTCCACAGGATCCTCATGAGTGCCAATGTCAATACCTCCTGAGCTAGGAAAGCAGAAGGGTGTGGTGGGGCTGAACACACACAGAGAAGCTGTCTGAACTGGGATAGCACACCACAGCATCAGTCATCACTGGTCTGGGTTTTTCTGAGCTGTTCAGCAGTATAAACCAGCCCAGAAAACATAAATGTTGGGTTTTCTATCTAGAAAGACAAAAAGCAGTGAGAAGATGTGGAAAACCCCTGAATATTTTTAAAGATTTAAATGCCCTCAGGTATGTTTTTCTGTTCTTTTCCTATATTCTGTGTACTTGTGCACAACCTAATTTGAAAAACATAAAATAGGTGTTACTTCTAAGAAAACATGCATTGTGAATGAGTACAAGGTATTGGATACAGAAAGGAAGAAAATGGATTTCAAACATAAAACAGGTAGTAGTACCGAACAAAAATAATGTGAAAGAAATGCTGATCAGTTTCTTCAACTAGACATTTGTAACTGTTCTTATTTTCGAATGTACAACACGATCACTTCACAAAACAGAACTGAACAGTTTTGTTTTACTGACTGTGTTCTTATTGTGTTCAGCTCTTCTTGATGAGAACAGTTAGAAGTTATTATACATGTAGTAGAAGAAAAACAAGTTATATGGTACCATTAATTAATGAATAAGGTCCTAAAATAAACTTCATGCTACAATCAAACCACCAATAAAGAACTTAAGTCCCCGAAGCAGCTTTAGACAAGGGTAAAGAATCTAAAGTGTACATAAACTTGCTACTTTGTTTTTATTGTTGCTTGTAACACATGATGCAACCAACAAAACTCAAGATTTTTTGCACAAGAACAATTCTACTCTAGGAGTGCGAGTTTAAGTTAGCACATTTGTACCTTACCCACACAATTACTGGCTTTGTCTCACAAGAAAGGAAGACTAAAAGTTTATAAAAACACATCTGGGCTATTTTTGATGACTGAAGATCTGCATGTATTCTCTTAAGACAATACACAAGGCCATGAGTTCCTTTTAAAAATACTAAGAATTCAACTAGGGTAAAAATGTGGAAAAAAACAGTGGGGTATATCTTTTTAGGTAGGATAACTGACCTTCATTAATGCATCTATCTAAATACTGTATTTCACAATTTATGCCCCCGACTTTTTAAGTAGTTTTGCAGGCAAGGACATCTATGGGCTGCAGAAAAGAGGTTGAAAACTTTTATATATGCAATGTGACAGAAAGAGCTATAAAATAAAACACCACTAAACACCTCCCACCCACATTCCAAGTCATGACATCACTAAGTGCACCCTCCCCCCCCCAGGGAAGTGCTGTGCTATAGGCACCTCCTCCCACCCCCAACCCACAGGATTTAGTTTAGTGAAATGACCCCCATTACAGACTAGACAAGAGACAGAAGAATAATTTCCCAGTAATCTGACACTGTAATGTCAGTAACTGGATCTGTTACATTTACATTCCGATTTAATACATCCTGGGATTTGCCTATTTTTGAGTTTGATAGATTACATTTACACGTTCTAAGAAAAGGGTGCATTTAACCATACAATGCAGTTATAAGACAGATAAGAGAACTTAGGGGATTTGGAAAACAATGATTAAGATCAACACTAACACGCCTTCTCTTTCACTTCAATCACTACCTACTTAACAGTGACCAGAGCAGATGGACCTTGCCAAGTATTGACTGGGTATAACGCCAGGCACAGAATGAACTGGCAAGATCATTTCAGTGTTTTTCCACAAGAATAAAAAGAAAATGTCTCTTATACAACTGAGCTGTTTTTTATTTTCTATTAATCTTCTGCCAACACACAGATAATGGATCAGTCCCCTAGTTATCTAGCCACAAATATTTTGATCATTTTTGTTAACTGTTTCTCCGGAGTATTATAAGGGATTAACAAAGCTTCTTTTAAGATTTCAATTTGTACCGTATAATTTCTGAATATTTTACACAGGTATTGAAAAAAATAATTTAAAAACTTCTCAACTGACTTGTACCATGGGAGAGAAACGTTATGTTCCATAAATGGTTAAAAATACTACAATAATGTAGGCAACTAAATTTGAATTACCTCAAGCCAGTTATACACACCTACATCCATACATGATATAGTCTTATGTAAAAATAACCAATTTCTGGTTTTGATTTTATTGTCCTTTACGAAGGCGTGGGAAACAGAATTGCTAACATTTACCATTTACTTAATCTACGCCAGAGGAAAGTTCCACAGAGACCATATCACGTCATTCTCTTCATTGAGTCTTCTCATTGGTTTAAGGGCTTGAAAGCAGTTCAGTTTCCGAAGATAACGCGAGCATGATCATACAGTGTGTAGTGTGAGAAGTACTTATGAGTACTGCATTGCCAATAATAAAAAGTTACTGAAAAATAGTGCCTTTATTAATTTACAATGGCAAGTGTGAGGATTTATTACAGACGGGGTCTATTGATAGCCAGTGTGACTCAGCTGGTTTAGGTATGGCAATAACACAGCTTAGGTCAGGAGTTCAATCCCTGCCCAGTCTCAATAACAAACAAGGAAGACTCATTAACCGCCTGCAACTTCTGGAATCTGTCAATCCAAATGGCCAGTATTTATTACTGGACTGAACATCTGCAGACTGTCTCCAAGATCACAGAAAGAACTGAAGCTCAAGTGCTGCACGCAGAGAAAAAACTAGTCTGTCTTTTTACAGTAAAAGAAAGCAAAGCAAAAAATAAATTGAAGAAAAAAAAGAAAATGCTGCTTCTCAATCTTAAATTATTAGAAGACTATTTTTTCTCCTCCAACTGTCCATCTATTTGCTCCATTTCTGATCCTTACAGGAATGGGATTACAGTCAAGAGGACAGTCGTATACATTGAATATCACAGTCAAGGCATTGAAATAGGGGGCTCAGCTCTACATCTAAGAACATGGCCCGGTTGTACAGAGCTGCTAACGACATCTGAAAAGAAGACATGGGCTTAGGGGAACTTACCTACACTGAAGTGCAACACCAGGGTGAACAGGCACAAAAGCAGGGTGCCAGACAGCAGTCCCACCAAGACCAGCAGTTTCTTCTCCATGCTCGTCCTCAATGCCCAGCATCTTAGGCCACGGTGGGGTCTGCTCATATTCACCTGGACAGATACATACGCAGTCACTGCCTTCTGCATTTCAGCACTGCTTAGCAACACATGCCAGTCTAACACGCTGAAAATGCAGACACTGCACTTGCTAATCCTAATGCAATGTCATTTTGCAGGCATAAACATGCTAATGTACACAACCGTGCACATGTGGGTGCATTTGCTTAAACATAAGGGTACAGTATGTACAGTGGCTGGATTGACTCATTTGAAGGGTTTCCAACTGTTAAACATTTTTTTATAATACTGCTGAGCCAGAGACTGAACAACACACAACACAAAAGCACTTCGTGTGCATTTGTTTTTCATTTTGTAAATTCCTTTAGCTAAAGGATTTCAGTCTATCACATCAGAGAGACCATGTTGAACTTAAGCAAACAGCCAAGCCATAAGGCATTATTCTTCCTTTATCCCATATTTATCTCATTTACAGGAAGAGAATAACAGAATGCTGGAAAATAATTTCACCGCCCAATTTTGATATTACTGAATGAAAGAATTTACAAGCAAAGACCGGAAGTACTATCTACAGAAAAAGAGAAACTTCATGCTTTGGTCTGGTCCACCTACAGAAGAGCCTACATAAACAAGGCTTAATGGAATGATGTGTACTATTGCTTGGATATAAATGTCCTGTCTGTAAACAGCTGACCAGATCACACAAAATATTAATGGAAATAGTTCAGTGGAAATATTAGAAGAGATAAGAAGTGATTTCAAGAGAGCAAATTTTGCCTAGTGTTCCTTCAATGCCTTGTTGTTTCGAAAGGGAATAGGTAATAGTGCACTTTTCACCCTGCTTTTTTTTAAGAAAAAAAAGATTTATTACTGTTCCAATTCCTTAAACAAATGGGAAGGCTAAATGAAGAAAAACAAGACCAACCTTTTTTTAAGGAACCTTCACTGTAATGACGCAAGGGAAATAAACAGGATTATAATTTATGAGTACACATCCACAGAACAACCAGTAAATCACAGTGCGACATCGCAGTTCCAATTGTTCAATATTTAGCTGCCCAGAATTCCAGATACTCTGAGAAAAGATCCTCAACTTGCACTGCATGTAGCAAAAATAACAGGCACTGCACTCAGACAGAAGCAAGCACCCAAACAAATAAAAAAAGGAAGACAAGGTTTTTTTTTCCCTGAATGTCTCATTTAGAATAATACAGCTATCCAATCAGAACACAGTGACAAAGAGATGAAGACAGCATTAATAATTTAATACTCACAACCTACAGTACTTAAAGCACCTGATTAATCTTGAATACATGAAAGAAAGCAGAACATCAGTTATTCTAAGGATCTGCGCCAGTGGCTGGAAGGTTGCTGGTTTGTATCCCCCGGCCGGCAGAGGGATCCTACACCGTTGGGCCCCTGAGCAAGGCCCTTAACCCCAGCTGCTCCAGGGGTGCTGTATAAATGGCTGACCCTGCACTCTGACCCCAAGCTTCTCTCCCTGCCTGTGCGTCTCATGGAGAACAAGTTGGGGTATGCGAAAAGACAAATTCCTAATACAGGAAGTTGTACATGGCCAATAAAGTGATCTCATCTATCTGATCTTAACTAATTTGGAAACTCCAGTAACTAATCAATATTTTGTTACTGCAACTCGTGTGGCAAGCATGAACACGGACTGCACATGCAATGGGAGAATGGTTTCCCTCAAAACCGTCACTGTCGAAGCCCCAGCGTGCCTACAGGAACTGTTATCAATCGGAGAAGACGAGCAGGTCTTACTGACAACACTACAAGCTAGTACAAATCCAGCAACTCACACAGGCTGAGGATGTCCTGGCTCAGAACAGCAATGTCCTGACTTTAGACCTTATTATGTTGTCTGTAAAAATACGGCATGATCAAGTCAGTGGGTTCCGGCACAGTGTTGTCTAACTGGTATTGACACTCCTTACAGGCCACAGCTCCAGTTCCCACTCACATTCAGCACTGCGCCACAATATGATTGCCAGCTGGGTGGTAGACAGGGAAATTACACTTTAGCAGGGGGCTCAGTCTGGGGGCTGCAAGACACTAATGTAACGCCAAACCTCTTGATGTCTAATTAATTCAACTCACTGGGCAAACTACAGTATCAAGTGCAGAGCTCATGAAAAGAAGAAACTAATTTACCTTTTAAAGAGGAAAGAGATGGTTGCCCGGGTTCAAGACTTTACAATGGAACACATTTCTGACACATCATGAAAAGGCAAGAGGAGCTCACCACATTAATCAGAAAGCCCAACAGTTATGGAGTCATTGCCCAATAACTAAGCGACGCCTTCTGCTCTTCATCCTAAACTGGGGTGATGGAGCCATTTTTATTTTCTCTGCCACGTTGAGTTAGACCACTGAGAGCTATGGTTTCAGCCAGAGCTTTGGTGGCTTAAAGAGCAGATTTGATTTGAAGTTCCGCTGCGGCCACATAAAAAAAAAAACCACAGTGATGGAGGGGAAGAACGGCCAGACCGATTTGTGGAAAAGAGCCCCAAGTCATTACATTTCTATTTGGAGCACCAAAACGCCAAACAGCTTCAGAGAAAAAACTTAAAATCCTGAAAAATCTGGTTCACCCAGCATTAGAAGCAAAATATAAATAATAGGTTTTATCTAATAATTATATAATCACTATATATGAATGGGAACTGCAGAGTTATACAGACCATTATAGTTTATTTCTGAAAAGAAACAACCCTGTTTCAATATAATGCTTAAAAAATCATTACAACTACATAATTAATCCACAAATACAATAACTCATAAACATAAAGTCTTTCAGACTTCTTCTTATTAGATGAGAATTAAGCACTTGCGTGGCCAAAAAGCAGCTACAATTGTAATATCTGTTTGTTCCAGGATTTTCCTGTTCTGGCCCTTTAGCTGACCGCACAGTGACCCTGCTCCTGACCGGCACCATGGATGACTCCTGTTACAGGGTGTTCTGCTTCACGTTCTCATTCTTAATACATTAGGTTGCCACTGAAGTAAACCACTTCAAACAAATCTGTACCACATGTAAAAAAGGAACAGCTTTACATTTGGCCTAGAATCTCTCTCAAAACCCTACTTATTATTTTTTCTCATTACTATCATGGAAATTTCTTGGAACACAGTTCTATAAGTAATCCCAATTCTACTCCTTGCCTCTTTTTAAACCCATGAGTGCTGAAACTTCACCGGAGTGGGTTTTACAAGTCTTTTCAGGCTACCGCAGAGATGTACAGGGTGGTTGCAACTGTGACATCAGGCCAGCCAGCATCCTGAAACAATGGCTGTCAGTGTAATTTCACTTCTGTTTCTAGACACCTGTTATTTCAAATGTGGACCACATTGTTAAGTGCTCCAGGGGCAAAACCCAGGAATTAATTTAACTAATTTGACTACGAACAACATGTTTGATCAGAACAGTCAGGCATTGTACAATACGGCTGATGCATTTATAAAATGTATAACCGAAATTAGCTCTATAAAAGGTTTGGGTTTTAAAATTCCTCATCAACCTACAGTATAATCACTGTTTTACAGTGTTTAAAGGTCATCATTTATATATTTTATGGTAATGGAATCTCCATCGCAGACATTGTGACTGATTTAAATGTTTTTTACATATAGAAAAGAAACCTAACTACTTAAATATGAATTATGTTAAATCACATTTATGTTTAATAACATTGCATATTCTTCTTTCTCTTCCTGAAGAGGTTAAGCAAAGTTTTATAAAAGGAAACCATATACGTATGTGCAAAGAACACAAGATGTGTTCTTCACATAGCCTGATAATTATGACTTGAGCTGTTACAGCTTTAACTCATAGCAATGTCCAACCTGTATACAGAGAAATTTAGGATGGTTGTCAAAATTGACAGTGTCTCTACTGAACTGTAACTACTGCACAAAGTTGAAATACCAGTAAAATATTATTGCCGACTGTTCTTGAAGAAAATAAGTTCAAATAATAAAAGCTAACAGGGGTTCCATTGATCTATAAAGTTCTTACTATACATACAATCGAATACTCATTTAAGCCTTCTTGATAAAAAAGTTTCTACATAAGTGCTGGTCTTGGATGTTTAGGTCCTAGCAGTTCAGGATTTAAATATAAAAGTTGTTATGCATGTTATGCAAAACTGTCAGCATGTTTCAAACAAAAACAGGCAATGACATGCTCATCTGATAAGTGTCACTGTCAGTATTTATTTTTCTGTTTAAAAGGCCTTCAGTCACAGCACTGCATTTCCTATAGACAGCTAAATCCAGTGAGGTTGAATGAGTGGCTGATACCAGAATGTCCTTTCTTTACAGGCTGACAGAAAGCAACTACAAATCACAGATACAATGGTTAGCACAAATGAGATAGACAGAGCAGTGGCAGGAGAGCCAAAACGGGCCCATCTGCCAAGGTTCTATAACCCACCAATACAGGGCTATTGGAGATGTTCAGAAATGATTTTGGAAATGTCAGTTTTGGATAACCCCTTACCTGCAGGCCATTGGGGTAAACCTCATCCACTGTAGAGTCCACCAAGTCATCTTCTTCAAACGTGGTCCGTCTGTATGACGACATCTGTGAAGTCAAGTGCAGAAAAGATTCCCTTAGAGTCTCCATGCTGGAGCAGCCCAACTGTTTTTGTTTTGTGGGAATACTATCTTTACAATCTCCACCCTTTCAGGAAATATTATGAATTGCTTCCTGCTTTATATCCATCGGGAAACTTCTCCCATGTAGAATTCTCTGCAGATCCAAAGCAAGAGAGCTTATAAAATATGTCCAACTCTTGCTTCCTATTGCCTTTAATACTTTTTTTCATGATAACCATCCAGCCCGTAGATCTGATCGCGTAAGCAACACTCTTTCAGGCAATCTGCAGTAATTCATCTTGACACACGCCTGCAAGATTATAAAACACTCCCTTTTTGCAGGGAAACAGTTCAGAATCGCAGGTTTCTCAAGATCCCGGTTGTCAAGAGTGTGGCTCTCTTTCTCTCACCAAAGGGTTCCACTCCCACACATACCTCTCACAGGACCAAGCCCACTGCTAAACACAGAAGGCATGTAACAAAAACAGGAAGAAGAAGTTACTTGAACAACTTAAGTGTATGTGCATTCCACAATGCGGCTTTCCAAATAACTGGGAGGAAACCTTGGGAACTTAAGCTCCACCTACAACATCTCTCCCCCTCTGACATTCCAGTTCAAGAGGCAGGGATCTCCTACAAAGCCACTCCCCAACCAACTCCTGGTTGTCTTGGGTACCGTCATCTGAGATGCCCAAGACAGGGCCCCCTGCTATGATCCCTCCCACATATGAGGCATTCGCCTTTGCTTCCGGGAGTCTTTTGTGAATTTCACACCTCTTCCACACCTCTGTAAGCAGCTGTGTTCACTGGCAATATACTCATTTCTGAAAACAAGCTGAAATCAAAGCATTGCCTTATTAGAATTAGAAATGCCAAAACACACTCCTAAGCTTTCCAACTTTTAATACTACAGACATTGCAAGAATTTAATTTCTCAGTGCTGTTAGCTACAATACTCCCAACAATGCCTGAAAAGTACTGTATACCTTACACAGAAACCTACAAGAAAAGATCTGAATTACACCTCAATAAATGTGTAATCTACCATACGCAGGAAAATCCAGTTTTGAAACAAGACTGTACACTTGTTTATTTTTAAATTGTCTGTTTTGCATATAACTACTATCCTCTACAGAACATTTTGATCAATTTTTTGGGAAACTACAAACTTTTTCAGACATTTTTAAATATTGTCCTTTCACACACAAGGTAGCAGTTTTTGTGTTGCTAAAAGTATTTGTAATACAGATCTCCTAACCTAAAAGTTGACTCTTTGCAGCTGTATCAAGATCTTCTATTTTTATTTCCAACAATTTTGTAATTAATAGATAAACCTCTTCATTCTGTTATTTTCAAATTATACAACATCCCTTTAAAGGTACCTCAAAGTCATTTTTCAGCTGAAAGTACCGAAAGGCTGCTTGTTATGAAGCAAGGCGTTTTTTTCCTTAGAATCACAACTGCCAAGTGCTTGGCTTCACATACCTGTGTTCTCAAGCAGTTTCCAGGTGATGCTGATCAAACTTTCCCCTGCTCACATACACAGCACTGAAAAGTCTAGCTCAAGGTTACCTTACTAGTTAACTGTTTAATACAGCCCAGCTGCTTAAAGGCCCTGTGAGCAGTACCACATCTGTGGAACTCTCAACCCAATACCATTAAGGAGGAGTCCAGTGAGTGGTATCCTTTTTAAAAACCCACTTGTAAGTCCTATTTTTAGCTTCCACTGTACTTAATTTCACCCTTGGCTTTTCAAACCAATTCACTGTGCTTTTTCATTTCTCTTTTTTTAACTTCTGTGTGCGTGTATTCAAATTACACTACAGTATAATGTTTTGGATTAAGTGAAAATCATTTATTAATAAAATTGTATTATTTTTACTCGTACGAATCTTACAGCCTATTTAACTTGCAATTAAGTCCTGCAGTTTCACAATTCACAGTATCTGAGAAATGATATTTTAGGGTTGTAGTTTTATTTACACTGGCAATTAAAGACCCAGAAAGAGAATGAACTGTATGTAGCATACATGTTTGATTAACCCTATAAAATGCCTTGGATAAATACATCGGCTAAATATCTTCGATTATTACTGTTGTTAAAAAATGTTTTATCCAGTATTGAGTCATGGAGGAGCTGCGACCTACTGCGGCAAGCAACGGGCACAAGGCAGGATACACCCTGGACAGGAGTTCAAAGTGTGCAGATACAACACACACACACTCTCGCCAGGGCCAATTAATCTACCAGTATGTCACTGGACTATGACAGGAAACTAGAGTTGCCAGATGGATACCTACGTGAACACATGCACAAGGGAGAACATACAAAGTCCAGGCCGATTGAACAGCACCCCAAGTGGGCTACAAGGCTGCAATGGCAACTGCTGTGCTGCCCCTTAACTTAGAATCTAGATAAGACTCAATGAATTCACTGGTGTTTAAAAGGTGGTTAGCCAATTGCAAACTAGCACAGAAATATTGTTAATAAGATAAAGCAAAAACGTTTAAAAGAAGAATGGACTGTTTCATTGCTCCAATAGTCAATAAACTGTCCTAAAAGAAAGTCAAGGTAAATGAACTCCACAGGCTATGTAGACCATAATTCAAACAATGTTTGTTCATTATTAACTATTTTGTAGAACAATGCCAAAGCAAGAAAAGGCCTGGACCTGAGAACCGTGACAGGAGGACTGAATTAATTATTTGCAATTCAAAAGATCCCTAAAGCGAAAACAGCTGCCTCATCAAACAGTCAATATTCAGGCTCACACACACAAGCCATTTGCCTAGAATAGAAAAGTATGTACGGCATCCAGTTAAAATGAGCCGCCCAATTCTCTTTTCCTTAAAAGTTAAATAATTTTTCAACCTCGCTTAATGACGCATCCACTTGGGTTTTAGTCTTGAATGGGATACAAAAAGTAAGTGGTCAAGTTACACCGAGCTGAGCAGTAAATGGTTCTTGTGCAAATTATATCAGCTCTTTCCTATCACTTTTGCATTTTCTGTGCACAGAACAAGGGTTATCATCAACATTTGCCCTGCAGAAACACCTCTGTACTTAATTCTTTCTAAACAAACGTTTTCTAAAACATGCAGCCAAGCTCCTCATCTGAAACACTTAAAATTAAATCAGAAAAATCAAAATATTTCCCTTAAACCTGAGGATTCCAATAATAGACATATAGCCTCAGCTATCCCATTTATAATGAGTGTCTACTGTATATTCTCAGAACAAAAGGTGGTGTTTGGATTCCAGGCAATTGCTTTTTAGAGTTTAAAACAAGTGCCCAAATGCCAACCTGCTTTGGGGTTTTCCCAAACTTCCTTAACCTAAATAAAGAACTTACTGAGGTGGTTGAGTGGGGTTCAAGCATGATCAATACCCTCTTCCCTCAGGTTTCAGGTCTGTGGAGCTACAGCCCTCCCACAGGCTCTTACTAATTCTCCAGCTCCTTACAGTCTCCCACGAGCTGTCAGAGCTCAGAGCTGCACAGAACAATACAACAAGCAGCAGCAGCTATTAAGTGGACAACCAAACCTACGGATCTCTGGGCCTGACAAAAGCAACTTTAAAAAGACACCATAAGCACAGCCAGACTCTTAGACTGCAGCTGTCAGGGAAACGGCAGCTTAAGGTCCTTCGTTTTTAAGAGTATGAAAAACTGTCAGTCTAATCTATCTTTCCTAATTAAAATATGGCTTGATAGCTAACTAAGCAAGCCTTAATATACCTGCAGTTCATCGCCTTGAGACCTCTACAGTTGTAACAAAACTGTTTGCTGTACAAGTTGCTAAACATCTTCATCCAATTAGGAGGTCCACTGTCTGACATCACAGCCCATGTGGCGTTACTCAGAAGGAACGTCTGTGGCACACCAAGGTCAGTAAATCCCAGGAGAATCTTCTTCCCAAACATTTTTGAGTTTACCACAGACATGCTCAGATCAGCAACATACAGAACTGCCATCATATGACCAGATCCACCCTGGTTTCGGACAAGGGACTTCATCTGGAAAAAAGTGAATTTTCTAAACAAATTACTGAAATGCATTATTGGGAATTGCACTTGAATCTCCCAGAAAACCTGGGTTAATTACTTGTGCTTCAGTAAATGTGAGGAACCATGTGCTGTTCTTGCAAAGAAAAATATATTCCCAAAGCCAGCATTAGTGCAAGTGCCAAGTGTTTTTTCTTAAGGTAAGATTACATTACCAGTCATGAGTTACTGACATTTCAGGCATCATTTAGTTGGCTTAAACTCGCATACTGCTGGCTTAGCATGTTGCGAAATGTACAAGTTGTACAGTTAGGTACAAACTAGTACACCACATGGCTTTCTGTGGTTTTACTGCAGTAATCTTCTCAATATGAAAACACCACAGGCACACTGAAGGAAACTTTAACATGGTAACCAGAGAGCAGGAAATTCCTTTTAAATTTGTAATAATCAAATACTATGTTAAACCCACCTAATTTGGGATTTCCAAATGTTTATAAACTTGGTACAGCATGTAAAGACAAAGACCTATACACACACTATACACATTCTTCCCATTCTGAAACAGCAAATGTGCTTCACTTGACATTATCAATTGACAAGCACTGAGGGGCATCACACTTTAACAGAAAGTCAGCTCCGATTCATCTCTCATTCATGTCAGTGAAAGGTTTCAGGTGCGTAAGAGCTCCAGGTGCCACTGAGGTCAGTGTATCCAGCTGAAACCTTCCTTTCCCCGGCAGCCCTCAGCAAACATTACACTACCATAGTGTTGTATGGGTGTCATGGTCGCTGCTGCAGACCTGCAGACGAGTGGTGGGGTGAACTAGTATTTACACGGTAGCCAGCCACCTGCCATTCATTGCCATACCATGGCAACTAATTCAGCAGAAGTCTTGCACAACCTGGAGTCAATCATCCACCATGCCCGCCCCAGGTGGTTCAAACTATATAAACCGTGATCTGGCAGTGCTCAGGAACTTGCCCGTGAATAGGCCAAGCATAGTGCCGCCTGCTCTTGGATTTATGTTCCAAAAACATGTCGCTACAGTATGTTATCATGTCCAGCAGCATCACATTACAAGGTGTAATTCTGTTCAAACTCAGCCCATGGTATTGCCCAGGGTCTCCACTCCAGCTGAGCAACATCAGTGGGTGAGACACTCGAAAGCCCACAAACATTTCTTCAGATTTCAACAAATATAGACATCACCAGAGGCAACTATTGGGTTCCCAAGTGGCTCAACTGGTAAAGGTCTTCACTCGGAATGTAGATTAAGCTCCAAGACCCAGATGTCATAAATTAAAGTCCGGATCGTGTCACCAGAAGAATGCGAGTACGATCCTGGAGGTGGCAGAGTACTAAACTGGCAGGCTATGCAGCAGTCAACCAGGTGACTTCTGGGAAACAGCAACCCCCGCAACATCCCAGTTGAGTTCAGTGCTGATGGTAGTGATAGATGTGCCTTTTCAACGTTCCTAGAGGTCACTGTGGAGCCTGTAGCATGTCAAAAGAGGTCTTGATGGTTGGGGAGGTTTGGTGACCCTGTCTGCCTTTCCTCACTCTCCTTTTGGGTGTAGGAGAGACATTGCTGTGGGCCAATTTTTAAACAACTGCCATTTCAAGTCTTTTTTCTATCACATGTATATCAGAAGGACAGAGCACACAATACAAATGGAATTTGTCCTCAGGTTAGAATTAAATTAAACCACAATCCACCTCTATTTCCTATTGTAAGGAATAGAAACATGGGAGCACTGTTTCAGTTCATTAACCTAACATGCATACTCAAAAAATGCCTGTGTCTGGGCATCATTTCAAATGCATGTTTAGATTTGCTGTGTACGACACCAATGGATTTTTAAGGCTTAACATCCTTGGTACTGCATTCATGGATTCTTATCAAAGATCTCAAATGTACTGTATTGGCAGAAAAGTCAACCGCATGATGGAAAACAAATTTTAAAATCCTAAAATCACTCTCATTTGCTTCTCCAGATTAAAATATGAAATTCGAACGATTCCATTTTTAAAATGTGTACTACAGTATGTGTAACTATAGTAAAATGCATTTAATTTGTTCTTACCCCAAGATGATGTAACCAAAAGATACCTCTTTTGGTCATGATTCTACAGTACATTTTACAGGCAAGATAGTAAAACACATCTCTACAGCACTGTAGCTTTCTACTCTAATATGTGTTCTGCTATCTAATGTCTAACTAAATACACAATGTTTAACAACTCTTACCAGAAGTACAATACTTTCACAAAGCCCAGTAACTGTCATGAGTAAAGGAAACAGGCAAAATTGTTGGCAGTAAAAAAAGTACATGCAGCATAAATAAGCACTGCGGTGTGTATAGTCACTGATGCTTAAACGAAACAGACCCTGCTATTGTGTATTTTATAGGATTAAGTTTAATTCATTTCAGATTACTTATGACAAGCTGTTTATCTTCTGGGAAGTCTGCACATATCTCAGGTTTCACACTCTATAGAACACAGCTCTGGCAACAAGACAATGATAGGAGACTTATCAAGCCATGTAACTTCTAGACCCCGTGTTATAAAGCTATTAAATTACGGCATCAATGTTAATGCAAATTCTTCTGATTTTACTTACTGTAACTGTTTTGTTTTCCTTTTGATAACTTTACCTTTAAAATTGACGATTGTTGTGGAGCTCCACAGCATTATCAATGGAGATGACATGGGGCATTATTGGAAATTGAGGTTTTGCCACACATACTCATGCTGGGGTGGGGGGTGGTACCAAGAACTGGTAGTGTGGTGGGGGGAAAAAAAAAGAGGTCTCAAAAGAGAATGTAAATTTCAACCAAGTAAGAGACACCCATTTTCACATGGAAGCCCCCATTTGACATGAAAATATAAAATACAGTAGCATGTGTGGGAGGCATCTGACTTCACTCTTGTCTGACCACTAGTTTTCTGCTATGGTGACCTGTGAACAGCTGTGCTAGGCTGTTTCATTTTAGATCTTCATGTTTGTTTGTTTTAATAAAAGGGTCACAGAATCAATTAGTGGAGATGGTATGCACTACCAACAATATTTTGCCCAACTGATGAGAGTTAAGTTTTCAATTTAATTTTGGCAGGCACTATAAAACAGTTTAAGCAGGATCACGATATTAATAGTTCACAGCTACACTCCACCTTCTCAATGCTGTACTTTAAACATGTTGTCAGGCAGTACCTTGCTTGAGTTAAACTATTTCCAGGTGAGATTCTCTCATGTACACGTTCTCTGCTTATG